>NC_091434.1:67729063-68359063 GCF_964237555.1 Oryctolagus cuniculus
AATTTGCAGCTTGCACTGGGCTGTTTTTTTTTTTTTTTTTTTGACAGGCAGAGTGGACAGTGAGAGAGAGAGACAGAGAGAAAGGTCTTCCTTTGCCGTTGGTTCACCCTCCAATGGCCGCCGCGGCCGGCGCGCTGCGGCCGGCGCACCGCGCTGATCCGATGGCAGGAGCCAGGAGCCAGGTGCTTTTCCTGGTCTCCCATGGGGTGCAGGGCCCAAGCACCTGGGCCATCCTCCACTGCACTCCCTGGCCACAGCAGAGGGCTGGCCTGGAAGAGGGGCAACCGGGACAGAATCCGGCGCCCCGACCGGGACTAGAACCCGGGGTGCCGGCGCCGCTAGGCGGAGGATTAGCCTAGTGAGCCGCGGCGCCGGCCCTGGGCTGTTTTTTAATAAAGACATCTGAACACACATCAGAGAAAGCATGCCTGGGCTGGCGCTGTGACACAGTAGGTTAAAGCCCCAGCCTGCAGAGCTGGCATCCCATATGGACACCAGTTCGAATCGCGGCTGCTCCTCTTCTGATCCAGCTCTCTGCTATGGCCTGGGAAAGCAGTAGAAGAGGGCCCAAGTCCTTGGGCCCCTGCACCCAAGTGGGAGACCTGGAAGAAGCTCCAGGCTCCTGGCTTCAGATCGGCCCAGCTCTAGCTATTACGGCCTTGAGGAGTTAACCAGTAGGTGGAAATTGAGGAGTGAACCAGTAGATGGAAGACCTCTCTCTCCTTCTGGTTCTATCTCTCTCTGTTAACTCTGTCTTTCAAATAAAATAAATCTGAGAGAAAGGAAGGGAGGGAGGGAGGGAGGGAGGAAGAAAGGAAGAAACCCTCTCTGTTTCTTTGTGTATTATATAAATAAATCAACCTTTCTTTTCAAAAGATCTTTGTTTTTTCTAAGTGCAGGCTCATGGGCTCTTAGTAAAAGCTAGGGTTCTGGCCAGAGTGACCTGCAGGTCCCCAGGCCGTAACCCTGCACCTCCATTCAGTAACTAAATCTAAGTATTTCCTCCATGTAGAATGGTCATCCTGTCACCTATGCAGCACTTTCAGGGAGCGTGCTAAGTACTTGATGTGTGGTAAGTAGCTTATTTAATTCTCACAGAAACTCAGGTAACAAGTTGGGAAATGTTAGTTCCATCTTGCAGAGGGAAAAATTGAGGCAAATGACGGTAAGTGGTCTGCCCAGGCCACATGAACAGTTTCAAGCACATTCTCGCTCCAGCATCTGTCTTCTTGATCCTCACACTGCAGGCGAGGTTTTAACTAGAAGTTAAGCCGTCTTACTTCAGTTCATCTTCTTCCTTGTTAAACCACACATAATGCTTCTGCGTTTATTCCTTCAATGAAATCTGGAATCAGAATCAGGTTTAAAAAAAATGTACAAAACACACATATATAGAAACACAGTAGTTCAAAGACATGCAAGTCTGAGAAAGCTTTGGAAACATATTTGTTCATTTTAAAGGATTTTCAGCAAAAATGCTAGTGTTTTTCATCTCTGCTCCCATATGTTTAAAATAAAAGACTTTTATTAGGGCAAGTCATTGAACTAAGATGCAAGTGGTTTAAAAAGAAAAGAAGAAAGACTCCTGAAAATGACCCAGAGGCAGTGTCTGGGAAAAGAATGATAAGTAGGGTTCCAGATAGAAGAAGTTTTAAGAATCTAAGAAGAGTTTTTGGGCTTAGCTTGGATACCTTTTGCATATACTACCAATCATCAGCAAGCACTAATATTTCTAACCACAACTGTACTGCTTCCATAATGCAACTCTTGGGCTGTGAGGATTGCTTATTTTTGGTGATGTAGTTGTTTTGTTTGCTTGCTTGTTTCATCGTGGGGGGAAGGGTTGGTTTTTGTGCCTTATAAGTACCCCTCATAGCCTTGGGAGAAAGTGCTGGCATTAATATCATAACTATGTCAAAAGAAAGTACTTGTGGCACAAAAAATGCACAAAGCCCCTGGACGAGGCTAGCTCTGATTTAAGTGTGAGTCCACATGTAATATCAGAAGCTTCAATTTGGCCGTTTTTTTTGTTTGTTTGTTTGTTTGTTTTTCTGTAGTAGGGGCCTCTGCAGCCCCAGGACGAGTTGTCAGGCAACTAGGAGAGTTACTGCAACAAACAAAATTCCAATCAATTAAGAGCTGTGAGATTATGAGTTGAGATCATGAAGAACAAATGAAAGTATCCACTGGAAATGTTGAAGTGTCAAACTTGTAGACCAATTATTGATGTGTATAAATATAGCTTACCTTACTCGTTTCCTTTCTTTCTTTTAATATTTATTTATTTTTATTTGAAAGGCAGACTTACAGAGAGAGGGGGAGAGACAGAAAGAGAGCTTTCCTCTCTGCTGGTTCACTCCCTAAATGCCCACACTGGCTAAGGCTGGACCAGGTCAAAGCCAGGAATTTGGAACTCCATCTGGGTCTTCTATGTTACCGGTTGTGGAGGGGAAGGCGGTTGCTAAAGTGAGTCTCGTGGGTTCTTTTCCTCAGCTTAGTATAGAAATAAAAAGCCAGGAAACAAATTTGCAAGAGGCAGAAACTTTTATTCAATTGGCAAGTGACAGAGAAAGTGTCTGGTCTGAGAGGAGACCAGGAGGAGTGCCCGAGCCTGACACTGGCTTTGAGGAAATGTCCAGGTTTTTTAGGCATTAGTAGCTATTTATTGGGTTATCCTACTGGGGATGCCCATTGGACAGGGGGTTTCACATATGTCTGTTGATTGGCTTGGGGCTCATGGAGATAGCGGGCAGGGGCGGGGTGGGGTCTCCTGGAGACTGTCTATCTCCTTAGGAGCTCAGACCCCCTCCTCTGCTAGCTCCGGGTGAAAGATTGCCCCCACCCTGGAGGTGTGATGTAAAGCCACAAGGTCACACAAGATAGCTGGATCTCCTGGAATCAGTCTGACTCTCTCCAGAGGCTCAACCCCTTCCCCTGCCAGCTCTGGGTGAAAGATTGCTCCCAACCTGAAGGTGGGATTTAAGGCTGCAAGGTCACACATGCAACCCAAGAAGTGGGTCTGGAGACAGGCTTTCCAGCCACAGCTGGCAGCTTGCTTGTGAAGGACATTCTACCTATGTCTGAGGGGCCCACAGACTCCCAGCCCTGCTGGCCAGCCTCACTGTGTAGGTGGCAGGGACCCAAGGAGTTGAGCCATCTTCTGCTGCTTTCCTAGGCCATTAGTAGAGAGCTGGATTGGAAGTGGAGCAGCTGCAGTCATGACTTAATTCTGTGGTCCAGGTAAAATATATGATTTCTACAGGTGCTTCCCAAAGCATGGTGGAGTTATGTCCTGATGACCCAATTATAAGATGAATGTATCATAAGGCAAAAATGCTTTTAATTCCTCTAAGCTGCTGACTGACCCAGCTGAGCAGCGCAGCACACCGCAGAGTGTGGGCTGACTGAGAGCTGTAGGCACTGTCACTGCCCCTTACCCCGGGACGAGATCTACCACACATCACTAGCCTGGGAAAAGTCCAAGTTCCAGATTCTACGAACACGTTCCGCTGACTGCGTGTGGCCTTCAGGGCTTCCTCACTGAACCACTGGAAGTCAGGGACCATCTGTCCCAGGGCTGTAACTCCGTGGGTGGTATGACATAACATTAGCTTGGCTGTTAAAGTCACTGGGTAAGTTTCTTAACACTGAGGCCCTAGCCACAGCCCGAAACAATTTCTCTAGAATCTCTCTGGAGGATGGTGGTGTGCACTCAGCCCTGAGTTGAACAAGGCACACCTGCGTGCACAGCGGCTCTGCCCCTGTCGAGGGTGAAAGGTTGCGTCTTATTTCCTCATCTGGAAATGGAATTCAAAAGATAACATTAGCTATCAGGTGAGAAAAGATGTGAAAATGCCTGGTTAGTGGATACTCATTAATGCTAGGTCCCTTTTATAATATTTTCTGTGCTTTGAAACCAATCTAATGTTACTAAATGAGTTAAATAAAGTTGTTCAGGTGCCAGGCTAAATTCCTGCTTGGGGCACCTGCATCCCTTAAGGAAATGCCTGGAATAGTCTCACCTCCACTACTGATGCAGCTTCCTGTGAAGGTGTACCCTGGGGAGCAGCAGGTAATGAATGGCTCAAGCACTTGGGCCCCTGCTATCTATGTGGGAAACCCAAATGGAGTTCCTGGCTCCTGGCTTCATCCTGCCCTGGCCCTGGCCATTGCAGCCATTTAGGGAGTGAACTAGAGGATGAGATCTCTCTCTGCCTTTCACACAAATAAACTTTGAAAAAAGTAAAGCTGTTCAGATATCCCATATCTTCCCAATATTTTACTTATTTATTAATTTATTTGAGAAGTAGAGTTACAGACAGAGTGGGAGAGACAGAGAGAGAGGTCTTCCATCATTACCCAAATGCCTGCAACAGCCGGAGCTGGGCCGATCCAAAGCCAGGA
The DNA here is from genome assembly GCF_964237555.1 of Oryctolagus cuniculus. Taxonomy (NCBI): domain Eukaryota; kingdom Metazoa; phylum Chordata; class Mammalia; order Lagomorpha; family Leporidae; genus Oryctolagus; species Oryctolagus cuniculus. The sequence continues at coordinate 67,733,468 of NC_091434.1, forward strand.
GCCAAGAACTGCTTCCAGATCTCCCATGTGGCTTCAGGAGCCCAAGGACTTGGGCCATCTTTTAGGGCTTTCCCAGGCCATAGCAGAGAGCGGGATGGGAAGAAGAGCAGCCGGGACTCAAACTGGTGCCCATATGGGATCCTGGTGCTGAAAGGGGAAGCTTAGCTCACTGTGCCACAGTGCTGGGCTCCCATGTCTCGTCACTCAGTCCTACACAGTTGATTTTCAAAGCCGTATAACCCTGGCTTAGCAAATATCTGGTAGCACCAAGCAACAGGCAAAGTGTCAACATTATTTGAGCAAGCAGTAGGTGCATATGAAATAATACAGTCTCATGTTGGGGCCATCACTGTGGCTTAGCAGATGAAACTGCTGCCTGGACTACCGGTATCCCATGTGGTTGTTGGCTGAAGTTCCAGCTGCTCCACTTCCTCCACTTCCGATCCTGCTCTCTGCTGTGGCCTGGGAAAGCAGTAGAAGATGGCCCAAGTCCTTGGGCCCCTGCACCTGTGTGGGAGACCCACAGGAAGATCCTGACTCCTGGCTTTGGATTGGTCCAGCTCCAGCCATTGTAGCCATTTGGGAAGTGAATCAGTGGAAGGAAGACCTCTCTCTCTGTCTCTCTCTTCTTTCTCTTTCTCTCTCTCTCCTCTCTCTTTCTCTCTCTCTCTCTCTCTCTCTGCTGCTGCCTCTCTGTAGTTCTGTCTCTCAAAATAAGTTAATACATCTTGAAAAAAAATACAATCCCATGTGGGACTGTGAGTACAACAGAGAGGTCTTACTGTTGTCTCTATCTCATGAAATTTAATGTTTTGAGTCCATCCTGGAAGCAACCCAGAGAATGCCTGCAAATGTGCCTTGCTTGTCACTCTGTCTTCATTTTCTATAATACCCGGTATACATGGCACACGATGGAAATCTGACCTAGGAGTCTTTAAAACAAGGTTTGTAATATGATCTTAAGACCATAGAGATCTCATATGTAACCCTGTGAGCTTTGCTAGGAGGCACAGAGGAAGGGAATGTTCTACAAGCAGATCAACCAGAAACTGTTGTTCCACACTGTGGGCCTTGCAATAGCACAAGGTGCACTTTCCTGGTAGCCTGGCCCTGGGGAGGGTGAGGAGTTAAGGAGTGTTGAGCCCTTCTTTAAAAAAAAAAAAAAAAGATTTATTTTATTTATTTGAAAGAGTTACAGAGAGGGGTAGAGACAGAGATGCCTTCCATCGGCTGGTTCACTCCCCAGTTGGCCGCAACGGCCGGAGCTCTGCCGATCCAAAGCCAGGAGCCAGGAGCTTCCTCCGGGACTCCCACGTGGGTGCAGGGGTCCAAGGACTTGAGCCATCTTCCACTGCTTTCTCAGGCCATAGCGGAGAGCTGGATCGGAAGAGGAGCAGCTGGGACTAGAACCGGCGCCCATACGGGATGCTGGTGCTTCAGGCCAGGGCGTTAACTCGCTGTGCCACAGCACTGGCCCCAGCCCTTCTTTTTGATTCAAGTTTGCAGGCTGGTGCTGTGGCTCAGCAGACTAAGTCTGCACTTGCCATTCTGGCATCCCATATGCACACTGGTTAGAGTCCCAGCTGCAAAACTTCTGATCCAGTTCCCTGCTAATACACTGGGAGAGGCAGCAGATAAAACCTTGGGCCCCTGCCATCTGCATGAGAGACCTGGGTGGAGTTCCATGCTCCTGGTTTCCACCTGGCCCACCCCTGGCCTCATCTGCCAGCCCCACCCCCCAGCATTGCAGCTATTTGGAAAGGGAACCAGCAAATGAAAGATCAGTCTCCACCTCTTTGTAACTCTACCTTTCAAGTAAGTAAATAAATCGTTTTAAGAATTTTCAAGTCTTAAACCATAAGAATACTTAGCCCATTCAGCTTTCTGGAAAGGACTAGGGCTTTTGTTGACTTCTATCTTCACTTCAGACAGAAAAAACTATTTATAGCGTAATTATCATCTTTCAATGGCCTAAGCTAAACACGATCCTTTCTTCTTTAGTACTCACTATTTGGCCATGAGACAATACGTACCCTTTGGGGTTCAGGTACGGATTTTCACCATCCGTAAAAGCTCATCATGTATCCTTGAGTCAAATACAAGCAAGTTCGGCATGAACAGCCATGGCAACTGCATCAAAAGGAGACCACGGCATTATACTTCAAATAGGTCCACATTTCTCGTTACATCTGCGGTACAGTGCAGGACTGAAATCTGTAGGTTTTCAACGTAATGTGTGTCTAGATCAAACAGTATTAAATAATCATTAAAATCTGCTTTGTCGTCCTTGAAGCGCTGCTCACAGCTTCACATTGTGTTCCGTGTATTAAGGGAACATTGGATGTTCTATAAAATGTGAATTGCAACTGTCTTGTTCAGTAGACAGTTTACTAAAGTATTGTCCAGAACATATGCTATCTGATTTACTAACTTATTATCCATTAAAAAAAATCCCTGGGTAAATAAGTGTGTAACTAAAAGAATTGTTACTGTGTATAATCAGATGAATAGATACAAACAGGGAAGATTGCTGTCATTATGTTGTATATTGTGCTAAACAGATGCACATGATTTTTTTCAAATCGTGCACTATATCAAACTGCTTCCTTCCGTCTGGGCTTTGCTTTTATCAATAAGATGTTTCATATTTCAAATCAATCGTCGTTCTGAGCAGGCTATTCTTCTCTCCACTTCCCCTCCTTCCCCCACCCTCCTGCCCCAAATCTTTCCACCGAGGGGGGCTTAGCACTAAAGAGAAGTGACTGCAGACACCGGGTCTGTAGCGCCGCTGAGCCCTTGCCCTAAGAAGTACATCATGCCACAGGTACAGCGGAAACTCCACTCCAAGCACTGAGTCCTTGGAAGTGTGCCTTCTGCACTCGGGGCACTTCAGCAGACAGCAAAGGTGGAGCTCTCCTCCACCCCTTCTTCCTGCACCCTCCACTGACACACATGTGGTTGGCATGAAGCTGGCAGGATGTCTAATAGCAGGCAGTCATCATGGGCAGAGCTGGTCCCTGGCCCCTTACATTCATCCCCTCATTCCAGACCCTGCATCCACCCAGCCATGCCAAAACCTTGCTAGGTACCTCCAGTGTCAGCCTCCATGTGGTTAAGAGTCCAGCAGCTGGGGCAGGTGCTTGGTGTAGCAATTTAGATGCCACTTGAGACACCAACATACCATACTGGAGTGCCTGGGTTCAAGCCCTGCCCTGCTCCTGAGATATCTGGGGAGTGGACCAGCAGACAGGGGCTCTCTCTGTGTCTCCCCGCTGTCCACCTTTCAAATAAATAAATCAAATTTTAAAAAATAAGAGCCTGGCAAGAGTCTTGCCAACAAGACATCAATTCTAATATAGAATAATAAATGGGGCCAGGCTTGTGGATCAGGGGAGAGTAGGCGAGGGCCCCTGAGCCAGTCCCGGGCCCAAGCGCTGCATGAGCAGTTAGAGGCAATGAAGGAGGTAGCCCTGGAACTGAAAAAGGAGAGGGTGCCAGAATGAATTCCAGAGCTGTGGTTTGGCAAAATGGGTTAAGAAGTGGTGGCGTTTGTCCAGATAAAGGGAGTGTGGTATCTGACACATCCTCAACCTCACCTAAGGGCACTGCTCCTATGAAACACTTTTTAAAAGCAGCTTTCCTGAGATATAATTCACTTACCATCCGATTGATCTATGCTGGGATGCAATCAACAGCTTCTCATGTATTCAGAATTATCCAACCTTCCTTTCACCACAATCCATTTTAGGACATTCTCGTCACTGCCAGAGGAGGCTGCACACCCCGAGCTGCCCTGCTCCAACCCCTCCACTGCACCCCCAGCCCTTGCCAACCACCAATCTACTTTCTCTAGACAGATTTGCCTAATCTAGACATTTCGCATAAACGCACTCACACAACATGTATGCCTTTATGCCTGGCTTATTTCACTTGGTGCAGCACATTGAAACAATCCCACAAAAGAGAGTCCAAGAGCCCTCCTGCTGGCCACTGCTGATGCCAGTGTGCTCTCGACTCGAAGGTCGCCAATTCCTGTGCTCCTCTACACCCAGGAGGTGACCCGGCAAGAAAAGATGCACTAAGTAAGCAGATTCTCTCACTGGAAGCAAATACTCGGAATGAGGCAGCCTTCAGCAGGATCTCAGGCTGGCCCAGAGGTTCCCTGAGCTGCAGTTGGCTTGTGTGGGGTGAAGGGAAGCCGAATCATGCAGTCGCAGAGAGTGTCAGCAAGATAAGGAAGAAGAAACTACAAGGTAGCAGAAGCTAAGAGATCAAGAGCAGTTGCACATCCCATAGGGCAGAGCGGCCACCCAGTAGCAAGTACAAGATGGCATAGATCCTGGAGGCGAGCTGAGTGAGGTCTGCATCGAGCCCAGATTGACAGCATGCTGACTCCTGCTGTCCACCTTCTAAGGCTGCTCTGAGGTTTTGCTATTCCCTACCCACTGCGGTTTCTTGTCCTCTGAGGCATGAGGGTCTTTTTTAAGTTTTATTTTTAAATGCATTTTTTATTTATTTGAAAGGCAGAGAGAGAGAGACAGACAGAGGCAGAGATCGTCCATCTACTGGTTCACTACCCAACTGCCTGTAACATGCAGGGCTGACTCAGGCTGAATCCAAGAGCCAGGAACTCCAGCCAGGTCTCCCGTGTAGAAGGTAGCAACCCAATGCTTGAGTCATCATCTGTTGCCTCCCAGAGTGTGCATTAGCCAGAAGCAGCGGCAGGACTCAATCCCAGGCGTGGCAGTGTGATGAGGGGCAGCCCCAGCGGCAGTGTAACCCACTGCACCACACTGCTCACCCCGAGTTTTGGATTTTCCACTAGTTTTTAGATTCTTCCACTTATGTACCCTTACAATAAAAGCACCATTAATTGAAGTGATTCAAAATCAGCACAAAAGAAAGAGTAGATCGGTGGGAAGAAGGAGTGACGAGTTCAGTCCAGGAGTCACTGAGTGTGAGGCCCAGGCTCCAGGGTGCAGAGGTGTTGGGATATATATGCACCTACCGGAGGGGAGTGGGTGCTATGAAAGGGATTTGCAAGGCGCCAGTGCAGACGGAGCCCTTAGATGGTGACGAACCATCACACGAAGGTGAGCAGAGAAAGAGATGTCCGTGGGAAAGACCCAGGAGACAGTGGCTGGGGATCAGAGCCATGGCCCTGGTCTCATCCTGCTCTAACCAGTGGCTGCTGCGGTGTGACTGAGTCTTCCTGATTCCCCCATCTTCTTGGAGAGCAGACTGGCTGCCTCACTCTCGGCTCTGATTTTTCTTGAACTCAGTGGATGCATTCTGCTATGGGAATGCCTACATGGAGGGTGAAAAGGGGGGTGGTGACTAGCTCCCTAAACCCCAGAGGAAAGAAAAAGGGACCCTGTGCCCACCATTGGCTCCCTGTGCCTCCACCTGACACCATGCACGCCAGCTGTTGAAACCTCTCCACAACCAATGCAGAACTGTGAATTCAGCATGGACTAGAAATAGACAGACAGGCCTTTCAAATGAAGCAGCGTTGGTGAGTGAGGGTGAAACCTCGGGGCTGCTGTACGGAGATGATATGGAGACAATTCCTCAAACACAACAAGTGCGGATACACCCGAGCTGTTAACCATCATTATTATTATCGTCCACTGGCCTGTGGGGGGGCAGACCTAGGTGAGCTCCCGGTTTTCAGAATCACTGCTTCTCCAGTGCATCCACTCACATCTGTGAGCACACCAAGAACCAGTGTCAGGCAGGACACCGGGCAGGGGACGTCAGAGGAACATGTGGGTCTGGTTCTGCCACCTCTTTGGCAGGATGAGCAAGTCATCACCACCGCCACTGCCACTTCATGCATGTGGTTCTTTTATAGCTCAACAGATACCTTGCACAAAAGTGTTTTGTAGACTGTAAAATGTATGCAGAAGTTGCAATGAGAGGATTGGGAAAGACCAGCCACGCAAGGATTTATGAAGCACCATAGATGTTCAACATCAAGTTTTCAAGCACGTCCACTTGGCTAGGACCCGGCTGGAACCACTTCTCAATCCCACCTCACCCAGGCAACAACACTGTAGCAGGGCTTCCCAGGAAGAGGCGTAAGAAGAGCAAAGACGAAGTCCACAGCTGCCTAGCCCAGGGAACCCAGAGTGTCCCACCTCCCCCCCACCAGATCTTCTCCTGGGCCACCTGGGGTGGTGGTGCCGGCTGTGGCCACACCACTGACGGAAGCACTCGTAATTAGCCACCAACTGGTAAACCAGAAAGCCAGGGGGATGACCACATCAGTGGAAGTTGCCTTTGGAGACAAATTCAGACCACCTAGCAAGGCACTTAATTCAACCAATCTTGATGCACATTATCAATAGCAAATAGTGAAAAGTAAACCCCAAATCAGACCCTCTAATTCTGAAACAAACAGAAACCAACTGAGATAAAGAGAGAACACACTGCTGAGAGCAGCCAGCACCTCATACACTGTGGGCTCCAAAACACACGTTAGGGCTCCCCGTGCAGGGCCTGGAGCTGGGGGGGTTCTGAGTTCCGAGCTGGTGACCTGCATTACGGAGGTGCCACAAGCGACACAGACCCCCAGCCCTTGAGCCTCCATCCTGGCGGGGCATTTATTTGAAACCACAGCAACAAAGCAGCTAGATTGTGCAACCCCAATAACAACCACTTAGAATGTGGCAGATATCGGTTAAGGCTGGAAATATCAGGGGTGGCTCCACAAAGGAAAAATGGACTTCCCACTTGACAAGAATAAACTCTCGGCTGATGGTCGGTGTTCGAAATTTGTGGGGTAAACAGCATTGAATGAGGGCATGCAAATGGTCTAAGCAAGATGGACGACGTCCTCTCGTAAATCCCACTGCCCTGTCTTCCTTCCATACACCTGATCAACATCCCCAAGGGAGGAAATTTTAGGGAATTCCATTCCCCCTCTGCCATTCCCATTCCCAACTGAAAGAGAGGGAAGGATTTAGGGAAAGAAATCAAATGCTCTTTCTTCTGAATCTGACCACCCCAGCCACTCTCCCTTATAGCTACTTGGAAATCAACACTCTAGTGCATACTTAAAGACTTGCACTGTTGCATTAAGGCCAATCCCTACCTACCACACCATGCGTTCCACTTCAAGCTCTTCTCCGGAGAAGACTATATACAAGTGCTTGCAACTATGGGAGCTCTCTGAAAGTTCTGAATAAATGTCCTCAACAGTTAAAATTCACTCACCACACAAGTGAAAACAGAACAAACAAAATTCCTTGCAGTGTTGCACGTGAAAAGCAAAGAGAATGGTGCATGCAACAATCCCACAGATTGAGCAAAGTGTACAAAGAGATACAAGAAGCCACAGGATTATGGGATTTGTAATGCTTTATAAACTAAGTACAAAGCAAGGGGAACATGGCCTCCTCCGTCATACGGTTTTGCTCCTTCGTAGACAAACCTCTAAACCTATTTTTTTTTTTTTTGCTGAGTTATTTGTTAATTTATTTGAAAGGCAGACTTAGAAAGAGAGAGAGTGAGAGAGAGAAACAGCTTCCATCCACGCCCCAAATGGCTGAAACATCCAGGACTGGGCTAGACCAAAGCCAGGAGCCAGGAGCTTCCTCCAGGTCTCCCACGTGGGTACAAGAGCCCAAGGACAAGGGTCATCCTCTGCTGTTTTCCAACGCCATTAGCAGGAAGCTGGATTGGAAGTGGAGAAGCTCTGACTGGAACCGAGACCCATACGGGATGCCAGCAATGGCTTAATCCGTTATACCACAACACCAACCCCTACAATCTACTTTCAACATATGTGACAAGCTTTCATCTTCAGAAGCAAAAATTGTAGAAACGTTCGATGTATCTGGACCATTCTCCTTTTAGCCAGGAGCCATGTGAATGTGTAAAAATGGAAGCCTCAGGAGTGGGTGTTGTTGTGCAGCAGGTTATGGCACCACTTGGGACACCCACATCCCATACCAGAGTGCCTGGGTTGGCATCCTGACTCCACTTCCATTACTGGCTCCTGCTAATGCACCTGGGAGGCAGCGGGGCTCAAGTACTTGGGTCCCTACCATCGAGTGAGAGACTTGATGGAGCTCCTGGCTGCTGACTGTGGCCTGGCCCAGCCCCAGCTGTTGTAGGAATTTGGGGAGGGAACCAACAGGTGAAAGATCTCTCTTTTTCTTTCTCTCTCTTTCTCTCTCTCCCTTTCTCTCTCTCTCTCCCCTTCTCTGTCATGCTATCTTTCAAATAATTAAACAAATTTTTTAAAAGAACTGTAAAAATGGAGACATCATCATACTACAGAAGAGAAAACTATGTAACTTCTCAGAAATCAAAGCTCCATTAGGTTCAGAACCAGTCTACAGAAACGTGCTGCTTCCCCCATCTAGGGACCTAGGAGTTCTGAGGAGCTAGGGGCTGAAAAGGTAACATTTCATGGTCTGCTTCGTTTTGGAAATTCGCGATCAGAAAGACCAGTGGATTTCCTCCTACGTCGGGTTGAACTGTAAAACTTGCTGGATGCGGCCCAAGCTTGCTTCCCACTCAAGCTGGAGGAGTGACGGCTGCGTGCATCGGAGTGGCCAGCGGACCCCAAACAGAGCACAGAAATGCCCCGGAGCTCCCCAGGACGGCCGCGCAGCCGCTCGGGTCCTTCACGGGCTGGAGCCGGTTTCTCTAAGAAAGGCCCGCATTTTGTGGGGCTTCCTTCACCTCCTTCTGGATCCTCCCGAGCCACGCCGGGAAGATGTCAGAAGTGAAAGCGCCGGCACTGGTGCGGCTCCAGCTAAAGGGATGTCTGTTTCTGCCTCCTGAGAACCCGAGGCCAGAGCAGCAAGGACCGGGCAGTGACCCGGGACTGACGGATGGCCTCGGGAGAGCCCTTGCTTCCCAAACCCCGGGCAGCATCTGCTCGCCCAGCTACACGCAGGCCCCCCCGGTGGAGAACCCCGGGTCGGGCCGCCTCCACCCCTGCTACCTCCGGGAGGCTCTGGCCACCTGCTCCTGCAAAGCCTCTTCAGCTGTGTTCCCTCCAAGGCATTAACTGCTTTCCTCGTCCCCGGACGGGGCCGGGGGGAGCCCTCTGTTTCTGGTTCAGCGACCTAGTCTGAGGCCCCAGCGCGCCACTCCCCCGCCAGGTCCGGCCCCCGGCGCGCGGCGCTCAGTGACCACTGCCGGGTTTCCAGAGTCACAGCTCCCCCTGCTGGGGCCGGAGCCCGCGGTCGCCCTGCCTGGCCGGCCGCGCTGCATTCGGGCGAGGCTGGAAACTCCATTGGGCTGTTTCCCATGCTGCTGGCGGGGACGGCTTGCAGTCAGCCCCTGGACCCTCAGAGAGGTGAGCGGGGCTGAAGCCCCTAGCGGGCCCCCTTTCCCTGGTCCGTTTCCCCCGGCGCTGAAGACTCCTCCGTGTGTTCCAGCCCATATCTAACTGGACGCCCTTCCACCTCGCTGGGAATTCAGGTGTAGGGAAATTTCCAGATTAAAACAAGGAGATGCACCTGGCACAAGCTGCTGGCTAATGAAATTGCATTCCTCATGCAGATGGGAGGGGCAGGGATGCAGGATAAGAGAGGGGAGGCCGCTGAGAGGCCCGGCTTCCTAACCCAGGACAAAGATAGGGCTAACAAAGTGTTTCTCTGAGCAGAAACACGAAGCGTGGAAGGTGAAAAAAATGTCCCGATTCCCCAAGGAGGCTCCCTTAGGAGTGAGATCTGAACACAGACGCGGGGGCTGTGGGTCCCCTATGCTGATGGCCACAGGTCCTCCCCAGTGCGAGCTGAGCGGAGGCAGGAACAGGCAATGCCCTCCTTTCTAGCTTCCTCTGCACGCACCGGCTTCTCCAGCAGCCCTGGGGAACAGGGAGTCAATGTCTTGGGTTTGAGAGCTGGCACATGACCCAGGCTTTCCTAGAGGCCGGGTTATCTGCAACTGAGAATTCTGGGTGTGTTTTCATGCCCCAAGGGGGAAGGAAGAAGGGACAGGACCGAGTCCACCGTGGAACTCGGTGGGCTTCTGCCCGTTTTCTCCACCCAGCACTGACTTGCTGGGTGCTTGATTTGGGGACTCCTTGTGACCTTAGAATCCAGGCGCACATTTGCCCTATTTCTCACCTCTAAAGGTGGGATGGGTGCCCATGGAGGGGAGGGGAGGAGGACTCATAACCACAGGCTCTCCATGCCATCGGAGAGAGCTGGTTTCCATGCCGGGGAGTTGTAGGACGCTTCTGGGGCAACCCCAAATGGGAAAGGAATGGAATCCAGGAAGAGATCACTCTGTGAAATGGGCGGTGGTCGACCTCCTGTGAACTCAGGAGTCCTAGGAAAGATCCAGAAAGGTTGAGCATGAAGGGGCGAGGTCTGCCCCCTGTAGGACAAAAGGAACCTGAAGTCCTCCTCTCTCCTTCTCAGCAGCCAGTCGCCTGCTTCCATGGTTGTGAGGCAAAAGGCTGCCAGCCGAGACCCAGCACCGAGAGCTGAGCTGAGGCTGAACGAGGAAATCCCTCAGGAACTTAATGAATTCGTTGCAGGGAGGTCTAAGACGGCTCTGGAGCCTGCAGGCTCCAGCTGGGTTTTCTTGTGGCCATTTCCATGATTTCTACAGAAGTGAATACCCGGAGACACTGTGTGTGTGGCCATCTCTCAAGTTCTCTCCCTGAATGCTCTGTCACAGTGTACTGTGTTTAAATTCAGACTCAGATAATTAGCTGTTCTAACCTTGAGAGAGAGAGAGAGAGAGAGAGAGCGCGAGAGCTCACGTAGTCTGGTCAAGAAATCGCACTAAGCTGCTCCATCCTGAGATGCCCAGGCATTTCTGGCATTTTGTGGACTCACCCCTGCCTGGCTTTTGCCATCTGATCAGCAGGAGAAAAGGCACAGTGAGTGGCACACCCATGTTCCTTCCTCACCTCCTGTCTCCATGCCAGTCCCATGTGATGGCTGCAGACTGGGACATTCTTTGCCGCCCTCTCCTCCTTACCCTCTCGCCTGGGCTCCAAGCCACAGCAGCGCTGAAAACTTATGTGGACGTCCGCTCGGCCGGCTTCTGGTTCTCCCGGTGGCACCGTATTCGTGTATGATCTTGCCCCGTTCTGATGATGCAGCACATTGGCAGCTCATGAATATCTGATACCAAATTAAACAATTTGTCATTCCATTACATAAAGAACACAATTTAGTTCAGGGCAAGCCATTTGAAAGAGAACTCGTTATTATCATAGCACGATTTTATTTTATTTTATTGGAGTGTTTTGATTGTTAAACAGACAATATGAGTCTTTCTTTATCTCTCTTTTAGTTTTTTTTTTTTTTTGTCTAGAAGATGAAATCCTGCCTTTTACTTTGCAAACTCCATTACTTATTTTCATTTAAATAAGGAAAAGTATTTTTCTAAAATATTAAATTGTTTAACTCGGAACAAAGGGGATAATAACGTTTTGTCATGAGATAGTGTTTCAAAGCTTAGAGGGGGAACACGTGACCCTTAGAAAAAAGATGTGTACTTTTTAACAATTCGGCTAGAATACGGTTCAGCCACTCAGCAGTAGCCCCTTTAGAATGTTTGTCGATGAGGAGTTGGTGATGCCGTCCTGTGCTGGTTGTTTTAATGACAGGGGTCTGTTAAGGCAGACCTGGCTGCATTATAACGCAGGGTCTTTATCCACGTGACGGCTCCACAGAAGCATCGGTGTGTTCATCAGATCAGGCACCTACTGTGAGCAGTGATGAAAATCACTGGAGTTTTGTTAGGAGCTGCACAAGCAATGTGTTCTTCCGTCCAGAGCTGACCTAGGTGCAGAATGAAAGATGGCCTCCCGAGGAGGGGCTGACCTGCGTGCCCGGCCTCTGAGGTCTGGATTGCATCGCCGGCACTGACCCAGGGCAGCCTGCGCTCATGCCTGGGGGTCCCTGCCTGCTGAGGGGCAGCGCTGGTGGCCAGGAGGCACACAGAGGTGGTCAGAGGGAAAGGTTGGCGAACGCGCAGAGACGGGAAATTGTTCAAAGTGGCAACGTGTGTGTGCTCATCGATTGCGCTTAACAGGGCTATGTTCTGTTTGATTTTTTCTTTTCCCTTTAATTTGACCAAAGCAAAGCAGGAAATGGCTGTTTAAAAAAAAAAAAACAGCATTAAAAAAATAGCCAGTGAACAAATCAAACTATAGAAACCATTTTTTGATATCTTAAAGATTTTTTTCCTCTATTTTCCGTCATTTATAAGACTTAGCCATGTAAGAAATTTTAAGGTAGAATTCCAGTTCTCAATATACAAGTATCAGTGGCAGCTATTCCCCAATATTTTCTTTTCCTCATTTTCCTCCCTATAGGAATTTAGAGCTTTATTCCCCCCAACAGTCAAACTGCTTTGTAAAAGTCTAGGTTAAGGGTCCTCATGTCTGTGTTTGCTGATTCACGTACCAATACTGAACATTTTTTTTTTAATCCTAATGCTTCTTGATCTAGATGAAACCATATTCAGACATAATTAGGGAAATAGAGCCCTGCATTCTACTTTATAAAATGCCAGAGATATTTGAAATTCTCTGTCTCTTACACACGAGAATTCTACTGCATGATATTCTTTATAAACTAACAAAAGCGTGTTCCGGACTCTCAGAAGAACAGAAGTGTTCATTCCTGGGATCCTTGTCAAGCTTTCAGGAATGTGCAGGAAAGGCAACACTGGTCAAATTGACCTTTCTCTTCAATAATCTGCTTTAAGTCAAGAGGCTGCAAATGTGCGATTGTTTTCCTCGGGATCAGGTCTGTACAGCAATCTCCTGTGTGTGTCTCAGTTGATCGGATGGAATGGCCCGCCGCGGTGTGCTTTTAATAATTGTGCCTGGTGTTGACAAAAGGCAACTAACTCTAAGGTAGCTTTCTATTTTTTAAAGATAAATAGCAATAAAACTGCAGTTGTGGCATAGGTGCAAATGAAGTACTGGGCTCTTGGTCTGCAGTTATTGTTTGCTTGCTTGCTTTGCGAGTGGATGTGTGAGTGGCTTGATCTCATCTAATGATTAGAAGACCTAGTATCTTCAACCCCCAAATAAGGAAGGAGGCATGCTCAAGGTTGCTCTCTCCTCTGTTTCCGTTTCAGGATCGGTTTCTATAACAAGGCTAGGTTCTGCAGGGTAAATGATTTAACACTTCTGTGTGGTCTCATCAGCTACCTGCTGTCCCCGCCAGATCACCTTGTGGGCTTTGCTCACCTTAGAAGGTGTGGTCAGGGCTTTGTTTGCTGAGTTTTGTCGTTGCTGTTTCTTTGTGATGTGTGGGGATTTTGCTCAAATACTCTGATTTCTTGGCTGCTGCACTGTTTCTCTCCTCTTTCTCCCTTTCTCCTCTTACCCCTTAAACGCACACCTAGAATCTCTCCCTCCCTTTTCTTCCAGCATTCCATCTCCTCTACCTGAACGTGACTGTGTTCTCCTCTCCAGTCTTTGAAAAGTCCCCTGCTCTGACTTCCGCTCACTTTGCCATTTGCCTCAGCTACTTGTCTGTCAATCACTTTAGATCCAAGTCTTCTTGAAATGTTCCCGGTTCATCTCAGTACTCGTAGGAGTTCGTGGGCTCCACGACCAGGAGTGGAGTCAGGAGGCTGTCCAGCAAACCGAGGAGCTGGATTGTATTTAAAGATTCCAGTTGTTCATGGACACGAAGAGGAAGATCAAGTGGAGACAAAAAAAAAAAAAAAAAAAAAAAAAGATGCCATGAATGTGAGTTTTCCAGGGGCTCACACGGGTCCAAGAGACCTTCAAAAGATCGGCCTCGGCAAGAAGGAGCCAAAGGATCCCGATGTGGATCTGGGCTCCCTCACGGCCACATGGGCCAGATGAGGGCTGCGCCACGTATGAAGGCACCAGATTAGAGACTGGCATAATGCGGTCGTGCATGCCCTCTCCCATGATCAAGGAGGTCGCACTGGAGCTTGTCTTCATGTTCATCGCGGTCCCCCCAACCCCAGTGGGGGCAGAGAGAGGGAGCAGCACAGTCGCCCATGCAGTCATCCTTAACAGAACAGCTTTAAACGCAATGCAAACCACACTGGAGTTAAAGGTTAACCACATGACGACTCATACTGCTTTAACTCTCAGCACAAATGATAGCATTTTTATAATACAGTGAAGTAGATCATCAAAAGGCTATAATAATAGAGACCAGCGTCCAGAGAGGAGGAAGAAGCACTAAAGAAACCAGAAAGGCCTCACATTGTTGTTGCCGAGGTTTGGTGCATTGACCACATTTTCTGCCCACACTACACTGTGGACAGAATGGGATGGTCCCACCTCGGCAGCACTTGTGTGCCCGACAGAGCACAAAGCACTGAACTCTCTTTCTTCTCCACCCCTGCCAGTATCTGGCTTTTTGGTTGCACAGAGAAGAAGCGTCTTGTGTGTAGCAGGTGGGAGGGAGGGCTCCTTTAGCCCAACTGGAGGGAGTTCTGGATCTCGAGGGCCCGCTACAGCACCCAGCCGTGGGTCAGGCCCACGCTCTTGGGTATCCGGGAGGTCTGGACCCTGAGTGGGTCTTCAGCAAATGCTTGCTGAACTTGGCTGCTCTGGCTGAGCTGAGGGGTAGATTCAAGACACGTCATTCCATGTGCAACTGAGAAAGCACCATCATGAGCTCCAAAAGCCCAGCTTCAATTTGGTGGGTGGGAAGCAGTGATGGGGATCCTTGAACTTGGCTGGTGCAGATAGAGGGAGACACCAGGCTCCACTATCCCATCCTGTTCTTGAGGGCCATGACTGAACAAAACCTCTCCCAGAGCCTCCTTGGCTCAGAACAAAGGAGCCCTCCCACCTGCTGGGCCCTGTCTGGGTGGTCAAGATCTGAAAAGACCCTGGGAGCTCTGGGGTGGCTGGCAATGTTCAGGAGGTGCAGGCTCACTGAAAACTGGGTGCTCCCCGAAAATGCTCACGGACATCAGCCTTCTGTCAAAGCACTTCGCATGGCCAAGTCCAACCTGGTCACAGCTCATCAACTTTCCCTACCAGGGTGATCTGAAGACAAACACTTGAAGTTGATGCCATCCCTGCAACTAATGAGGGGTGACAGTGGCTGCAGCAGTGGATAGAACATCTCCAGGGGACCATCTCCTGTTTGGATACACTCAAGTTCATCCTGTTCTTTTTCTGCATTATAATGAACACCCTCTGTGACTCCACTACAGGAACCCCTGTTTCGGGGAGGGGGTTAGGGAGGCTGTGCCGGACCCAGATCCTACTCTCCATTTCCAAGAGGGGGAGGAAATTTTGCCTCGCGCCCTTTTGCTCCTTGTCACACCGTATTTTCTCATGCAAGCCATCAGTGGTCTTATTACAGCAGCCAGGGAGGGGAAGGGTATGGCAGGGCGGGGAAGGGAGTAACATTTCAGATGTCTCTAGAAGCTGTTAGCAACACCGGGTAGAGAACTTAGGCTGTCATCTCCAAGATTCACAGGCGCTCTCCGTTGTTCAGAGCCGCTCACCTTTTTAAAATAAACAAGCCTCATCAATTGTTGGAGCTGAGGTTTTCTTTGCACTTCACGATTTCGCTACCTTGTGTGTTTTTCTGGTAACCTCCCTCCCACCCCACCCCACCATTTATCACGTCATCTTATCACAGTCTCTTTGGGAGACGCAAATAGCACACTAATGTTTCCTTTTGTTAGGGTGAGTTGTCAATCTCCTCAGAAAGAGAACAAGCGTAGACAGCTCTTTCTTTTGATAATCTTCCTGACACTTGCCTGAGACTGGCTTATCCATCACACAGAGCCGGCTCCGTGGAGAGCTGCCTGCCGACAGTCCATCAGTGTGGGTGTCACTTGCGTCCATCAGGAAAATGTGTCATGTGGACCACTGTGTATTTTGTCCTGGTAAATAGCCTTCCTTGCTTCCTATACCTTGTCTGTGTCTCGCGGGCTGACGGACTGAATATAACACGCAGAACTCTGCCCTTTTCGCAAGCAAGGTGGGAAGCCGTCCTCGCCGTGCGGTTTTCTGTGGACTGATGCACTCTGGTCTCTCATGACGGCCCAGGGGGAGGAGGAGCAGGAGCACGGAGACTCGGAGTGCTGCGAGTCTGGATCAAGAGTACCAGGTTGGCATGCAGAGCACTGGGTTTGCAGGGGAACTGCTATGGAGTTGCATCGTTGGTCATACGCTTCCGGCCGCTGGGACCCTTCCCGTGACACACAGCACTTCCCAGATGCAGCCCAGGCAGAGAAGGCAGAAGAGAAAGGCAATGGAGAGCCAGAAAAACAGAATGAAGTCGTTTCTCCAGGAGTGTGTGCACATCAGCCTCGTCCAGGCCCAAGCAGTTTTCTTGGAAGCTTTTCTTTCCCCATTTGATAGGGGGAGAAAACCCTGCAGGAGGAAGGAGTTGATGTGGACATTGGTGTGCTGGGTTATGTGGCCTGCTGTGTACTGTATGATTTCTTCATTTCTGGGAATACACACAGATAAAAGCAACCACTAACCACCATTTTCCCCTAGGCTGGCTAAGATCTGGGACTAGAATTATAACTGGACTTGTGACACATTTAGATTCAAAATGGGGTGCTTCAAAAAGTTGGTGGAGGGGCAGGCATTGTGGTGCGGCAGGTTAAGCCACCACCCGGGATCCTGGAATGCCACATTCCATATCTGCGTGTGGTTTCCAGGCCTGGCTCCTCCACTTCCCATTCAGCTTCAGCTCATGCAGCCTGGGAGACCCAGATGCAGTTCCTGGTTCCTAGTTCAGCGCAGGCTGTTGCAGGCATTTGGATGATCTCTGTCACTCTCTGTCTCTCTCTGTCTCTCTCTCTCTCTCTCTCTGTCTCTCTCTCTTTCACATAGATGAAAATAAATAAACATATTTTTAAAACATGGTTTTTAAAAAATGTCTTAGAAAATAAAATCGGAAGATAAGTTTAATTTTGTGCAAAACATTTTTGAAATCCATGCATACTTTTTTCAAAATACACATTCTCTGTGAAGTTTTAAGTAGAAAAATCTAGAAAACCTGACTGTCCTCTGATACACATGGTTTATAAATCACAGGCATCCGTCCTAGGCCATCCTCTGCTTGCCACAGAAGGATGAGGTGGAGCTGTGTGTTCTGCGGTACCGAGGTATTGAACACAAGTGGAGGGAAAACAGCTTCCCGTGTGACCACCCGGATAAGGCATCTCGTCTTCTATTCCTAAAGTGTGTCTGCGAGGCCGACTGCTTGTGATGGACCCCAAGGTAATAGGGCCATGAGGGACCCAACTGTGTCTTTTATTTTTCCAGTGTTTGTTTCATTTTTTTTAAGCAGGTATTTATTTGCTTGGCTATTTCTTTTAAGCCAATAAGAAAGATTTACCGACTTTCACTCACATATAACCTCTCGGCCCGGAAGGAATTTAGAAGAGCTTTTGGTAGCGAAGGAGAAAGAGAGGAAGAGAGAGAGAGAGAGAGAGGGAGGGAGACAGAGAGAGAGAGAGGGGGAGGGAGAGAGAGAGTCAGCATGGGGTGGGGCAAGTGTGGTCGGGGAGGAATTGATGTTTAAAAAGCTCCCAGGCTGACTTTGCTCTGCTTGGCTGAGAAAATTGAGATTTTGGTGGCTCTGCCAATGCAAGGGAATTACATTGAGTTTGCTTAAATGGAAGAGAAACTGGGGTGTCCAGGCCTCCCACAAAGATCTGGGAATTCACGACAAAGAAATAATAATCCCTGTGGCTTCCAGCTCAAAAGGAATTCTGCAGCGTCGATGTAAACAAACATCCTAATAAAAACCCCTTGTCCCTTAAACACACATCTCGGAGAATTATTT
This sequence comes from Oryctolagus cuniculus, assembly GCF_964237555.1. Classification (NCBI taxonomy): domain Eukaryota; kingdom Metazoa; phylum Chordata; class Mammalia; order Lagomorpha; family Leporidae; genus Oryctolagus; species Oryctolagus cuniculus. The sequence continues at coordinate 67,751,221 of NC_091434.1, forward strand.
TTACTTGTCCTTTTGAAGGAAAATAAAAGATGCCTTTAGAAAAGAAATGACTAGCCAGGAAAATGAACCTCTGATTTGAAAATTCTGCAAGCGTGCCAACCCACGGCCCTGGTTTTGTAAGGGAGAGTCTCGCCCATAAGAAGCATGGAATATGACACAAAAACCTGTATGTGGCCCCCGAAAGCAAGGGCGGTGGTGTTCATGGGTTGGCGTGGGCGGGCGGCCCTGTGTGCATTCACAGGGTGGGGGTGGGAGGACTTTAGCCAGACAACTTTTTTGGCTGGGGGAGAGGGGGCGGCCGGGGAGAGTCCTATAATTCAAAGAATCGGATAGTCTGTGCAGAAATTCTCCAACATCTAACAATGAAATCGGGTGAGGTGATTTTTAAAACTACACGTGTGGATCAAGACATATGTTATGTCTCTTGCTTCAAGATTAGATTAGCTTCGGATGGCTACAATACCAGTAACACAGACCACACACACACACACACACACACACACACATATGCATGCTGTGCTTTACTTGCTACAAGATGGAGAGTACATGCTAGAGAAAGAACACGGAACAAAAGAAAGACAATATAAAAATGCAGAAGCATTTGAGAATACTCATAATTAATAACAGTAAAATAGAATCACAAAGCTTTTGGGATAAGGTCATTCATAGATAGTACAAATGGCATCTTTAAATGTCATGACAAGGGAGCGATGCTAAATGTGCATCAGTAAGATACACCTTTGGCATGTCTAACAATAGGATGCAGCCATTAGAAGTGATAGTATAGGGGCCAGGGTTGTGGTACAGCAGGTTAAACCCCCATCTCTGATGCTGGCATCCCATACCAGCACTGGTTCAAGTTCAAGGATACTCCGCTTTGGATTCAGCTGCCTGAAAATGTGCCTGGGAAGACGGCTTAAGTACCTGGGCACCAGTGGGAGACCTGGTGTGGACATTTTGCCTAGCAGTTAAGACGTTAGCTAGGATGTTAGGATGCCCATTTCCCCTTTTGCCAGAGAACCTGTGTTCTCTACTCGGCTCTAGCTCCTGGTTCCAGCTCCGTGCTGATGATGGCTCAAGTAGCCAAGTTCCTGCCACTTTCTTGGGAAGTGTGGACTGGGCTCCCAGCTCCTAGCTTCAACGTGGCTGGAGAATGAATTAGCAGATGGAATCTCTCTCTCTCTCTCATTCTTTCTTTTTCTCCGTGTCTGTTTCCCTGCCTCTCAAATAAATATTCTTTTAAAAAGTAATGGCTTAGTTTTATAATTATTGACAGAAAGATATTATATACAGTGGTGATTATACAAAGTATGTTGGTATGTAAAATAAATAGGAAATTTAGTGATATATAAAATGATATATATTTTATTGCATAATTATTGTATAATAAAATTTATATTTTATTGTGCTATTTTATACAGTGATAGCAAACTACAATACTACCTGAAAAGCTTGATCCATTTTTGTAAAAATGTGTGAGGCCCATGAAACAAAATCCCAGAGAAAACACACATGCATGCACGCATCTGTACATGTGTGCATATGGTTATACGTACATATATCTCTGTGATAGCCCAGGACCAGCATGAGAGCAGACAGTGCTTGCGTCTCGGGGAGAGACCCTGGGCAGCTGTTCCCATGAGGGACATGACAGAGTTGGCTGGAGAGCAGGGAACATTTGGAAGGTGGTGATGTGGATATCTGCAATTTAAAGACTGTTTTACAAATGTTGAGGCGACCACTTATGATTTGAGCATGTGTATGCCCTCTACCTGGATTTTAAAATGAAAGAAAAGGAACCAAAGCGTTAAAAGTATGCTAGCTTTCAAAGGTATGGTTGGTTTTTATTTTTTTCCATCTATCTTTCTCGCTTCCTTAAATAAATCGCCATATAGGTATTTCTATTATAATGTAATAATAGACCTGATGCTGTTTAGAAATAAAATAAAGCCATAAAGACCAAGATTGCGGTGATCGAGACAGAATGTCCCTCTGCCAGACCCTCGTCCTGGTTGGTGGCAGGGCCATTATACCCAGAGCCCGGATTTTCCAGCCATCCTAAAAATCTCCCCCAATCCCAATGAAATCGACCACCCTCACTGCGTGGTTAAAAGGTGTGAGTAACATGGAGACCTAATCCTCCTGCCTCATTAGGAAAATCTCCAACCCAAAGAGGTCAGAAACCGGAGCAGTGTCCAGCCCGGGAGGGAGGTGAATGAGTGCGGGGCTGCAGGAGGCTCAGCCTCAGATTCCTGTCGCTCTGGCCTGCAAGTTGAAGGGCTCGGTTGAGGTGTGTTGCTGAGGACGTGCCAGGTTCTGTTTATTTCATGTTCTGAATGCTTCCTTTTTAACCTACCAAGTATTTATAGCCCATAGAAACTCAGAGATGAAAGTTTTCCCAACGCGCAAAAGCCACAAATGACACAATCTTGTTAGAGTGGCCGAAGCCAGGAGGGCTCTGGAGCCCGCGTGTGTGTCCGTCCGTCTGAAGCCCCGTTCATTACGGCGGAGCTTTTCTGGGCTGGTCCTCGGAGGAGAATGGGTGACCCTAGGAAACCATCGCCACCACTGTGTTGTGAGCTGAAGGAGAGCCATTGAACCAAACAAAAAGAATGCTTCAAGGACGCATCGCAACACAATCAGAACCATGCCACCGGCTCTGATGGCTAGAGGGGACAGCAGGAGTGACACAATTAGGGACAGGAGTGGTTCAATTTAGGGGGAAAAAACCAACAGAAGTATGCGGTCCGCTGGACAAAGAGGCTCAGTTCTAAGGCACCCCCAGTAAGCGGCTTCCACAAAGCGCTGACCATGTGCATGGAGGAGGCGCCGCGGATGGCTCTTTCAGCCACACTCAGAGCTGGCACTCTAAAAAGAGCTCGGGGGCAGCAGGCTTGCAGGCAAGGGAGAGCCGAGCTGCGTGAGCGTGTGTGTGTGCCCTCGCGTACCAGAGACAGTCCGGCCAGACAAAGCCGCACCTGGCAGGACTGGGGAGTCTCCAGCCTGTTCCCGCTCTCCTCCTGCTTCTTGCCTGTCCTCTTCTCCCCAGCACTCCCGGGCCTGTGCATTTTGAAGTGATAAGCCCGGTTAGAATTCCCACATCTCGTTTGTTCAGCCATTTTGGTTACAAAGCTCAGGCCACCGGCCGGCCGGGGGAACGCTTTTCCTCCAGATCACGACTCTCTGAAGTTAAGAGTGTGTGATCTCCTGAAAGTCCCGGCGAGGCAGGGCTGTGTCCTGCCCCAGGTGGACGCCCCATGCGGGCATGACACCCCCTGGCACAATGAGCCACATGGAGACTAATGGAGGGAAGACATCGATGAAGAGGACTGGCGCAGTGAAATGTATGCAGTAGCCAGGTCGTTTTCTGGAAACACCAGGCCCATGTGAATAATTTATCAGTAGGTTCCCAAGCTACCCATGCGGAATGCAAACGGCAAGGCGCGTCTGCTGCGGGGGGTGGGCATCAGGGTGCAGAGGGCGAACCTGTTGCTTGCGATGCCCGCGTCCCATATGGAACTGCAGGTTTCGCTTCCAGCTGCTCCACTCCCGATCCTCCTTCCTGATGCTGCACCCTGGGAGCCAGCAGATGATGCGTTGAGGACTCTTGGGTTCCTGCCACCCACCTGGGAGACCTAGACGGAGCTCCCGGCTCCTGGTTTCAGCCTGGCCCTCACTGGCTTTTGCAGCCATTTGGAGAGTGAACCTGTGGATGGAAGCTCTCTCTTCCTTTCTCTCTCTGTTTTCCCCCCTCTCTCTGGCACTCTGCCTTTCAATTAAATCTGATTTTTAAAAAAGGGTGCTGTGAAGGAGGGGCGTGAGGCGGCTCACCAGCGCTTCCTGGAGCCAGGCTGCAGGCATGCAGAAAAAGGGAGCGTATGGGTGGCAGAGAGCCAGCTCTGTAGACATGGCACATCGGGATCTTTGACTTCTGGGAGGGCTCCGGGGAGAGATGCTTCACTTCTCTTGTGTTCCTGTGGGACGTGTTCTGTCTTCAGCTACCTCTGAGTACACTTTGCAATGACATCAGTGAGAGGAGTGTGCTTGCACCTTTAGGAAAAGATAAAGCCTGTAAATCCTATCCATTTTAAAGGAGACAGACTTTTGGTACCAGGAGGCCCAGGAACCGACTGCCCTGGAAAAAATACACATTTCAAATTTATGGCTTCTTAGGGGTGCAGAGAAAAGAAGGGTGTATAGGATTCAGGGAGTGTGGGCAGGCGTGCAGGGCTTGTGTACGGAGCAGGTGTAGGAAGCTTGTCTCAAATCAGCGGTGATGCACTGCTCCAGGCTGACACAGTGACCAAGCTGCAGGACGTCGTGAGCCTGGATCCACATCTGCACTTGCCCTGCTGTTCCCTTTCCAGGCTGAAGTCTTTGTCCCTCGTAAGTCCCCAAACCCTCACATGAGACAAGCGTGTGGGCGTCTTCACACCACCACACAGCAGCAAGGGCACTCGCTGGCCCACTCTGGGGCTGGTGGTGGCTCTTCCCAGCCACGGCCTTTCTCCCACAGGCCAGGGCTCGTGCAGAGGGCCTGGTAGATGCTAAGAGCAGCCCTTCCAAGGCTGAGATGTGCTCACACTCGGGGCTGTGCCCCGGAGGCCACCGCCACCCTCCAGCCCCTGTGACCTGGCTCTGCTTCCGTGGCCCAGCTGAGCTTCCACATCCCAGCTCCTCCTCCTGTGAGTTCTCCGCTTCAGTACCACTAAGGCCTCCTCCCAACACACAGACACACACACAGAGACACACACAGAGACACATACACAGAGACACACACAGACACACAGAGACACACACAGGCACAGACCACACAGACATATACAGAGACACACACAGACACACACAGAGAGACACAGACACACAGAGACACATAGACACACACAGAGACCCAGAGACACTCACAGACACACACATACACACAGACACCAACACACACAGGCACACACACAGACACATAAACACACACAGAGACACAGACACACAGATACACACACAGACACACACACAGACACTCACAGACACACATAAGCACATAGGCACACACACACAGAGACACAGACACACAGACACATAGACACAGAGACACACATAGACACAAAGACCTAGACACACACAGAGACACTCACAGACACACAGATACATACAAACACACACACAGACACCAACACACACAGGCACACACACAGACACATAGACACACACAGAGACACTCACAGACACACACAGATACACACACAGACACCAACACACACAGGCACACACACAGACACACAGAGGTGGTGTTTTGTGTGTGCACTGCTGTCTTTCAAGCCTCATCAAGGCAGGGCCACGCCCCTTCCAAGGACGGTGGGGTACCCGGAGCCTGGCACCGTGCCTGGCACGAGGCAGGGCTTATCAGCCTGTGATGAATAAATGCACAAATGAGTGAGCTACTGATGTCATACTGCAGTCTTCACTGCGCCCTCTTCAAGCAGCTTTGGTTTAGCTGCATGGGATTCCGATTGAAAAGAAAACTCACCACCGACATTCACTCTTCCCTGCAAAACCCATTCTCTGAGCGCCCATGGGGATGCAAGCACTTCAGTCAGTGTCCCCGAGGAGCCCCGGGCTCGCTCCTCCTCTGGCCTCCCCTCCTTCTCCTGGGACGGCTCCTTGACCTTCATCCCACAGGGCGGCCACGTGCCCAGACGCTCCCGGGTAGCACCCAGGACTGCTCACCCTTGTCAGCGCTCGTGCGCCTCGGTCCCACCACCAAGTGCGATATTACTCATTAGCTTCATGTACAATGATCATATTATAGTGATATAATACACCGTGACAATCTTGATACTTTCGTCTGACAAGCCAACAAACCTGACAATCTGATTTTAAGGCATCTGCAATTTAAAGAAAAAAATGTACACTCTAATGTCATCGCACCCTCCCTACGAGAGGAGGGGCTGGACCCACTTGGAGTACGATGTTCTGAGATGCTGTCAGAATTCTTCCAGTTAAACAAAAATCCTCTTGGCGTTACGAGTGACAAGACAATGGCAGCCACCACCTGAACAGAAAGCTGTCACTCCAGAGAGCGGGCTGCGGGCCGCGCACAGCTCAGAGACGGCTGTGGAGGGCAGTGCGGTGCCCAGCATGCCTGGGTGGGGGTGGCGGGTTCCTGCTGTTACCAGATCCCAGCTGCTGGGCTGGGAGAGGCCCTCGCCTGACCATGGTAGGCCAAGGCTGACAGGGAACAAAGCTACAGGGAAAGAGCAGAAGGAGCCCTGCCCCATGGAAAGGCTGCGAGTGTCTACACGTCTACATTAATCCAGATCACTGCCCAACCGAACTGTATCCTAACCCACTTCTCCAAGACTGAACATTTCCAGGAACACACTCCTGTTGGTGCATTTTTTTTTTATAACCTTGCCCACCCCCAGATTAGTGTATTTTCTGGCTTTGTTTACATATAGGCTCTCAATCAAAATTAATTACTTGCATCCTTCAAAGAAAAACTTAGCTCCATGCTATAAATAGAAGAGCAAAGATTTGAGCCAGTTCTGATTGTTCCAAGGAGGAAGGAACACCCCCACCCCGGGAGCTTGTAAAACCCGTCAGCTGTGCCTGCGTGAGTGCAGGCGCCATGCTCCCCGGCTGGTTACGAAAGAGCCGTGCAGGAGCCACACCTCGGCGCTCAGGGTCAAGGCCTTGAAGGGCAGCCGTGTCTGGACTCTGTTTCTCGACCTTAATAAGAGGCGCTGGCCGCCCAGGCGTCTGAGCGGTCCTCCATGACCCCACATGCGCAGCTGATGGCTCACCTTTGGGGAGAAGGCTCTTATCTCGATCTGGCTCCTGGGGCTGCAAGCATCCCCCTGGCGGTGTCCTGGTGTCTTCTGTCTTATTATTTTTTTTTTTTTTCTGTTTGCTTTTGTGGTCTGGGAACACTGATCGCCTCCTGCCTGGGTGAGAGAGCGGCGCTGGCCGCCGGCTCCCTCCCTCGCCTGCTCATCTGGGTAGCAGGCTTTTCCAACCCCCAGTCCTTCTTCACAGGTAGGAAGCACATCACAACTCATTAGTAATTTACTGCTACAGTAATTTTTATAATTACTGCCAGGAGGCCTCATTAAATTTGATCTAATGAATAAATATTGTATTTTTCAACGTGATTACCAGAACAGCTTAAGCTGAGTGCCATAAACAATTATTTTCCTCACTACTCAGGATGTCGGTGACTATTGATTTTTATTTCATAAAGAATTTACTGCAGTAATACCAATATAAATGACTCCAGGAATAGGCAACATCCCCAGTGTCGATTCACCAGCAACATCTTCAGCCACAGAAAGAGCCAAAGGGGAAGGCAGGGAGTGGGAAGGAGAGAAAAAAAATCTGCAAAATCTGCCAGGAGGCTGTGACCCTGGCCGAGCCTGGCCACGTAGATTCCCCACCCAGAGCCTGGGAGCTGACACTGGGGAGGGAATTCCTGGGCTAAACAAGCACAAGCTGCCATCGGTTTTTGTAGTTTATAAAACAGAATCAATGAATTCTGCTCAGCTGGAAATGTCCAAAGTCAAACGTGAGAATTATGTCGCCTCGGAGGAGACGCCCACCCAGCCCTGGTTACTTGCCTGTTTCTTCGCCCACCTTAAACGGCTTGTGTACACCTGCTTGGCCTTGCTTCATTTCACTGCTGATCTCGTGCCGCGGGATTTCACATTATAACTAATGGAACCGATATTACCCTACCCCTTTTCGTTGGTATATCTGCCTATTATGGGGCACAGTGCAATGTCTCCACAGATGGCTACAGTAGAGACTGATGTGGCCAGGCAGTCAGCTACCTCACCCCCACCCCCTCCCAGCAGCACACTTGAAACCCTCTGGCTCCGGTTCTGTAAATGGGATGTGATACACTGCAGCCACCGAGAGTCACCGCACTGTGCTGTGGGCCAGTAGAGCCGGCTGTCTCCACCCAGCTCCCTCTATCCACCCGCCCTCCACTCCTGTGCCCCTCCTGTCCACCTCCTGCTTTTGGGTCAGCTCAGTACCCCCTCCTCTTCATGCTGGAAGATACTAATGTGTCAGGAATCTCCTGGTTTGTATTTCTCAAAGCAACAGCTTGCTACCCCCGGTGGTCTTGCACCTCACCTCCTTCTCAGCCCTAAAGCTGCAGGCTCCAGCCTTGGCTGTGTACTAGAATCACCCAGGAGCTTCAAAACCAAGTTGACACCCAGGCTCCATCCCAGAGATTCTGGTTGAATAGGTGTGGGGCAGGACCGGGGGCCTGTCAACCCAGGGGATTCTAATGGGCAGCCAGGGTCTACTCCCCCTGCCCTGGAGGGATAAGTGGACAAAGGCCAGAGGCTAGGAAGTGACTGGGGAGCTGAGCGCCAGTCTCACTCACACCCAGAATGCCTGGGGGCAGGCACCATGGTCTCAGTTGTTCCCTTTCAAAACTCAAATGTTGGGGCCTGTGCTGTGGCACAGAGGGTTAAGCTGGGACCTGCAGTGCCAGCAACACATATGGGCATATGGGCAGAGGTTCGTGTCCCAGCTGCTCCACTTCCAATCCAGCCCCCTGCTAATGGTGTCTGGGAAAGCAGAAGATGGCCCAAGTGCTTGGGTCCCTATACGCACGAAGGAGACTTGGGAGAAGCTCCAGGTTCCTGGCTTCAGTCTAGCATGGCCCTGGTTGTTGCAGCCATTTGGGGAGTGCTAATGGGTGGAAGATCTCTCTCTCTCTCTCTCTCTCTCTCTCTCTCTCTCTCTCTCTCCCCCCTGCCCCGTAACTCTGCCTTTCAAATAAATAAATCTTAAAAAAAAAAATACCCTCATATATTGAAGTCCTAACCCCTCCTGCCTCTGAAGATGACTGTATTTGGAGAGAGGATCTTTAAAAGATAACAGGTAAAATAAAATTGCAAGAATGGACTCTATTCCAATATGACTGGAGTTGTTCTAAGAAGTGATCAGGACACAGACACTGTGGAGGATATCAAGGTGCGGGGGAAGATGGACATCTGTAAGCCAAGGAAAGAGGTCTCAGAAAAAAACAGCCATGCTGATACCTTGATCTTGAACTTCTAGCCTCTGGAACTTTGTAAAATATATTTATGTAGTTTATGTTGTGGCAGACATAGCAAACCAGGACCCCAGTCTTCGCAGGCTAGGGATGGCAGGGCCCAACTGCCCAGAGCGAGATGGTGGAGGTGGAGCTAGGATGAGACCCCAGCTCTGCTTGTGTCTGCACTGTGGTCATCCACGGCTGTGAATCACACCAGCTCAATGCTTCTGCACACTCATAAATCCTGCGGGTCAGGAGTTTGGACACGGCACAGGGGGGCTCATCACTGTCCTACAACTCCAGGGCCCCAGGTGGAAGATGGGAAGGGAGGGGTGACTCACCAGCTGAGTTCTGGAATCATCTGGAAGCTCTGGTCTCACAGGTCTGCAGACCGATGGCAGCTGCTGGGCCGAGAGTCAGAGCCTACCCCGGCCTCCCCATGGAGCCTCAAGGTGCTCACAATGAGGTGGCTGCACGCTGAGGGTGAGAAGCCACAGGGACACTGCCGTCTGAAACCCTGCCTTGCAGGTCAAGCAGTGACATGTGTCCATCATTCTGTCCATCAAGGTGATCACAAGGTCTTGCTCACATTCAGGGGGAGAGAAAATAGACCCCACTGCAAGGGGTTCTGGGCGGGGGTGGCAACATTCGGAAAAGCAGGTGGGACCAGGAATACTGTTGTGGTTACTTTTCAGAAAACACAACCTTCCCCACTTCCGTCTGTTTCTCAGACTCTTTCTGGAGCCTGTTTCCTCATCCGTAACTCAAACAATGCCAACACTCATCTGATTGTTGAAGGATTAAAATGGTGACTGCAAAGAACAGTGCCTGGCAGCAGGCAGAGCCGTAGAAATTTTATTTACTCAATAACTGCACCAATGTGTTCACTCTGTCTCAGAGTAGCACCTGGACCTGCGCCCATCTGCCCAGAATCACGACATCTCCCTTCCTCCCACCTGCCCCAGACACACCCAGGACCCCCTTGCTCCACACACAACCTCCCCCAGCTCTCAGGACCCCATTTGCCTCCCCATCAGTCACTCCAGGGATGGGAATATGGTACTTCCCACTCACCATCAGTTAATCCAGTCTCCCAGGACTATCTGTTTATATAGAAAACAAAGGTAACAGTGTTCACAGCAAAAAAACTCATCGGAGAAAAGCAAGTTGTGAAACGGTATCTCCAATAGGATTACATTTTTGTTAAGGGAAAAATGTGCATATGCCCACAAATGGAAAATGCTAGAACTGTTTATGGGGGGAGGGATGAGATTAAAGTTCTCTATTTTTTCTTCCTCGTGCTTTTCCCACATTTTCTACAATAGACGTGGACCAGCTTCATGGTTGTGAGAACAAAAAATAAGTTAGTTTATTTTTCACTGAGGATAACTGCTAATGCGCAGCACTGAGTGGTAGCAGGTGCACCATGGTAGAGGGGAATGGCAGGGTCACTGGTTCTGCTCAAGTGACTCCAACGGAATTATCCACATCTGATCGTATTACTCTGCTGGCTCTTGAAAGTCTTTGAAATGCTCCCAGGTTTTCAAGATAGTTACAGGAAGGAGTCTTTTCAAAGAAATAAAAAAGATCCTTGTGGGGCTGGCATTGTAGTGCAGTGGGTTAAGTCTGCAACACCAGCCTCCCATATCGGAGCAATAGTTCTGCTTCAGATCCAGCTCCCTGTTAACACACCTGAGAAGGCAGTAGAAGATGGCCCTTGTATTCAGGCCCCTGCCATCCATGTAGGAGATCTGGATGGAGTTCCTTGCTCCTGGCTTTGCCCTGGTGCAGCTTTGACCATTTGGGCACTAAACCAATGGATAGAAGATGTCTGTTTCCCTGTCTTTCCCTCTTTCTGTCAAACTACCTTTCAAACAAAATAAACCTTTCAAAAAATCATGGAACATATATATCAAGAAGAAAACTGTACACATATTTCAAGACATTTTGTACCAAAATAAATTTATCATTTAAATCCATCTTCCGGGGCCAGTGCTGTGGTATAACAGGTAAAGATGACACCTGCAGTGCCAGCATCCCATATGGATGCTGGTTTAATCCCTGGCTGCTCCACTTGCAATCCAGCTCTCTGCTATGGCCTAGGAAAGCAATGGAAGATGGTTCAAGTTCTTCAGCCCCTGCACTGGCATGGCAGACCTGGAAGAAGCTCCTGGCTCCTGGCTTCAGATCAGCTCTCAGCTCTGGCTGTTGCAACCATCTGGGGAGTGACCCAATGGATGGAAGACTTCTCTCTCTCGCTCGCTCTTGCTCTCACTCTCTCTCTGCCTCTACCTCTCTGTAACTCTGCCTTTCAAATAAATAAATAAATTTTTAAAAATAATAATAACGAATCCATCTTCCATAAGTATCAAAACTTGAGCCAAGCACTCTGTTATGGGATTTGGCTGTCCAAAAAGCAGCTTAACCCACTGTGCTACAACAGTGGCCTCGCCATGAACTTTTTTGAAGTATCCTCACACTAGACTCTCATCTCTCAAGCTGGGGCATGAGACTGTGTGCACCTGTTGGTGCCCACATCATTAACAAGCCTTCCCCAGAGAATCGGATTGGGAGCAGGCTGTGGAGAGAGGATTGGTGTATAAGTATGTCTTCCTTCCTCCCCAAATGAAGGACAACAGAGGGCAGAGAACTGCTCTCCCAGCAGGACAGTGTGCAAGCCAGTGTGGTGTAGGATAAGGGATCTGGACTAAGAAAGGGGGAAGTATTTGAAGGCATGTTTTTATGTCAGTCACTCAACCTTTCTTCCTCCACCCTGTGGATGTAATGGTGAGCAGCCAGGGACTGTCACCCAGAAAAAAAAAAAAAATAGAGCTTTCTTCTAGAGACTGGAACTGAATTGTCCCAGGGGAACAAGATCGATGACCACATGTGTCTAGTGAAGTGCGACTCACACAGCAGGTGTGGCCTCAGCCTGCATTCCAGTCACCCAGGGGCGCAGAGGCTGGCCCTCCTACCAGGCTCATTCTTAAACAGAAGCCAACTCTGGAGATTTCCAAATGCTTAAAGAAGCTTATACTTTGAGATGGGAACAAAAAAAGAGCAGGAAGGAACTGAAGAAAAATGTATTCTTGAAGAAATGTAAAATAAAAACAACCCACAGGATGTTATATAAAAGGAATAGTCACAGGACTATTAAAAAATTAAAAAGTAAAATTTGGGGGGCCAGCATTGTGGTGTAGCTGGCTAAGCTGCTGCCTGTGATGGGAGCCAGTCCCTGTCCCAGCTGCTCCACTTCCAATCCAGCTCCCTGCTAATGCACCTGGGGAAGCAGCAGAAGATGCCCAAGTGCTTGGGCCCTGCATCCATGCAGGAGACCTGGTTGTAGTTCCAGACTCCTGGCTTCAGCCTGGTCCACCCCCTGCCATGGAAGCCCTGCCATTGAACGAGTGGATGGAAGATATCTCTCTGTCTCTGTCTCTCTCTCCGAAACTCTGCCTTACAAATATATAAACAAAATTTCAGGAATCCTCATCAGAAGTGGCCAAAAGACAACATAAAGGAGAGAAAGAGAAAAACCCAGGATGTGAATGCTGAAGATCTGCGATCCAGCCAACAGGGATTCCGGGAAGAGCACAGAGGGAACATGCAAATAGCAGCAAAAACTGAGCAGGGTGAATTATTTTTTTTAAATAACAAAAATTTATTCTATTAAAATAAGAATTACTTAAGTGGAAAAATAACAAGCAGAATAAATGAGAAACAATACAAAGAAAACACACAAAGACACATCATTGTGAAATCTTAGCACACTAAAGATAGAGACTCCAAAGTCTTCCGAGAGGAAACTACAGGTCATCTGTCAGAAAACAAACCAACAAAGCGAAACACACAGCCAAGGATTTGATTGCAGTAACTTCTCATTGGCACAATGCATGCTGGGCAGAGAGAGGACAAAACTATAAAAATCCTGAGGGAAATTTAATTTGACTTTGAATTATCTTTCCAACAAAACCACGATTCCGATTTGAGGCCAAAATAATTTTCTTTTCATTTACAAAGCTTTTTGACAGAGTCTGTGGACTCGAGAGGCTTCCATAGCCTTGGCAGCTCATGTCAAAAGCCTCCGGTGATCACTGACGTCATAAATAAGAGTGTTAATTGTTAAATCAACAACAGGAGCCACTGTGCACTTATGACCTCTGTCCTTAATGAGTTACACTGTGAGAATTAACTATAAAACTCGTCTTCAAACAGTACTTTATAGTGTGTGTGTGTGGGTGCGAATTGTTGAAATCTTTTCTCAGTATAGGGTTAGTCTTCTATATATGAAGTTAATTAAAAACTAATCTTAATAAAGAATGGGACAGGAGAGGGAGTAGGAGGTGGGACGGAAGTGAGGATGGGAGGGCAGATATGAGGGGAAAGAACCACTGTATTCCTAAAGTTGTACCTATGAAAATTGTATTCATTAAATTTTTAAAAAAGATTTATTTATTTGAAAGTCAGAGTTACATAGAGAGAGGAGAGACCGGGGCGGGGAGGGGGGGCTTCCATCCACTTGCTCACTCCCCAGAAGGCTGCAACAGCTGGAGCTTTGCTGATCCGAAGCCAGGAGCCAGGAGCTTCCTCCGGGTCTCCCACATGGGTGCAGGGGCCCAAAGTCTTGGGCCGTCTTCCACTGCTTTCCCAGGCCATAGCAGAGAGCTGGATCAGAAGTGGAGCAGCTGGGTCTCTAACCGGTCCATAAGGGATGTTGGTACTGCAAGCAGCAGCTCTACCCGCTATGCCACAGCACCAGCCCCTAAATATTTTTTTTTTTAATTTGAGAGGCAGAGAGAGAGAGAGCGAGCGAGAGAGCGAGCACACCATCTTCCATCTGCTGATTCACTCTCCACATGTCCATGACGGTAAGGACCGGACCAGGTCTGGCCGATGTCAGGAGCATGGGTGCAGGGACCCAGTTACTTGAGAGCCATCGCCTGCTGCCTCCCAGGGTGAACATCAGCTGGAAGCTGGGATCAGGAGCCAGCACCCTCTTACCGGCTGCAGGTGTCTTAACCCGTGTCTCGACCACAAGGACACAAGCCTGCCCCCAAAGTGATTTCCAGCATGGAGAGGACTTAGAGCAAAGTGCCAGAGGGTGCGCCCTCAGCAAAGTCAGAGTGGGAACTCGGGCAGGGGGGATGTGAGACGCACTCAGTGCCCTGCCCTAGGAAGGGAGCCGTGCAGAACACAGAGGAGTGATTCAAGGGCGGTACGATAAAGAAGCTATCTTCCATGTTCCTTTCAAGAAAAAGAACAGCGACCTGAAAACGTGGGAGAAAAGTCGAAATTTTATAGAAGAGTTGAGAGAGGAAAAATAAAATGTGACATAAGTCTAATAATCGGTGGAGTTATAGCTTTGTTTTTAAATTTCATTTTATTTCTTGAAAGGCAGGATGAGAGGGAGAGAGGCAGGGGGAGGGGAGAGAGAGAGAGAGAGAGTATCCATTCCTTGTTCTCTCCCAAATGCCACAATAGCCAGCAATGGACCAGGCCAAAGCCAGGAGCCAGGAGCTCCACCTGCATCTCCCTCGGGGGTGACAGAGACTCAGCCACATGAGCCACCAGCAGCTGCCTCCCGGGAGTGCATCAGCAAGAAGCTGCACAGAAGGCAGAGCAGGCAGACTTGAACCCGTGGCCGCAGCATTCCCAGAACAGGTTCCTTTAGGGCATGATTAGTGTTGTGAATTCCATGGTGGTAATAGATGCATGGCCCTGTGAACCATAATAGGAGTCACTTTGGAATTTAACATCTTATAATAGTTAACACAGTCAATTCTTTTTTTTTTTTAAGATTTATTTATTTATTTATTTATTTATTTGACAGTTAGAGTTATAGATAGTGAGAGGAAGAGAGAGAGAAAAGTCTTCCATCTGCTGGTTCACTCCCCAAATGGTTGCAATGCTGGAGTTGGGCCAATCCAAAGCCAAGAGCCAGGAGCCTCCCACGGGTCTCCCACACAGGTGCAGCGGCTCAAGCATTTTGGGCCATCTTCTACTGCTTTCCCAGGCCACAGCAGAGAGCTGGATCAGAAGAGGAGCAGCTGGGACTAGATCCGGCACCCATATGGGATGTTGGTGCTGCAGGTGGAGGATTAACCTACTGTGCCACAGCACCAGTCCCAATAAATTCTTTTTTTAATAAAATTTATTTGAAGGCCAGCGCTATGGCTCACTAGGCTAATCCTCTGCCTGCGGCACCAGTACTCTGGGTTCTAGTCCCGGTTGGGGCGCCGGTTCTGTCTCATTTGCTCCTCTTCCAGTCCAGCTCTCTGCCGTGGCCCGGGAGGGCAGTGGAGGATGGCCCAAGTGCTTGGGCCCTGCACCTGCATGGGAGACCAGGAGGAAGCACCTGGCTCTTGGCTTCAGATCAGCACAGTGCACTGGCCTTAGCGGCCATTTGGGGAGTGAACCAACGGAAGGAAGACCTTTTCTCTCTGTCTCTCTCTCTCTCACTAACTCTGCCTGTAAAAAAAAAAAAAAAAAAAAAAAGTTATTTGAAAAGCAGAGCTACAGAGAGGGAGAGACACAGAGAGATGGAGGGAGATCTTTCATTGGTTGGTTCATGTCCTTTTTGGCTGCAATGGATGGGGCTGGGCCAGGCTAATGCCAGGAGCCAGGAACTTCTTCCTGGTCTCCCACGCAGGTACAGGAGCCCAAGGACTTGGGCCATCCTCCATAGCTTTCCCAAGCACATTAGCAGGGAGCTGGATAGGAAGTGGAGCAGACAAATCTCCAACTGGTGCTGTATGGGATGCCAGCGTCGCAGGTGACACTTAACCGGCTACACTACAATGCCAGCCTGGTAAATTCTGTTATGTGAATTTCACTTCAATTTTCTGAAAAAATTAAGAAAAACAGAAACAAAAAGCAGGACAGTAGACAGAGATCTAGCAAGGTTGAGGGTGGTGAAACAAACTAAGTCACAGCAGGACTTAGCCCCACAGCTTCCATGCTGGCATCAATGAATGGAGTTCCTGGTGTCGGCCCTGATCATCGCGCAGAGAACATTGAGTTAATATCTTTTTCTCCCTCCCCAACACTGAAAAACAAGATAAATAGACTCTATCTCCATAATTTTACTTAGTCATTTCACACAGTAGCAGCTGTTTATCCTGATTTACAAGAATTTGGCTGGCAATGAGCATTGCAGAAATCATTTGCATAAAGGAATTTTATTTACATATTTTTCCTCCTTATGCGCTAGGATACTCCAAATGGTCATGTCTTGGAAATTCAGGCAGGCTCCAGTGACGATTATTACTTTTATAAAGGCAATTCTGAATGGTCATTAAGAAGTGGCGAACATTTCCAGCTACTCAGCTCAGAAGGCAAACCTAAACACCACTGTACTGTGGCACAGGTGGCCTGACCAGGACCGAGGTGCTGGTTCCTGCAGACATCCGGTGCACTGAGTGAGCAAGAAGAGCACCTGGGACTTCCATAGCGGGAGCTCAAGTCTCCACTTGGATGTTGGACAGAGAGCGCTCCCTACTGTGTGTTTCTGTGCAACTTTAAGGCTTACTTCTGTGGTTTTATGAGTGATACGCTTGCTTTTCCTAAAGATATCTGTAAGTGAAAAAGGCTACA
Source organism: Oryctolagus cuniculus (assembly GCF_964237555.1). Lineage (NCBI taxonomy): Eukaryota > Metazoa > Chordata > Mammalia > Lagomorpha > Leporidae > Oryctolagus > Oryctolagus cuniculus. Next base: position 67,767,857 of record NC_091434.1, read on the forward strand.
TAGTGAGTTCTGCAGTCAACAGTCTTCTGCATGTTTTTTTCTTTTATTTAATGAATATAAATTTCCAAAGTACAGAATATTGATTACAATGGCTTCCCCCCATAACGTCCCTCCAACCCACAACCCTCCCCTTATCTGAAAGGCAAGAGGAAGGTACTGAGATTATATGTAGTTGCTTGATTTTTAAAAATTAAAGAATGAATCATAACGTTAAAAAAAAAAAAGGTTTCTAGGGGCTGGTGCTTTGGTGCACTAGGTTAATCCTCCACCTGCGGCGCCATCGGCGCAGCTCTGGCCATCGCGGCCATTTGGGGAGTGAACCAACGGAAGGAAGACCTTTCTCTCTCTCTCTCTCTGTCTGTTAACTCTGCCTGTCAAATAAATAAAATCTTAAAAAAAAAAAAAGTTTCTGGGGCCAGTGTTATGGCATACCAGGAAAAGCCACAACCTGCAATGCTAGCATTCCATATAGGTGCTGGTTCCTGTCCTGTCTGCTCTACTTCCAGTCCAGCTCCCTGCTAGTGGCCTGCTACCCATGTGGGAGACCTGAAAGCAGCTCCTGGTTCCTGGTTTCAGCCTGGCTCAACCTGGCCATTATGGCCACTTGGGGAGCGAATCAGTAAGTGAAAGATCTCTCTTAACTCTGCCTTTCAAGTAAATGATTTTTTAAAAAGATTTATTTGAGAGGCAGAGTTAGAGAGAGAGGTCTTCCATCCACTGGTTCACTCCCCAGAAGGCTGCAAAGGCGGGAGCTGAGCCTATCTAAAGCCAGGAGCCAGGAGCTTCTTCCAGGTCTCCCACATGGGTGCAGGGGCCCAAGGACTTGGGTCATCTTCCACTGCTTTCCCAGGCCATAGCAGAGAGCTGGATTGGAAGTGGAGCAGCCAGGACTAGAACCGGAACCCATATGGGATGTCTATACTGCAGGTGGAGGTTTAGCCTACTATACCACAGTGCTGGCCCCAATAAATCTTAAAAAAGAAAATGATTTCCAGGTCCCAGCACTGTGGCATAGCCAGTTAAACTACTGCTTTCCCAGATCATAGCAGAGAGCTAGATGGAAGTGGAACAGCCAGGACTCAAACTGGTACCCATATGGGATGCTGGCACTGCAGGCAACGACCTTATCTGCTATGCCACAGGGCCGACCCCATCTAGATGTGTCTATTGATATGGTCCACAATGTGATTGTCGCTCCCCCTCTTCGTGGAGGAGCAACACTAAGCCCTGCCTAGGCTTCATATCCGAGTCACGGCACCATTATGTCGCTCCCCCTCTTCGTGGAGGAACGACACAAGACCCTGCGCTGTTCTTTCGTCTGCTCGGCCCTCCCCGGGTTTGCTGCTGGTTCTTCCCGGGTTGGCTACTATCCCCTCCACCTCCGTGGAAGGGCAGTTCCCCCTAGCCACATTCCCCACTTCCGCAGGGGAGCGGCACACCGCCGGCCGGGTCTCTCGGGGGCTGCACGGGTGTTCCTTCAGCTAGATGTTCCCCATAGATGTTCCCCATAGATGTTCCTGGTGCATGCCGTCTCTCTCCTCCTTTATAGTCCTCCTCCGCCAATCCTAACTCGGCTGCCCACACGCCGAGTACGCTGCTCTCCAATCAGGAGCAAGTCCTACAGTTTATTGGTTGAACTGGAGGCAGCTGGGTAGAAGCTGTTTTCTCCTCTCCCAGCGCCATATTGTAGGAGAGCAGATGCACAGAATAAGTCTTAATTCCAGTAACTTAGTCTAGTCCGAGCTGCTCCCCACATGTGATATTTACAAACTGGTGGAATCTGCCTGCTTGATCCCCAAGATCAAGTCAGGAATTCCAGGGGGCAAAGTCTTGTTTAGAGACTGCTGCAGGCTGGGTTTTGATTCTTTCTGCTTTTAGAAGAAAGAAGGGAGAGGAAGTTCCTGTTGGCTCTTTCAGTAGGAAACTGAGCCACTTGCACACTGGAAGAATGGAGTTAGAGCTGTCTTTGGGGGCAGGTATGAGGTAGAGAGGAAAAGCAGGTGAGCACTTGAGTCGACACTACCCACATTCAACAGGTATCTCAGGGTTGTGGGAGTGGATCCAGGCAAGCTGAGGAAGCTGGTCTCAGACAGCTAAAGCAGCAGAGCAGCGCTGGATTAAACTGAGCTAGACTTAGCAGGAGTCAAGAAAACAAAGCAGAGGTTGTTCCATCGCATGTGAATAAAGGCTGCAGCAGGACCTGCCCAGGTCCAAACAATGTGGGCTGTGACGGCTTTAAAGCCACGCCTTCTCTCTTCTGGTGGTTTAAGAGCTCTAGGCATTTAATAAGCATTTGATAAAAGCAAGCAAGGTATTGCAAAACTGCCTTACTCCTCAGGTGAGCAAATAAGGAAAAGAAAGAGGATACTGTTTTCTTGTCTGGTTGGTTTTCTGGTCACATCAATAAGTGAGGCCCTGTTCAAAAGGCCTTTGACCTTTACAAACAGCTCAGAAGGCGATGTCCAGAAAAGCCAGACTTGAGACCAGCACTGTAAAGCCACCGCCTGCAGTGCCAGCATCCCATAAGGGCGCCAAACCCGTCTGCTCCACTTCCGATCCAGCTCTTTGCTCTGGCCTGGGAAAGCAGAAGATGGCCCAAGTCCTTGGGCCCCTGCACCCGCACGGGGGACCTGGAAGAAGCTCCTGGCTTCAGATTGGCACAGCTCTGGCTGTTGCGGCCATTTAGGGAGTGAATCAACGGATGGAAGACCTCTCTCTCTGAAACTCTGCCTTTCAGATAAACAAATCTTGAAAAAAAAGAAAGAAAAAGAAAATAGAGGCTGGCACTGTGCTATAGAGGTTAAGCTGCTGCCTGCGATGCTGGCATCCCTTTTGGGCACCAGCTCATGTCCTGGCTGCTCCACTTCCCTTCAACCTCCCTGCTAATGTGCCTGGGAAAGTAACTGCCCTTCAAATAAATAATCTTTAACAACAACAAAAAAAGAGGTAGGCAAGTTAGAACAAAATGTTTTATTATTAAAATAAAAACTTTTGTATAAAAGCATTACAGATCAAAAACGGTATTTACACTTTCTGATTTGAGGTCCCAAGATGACTCCAACACTGGTCAGGCACAGGAATGGCCACACACACGTACACTGGACACGGACTTAGCTCTTCCCTCTACCAAGTGACGAGAACAAGGGAGACCTGCTCGGGAGGGAGCGGGCAGGGATGTCCAGTTAGCAAATGCCTGAAGTGACCCACTTCCAAAAAGCCACTTCTCACTGTCACCAAAGTGCTTCAAGCCTGCACACGAACCCCGTGCTTTCCTGATTTCTTTCAAGAAACCTGAGAACCAGAGACTAGTTATTACTATCAAGTTTCCACATGAAATGGTCCCCAAATTTATCTGAAATACCTGGCAAGCGAACTCAAACAAACTTGGCAAACTACAATGACCCCAAAGTTTTCATAGCAACAGCGAAAGTCGGCCTAGTGCTCAAGTTTCACCGGATGGCCTTTCTATGATAACCTTAAGTACAGTGCGTCACGACCTGGGGACTTCTTGCTCCCGGCCTTGGGATGCAGCGGCGAGCACGCATCAAGACAATGCCCTGTACGGTAAGCACACATGTGGGATATTCTCACGGGCGGCATCTCAAGGCACCAGCTCCGCCGTGCACCTGTGCCTTGAGTGCGTCAGAAAGGCCAGTTGGCCTCAACACTAAATCACAACCGTTGCTCCTGTGGAACCGGAGGAGGGGGCTCTTCCCTGCCAGTCAGTAGATCTAGTTAGCACGACTACTCTAAGTGCTTGGGTTTATGGGTGGATCCTAGCGCCATTTCAACACCAATGAAATCAAACACGCTTTCAGAAACTGTCATTTAAAACTAAGTGGCGGGCGAGGGCCTTGGAAGTAGAGGGGCTGCTAGGAGTTGGGGGCAGGAAAAGCAGAGAAGCTGCAGGAAGGCAAAGTGTGACGAGCAAAACGCCTTCTGTGATGCTTCGGGAACACGTGCGCGTCTGAAGACGAACTTGCTCTGAGTTTCCAGTCATCTTGCAGGCATTATGCTTGCATTTCAAATTCCTGTTTCAGACTGCGGAAGACAAAAGGGCGTGTGTCAAGGTATGGCTTTCAACCCAAGAACAGTTTGCAAAGTCTAATTCCTTCTTAAGTGAATATTCCTACTGAGTCATAACGTTCCTAAGGCCAAGTGCAGGCACCCCGCGTACACCCTGGCTTTTACATACAACTCCCAACCTGGGGGGGTTCACCCTCCTCCCCCAGACTAAGAAAATGTGGCCATCATACTCCCAATCAGTGCAGCTCCTTGGACTTCTACTACCTTCTCATGAAGACACGCAAAGGTAAAATTCAGGGGTAGAGAGAGCGCAAACGCTGTCACCTTTTCAAGTAAGCATGCACGTTCCCGAAGCCGTGGAATTTGGCCAAGTACACCAGGACGCCGGTCGCACACCGCCCGTCTCGCTGCCGGCAGAAGCTGCAGTTGCAGATGCCTCGACACGGCGGGCAGTGCCAGTTCTGCGAAGCGTGAGAAAGCACCATCAGAGGAGCCCCACCCCACTTCCTGTCTGCTCTCTAAGGTGGCTGCTCTGTCTTGAACAATGGGGCTCCCAACTCGGACAGGTCACAGGTTAGTGGTACGGAGAGGGCGGGATGTCATCCAATTATGGTGCTTGGGAGAGGGGCCACAGGGCATGGGAGGGGACCCTTGGGAGACCAGAAGCCAAAATAATGTCCCTCTGCTCATTAACCAGCTCGCAGGAACCGCAGTGCTGGCTAAGGCAGTGGGTGTCATGGATTCCATTTCAACTTTTTCTTGAACGTAAGATATGAAAAAGTAGACGTTAGTCAGGCCTTGATCCCTGAACAGATTCAAGAGAAAGCTGACACAGCAATCAGGGGTAAGTGGAAGACACACACCCTCCATGGTGAGGGAAGGAGCTCAGACCTGGGCAGCACGAACACCATGAAAGAACACGCTGTCCACGAAGGACTCGTCCCTTGTCACCCGCGTCCCTTTCCTGTCCATCAGCAGAGGGCTGACTGTCAAGCCCCAGCCAATCCCCTCAAGGCACCCACCGGGTCCAGTAGAGCGTCCTTGACCTCCTCCCCATAACGGTTTCGAAGGCAGGGGCCGCAGAACTGGCCTCGAACACCCCAGCACTCTGGGTTTCTGCAGTTTGTTTTGGTGTCAATGGTTTTCTGGCGGCACTGATGACAAGTAGATCCCTACAAACAAACAATAAATAAGGAAAAACAGCGTACTTGGAGAATGTCCCCCGAGGCAGGGCCTGGCATTCCGTGTCTGGGTCTTATCTCCCATCTGCTTGCACATGTAGTCGCCAAGGACCAGAAGCATCTTAAGCACGGTGCTGGCACTCAGTGGGCAGGTGCAACAGTTAATATCATGAAAACCACTTTTCTCCAAAAATAATCTATCAATGCAAAAAGAACCTGCTCTGACCCCTTGTTTTTCATCTTTAGTATCTGTCTACATGGATACCTATTCCCAGGACATATCCATGCAGACCTAAGAGGTATACAAGATACACAGGGGGGCCGGCGCTGTGGCACAGCACGCTAAGGCCCTGGCCTGCAGCACTGGCCTCGGCGATGGTTGGAGTCCCAGCTGCTTCACTTCCCATCAAGCTCCCTGCAAATGTGCCTGGGAAACCAGCAGAGGATGGCCCAAGCCCTTGGGCCCCAGCACCTGTGTGGGAGACCTGAAGAAGCTCCTGGCTTTGGATCAGCTCAGTTCCGGCCATTGCGGCCATTTGGGGAGTGAACTAGTAGATGGAAGATCTTTCTCTCTCTATGGCTGTATCTTTCTGTAACTCTTTCAAATAAATAAAATAAATCGTTTTTTAAAAAAGAAATATATGTTGAATGAATCAATTTCTAAATTAAGTGAAAAGATTTAACACTTATAGACATACTAACAAGCATATCATTCAAGTATAAGCATATAATTCAAATGACAGAGGACTAAATCCTAGGGATAAAACTACTTCTTTCCTTGAATGTGACAAACAGGCACACATCCCATGTGCAAAGTCCTTTGTTGTTGTTGTTTTTTTTAAGACTTATTTATTGGGGCCGGCGCTGTGGCGCAGTGGGTTAACACCCTGGCCTGAAATGCCAGCATCCCCTATGGGCTCCGGTTCTAGTCCCAGCTGCTCCTCTTCAGATCCAGCTCTCTGCTCTGGCCTGGGAAAGCGGTAGAGGATGGCCCAAGTCCTTGGGCCCCTGCAACCACGTGGAAGACCAGGAAGAAGCTCCTGGATCCTAGCTTCGGATTGGCACAGTGCCAGCCGTTTGGCCAATTGGGAAGTGAACCAGCGGATGGAAGATCTGTTTCTCTCTGCCTTTCCTCTCTCTGTGCAACTCTGACTTTCAAATAAATAAATAAATAAGTAAGACTTATCTATCTATTCATTTATTTGAAAGGTAGAGCGACAGAAAAAAGGGGGTGAGAGAGGTATTTTCCATCCATTTATTTGCTCCCCAGATGACCCCAACAGCCTGGTCTGGGCCAGGCTGAAGCCAGGAGCTCCATCCTGGTCTCCCACATGGGTGGCACGGGCCTCAGCACTTGAGCCATTGTCAGCTACCTTCCCAGGCACATCAGCAGGAAGCTGGATCAGAGGCGGAGCTTCACCAGCTGCGCTATGACGCCAGCCCCAGCCCTTTAGGCATCAGCAGCGCTCGGGGGACGGCCACGCTCCTTCCTCTTGGAAGCTCACACTCGCAGCAAAACCCAGGGCTCCCTACCAGCGAGCGGTTGTAGATCTTCTCCCGGGAGTTGCTGCAGATGTTCCGCAGCTCCTCCTCTGTGATGTCTTCCACGGGGCGGATGATGTGTGGCAGGGTCATGGAGCCCGGGCGGCGGCCTCTGGGCGTGTCATCTTCCTGCGAAAGAAGGAGTCCTTGCAATCTCCTGACCTGGACTTGTAATCGCAACTTTGCAGAGAATTCACCCTGAGAATCTATCTTGGTGCTTATGGGGAGGACCAAGTCATAAGTTTACTCTAAGCACAACGGGACGGGACAGCTTTAAGGAAAAGCTGCATCCAATTGAGAAGAGCCGACTCTCAGCTGCTAACAGGATCGTCACAAAAGTCTATGTGACGTCAGGAACAACTTGGAATGGCTTGAGAACTGTGTTTAGCACAGATCACTGGGTGCTGAGGCTGTGTGTACCCATGCTACGTATGCAACCCCGGACCCGTGGAACACAAAGAGCAGAAGAGCAGGTGCGTGACTCACATTCAGGTAGCCATCCGCGGACTTCCTCTTTCTCACCAACATGTACTTGTCCTCCTCCTCCTCCTCCTCCTCCTCCTCCATGGGCAGAGCACCGAGGGACCCCAGGGTCCGGGACCTGGACCTGGTCAGAGGCCGGGCTCTGCGCTCCGGGTTCCTCCTGGAAGCCACGCCTGGGAACGTGCGCCTTCGGGGTGTCCTGGATCTCTGGAAAAATCACACATGACAGAAGCCACTTACCTCAACACAGAGAGGCACTGCCTGCAAAACCCACACCTTCTTCAGCACGGCAGAAGTACCGAGTGAGCTGCATTTGGTTTTCTGTAATGCACAGAGAATGAGCTGAAAACCCAGGTGGCTACTGTCATTTTGCTACTATAACACCCAGTCCGTTCTCTTTCACATGGAGAGAGGATCTCCTTGTTCTTCTACTTCAAGAAGCTCTAAGAACTGATCTCCCGTGCCCAAGACTCCTGCTCTATGACATCACTGGAGACATAGAAGACCCTGTCTGGTCCTGTGTCACAGCAGGCCCTCAAGTGTGGTGGTCTTTCTGCCCCTCCCTCTCACTGCTGCCCTTCCTGCTGCAGGGGGCTAGGAAATGAAATCTCTTCTGCACACCCCAGACCCACCACATTCCAGTGCCACAGCTTAGCTCCTCCGAATGCATTCGCGTATCTCAGGCCATGACTCGGAAACTGTGCCTGCCTTGATTTACCTCATTCCCAGATTTCAAACACATCTACTGTGCATGTCAGGTAGGGGGAATGTGTTGAAGCCGGGAGAACAGAAGTTTTGGATCTCCCTTTCCTGCCCCGAAAGGGCTTACTGCGGCTGGAAGGGAGAGGGGGCTGAGTGCCTCCAGGGCCCAGAACGGGCAGGCCACACTGCCCAGCAGGGATCACCCAGAGGCCACGGCAGGCCTCTAGCTCCCGTCCACCATCTGCAGGACCATGCAGTGGAGACACTGGATTTTAAAGTCCATCAGGCAGCTGGCTTGGGCCTGCCCAGAACAAGGTCCCCCTACACAAGCACTCACCGCTCTGGGGCCCGGGAAGGACCGTCTTCCAGGGAACGAGCCAGGGACGCCTTCTAATTCTGACATGAGCTTTGCAAGCTACACGGGGAAGAAATGAAACAGAAATGACTGGTTTAGAATCACTGCTCAAAATGAGCACCTTAACCGGTGGAAGTAACACTAACTCAGCACTTTAGGTTAAAGAACAAGCTGACATATTCAAGGATTTTCTCATTTTCTTCTCCCATATACTCAACCAAGCCTTATACAGATTTTTTTTAAAGTGAATTTAGGGAAAGAAATGCATTTTAAAGTGCATTAGGACCCAGGAGTTAGAACAGGTTTTCCAGAGTGGAAGAGCGAGACCTAACGTACCCAAAGTCAGCTACCTACCATGGCTTTGTTCTGCTTTATGTTTAAGGCTCTTCTCTCCAGAAAATCCATGCCGCTTTCGTCTTCTGAATCGGAATTGGAATCAGTCCCCAGATTCTCCGAGGGTGGCGGGGGCGCCGCGTTCTTGTTGCCTGCTCCCCGGCTACTTCTCGCGGGAAACTTCAAGGCCACCCTGAGGGGCCCGGAGCGCCTGCCCTGGCTGCGGGTCCTGCAGCCCTCGCGGCCCGACCGCAGTCTCTGGTGAATCAGAACAACCGCGTCACGAGCCGTACTCCCGAGACCCTGCCCCAGCGGCCCTAAGAAACCCCTCAAAACAGCTCCGGGTAACAGAACCCTGAATTGCAAATAACCCCAGTCTGGGTTTCAGTTCACCTCCAAGCAGCCTGTCCAAGCTGAGCTGTTAGAAGCCAGACCCTTTGGGAAACAGTCTACCAGCTGTTCACACTATGAAACATAGTTACCACGTGACCCAGCAATGCCACCCCCGGATATAAACCCACACAAAAACGCACTCATAAGAGGCCAGGTCTGTGCCCGGCGGATTAAGCCGCTGGTTGACACTGGTGTCCCCTATCGGAGCACTGGTTTGAGTTCCAGGTGCTCTGCTTCTGATCCAGTGCCCAGTTCATGTGCTCTGCCCTGCCACCCTTGTGGGAGACCCGGATGGAACTCCCAGCCTTGGCCCAGCCCTGGCTGTTGCAGTAATTTAGGGAGTGAACCAGTGGATAAAAATATCTCTTGTCTCTCCTTCTCGGACATTCCGCCTTTCAAATAAGAATAATACCTTTTTCAAAAAGTGTACACAAATGTTCACAGTTGCATTACAGACAACAGCCAAGGGCAAACAACCCAGATAATCCGTCACCTGATGAAACCTAAAGGTTGTGATACATCCACAAAGAGGAATGGGGTCCTGACCCACTCCACGGCAAGGATGAGCCTTACAACTCCATGCTAAGGGAAGGAAGCCGGGTCCCAGAGACCAGATACTGCACGATTCCATACACACGGAATTCTAGAACAGGTGACTCTACCGTGACAAAAAGCAGACGGTTGGTTGCCTGCGGCAGGGGAATCAGCAAAGAATGGAGATCGGCTGCTAGTGAGTACAGTTTCTTTTGGGGGTGATGAAAATATTCTAAAATTGACTGTAGTGACGGTTGAGAAAACGATAAAAAATGAGGGAAGGGAAAAATATCATCCCTAAAGTCCCAGAAATGGAGGATCCATTTTTTTAAACATTCAGAAATTTCTTAATTCCCACAGCTTTTAGTACTTTTTATGTATTTTTTTACATGCATGGTTTTTTTGGTGTGCATGGATTTTGAAAGAATATGAAATGAAACCTTTTATTGAATTAACACTTTTAATTGATTGGTATTTTTTTAATCACAGCAAATAGGATCTACAAAGAACTGAAACACCGCCCAGGAATGATTCAGGCTGTGGACAACATTTGGATCACAACCAGGTTTGCACACTGGCTCCCATAATAAACTCCAGTGAGGGTCGATTGGCACCGACATCCCTAACTCGAGGGAACATTACCAGGGACAGTGGGATGGTCATAAACAGTCCTCAGCCAGGCGTCATCACCCATGTCAGCATTGTGCTCCACAGGCAGGGGAACCCGTGTCAGACCACAAAATGAGTGGAAGAGCTTGCAGCCAACTGTAAACCAATGCACTGCTTCCTTTGGTGAGAAAGTCTTGAACAAGAACTTATCTGCAGAACTGAACAGTAGCCTGGGGGTGGGGGGTGGGGGAGTGCCAGTGAGGTGCAGGTGCAGGTGCAGGTGCAGGTGGAGGTGCCAGGGCGGGACGACAGAGCTCACAGTATGGGAGCATGCACAGCCAAAGCCGACCAACGAGCAGAGAAGCAGGAAGGATCCTAACTGTCATTGTCTGCACTGCTGCTCCTGTCCATCAGTTACAGCTTTTCCTGAGGTAGGCACAGCTCCACTGTGGGAACCAACATTTATCAAGGGCCTGCTCCTTGCCAGGCAGTGTGCTGGGCACTTGAACTTGAAGTGTGAATGTAGCTAATCTCTAGAACATGTCTGCTTCCCCTGATTAGGCTGCACTTCTGTGGCAATGGAACTTGGGAGCGTGGCCAAATTTATCTTACCAGTTTCCAAGATTTGCAGAGACTACAAAATGTTCCAGATTCACAAGTAGGACTACATAAGTAAAAACTGCATTCAGACATGACAGAAAAGACTCAAGTTTTGTAAAAGGTCAAAACAAAAATCTTTTGGCATGACTAAAATGCAGACTTTTTAAAAAGCAAGAACATGTCATGCCCCTGAAGTGGACCTTACTTCTCGACACTGGTGAAATTTCTCGAACTCACCATTCCATCTTGTATCTCACTCTCTGAGAAGCCGCAAAACGATTCATCGTCAGAGTCGGCATGAAAAATACTGGCCAGCTCGTTAGTGACATCTGGCCTCGGTTTCTGTAAAAATCCACAATGGTCTAACACATCTTGCACCTCACTTTCTGAAAAGCCGCAGAAAGATTCATTATCAGAGTCCTCATAAAAAACATTTGCCAGTTCTTCACTGATATCTGACCTGAATTTAGGTTTCTGTAAAATAAATAAATAAATGTGGTTGTGCATTTTTTTTTCTTTTTCAAGAACCAATTCTCCATAAAGCGTGCAGAGAGCAAATCACATTTACAAGTGCACTAGAAGCGAATAGCTTTTGTTACAAAGAAAAACGGTTCAGAGGTTTACAAATGATTTCTGAGTTGTTATGGCAAATCATCAGGCATGTTAGGTTAGGCGACATTTCAAAAGGATAGAATAAGTAGCTAATCTACCTCCAACAATTACTACCTAGAACCACAGCAAAAAGTGAAATGAAATTACAGTGCATGCTGTATTTTCCTAACGGCTGTATAGAAATGTAGGCAAAAAGCAAGCGGGTTTAATCATGCACAAAGCATCTGGGGCATTTGGAGCGCTGCAGACTCCATTCTGTTTATTCTCAGGCAGCACTTACCGTGTTTGCAAAATTATCAGAAGCAAAGCTGTCACAACTGTCATCAGAGGATGACGAGGTTTCCATGGAAATCAACTTCATATATCTGAATTTCTTTACGTTCTTTACTCTCAGGTCCTTCTGCTGCAAATGGAGACGGCAACACTGTTAAGTGGGCTACTTACTGCAGGACCCAACTAAAGACATCAATTTTGAATCTAGCAGGTTCAAACAGCACAAGGTGGGTATGGCCACTCTTCAGTCCCTACACAGAAAAAACGATGTGCAAATGCTACCAAAAAAAAAAAAAAAAAAAAAAAAAAGTGTTCCAAATCATGCTAAGGAATCCCTTTGGCGGAAAATTTCAATGACATTTATTAGTTGATTCAAACATCCATGGAGCTCCCCCAGCAGCCACTTTGAAACCTCCTAAGCTCTCAGCATTATTCTGAGCCCCACAGATGCTCCATGCTAAACTCCCAAAATTCAATCATTTTTTTTTCCAAATTAAACTGTACTTCTAAAAGGAAATTTCAAAAGTACAAAATGGCAGTGATTTTTTTCCCTCAGCCAAAAATCAAGCTAATGAGGTGTTCTGTTTTTTTTTTTACATAGGTTTTGGCCATCTACCCTGATGCTAATTTCCCAAACTACAAAAAATTGGGCAGGACTCCACTGTAAGTAGCAGGCTTTGTTCCAATCAGGAGGGGTACGCAGACAGCCCAGGTCCTTACAAATCAACCCCATCCACCCAGCAGACCAACGTGCCAGGAGCCAGGTGGAAGGCCAACTAGCCCTCCAAGCCCAGGTGGGATCCTTGTAGCATGCATTACCCTGGCCTGTCCTTTAGCCTTCTGCAAGTGCCCCTGTGCCCAAAACTGAAGCTCTTAATGTCCTTTCACAAGGTGCAACTGATTTGTAAACATGGGACGCTTCATTCACTCACAAACACCACACAGCCTGCAACGCCGTTTTTTTAACATTTCATGAGACTGTCTTGGAGGTCGCCTAGGCGCATCAGCAAGGACTCCTTACGCTGAGAACTTGGAAGGAGCAAGCTCTGCTCCAGCCCGCAGCGTCAGGCTAAGGTGGGAGGCGTCAGGCCAACACAACATTCCCAACTTCGCCTGCCTTTCAGAGTCTTGCAGACAAAACGCCAATACCGCCACCTCCCAAGGCCCTAACCAGATCCATTCAATCAACTCGGACAAGCCTGTCTTGTGCGCTTCCACAGGAAGCTGTGGTAAGGCACAGAGCTGCTCAAGATTCCACATGAGTGAGGCACCATGAGCATCAGGAGCTGAGCTGGATCTCAGAAGTCTCCCCCTGCCCAGACTGTCACGGCTCTGGGGTGAAACACTGTGCAAGACCACAGGGCTGAACGGAGTCGCCAAGCCTGCAGCCCCGGAAGGCAGCAGCGCGCTCGGCATCACCACCACGTACTCATCCATCTACCTGCAAGCGCCTGGGCCCAGGGCAGCCTCCGGGGAGGCTTGCGACAGGCAGCAGTATCCGCTGAGCTTTAACGAGTCAGCACAAGCCAAGTGATTTACCCCGCAAGTCAGAGCCAGTGAGAACCCACCCCATACACAGTCGGTGTCCCCTTGAGCCAGGCAGTCTGTGCTAAGCAAGCTTTCTTATCGAGCCTAACTCTCCGCAGCAAAGGTAGATGCGACTCAGAGGGGAAACGCGTCACTCAAGTGAAACACCGGCCCAAATGGGAACCCAGGCTCCGCGGGTCCCAAGCCCGGCTCCACAGCGCTTTCTTCATCCCGAAGGGCAAAACCCAACTCCATCCGGCTGGGCGCAGGCCACGCCCCCTCCCACCCACCCCACGTGGGTCTTTAACCCCCCGCTATTTATTTTAAGCGTGTCACTCGCTTCCTTTCCGCCCAACCCCCACTCTCCCACCCTCCTCCGGGGCAGACCCCCGTTACAGCTTCCGTTAGAGCTAAAAGAAACGTTTCTCAGGCAAGGCATGGTCCTGCGGCTACGAATAGGGCTGTAGTCTGGGGGTTGGAGTGGGGGAGGGAAAGGCGTGGAGAACCAGCCAGCGCCGGCGGATGGCTTGAACCACCGCGCCCCTGCACTGCACTCCAAGGTGGCTGCGACTGAAAAAAAGACCTCCCCAACAAGGGCGCAGTCCAAGTTCGCAAGGGGTCCGCTCTGCAAGTCGTCCAACTCCCAACACCCCGACGCTCAGCGGGCGGCGGGCGCCGCGGGGCCCACCGCCGCACGCGCGTGCAGCCACGCACCGCCCGACCCCGGCTACGCGCGGGACAGGGCTGGCCAGGGCAGTCTAGGACCATCAGACACCACCCCGGCCCCGCCGGCTTCCCTGCCTCTGGCCGCGGCGCACGTGCACCTCGGGCGCACGTGCCCCGGCGCTCCCAGCGCAGCAGATTGCTCAGACCCGCACACCATCCGCTGCCCGGCGCGCGCGTCCTACCCCGGGCCCTCGGTGGCCCCGGGCGCACACGTGCTGGGCTTTCCCAAGCGGCCGACGCCCAAATCTGCCAGCGGTCGATAAGCAGCCCCGGGCTGCGGAGTTGGAGCTGGCCGGCCCGCACCCACCCGCGTGCGCAACCCCGCGCCCGCCCCTCGGCTTCGGCCGCCCAGCCCTCACCGGCACGCGGCGAGTCTCCATGCTGGCGGCGCAGGGAGCCGGGGAAGCCGAGCAGCCGCACGCGCCACCGTCCCACAGCGCCGGAGGAGCGGGAGCCGCGCGGCGGGCGGGCGGGGCTCGCCAACCGGACCCCCGAGGGGGCGGGGCTCGAGCGGGCTTTCCCGCGTTGGGGCGCAGGTCCTGCAAGCTGTGGTACCAGCGCTGCCGGGAGCAAGACCCACTCGAGCTCTGGAAAAAACTCGACCCCCGCAAGATTTTCTGCTCTCCAAGGACAGCTTCGGACGCTGCTGAAACCTTCTTGGAAAAAGGGGCTTTTTGGCGGCTTCGAGGCACTGACTCTTTATACAGCGGCAGGGTCCTGAGCGAGTGGCGCGAAAGTGGTTCGTGTTGCCTCGGGGGGTAGCAGGATAATTTGCATGAATTCCGGGGCTGGGAGGGGAGCTGCGGGGACCCGGCGCCTTAAGGCGGCGCGGGAGGGACGGTGGTCACGAGCGCTTTCCTTGTTGCCTGCAGTTCACATTATTGAAAGAGAGAGGAAAGAAAGTCAGAGAGTCTCACAAGAGCCTCACGCTGTGTGTGAAATAGCCTGAAAATGTTATTTAGGAGACATCCAGGGACCCTCCGGCACGAGCCTAGGGTAGGCAAAACTGGACTTTAAGGACCGCCTGGCTGGCTGGGCATTTTCCGAAGCGGGGTGCCTGGACTGAGACTTAGCGCACACACCCAGCGCATCTCCAGCGAGTGACGGCGGAGATGGAGCGGTCCCGGGCTGCGCAAGAACCCTCCGTGTCGGGGTGGTAAACTGAGCGCACAGGTAATCTGAGACCCAGAGACCCGACAGAAACGGGGAATAAAAATTCTAGGCCTCAGGAATCCAGGAGAGGGGTGAGCATGGGGGAAGAGGCTTCCGCTGACATCCCCCCGCCCACCCCCGAAAAGTCCCTTGGGGAGAATGTTGAGGGTTGTGGGGGACGCCCCCAGGCTAAGGACAAAGAAAAATGAAACAAAATGAGTAGATGTTGTGGCTTCATTAAGAACTATTTCTCAAACCTTTGGTCTTTTGGCCCAAGTTAGGTTCAGTTGAGGACTAGATGTGCCCAGCTTTAATTCTGTATGTGACAAAACCATGGCCCCACAAAAAATGAATGAACACATTAAAATAATACATTATGCTCTTCGTTGGATAAAAACAAACAAACGAGAAACAGTCCCCATGTGCCCTCGCAAGAGAGAAAGGGGAATCCCAGTGCAAAGCTTTGGGAACCCCGACAGGCTAGCCTCTTGGGCTCCTGCAAAACCCAGGAGCAGGAAAATGAAAGAAGCAGTAGGGGCAGTTAAGAAAAGTAAGATCTGGAGACTGTGGCGGAGCCAAACCAACCGCCCCTGCAGATCCTCACGCAAATCTGAAAAAGAGCAATGTAAAAAGGACGTAGAGGATTTCCCCAGTCCTAAAATACCGGTATGTGGAGTCACTTCTACATGACCCTCTGAGTTGGGCTGAACAGTTAGACGAATTCTTAGGACCCAGTGGTTTTTTTGTTTGTTTGTTTTGTTTCTTAAAAAATAAGTACAGTCTCGTTACTTGTCTATTTTTTTTTTTTTGAAGATTTATTTACTTATTTGAAAGGCAGAATTGCACACAGTGAGAGAGGGAGACAGAGACAGAGGTCTTCCATCCACTGGTTCACTACCCAAATGGCCACAACAGCGGAGGCTGGGCCAGACTGAAGCCAGGAGCCAGGAGCTTCTTCCAGGGATCCCACATGGATGCAGGAGCCTGAGGACTTTGGCCATCTTCTGCAGCTTTCCCAGGTGCATTAGCAGGGAGCTGGATCGGAAGTGAAACAGCCAGGTCCTGGACGGGCACCCATAGGGGAAGCCAGCACTCCTGGTGGCAGCTTAACCTGCTTAGCCACAACACTGGCTCCAGGACCCACTTTTTGTACCTGGGCTGAAATGATGTCTAAAATGAATATACTGTTTACAGGAGAGGAGACAGGAACGATTAGGAGGGCAGCCATGGCCATTTGGGAAAGAGATCCTGATTGGAATTTACCAAAGACTTGAACAAACAACCCCACCCTAAAGCCTCGGTCCTAATACTTCCTCCTCCTCCTGTTCCCTGAACAGTAAAATGGGACATGTGTAACCACCTGCCCAAGCACAAAAACTTCTGCATCCCTTTGATCAAATAACTCCATCCCCTATTGTGTCACGTCTCTCCCCAGCCCTACTTGAGGACCTTACCCCTCAACGGGGAGATGCCATTTTTTCTCAGGTCTGTCCAATGGAGGTGGCATCCCTCTTTGGCTTAGAATAAAGCTTGTCTGGTCTTTCAAGGTCGGTTTCCTTTCTGTACATCTCCAGGATACAAAGTACCTGTTCCTAACAGATCCTGGACAGGGAGTTTTGTCAGCTGAACAGAAATTCCTAAATATTGATCCCTACTGAGATAATAATGCTTCAGGGGACCAAGTACAAATGCAGGACCTCTAGTAGCTAAGGAATAAAGGGATCAAAGGGCCCACTTGCAAGTCACAAAATGTCTCCAAGGCACTTGAAATTCAACAAGAAAAGGAAGAGACTCCATCTGCTTTCTTGCAAGGACATAGAGACCAAATAAGCAAGTATTCTGGGTTAGATCCTGAAGACCCAGCAGGACAAGGTCTCTTAAAGGTTCACTTCCTAACTAAAAGCTGGCCTGATATTATAAAAACACTGGAAAAGACTGAGGGATAAAATGAAAAGACTATTGGAAAATTACTAGAGATTCAAAATCTTCATGAGAAGGGAGTGGGAAAAACAAAAACAAAAATAAAAAGCAAAAAGGATGGCATCCACTGAAGGGGAAATAGTTAAGAAAAGACTAGATCAAGACTCCTTGTGCCAGCCCTGTCGCATGGTGGGTAAAGCCACCACCTGCAGCACTGGCATCCCATAAGGGTGCCCATTCAAGTCCCAGCTGCTCCACTTCTGATCCAGCTACCTGCTAATGTGCCTGGGAAAGCCGTGGGGGATGGTCCACATGCTTGGGCCCTTGTACCCATGTGGGAGACCCAGAAGAAGCTCCCGGTTTTGGCCTGGCCCAGCCCTGGCTGTTACGGCCATTTGGGCAGTGAACCAGTAGGTGGAAGACCTCTTTTTCTCTCTCTCTTTCTCTTTAACTCTGCCTTTCAAATAAATAAAATAAATCCTTTTTTAAAAAGAAGTGTCCCCTAAAAAAGATTGGGAAATATTAACTCCCAACAAAAAGGAGAGAAATATGGGAAAGAACTCCTAAGACCCTAAGTCAGTGTTACAAGTATAGAAAGCCAGATCGTTTAAGAGGAAATGCCTGGAATGGAGAAAAGAAAAAACTATATATATATATATATATATATATATATATATATAATCCCCTCATGACCCCTGATGAAGACTAGGGGCTTCAGGGGTTCCTTTTAACTGGGTCCCGCCAGAAACCCTTGAATTTGAGGGTGGGACCTAAAGGAGAAGAAATAACCTTTTTGGTTGACATTGAAGCCGCCTGCTCATCTCTAACATGCCAACCAAAGGGGATAAAATTCTCCAAAGAAAAATTAAATGTGTTGAGTTAAAAGTATAGGATGGGCCTTCCTGGGACAAAGAAAAGGAGGTGATGTGGCGGTTTCGGTATCCACTTGCCCATGCACAATGTATAGCTTACCACATATGGGGAGAAAAAGGACAATGCTGTTAAGGGGAACCAGTTAAAGGGTAGATAAGACAATGCCCCACTGTGTTTGGGGCTCACCCTTTAGATGGGAATCTGCTGAGCCCGTGCTGGCACGAGTAAACGCCGCTTCCTGCTGAAAGCCTCGGCGTCTCGCCTCTGTCCTGGCATCCCGCTACATTTCCTGCGGCCATTGTTTGGGATTCAGAGATGGTGTTTTTTCTTCCTTTGTAGCTGGAGCAAGACCCCGGGACATCAAGAGAGGTGACCTCACCTGGTGCCAGAGGACTGATTGTTCCATAGGGGACTAACCCTCCCAGTGTGCCAGCGCAAGGACCATGGGAGCACAAAGGAGCCCAGTGAGGTGCAGGAACCAGCCAAGAGAGCACTGCCCCTCGGACTGGTAAGAACCTGGGTTTGTTTTCTGTAAGCTTTCCTCTAAGAGGCAGAAGGGGAGCCTGATCACCTCCCAGAATGGTCCAGACAGACTTATAAGAGACAAAACCACAATTCCAAGGTACTGGGTGGTGGGTTGGAAATGCCACGTGAGTGCAAGTGAATGGTGACTGAATGAGATGGGCTGAGGTCGAGTTCCAACTTAACCGAAACTGAAGCAAGTGTGGAGTCCCAATCCGTGGGTCCATGGCAATTCTCACAAGGCTTAGGGCAGCCCCAGGCTCTCCGCAAGGTCTTTGAGCCTAGCCTGGGTGGGGAGTGCATACTGACCATCGATGCTAAGAGAAGCCTGAAATATCCCTGCAGGGAGAGCAGTCGGAGACTGATGAAGCAGTTTCTCGCCCTTTCCTTTTTGGGTGGCCAACAGAGTAAACCTACTCCCAGAGTGCGTGATAAAAAAAATCTCAGAAAAGGATATTCAGGAAACTGTGCTGTTAGGCTGATTCCCAAAAAACTCTGAACTTTCTTCCAAACAAATTGGCCTTCATTTGGGGTGGGTTGGACTTCTGAGAGATCACTAGATAAAGAACTAGTTAGCAAGATGTTTTGAATCATCATGGGAGTCCCTGGTCACCTTGACTAATTTCCCTACATTGACTACTGGCAAGACACAGTTCTCTCTTGGCCACTCTGGCTAAAACTTGTCTGGAAGAAAACTGTAAAATCATGATGGTCTGGCTGACAGCCCCTTCAAAATGCCAACTGGAATCTAAGAAGCCCATCTTGTCTGAGGAGCCAGAAGGGGTTCCCCCATCTTGTCACCACTTCATCTGCCACCACCTGCACTTCCCACACCCATGAGAGGGTGCCCTGCAGCTGGAGCCCGCCAGAGGCCACCCACACCCCTGAAGCCACCCCTCTCATAAAGTTGCCTGAGATTCCCTTGACCATAGTCGCCCTGTGGCTGCCAGTCCTAACCCTGTATACTCCAACTGGGAAGCACCAGGGGGACCTTACTGACAGCCCCCCTCCCAATAGATGCCAAAGTGCCCAAAGCTGCCACTTAGAGAAACCCTGATTATGACGCTCAGGTGCAAGGCGGACCACGCAGCTTCATATGTCAGCCTTTTACCCCACTGATCTCCTGAATCGGGAGAACCACACTCCCTCATTCACTTGGGAACCCCAGGCCAGACTGATCTGATGCAACCCATCATCCAGACCCATGAGCCCAACTGGACCGATTGCCACCAGCTTCTTCCGACTCTGTTCACGCTAAACAATGCTGCTGAATTACCCTGGCTGTGTTGAAATGGCTACAGGAACATGCCCCAGCAGGGGCTCTGCATGCTCAGGCTCACACCCAGAATCAGTTCCCTAAGGAAGATCCCCCCCCACCCCCACCCCGGACCCTAGTGATGGCCAGGAGTATCAGACGCTTGAGTTTCCAAGAGGCCTTTTTAAGCAGAATGAAGGAAGGAGGGGGGGAAAGGCCATGAGTATGAGTAACACTTCAGGTACTCCAAGGACCTAGAGAGAGTCCAAGTCAATTCTGTGTGAGACTTGGCAAAGCTTTCTGTCTATGCCTCCTTTGACCCTGAGGAGGCAGAAAATCAATGAACGGTCAATGCTGCCTTTGTCGGCCAAACCCAGGGAGACATCAGATGCAAGCTGCAGAAGTTGGAGGGCTTTGCTGGAATGAACTCAAGCCAGCTATTGGAGGTTGCCACCGAAGTATTTTTCAACTGAGATTAGGAAGCCCGCTGGGAGACTGACCGGAAACTGAAACAGAAGATGGATCCGCTTGCTTTGGCTCCAAGGGGACTTCAGTCAGGATGGCATCCCAAAGAGGTGCTCCATTGGGTCTAGGATAAAGCCAAAGGTTGGCCCTAACACCTACACTCTCCTGGTTTAATCCCTGCTGAAGCTGCCTTTTGTTTTGTTTTGTTTTGTTTTGTTAAAGAATTATCTGAAAGGCAGAGTATAGAGTTACAAATGACCACAGTGACTAAGGTTAGGCCTGGCTAAAGCCAGGAGCCAGGAACTTCTTCCAGGTCTCCCATGTGGGTGTAGAGGCCTAAGGACTTGAGGCTGTCTTCCCCTGCTTTACCAGGCACATTAGCAGGGAGCTGGATTGGAAGTGGAACAGCTAGGACTTGAACAGGCACTCATATGCAAGCCATGGCTTCAACCCACTATGCCACATTGTGGACCCCTAACTGCCTTCTTTGCACATCTGGACCTCAAGGATTCCTTCTTCTGAGTCTGCCTGACCTCTG
Organism: Oryctolagus cuniculus; assembly: GCF_964237555.1. Taxonomy (NCBI): domain Eukaryota; kingdom Metazoa; phylum Chordata; class Mammalia; order Lagomorpha; family Leporidae; genus Oryctolagus; species Oryctolagus cuniculus. The sequence continues at coordinate 67,788,478 of NC_091434.1, forward strand.
AAAACTTAATTGTGGACTTCGCCGAGTTCCCCTGTGTTTGAGGCTGCAAGTATTTATTGGTTTTGGTGTGTACTTTATCAAGATGGGTGGAGGCTTTCCCGACCTGCGTTGAGAAGGCCCATGAAGAGGCCCGGCTTCTACTAAAGGAAATCATCCCACACTTTGGGATCCCAATTACTATCAGGTCGGACTACAGACCCGCCTTCATAGTAGGAGTGGTGCAGATGGTGGCAAAAGCACTAGGAATCACCTGGAAGTTACATACGGCCTGTTGGCCCCAGGAAAAGTGAAGCAAATGCACCAAACTCTAAAGCGTGAACTGTGAGTAAACTGTGCCAGGAAACCCACCTACACTAGGATCAACTGTTACTGATAGCTCTGTTAAGGATTGGGTCCAGCCCTACCAAGCAAACAGGATTCTCTCCATTTGAAATCCCTCATGGGCACCCTCCCCATCTCATCAAAAGAATATGGGAGCTGGCGCTGCGGCTCACTAGGCTAATCCTCCGCAGCGGCACTGGCACCCTGGGTTCTAGTCCCAGTTGCCCCTCTTCCAGGCCAGCTCTCTGCTGTGGCCAGGGAGTGCAGTGGAGGATGGCCCAAGTGCTTGGGCCCTGCACCCCATGGGAGACCAGGAGAAGCACCTGGCTCCTGCCATCGGATCAGTGCGGTGTGCTGGCGGCAGCGCGCAGGCCACGGCGGCCATTGGAGAGTGAACCAATGGCAAAGGAAGACCGTTCTCTCTGTCTCTCTCTCTCACTGTCCACTTTGCCTGTCAAAAAAAAAAAAAAAAAAAAAAGAATATGGGGAGACCTAAAAGAAATAGGCACTCTCACCCTAAGACAGCAGATGCAAGCCCTCAGTGTAACCCTGTCTTAAAGGTTCACTTTGTAACTAAAAGCTGGCCTGATATTACAAAAAGAACTGCAAAATATTGGGAGGTAAAATAAAAAGTCTATTGGAAAATTACTGAGAGGCTCAAAAAGTCTTTGTGAGAAGGGAGGAGGAAAAATAAAAACAAAACGCAGAAATGATAATGTCCACTGTAGAGGAGGTAGTCAAGAAGACTTGATCAAAACTCCTCTAAAAAAGATGGGGAAATACTAACTTCCAACAAAAAGACAGGAGAGAAATATGGGGAAAAAATTCCTGAGACCCTAAGTCGATTTACAGGTATAGAAAGCCAGGTCATGGGGCTGGCGCTGTGGCATAGCATGTAGAGCTGCCACCTGTGGGGCCAGAATCCCATATGGGCTCCAGTTCCAGTCCCAGCTGCTCCACTTCCGATCCAGCTCTTTGCTATGGCCTGGGAAAGCAGTAGAGGGTGGCACAAGTCCTTTGGCCCCTGTACCTGTGTGGAAGCTCCAGGCTCCTGGCTTCAGATCAGTGCAGCTCTGGTCATTGTGGTCAACTGGGGAGTGAACCAACAGATGGAAGACACCTTCCTGTCCCTCTCTCTCTCTCTGCCTCTTTTTCTCTCTCTGTGTAACTCTGACTTTCAAATGAATAAATACATCTTTAAAAAAAAAAAAAGGGCCAGGTCATTTAAGAGGAAGTGCCTGGAATGGAGAAAAGAAAAAACTATATATATATATATAAAATCCCCTCATGACCCCTGATGAAGACTAGGGGCTTCAGGGGTTCCTTTTAACTGGGTCCCGCCAGAAACCCTTGATGAATTTGAGGGTGGGACCTAAAGGAGAAGAAATAACCTTTTTGGTTGACATCGAAGCCGCCTGCTCATCTGTAACATGCCAACCAAAGGGGATAATTCTCCAAAGAAAAATTAACTGTATCAAGGTTAAAAGAGGAAGAATTTCAGCTTCCAATATTAAAAAAAAATAAAGAATGTTAATCAGGTTAGGGTCAAAACAAATTGAGGAGTAACTTTTATATGTCAGTCTCCTGGACTGAGACCTGATTGTGAGATTAGGTTTAGGATTAGGAGTGATGAGGGGCCAAATGAAAGTACTAATGAGTGTTCTAACTGAGGAGGAGTAGGAGGAGAAGAGGGGAAGATTGATCCCCCAGAATGGGTAAGGATGGGAATGGAGGAGGATTAAAATTACACATTATAAATTAAACAACCAGGAGAAATATTTTATAAGAGACAATATCTCATTTCTATTGAAGGAAAAAATGAATTACAACCAGTGATAGAGGTGACTGTTAGACCCTTGCATGTCATTATATAATGAGTAATTATAAACTCAGGAGCAGAGAAGCAATCTATGTCGGGAAGACCTCAGAGCTGACAAAGTGGAGGCCAGAATATCCACTCAGACTGTTGATCAATGTAACCAAGACCCCAGCTCCACAAACTATACCATTTAATGCTTGCCAGGTCCTATGCTTTGGGAACTTGGAGAATCAAAGACAATTATCCCATGCTGATAAATATCTGTGTCCTGAATTTGGCAATCACTGGTAGAAGCCTTCGGCTGATTGATATGAGGTTTGATGGACCACTGAATACCAGGAGGTAGACAACTACCCCCTCTAGGGTCACTAAAAAAGACAAAATTCATTTCTATAAGGGCTCCATGCCACCCAATAGTCAGAGCTTATAATGCAATCGGGTACTTAACTGTTAACCCAGCCACCCTAGACCAAGATCCAACGGTGTCTACTCAGGAGTATGGACTAGGGGAAGATATCACTGGGGCCCATCCTTTAGGACAACTAATTCTCCAACTAATCAAAAATGCAAGCTCACCTCAGGTGACTGCTCCCACTTCAACCCATGGGGAGTAATCTAATCCACCAAAGAATGACCCTAAGAAGGCAAGAACCATTGAGGTAAAGGACCTGAGACAAACTCTAGAAGCTGAGACAGGATATTGAGGTGTGGACGCCTGGGTCAAATGGGGGAGACATTTTCAGTACAAGCCCTGGATAAGAGTGACGGCTGTGCTCGTGCTGCAGGACGGGCACAGGCACAGAGGCTTCCCTTTCCGCTCGGCTGGGACTCTGATCCTGGAGGAACACATTGCATGCTGGCTCTATGCCAGGACAAGGATGCACAGGGAAATGAGGCCTTTAAGAGCCTGCTGTTGCTCTTTCCTGCACTACAAAGACCAGACCCCAGGACAATCCCCTCTTTCTCCTTAGGGAGTGCGAACAGGCAAAGGGATGGAGTCCACTAGACCCCTAGAACTTTTGACCGGAACTAGCATCTTTGACTTTACTGGTGGGCCGACAACAGCGATTACTCAGCCCTCCGTATACCCAGGCCAGACATCTGGTGGTGTTTCGGAAAGAGGAGGCTGCACAACCCGTCACCGTCTAATTGGACTGGGACTTGTGCTTTAGTTCAACTGGCTATTCCCCTCACCCTGGCATTTCTCATAAAATGACTAATAATTATTCATGAAAAAGGGGGGCTCTGTAGGGCTCCTTTGACTCAAATATATATATTGACTCAATAGTAGTCCCAAGAGGAGTCCCTAATAAATTCAAAGCTTAAAATCAGCCACAGCATGTGAGTCAGCACTCTGCTATTAATGAAAATGTTGTTTGGATTAACTACATTTACCAAAATCAACAAAGATTCATCGGTTTTACCAGAGATGCCCTCCAAGGGGTAGCTAGTCAGTTGAATGTCATCAGCCAAATGGCTTGGGGAAACAGAATTGCTGTAGGTATGGCATTAGCAGAGAAGGGAGTTGTCTGTATTATGTTCAGTGCACAGTGTAGCAATTTTATTCCTAACAACACTGCCTCGGGTGGAACCATGGCCAAGGCCACACAGGGCCTGTCTACTCTGGCTAATGAATTGGCTGAACATTCAGGAATTGATGACTCTTTTGCGGACTGGCTGGAGGGATGGTTTGGAAAATGGGAAGGCATGGTAGCTTCAGTTCTGACACCTGGGGTCCTGATGGCAGTAAGATGCTGCATTGTCCCCTGCGGGAGGGGACTTAGGCATAGGCTAATAGAGGCAGCTCCCAACAAATGGCCCTGACATTCCAACAAAGCAATTCGCTGTTACTAGCAACCAAACCTCTCGAACTCACTCTGCTATGTGGAAGGGAGTCCACAACTTTCAGAAAGATTTGAAAACCCAAAGACATCAGAGTAAAAATGAAAATGGCACGAAAAGATAGAAAAAGAAAAGAGGGGCAGTTGTGAGGACTATTCGGTGGTCCGTTTTCAATATAAAATAGTGAGTGAAAAATTACTGACAGCCAGCCTGCCCAGGCAGTTTGCAGACGCGGTAACCATGGAAGTGCAACCACCAGGGAAATCCCTGCGTTAACAACCCCAGCAAGGTACAGCCCTGGTGCAGCAACAACTCCAGCCAATCAGCTCCAACCCGCTCTACATTCCTTGGGTGGGTCCCTTATTGTGGGGAAACAAAAACTTATATAGAAAAAACTTTACATGGGAAACTTAGGCAGCATGCAGGAGGACTATGTACCCCATACTACTCAGCCAGTGTGGGAGCGGGGACGGGCCCTGCATGTTAGGGGGCCCAGAACGCTGACCACAGCGGATCCAGGGACGCCTGCTCAGCAGGCAGACACCTGACCTTGCAAGCCCCTCGTTAAAGTCTTGCTCTGGCTGTACTTCGTGCATTCCTTGGGCTTGGGCTCAGGCCAGTGAGAGTGCTTCCCATAATTTGGAGGGCTCTGTTTCCCATACGTAAAAGCATTTTCAGCATAATGGTGACCACTCACCTGCTAACCACACCAGTATCTGAGGCAGGAACATGAGCCAAATCCCGATTTTTCTCTCTAGAAAGCATGAGAAGCCAACTTGTTGATTTCTGTAAAGCAGGAACAGCTGCTGTCGCTGATGCATTGTTTACTTGGAGGTGCTGTTCTAGGGGAAGCCTACAGACCTGCATTGCTGCGGCTGGGCGAGCTTAAGCAGAAGTACCTGGGTTGCCATAAACCAGCACTATTGCCCCAGCTCTTTGGATCAAACCTGGCATGATGAAGTAGCAAAAAGTATGAGGCTCGCCCTTTTTGTAAAATCAAGACACCTGCTTCGAGAAGAAAAAGTAACAGAAGCTGGGTGGCCTTAAAAGACCTTTAGTCTATTTAAACCAGGCGCTTGCAATGAAAGCATTAGTATTTCCCCCTTTATTTTATTTTATTTTTTGACAGGCAGAGTGGACAGTGAGAGAGAGAGACAGAGAGAAAGGTCTTCCTTTTTGCCGTTGGTTCACCCTCCAATGGCCACCGCGGCTGGCGTACTGCGGCCAGTGCACCGCACTGATCCGATGGCAGGAGCCAGGTACTTCTCCTGGTCTCCCATGGGGTGCAGGGCCCAAGGACTTGGGTCATCCTCCACTGCACTCCTGGGCCACAGCAGAGTGCTGGCCTGGAAGAGGGGCAACCGGGACAGAATCCGGTGCCACGACCGGGACTAGAACCCGGTGTGCTGGCACCGCAAGGTGGAGGATTAGCCTAGTGAGCCGCAGCGCCGGCCAGTATTTCCCCCTTTATTGCAAAATGTTGCTGCCCCGGGCTAGTTCCTTCCCTGAAAGAACAAAGGGGTAGAAAGCTTCTGGGAGCCACTCTCACCCGGCTGTCCCTGCTGGAGGTCACCGCTGCCTTGCTCTGGACAGAGAGTTCACTGGCTTGAAGGTAGGCACCAGGAGAGGCTATTGGTCTGGATGGAGAAATTACTGGGCTATAAATACTCGCTGGATGACTAAACAAATTAACGATGAACTAAAAAATACCATTACGTGCTATGTCCCTGAGAATACAGTTTTCGGTGACCAACACTAAATATAGGAGTCTCTGGAGTTGTCAGATGTGTGAAGTAGGGAAGATTAAGTCCCTTTGCCTGTGCAAGGTACTGACAGGGACATGCTTAGTCTTCCTGGGGCAAAAATTGGAAAGCCCTGGAAGACCAAGCCATGGGGAGGATACAAGCAACCCTGGCCATGATGTTAGCTGCATAAATCTTTAATAAGGAAGGGCGGTTTGGGAATGTTTCGTGAAACCCAGCAAAACTTCCAGACGTATACACCCTAGAACAGTTTTCCTCTCTGCAGGCTTTGGCCTGTCGGGGCTTGTGAAATCATTAGTAGGCTGCAACTGGCATGTTTCCTTTTGTGTGTGTATGTCTGCCTGTGTGCCCCCATCCCCCACCCCATTTTTTTCTTCTACTTTATTGTGGTTGGTTTGATAAGAAATAACAGCAGAGCTATTGTCCTATGTGGTTTTTAAGTGTATAATACAGGATTGGGTGTTGCAGAGCAGATCTCTAGAATTTACACTTTGCTGAGCGGAAGGTCCAAGGCTGTGGATTGATCAGTAGCTCTCCCTGCCCCCACCCCACCCCCACCCCCACCCCTTGCAAATGCCTTTCCACTCTCATCCTTCACCTTTGTGGAATCGCACAGTGCCAGACTTTCTATGTCCCATTTCCTTTCGCAATGAAGTAAAATATGCTAGTGCTGAGTACAAGTACGGTTCCCGAAACTTCTGTTTGGCTTGTGTGTGTGCGCACGTGCTGTGTGAAACGTGTTTCAGACTGTGCCACTTGCTGTCCTGCAGGAACAGTCTTGAGGTGACAGTCTCTCGTTTATCTGTCAGTCAAGCTTGTGGAATGGCTCTTAGCCAGGCACTGTCGCTGAGCTCTGCAAACACAAAGTCTGGGGTGTATGTAATGTGCAAGAGTCCAAGTAAACACCAAAGATAGTTGGAGGTGTGATCGCTTTTTTTTTTTTTTTTTTTGAAAGGCAGAGTTAGAAGGAGAGACAGCTTCCATCCGCTGGTTCATTTCCCAAATAGCCTCAATGGCTGGGGCTGTGCCTTCCTCTGGGTCTCCCAGGTGGGTGCAGGGGCCCAAGCACTTGGGCCATCTTGCACTGCTTTGCAGGAAGCTGGGTCAGAAGTGGAGCAGTCAGGATTCGAATTGGTGCCCAATGGGATGCGCTGTGGCCGGCGCACCGCACTGATCCCATGGCAGGAGCCAGGTACTTATCCCGGTCCCCCATGCAGGTGCAGGGCCCAAGCACTTGGGCCATCCTCCACTGCACTCCCTGGCCACAGCAGAGAGCTGGCCTGGAAGAGGGGCAACCGGGGCAGAATCCAGCGCCCCGACCGGGACTAGAACCTGGTGTGCCGGCGCTGCTAGGTGGAGGATTAGCCTAGTGAGCCGCGGCGCCAGCCGTGGATATCTTTTATACGTGCTTTTTAATGTATTTCAAACATTTCAAATTTAAAATTTTTGAGTTAAAATTTATCCTATCTATATTTGTAAGATTAAGTATATAATTATAGTGTCTTGACAATAGGAGTGCAAGTTTGTCTTGCAATTTTAGGTGCTTCATAAAGGATTTTTTTAAAATTCATTTATTTGAAAGGCAGAATAAAAGGGGGAAGGAGAGAGAGAGCTCTCTTCCATCTAATGGTTCAGTCCCCAAATGCCCACAACAACCAGGGCTCAGCCATGCCGAATCCAGGAACCAGGAACTCCATATGGGTCTCCCACGTGAATGGCAGGGGCCCAAGCACTTGGGCCACTGTCCACTGCCTTCCCAGGTACATTAGCAGGGAGCTGAGTGGAACAGCCGGGATTCCAACAGGCACTCGCTTGTGGAATGCTGGTATTAAAGGAGGTGGCTTAACCTGGTACACTACAACCCTGGCCCCTCATAGAGGCTTTTAAGTCACTGTATTAATGACACACGTTAACTGTATTTTGAATGGAAGCCACAGAATGAATAAGCATAGAAAAATCAGTATGCAGAGAAGGACGGGGGTGCAGGCCACAGCAGCAGTTTCCGGAGAAGATCTCACTAGCACGTACCTGACGTACACAGACCGTATCTGCCACGTGGGCTGTAACCACACAGATACTCAATAAACGCTTAACTACCAGCTAAAATGACTTTGGGAGGCGGGATTTAAATCTAAAGCATTCTAAAATAGTCTTCTGCTAAAGAACTTTGAATTCCTTGGGCTATTATAAACTGGAAGGATTTTTGTGAGTTGTCCTATGGGGCTTTACTCACCTTGAGTTAAGACTTGCACTTCTTATTAGGTTAGCAGCGTGAGGTTCTGAATGCTCCACTCTTGGAATAATGAGGTGAGCAGCAGTCAAACTTCAACTCCGGAGGATTGGTTGTAAGACAAAGATTGTGACGTCCACAAAAATGTATCATTTTTAGGGAAGACTTTGCGACAGTGTTAGGTTCCTATATGTGCCACTTGAGTCCAACACGCCCACCCCATCTTTCAGCTGCTGTAACATGAACCAAAGCTGCTCTGTAAATCCGAGACCTTGAATAGACCAGACACACGTGCAAACAAAGAGCTGGCGGCTGGCTGGGGTTGCCACAGTGTGTGTGGGTTCAGACAGGTTGCAGTCTATCAGGTCACTAATCTCTAGTTAAATAACCCCCTAATTGTGGATTTACCTCGGGCTGCCTGCTTTCAGGACGCACAAAGGCATGCAGAAGTTGTGCTCCTGTGGCCAGAAGCCGCTCGGTGGGAGGGCCCAGGTGGCTACCACCCAGGCTCCCTGCAGTTCACAATGGCTGGCTCTCCAAACCACAGTGGAGTGTTTGCTTTTGATTCGATGGCAACAGTGTTTCAAGTAGGTCTGATGACTGATTAGAGAAAGGAAGATGAAGGCAAATCTGGCCATTTTTAGCAAGAAAAATTTTTTTGATGAGCACAGTCTACTGTGAAATTTGTAACTGCTGGCATTAAAGCATCATTAAACACTTTGGATGAAGTCAACTCAAGCCTTCAGCCCTGCACCAGTCCGTTCCAACAGGATCGAGCTGAATTACAATCTGACACCAACCCGATGTAACACTCCCTACATCTTGACACCCACAACCCTCTCTGACTTCCTCTCTCTTCCATAAATATTCTCTGTCATTTGCACTTGAGTTTTTGTTTATGTTTACTAAAGAGGGTTTTTTTTGTTTTTGTTTTTGATTTTGGTTTAAAGATTTATTTATTTGAAAGTGAGAGTTACAGAGAGAGGGAGAGACAGAAAGAGTTTCCATCCACTGGTTTACCTCCTAAATGGCTGCAATGGCTCAGACTGGGCCGGGCTGAAGCCAGAAGCTTCTTCTGGGTCTCCCATGTGGGTGCAGGGACCCGAGCACTTGGACCTTCTGCTACTGCTTCCCCAGGCACATTAGCAGAGCACTGGAAGTGGAGCAGCTGGGTCTTGAACCTGTACCCATGTGGGATGCAGGCGTCGCAGGCAGCAGCTTAATTCACTGTGCCACAAAGTCTACCCCAAGAGTCTCATTTTTAATTTGATCATTTCTCCTTTGGAAACAACCAGCCCTCGTTCCCCACCACCAAAGGTGCAGGAAGTCTGTCTTCCTGGTGAAGCCATGCCCCTTGGCGCATGCAGGTGCTGGATACTTTCAGATCCTGACCTCCCACAGTTTACAAGCCTCCCTCTTAGCTTAAAGCGTCTTTGCCTAGCTTTTCAAGGGAGAATCAACCTCTTACTAGAATTGACTCCCTGAGTTGAAGCACTGCAGCCAACTACAGGATCCCCAAAGACTCGGGAGGTCATTTACGTTCCCTACACATAGCAGCCTGTCCTGAGGGATTTCTATTCCAGGAATCCCAGGCCCCAAGCAAAAAGTAACTACCAGCTGCATGTAGCCCCCAGACTGGCTGGAGCCTGTGTCACCATCAAAATTCCCTAAATGACACATTGTCGCTGGTCAATCACAGGAGGGTCACAAGGACTGCAGACCAACCAGAGACTTGGACTAGAGCTGAACACTTAATTCTTCACCCCAGCTTCAATCTCTAAGAATCTTTGCCCTTAACCCCTCAGGGAGCCTGGGAATGAAGCAATAGCGCCCCAGCTCCTTGCTCTGGGCTTTGCTATAAACACCTGCTGTTCTTCCACCATCCTAGTCAGCATTTGTCTTGCTGCATGCTGGGCATGCAGATCCAGTTTTAGGGGTACTATAGCAATTCCTCTAATCAGCTTTGGAGAAATTCTCTAACAATTGCATAGGCAGCTTATTCTAAAGTGTCCTACTTGCAAATTACTATGGATTTCTTTTTAAATATGTTCCTTTTAAAAGATTTATTTATTTGAAAGGTAGAGTTTGAGAGAGGAGAGGGGGAGGGGGAGGGGAAGGTCTTCCACTGCTGATTCACTCCCAATTGGCTGCAACGGCCGGAGCTGTGCCAATCCTAAGCCAGGAGCTTCTTCCGGGTCTCCCACATGGGTGCAGGGGCCCAAGGACTTGGGCCATCTCCTACTGCTTTCCCAGGCCATAGCAAAGAGCTGGATTGGAAGTGGAGCAGCCGGGACTGAAACCAGTGCCCACATGGGATGCTGGCACTGTAGGTGGCAGCCCTACCTGCTATGCCACAGCACCAGGCCCCAATGTGTTCCTTTAAACAGCTCTTTGGAAGAAGAATTTTTAGGAAATTTATTGATTGTTTCAAAGGGGACTCGGGTCACCTGAAGATTGTGTAGTTTTTGAAGGGAATACATCCAAGATATTGGTGAGACGCCTCAGGGAAGAATGTAGACTCTACATTGGCCTCAAGAATCCAAAACCAACCCGTCAGCAGCTCTCAAAAAGATAAACAGAGCTACCATGTGATGGAGCAATATAATTCTATTTTTAAGTACACGCATAGAAGAAGCAAAAGCCAGAGAGGGGCGTTCAACACAGCAGTTGAGCTGCCACTTGAGGGACCAATGCTTTGGCTCAACGGGGTCAAGCTACCACCTGCAATGCTGGAATCTCATATGCATGCTGGTTCTAGTCCCAGTTGCTCCACTTCTGATCCGGCTCCCTGCTAATGCACCTGAGAACAGTGGAACATGACCCAAGTGCTTGGGCCCCTGCCACGCATCGGGAAGGATGAGATGTAGTTCCAGGCTCCTGGCTACAACCTGGCCTAGCCCTAGCCTTTGTGATCATCTGGGGAGTGAATCAACATCCCATGTTGTAGAGTCTGGGTTAGACTCCCTGGTTTGTCTTAGATCCAGCTTCCTGCTGAAGTGGATCGTGGGAGGCAGCAAGTGATAGCTCAAGTACTTGGGCCCCTGTCTCCAGTATGGGAAACTCAGATGGAATTCCTGGTTCCTGGTTTTGGCATGGCCCAGCCCCACCCTGCCTGTTGTGGCCATCTGTGGAGTAAATCAGTAGAAGGAAGGTTGATAGTCCCTCCCTTCATCCTTCCTTACTTCTCTCTCTCTCTCTCTGCCTTTCAAATAGTAAATCTTAAAAAGAGAAAGCTGCTTCATTGTCATGGCACTTAATTTCTGTATCATTGGCCATCAGGAAAAAAAAAAAAACCTGAAGAGACATCCAGAAGGGCCAGTCTTGCCCAGGTCTACGGAGATTCTGCTTGGGAGAACTGGCGTCCCTATTGCTGGGGTAGACGCCACCTGGCAGGGAGAGAAATGACCCCGAAAGAATGCCCACACTGAGCAAGAGTGGCTCTTTAGGGACAGTCGGCCCAAAGGGATGTTTTGGAATGGGGCACAGAATGATTCCACTCAGTGGCCTCCAAATGGGCCTGGTAGAACTTGTCCCCCGTGGGGTTTGTGACTGAAAACAAGCCACTCCTTTTGGGACTAAAAGACTTGTAAAAGGAGCTGGCACTGCGGTGCAGCAGGTTAAGCTGCCGCCTGCAACACTAGCTTCCCATATGTGCATTGGTGCAAGTCCCAGCTGTTCCACTTCTGTTCCAGCTCCTGGCTAATGTGCCTGGGAAAGCAGCAGAAGATAGCCCAAGGACGAGGCTGCTGCCACTCACATGGGAGACCTGGAATGAGTTCTGGGCTCCTGGTTTTCACCCAGACCAGTCCTAGCTGTTGTGGACATTTGGGGAACAAACCAGCACTCGGAAGGTCAGTCTGTCTGTCTATCTGTATCTTTCTCTCTCCCTGCCTTAGGAAGAGAGGGAAGGCAGGAGGGAGGAATCTTTAAGAAAACAAAGCTTTTCCTGTCTCCGCAAAACCAGCATTTGGGCTACAAGCATCACCAACAGATCCTCACTGGCCGTGGAGTTTGACACTGGGATGGGAACAGTAAGAACAAGTGCTTTGCTGATGCAGACCACCAGAAGTACTAATTGGTGTAACAGGGACCAGGGACATCACAGGAGCCTCTTGGGCTAGGACTTAAAAGGCCAAAGGAGTTTGGGTTTTATCCCGAGGGCAAAAGGTTTCTGAGGAAAGGCACAATATAATAGCATTTGCATTTTGGAAAAATGATTCTGCAGCTAGATGAAGACTGTACTGGCAGAGGCAAGGCTGGATGCTGGGGAGACAGGAAGTCATTCCAGCAGTGCAGACAAGAAATGACAGGGACCTAAATTAGTGTTCTTCAGACAGGATCAGAGTGAAGGGTGAGCAAGAATCTGGATGTAAGAAATATTGGAGGCTGGAGAGAGCAAGAACATTCTCAGTGGGAGAGGCATATAAAATGGCAACATTTGCAGAAGGATTTAGAGTACACTGATTAAAAAAATTAATAAAAGAATCTCATTGGTGTCCTCCAATGGTAAGTGAATAGGGACAGGCAGTTGGCACAGAAGTTAAAATGTTGCTTGGGATGCCTGGGTTTGAGCTCCAGCTCTGCTTCCAATTCCAGCTTCCTGCTAATGTGCACCCTGGAAGGCAGCAGATGATGGCTTAGGTACTTGGTTCCTGTCCCCCATGTGAGAGACCTGGGTTGAGTTCCAGGCTCCCAGCTTTGACCTATCCCATCCCTGGCTATTGCAGGCTTTTAGGGAGTGAACCAGTGAATGAAAGACCTGTTTCTCTGCTTTTCTAATTCATAATAAAAAAGTTTATTAACAACCTTACAAAAAGAGATAAGCCAATGAAATGCTTCCATATTGCTATGCATGTTCAGAGATATATTCTGAAAATATGTGAAAAAGTGAACATTGTGAAATGAATAATTAAATAGTTAGAAATGAGAGTATAACCTTGGTCTTTGGAACTACGTGATTATTGGTACAATAAAGCATAAGGCATCCACATGTTAGTGCACCTGCTGTGTCCATCGCCATCCACTGTGTGCTCCTGCGTAAGGCAGAACAGGGCATCTGGTTTTCTAGGAGCAAGTCTTGGTAAGCTGAACACTTTCCTTCAATACTTTAATTCTCAGAAATTTATATTTGAAATTTCCTCATTCATTTGATATATATGCTGTATATTACATATGCTACTGTAATCAGTGTAAAGCAATACAATAGAAACAGTGTTGAAAGCACCAGGTAGTTAGTGCACTGTGGAATGGCAGGAGGAATTATAGCAAAACAGCGATGGGATGGATGTTGCTAGGAGGTGGTGAACTCTGAGGCAGAAAAGCACCTCTAACACCATCCAACGGCGGCTACTCTCGATTCAGAAGCTGGGTGTGATTTGCAGGGACTTCTTTTAGGGAGTAGGAATGTAAGTTTATGATCGGAAAAGAGATGTTTGAATTACATTGGTGTAGGGAACCGTAGAATGGAAATGGTTATGTGTTTGTCAGACTCAGTAACAATAGCTAACATATATGTGATGTGAGCAGGCAGGAAGCTAGTGAGCAAAGAGGAACCAAGACAGTGCTAGCAGGCTCTAGGCTGCAGCCCCTCAGCTCAGAAAGCCTACTCCCTCCCATGCCAATCCAATGCATCTTGGCACACTCACTCCTTGTCATGCACCTGAGCTTGACTTCCCCTCATGCACAAGATGCCTTGATGACCACATGTATGCGGCAGTCCCACGTGGAGACAACACGACACTTCTGAGATTCCCAGAAGGGGGGGCCCGGAAGTGAGCAATACTCCAGCCCCGCACAGACACCACCCCCTGCCCCATAAAAAGCCGACCCCAACTTTGGTGGAGGCAGCTGCCCTTCCTTCCCCATAAAGAGAAGGTTGTTCATACATCTGAGTGTGTACTATCCCTTTGCCTTTCAGTAAATCCTACTCTCCTGCTTACCTCTATCTCCTGGTTGCATTCCTCTGCATGTGTAGGAAGATAAGAGCCTGGACTAAGTTTACCCAAGGATCTCCCTGAGCCCAACTCTCCCACTACATGAGAGTACTCTAAATGAGTCCAGAGCTGGCTTATATTATCTTCATTCAGCTCATCAGCAAGCTCAGATCATGAGTCCAGAGCTGGCTTATATTATCTTCATTCAGCTCATCAGCAAGCTCAGATCACTATCTCCATTACGTGAATAAGTCAGTGGAGCTACAGAGGGGTCAGCTTGTTCAAGGTCAGAACACGCGTGGTACTCGGCAGAGCACACACACTTTCGCCTTGTACTGAGCCACACAGCATCTGAATACCTGGCCCAGCTGTTTAAACAACACATTTGATACCATCTGATAATGGTTCTCTGTTCCCAGCCACCAAAGACTGGACACCTGCCATAGGGACTGTAGGACCATAGACCATAATGGCCTCTCATACACACGGAAGGTGGACTGAGCCAATCATCTTGTTTCTCATGGCTTAGTTAATCTCTTCCTAGTACCAGGAGTACTAGGTACTGGTCAGCAGTAATGAAGGAAATCCATGCACTGAGTCCGTCGCAGATGGACTGAGGCTGCTAGAACAATGTGCCATCGACACAGTGGCTTAAAACAGCAGAGATGCATTCTGTCTGGTGACCAGAAGTCTGGGGTGGGCAATGTCTGCAGGGCTGTGCTCCCTCCGGCTGGAGGAGGGACTCCACCCCCTGCCTCTTCCAGCTTCTGTGCGTGTTCCTTGCCTGGTGGCTGCCCCTCCAATCACTGACTCTGTCTTCACGTGGTCTTCTCCTGTGTCTGTTATAAGGACATTTGTCACTGGGTTTGAGTCCGGGCTGGTAATCCAGGATGGTCTTATCTCAAGATCTTCTAATTTAATCCCATCTGCAAAGACTCCATTTCCACGTAAGGTTGCGTTTCCAGGCCTGGGTGTTAGGGTCTGGATGTGTATTTGGAAAGGCCAGCACTCGATCTACAAGTCCTGCCCATCGTGTGGTACCACTCCTTTCCTGCAGTCCTAGGGAAACCTCCAGGTGTTTTTTTTTAAGATTTCCTTATTTGAGAAGCAGACTTAGAGATATCTTCCATCTGCTGGTTCCCTTCCCAGATGGCCACAGTGGCTGAAGTGAGGGCCAGGAGCTTCATCTGGGTCTCCCATGTGGGTGGCAGGGACCCAAGCACCTGGGTCATCTTCCACTGCTTTCCTGGGCACATTAGCAGGGAGCTCGATCAGAAGTGGAGCAGACCAGCGCTGTGGCTCACCAGGCTAATCCTCCACCTGCGGTGCTGGTACTCCAGGTTCTAGTCCTGGTCGGGGCGCCGGATTCTGTCCCGGTTGCTCCTCTTCCAGTCCAGCTCTCTGCTGTGGCCCAGGGAGGGCAGTGGAGGATGGCCCAAGTGCTTGGGCCCTGCACCTGCGTGGGAGACCAGGAGGAAGCACCTGGCTCCTGGCTTTGGATTGGCGCAGCACGCCAGCCGTAGCGGCCATTTAGGGGGTGAACCAATGGAAGGAAGACCTTTCTCTCTCTCTCTCTCTCTCTCTCACTGTTTAACTCTGCCTGGTTAGAAAAAGTGGAGCAGCCAGAACTCAAGCTGGCACCCATTTGGGATGCTGGCACTGCAGACGGCAGCTTTGCCTGCTGCGCCACAGCCCCGGCCCTGAAACTTTTAGTTTTCTGTCAATGTTCCTTTGATGTGATGACATCTAAGTTAGGGCCCATGTTCCCAAGTGCCTATAGGGAAGGTATCAGCCCATAGTAGTCTGGGTGTTTTATGTCTAAAGAATGGGTAAAGCTACTTTTAAAAACAAATCAATGTGGAGGAGCCATTACCATTCATGGAGATTCCATTACCTTTGAGGCTTCCAAGGAAGGCAAAATAAAAAGGAAAAAGCTGAAATCCTGCCGTTGAACCAGGTACTGATCCACTGGATTAGAAATCTTAGCTGGGATCCCAAGCTGGTGGTTACTGACGACGGCCCCACCACTGATGACTCAGGTAGAAGACCCGTGAGAAACAATAGACACTCAAGAACATCCAAGATCAGATACTGAGCTACAACTTGCCTGGGCCACATAGGGATGTAAAAGCATGATCCTTACTGCCTGCACACCCACTGTACACAAGTGGTTAATATCCCACAGGACCATACAAGCCATATCCTTCAGAATTCTCTTTTGTACAGACAGAAAAACAAATAACCCCATCTTTCCATTTTAAACAACTATAGAATGTCTAATACCTAATCAATTCTGTAAACAAAGTCCATTCCCCGGGAGAGAGAGGTGACCCTTAAGGGGGGATTCCTCAGTCAGTGCTTTGGTAAGACATCTAAAAATTCATGCAATCAAAAAAATTTTGACACAATCATCTTTTTGCTGTATTTCTAAGTTTTGGGTAATTCTCCTGAACATTTTCCCTTTTGATCAAAACTAATCTCTGAGTATCCTTATTATATAATCAGCAAACCTAGAGACATATGGTATTGATCAGCTACTAAGACTAGAAAATTACATTCTGTCTAGAGATTAGGTCAGGAATCCAGGGTTGCGTGTTCAGCTTCTCTGAATCCAGAGATGATTTTTATGTCTCTTGTTTACTTATCAAGGTCAACGATAAGAAAAAAACAGAGTTCAGCTTCACCAGGTTTTACCTGCAGCATCAGTGAACACACAGCCAAGGTTGGCCTGGATCTTACTGAGTCTGAATCTCCTTATTCCAGATCTGCTGATGCCTTGAAATTAAACAAAAGACAAATGTTGATTATTTTCTCATTATCACAATTTCCCTTCCCACAATCCTAGAGGGGCAGGGAGAGAGACAGAGACAGAGACAGATCTTCTATCTGCTGGTTCACTCCCCAAATAGCTACACACACTTTATCTTAGCCAAAAGGCCGAGAAGCGATCCCAAATAGCTACAACAACCAGGGCTCGGCAGGCCGAAGCCAGGAGCTAGCAGCTTCCTCTGGGTCTCCCGTGTGGGTGTAGGGACCCAAGCACTTGGACCATCTTCCACTACTTTTCCAGGCCATTAGCAGGGAGCTGGACTGTAAGTGGAGGGAATTGGAGCAGCTGGGACTCAAAGCAGAGTCCATATGGGATGCTTGCACTGTAGGCAGCAGTATTACTTGCTACGCCACATGCTAGCCTCTTCTAATAAATCTCCTGTTCTAAATAGGCCACTTGGTGTGTGGGGAGTGGAGGGGTCTCTAATTAGGGTACCTAATTAGGGTACCTAATCCCATTGGCTGGGGTACCTAGGCCTGAGCTCAGGCCTCAGAGGAACCCCTCTCTGTCCTTTAAGTTGAAAGACTCAAACTAAAATTAATGCATCTGAAATTTTTTTTAATGTATCAAAGGAGAGATTCTAGCTAAAGTCTTAAAATCAGGCAGTTTTTTTTCTTTGTTTTGTTTTAACAATAAAACAGTGTATAAGATAGTGCTTGTGAGGGGCTGGTGTTGTGGTGCGCTGCCATCACATGTGGGCCCCAGCGCCAGTCTCAGGTGCTCTACTTTTTAAGATTTTATTTAAGGTATATGAACTTCATGTATTTCCTGTATACACAATCAGGAACATAGTGATACTCACCACCCTAACCTCCCTCCCATTCATGCTCCCACCCTTCTTCCTCCTCCTCTCTTAGTCCCACTCTTAATTTTTACTAATATATATTTTCAGTTTCCTTTATACTAATAAGATTAACCCTACAGTAAGTAAAGAGTTCAACAAATAGTATGAAGAAAACAAAAAACCTCAACAGTTGAGACAAGGTCTATAAACAATCATTGAACTTCAAAATGTCAGTTTCACTCCTTGAATATTACCTTTTAGATACTCTATTGGTTACTACGGATCAGTGAAAACCTATGGTATCTGTCTTTTGGGGACAGGCTTATTTCACTAAGTATAATGGTTTCAGTTGCATTCATTTTGTTGCAAAAGACAGGATTTTGTTTTGTTTTTACTGCTGAGTAGTATTCCATAGTGTGTATATACCATAAATTCTTTATCCAGTCATCAGTTCATGAACATCTGGGTTGATTCTATATCTTAGTTATTGTGAATTGAGCTGCAGTAAACATGGGGATACAGATCACACTATCATACTCTGATTTCATTTCATTTGGGTGAATTCCCAGGAGTGGAATGTCTGGATCATATGTTAGTCCATATTCAGATTTCTGAGGTATCTCCATACTGTGTTCCACAGTGGCTGCACCAGTTTACATTCCCACCAACAATGGATTAGGATACCTTTTCCTCCATATCCTCACCAGCATTTGTTATGTGTTGATTTCTGTATGAGAGCCATTCTAACTGGGTGAGGAGAAATCTTACTGTGGTTTTGATTTGCATTTTTCTGATGGCAAGTGATCTTGAACATTTTTTTCATGGTTTGTTGGCCACCTGAATTTCCTCATTTGAAAAATGCCTCTTCAAATCATTTGCCGATTTCTTAACTGAATTGTTTATTTTGTTGTTGAGTTTCTTGAGCTCTTTATGGATTCTGGATATTAATCCTTTATCAGTTGCATAGTTTGCAAATATTTTCTCCCATTCTATTGGTTGCCTCTTCACTTTCTGAGTGTTTCTTTTGCACTGCAGAAGCTTCTCGGCTAGATGTAATCCCATTTGTCAATTTTGGCTTTGATTTCTTGTGTTTCTGGGGTTTTTTCCATGAAGTCTTTGCCTATACCAATGTCTTGCAGAGTTTTCCCAATGTTCTCTATTAATTTGATGATATTGGGTCACAGATTTAGGTCCTTGATTCATTTTCAGTTGATTTTTGTGTAAGGTGTAAGGTTTCATACTTTTGCATGTGGAAATCCGGTTTCCCCAGCACCATTTGTTGAAGAAACTGTCCTTGCTCCAGGGGTTGATTTTAGCTCCTTTGTCAAAGATAAGTTGGTTGTAGATGCATGGACTGATTTCTGGAGTTTATATTCTGTTCCACTGAACTACATGTCTATTTTTTTCCACCAGTTTCAGGTTATTTTGATTATAATTGCCCTGTAGTATGTCTTGAAATCTGGCATTGTGATGTCTCTGACTTTGTTTTTGTTGTGCAACATTATTTCAGCTATTCAGGGTCTCTTGTGTTTTCATATGAATTTCAGCATAATTTTTTTCTAGATCTGAGAAGAATGTCATTCATGGTTTGATTGGGATCTCACTGAATCTGTAAATTGCTGTAGTATGGACATTTTGATTATTATTTCTTCCAATTGATGAACTTGGAGATTTTTCCTTTTTGTGTCTTCTATTTCTTTCTTTAATGTTTTATAATTCTCATCATAGAGATCTTTGACATCCTTGGTTAAATTAATCCAAGGTATTTAATTTTTTGGTAGCTATTGTGAATAGGATCGATCTTAGAAGTTCTTTCTCAGCCATGACACTGTCTGTATATACAAAGCTATTGATTTTTGTGCTAATTTTATACCTACCATTTTCCAAGCTCTTTTATGAGTTCCAGTAATCTTCATGGAGTAAATAGTTCCCCTATATAGAATCTAGTCATCTGCACATAGGAAGAGTTTGACCTCCTCATTTCCAATTTGTATCCCTTTGATTTCTTTTTCTTGCCTAATGGCTCTGGCTAAAACTTCTAGGACTATATTGAATAGCAATGGTGAAAGTGGCAATCCTTGTCTGGTTCCAAATCTTAATGAGAATGCTTCCAACAATTCTCCATTCAATTTGATGCTGGCTGTGAATTTATCATAAATTGCCTTGATTGTGTTGAGGAATGTTCCTTCTATACCCAATTTGCTTAAGGCTTTCATAACAAAAGGGTGTTATTTTATCAGATATTTTCTCTGCATCTATTGAGATAATCATGTGGTATTTGTTTTTCAGTTTGTTAATGTGATGTATCGCGTTGATTTTTTCAAATGTTCAACCATCCCTCCATACCAAGGATAAAACCCAGTTGGTCTAGGTGAGTGATCTTTCTGATGTGTTGTTGGTTTTGATTGGCTAGTATTTTGTTAAGGATTTTTGCATCTGTTCATCAGGGATATTTGTCTATAGTTCTCTTTTTCTGTTGTATCTTTTTTGGTTTAGGAATTAAGGTAATGCTGGCTTCATAGAAGGAGTTTGGGAGGATTTTCTCTTTTCAATTGTTTTGAATAACTTTAGAAGAATTGGAGTTTTTCTTTAAATGTCTGGTAGAATTCAGCAGTGAAGTTATGCAGTCCTGGGCTTTTCTTTGTTGGGAGGAACTTTATTACTGATTCTCTCAACCTTGGTTATTGGCCAATTTAGGTTTTCTATGTCTTCATGCCTCATTTTTGGTGGATTGTATCTTTCTAGAAATCTATCCATTTCTTCTAGGTTTCCCAGTTTGTTGGCATACAGCTCTTTGTAGTAATTCCTGATGATTCTTTTTATTTCTGTAGTATTTGTTATATTTCCTTTTTCATCTCTGATTTTGATTTAGGTCTTCTCCCTTTTTTTGATAGTTTGGCTAATGGTGTACCAATTTTGTTAAGTGAAGAGCTTTTTTTTTTGGAAAAAATATTCTTTTTTAAAAAATATTTACTTGAAAGAGTTACAGAGAGAGGTAGAGACACAGAGAGATCTTCCATCCACTGGTTCACTCCCCAGATGACCGCAACAGGCAGAACTGTGCAGATCCAAAGTCAGGAGCCAGGAGCTTCTTCCAGGTCTCACACGTGGGTGCAGGGGCCCAAGGACTTGGGCCATCTTCCACTGCTTTCCCAGGCCATAGCAGAGAGCTGGATCAGAAGAGGAGCAGCCAGGACTCGAACTGGTGCCCATATGGGATGCAGGCACTTCAAGCCAGGGTGTTAACCCACTGCGCCACAGTGCCAGCCCCCATTTCACTAATCGTTATTTTTTGTTTCAATTTTACTATCCAATTTTAATTATTTCTTTCCTCCTACTAATTTTAGGTTTTATTTGTTATTTTTCTAGGTCCTTGAGATGCATTGATAGCTCATTTATTTGGTGCCTTTCCATTTTCTTGATGTAGGCATCAGTTGCTATAAACTTCCCTCTTAATGATGCTTTTGCTCTATCCCATAAGTTTTGATGTTATATATTCATCTTCATTCATTTTAAGAATTTTTTTGATTTCTTTTGTGATTTCTTCTATGATCCAGTGAAAGAATTCAGGAGCATGTTATTCAGTTTTCATGTTTTTACATATGTTCTTGATACTCTTGAGTTGTTGATTTCCAGCTTCATTTTGTTGTGGTCAGAGTAGATGTAGTTTAATTTCAATTTTTTTTTAAATTTGCTGAGACTTGCTTTATAGCCTAGCATATAGTCTATATTAGAGAAGGTTCCATGCACTGAGAAGACATGGTACTCTGGTGTTTCTCTTGTACACATTTTAGAATCTTTTCTTTGTGTCTTACCGTGGTGAGGTTGATTACAATGTGTCATGATGAAGATCTTTTCTGATCATGTCTATTAAGAGTTCTGTGCTTCCTGTACTTGGATGTCCCTTTCTTTCTCCAAATTAGGGAAGTTTTCTGGAATTATTTCATGAAAAAGGCCTTCTAATCCTTTGTCTCTTTCCATGCCTTCAGGAACTCCTAGAACCTGTATGTTGGGTTATTTGATAGTATCCTGGGCCGGCGCCGTGGCTCACTAGGCTAATCCTCTGCCTGCAGTGCTGGGCACACCGGGTTCTAGTCCCAGTTGGGGCGCTGGATTCTGTCCCGGTCACTCCTCTTCCTGTCCAGCTCTCTGCTGTGGCCCGGGAGTACAGTGGAGGATGGCCCAAGTGCTTGGGCCCTGCACCCGCATGAGAGACCAGGAGAAGCACCTGGTTCCTGGCTGCGGATCAGTGCGGTGCGCTGGCCGCAGCGCACCAGCCGCAGCAGCCATTGGGTGGTGAACCAACAGAAAAGGAAGACCTTTCTCTGTCTTTCTCTCTCACTGTCCACTCTGCCTGTCCAAAAAAAAAAATTAGTATCCTGTAAATTCCCAACAGTGTTTTTCAGTTTTCTAATTTCTTCTTCTTTTTTTTTTTTTTAAAGAAGGAAAGCAGCTTTATTAGGAAGGCTAAATTGATTGTCTTAAGGATTTGAAAATTTCTTTTTTTTTTTTTTGACAGGCAGAGTTAGTGAGAGAGAGAGAGAGACAGAGAGAAAGGTCTTCCTTCCGTTGGTTCACTCCCCAAATGGCTGCTACGGCCGGTGCGCTGCGCCGATCTGAAGCCTAGAACCAGGTGCTTTCTCCTGGTCTCCCATGCAGGTGCAGGGCCCAAGCACTTGGGCCATCCTCCACTGCCTTCCTTGGCCACAACAGAGAGCTGGACTGGAAGAGGAGCAACCGGGACAGAATCCAGCGCCCCAGTCAGGACTAGAACCTGGGGTGCTGGTGCCACAGGTGGAAGATTAGCCAAGTGAGCTGCGGCACTGGCTGAAAATTTCATTTCTGACATCCTCCATTTATATGCACCTTTTTTTCTTCAGACCAGTAGCTTCAGTCTGGAATCACACCCTGGGCTCCAAGGTGCTGGATCTTTGAACCAACAAGCAGGCCACTGGTGATAGCACCTGAATACAAGACAATTGTGTGGGTGAAAGGTTCCTCATACACTGGGATCTCCCAGTCCTGTCTTACCCAGTTTCTCAGGTGTTCATGTGTTTTCTCTAATTTCTTCTTCTTGTGTTTGGTCTGACTGTATAATTTCCTGTGCTTTGTCTTCTATGTTGGATATTCTTCTGCTTCACCAATTCTGTTAAGGCTCTCGACTGCATTTTTTTTTTTAATTTGTTCTATTGAATTCTTCATTTTGATTTCTCTTTAAGCTCTCAATTTCATGGGAGAAATTCTTTCATGTCCTGTACGGATTTTAGTAGTTCATGCATTTGCTTCTGATTACTTCTATGTAATCTTATGATCATTTTTTTTCAATCCATTTATTGCATTTCTTTCATCTCATCATCTTCACAAACTAGTATTGAAGTTGTGTCATGGTGTCTTTGGGGGAACCATGTTGGCTTCCTTATTTCTTGGATTGGTGCATTTGTGGAGATACTAGTTGGTTGCCTTTTTTTTTTTTTTTTTTTTTTTTTTTTTTTTTTTTTTGCTGTGGTGGCTTTTATCTTTGTACTATGACTGTAGATAAGTGGAATGTCTGCTTTCAGTGACTCTGTAGAGGCTTGTAGTAGGTGTGGCCAGAGAGCTCTGTTCAGTTCTCCAGAGTTAAGGGTATGCCTAAAGTAACACACCCAGGTTTGGCATGGTAAATCTTCTCTCTTTTTTTTTTTTTAAATCAGAAGGGAAATTTATTCTGCTCAGCTGAGCTCCTCTCCTAACAGAAGACCAATGTCTGAGCGTTAGCCCCAGTGGGTGTACTATTCATCTGCTCTGTCCCAAGGACCACACAGAGGATCTGTGCAGCCCTCAGTGTAAGTTCAGGTTCCCCAGCAGTGTCTCACCAGGTAAGCAAGGAGCCCTGAGAGTGTGGAGTCTCCCACTGTGACTGCGCCAAGTCTCAGCCACACTGTGAGTCTTCCTACACACCTTAATTTTTTTCAGTCCTGGTACAGAAGCCTCACGCAGTCACAAGCTCCTAGCCCCTTGTTAGTTCTCCCCACTAGAGTCAGGAGTCTCCACTTGGCTGGTTGCTGGGCACCGACATGAGCTGGTGCAACTGGGATACATGTCCAAAAGGGTACCTACTCTATTGGCTTGTTACAGGACGCTGTTGTGAAGTGATCAGGGAGAGAGAAATGTGTCAGTCCAGTTCTTATTTTTTTATTTTATTTTTTCTCTAGTTTGGCCCTCATGGGGCTCCAAGCCAAGTTCCCCCTAGGCTCTTCTTGCAGCTTTGTTGCTAGTGGTTTGGGCTGCTGCAGTATGGTCTTGCCTCACTCTCCAATGCTGGTGCGTAGGTTCTCAGCTGCTGGAGTCCGGAGTTGTAGGCATCCAGGCCCTCTACGTAGGTCCACCATGTCCCTCTAATTTTGGTGGACTTTCCTCTGCCATTTTCTCCCTAACTCTACCCTTAGACTACACTCTCTCCACTTTTTTAAAACTATCTTCTCCTTGGCTAGAGCAGTAAGCTCCCTTTCTACTCTGCCATCTTGGAACCAACCAAGATCTATCTATTTTCAGTTAACTTTATATACCTATGATGAACTCCTACATTAAGTAAGGAGTTTAACAAATAGTATGGGAAAAAAAAAACTGTTCAACAGTCCAGACAAGGACTGTTCAAAGTTATTGCTTCTCAAAGTGTCAATTTCACCTCTATAGATTACCTTTTAGGTGCTCAATTAGTTATCACAGATCAGGGAGAATATATGGTATTTGTCTTTTTGGGACTGATTTATTTCAGTAAGTATGATGTTTTCCAGTTTGATCCATTTTGTTGTAAATGACTGGATTTCAGGTTTTTTATTGCTGTGTAATATTCCATGATGTACATATCCCATAATTTCTTTATCCAGTCTTCAGTTGATAGGCCAGTCTATATCTTTTAACTGAAGAGTTGAAGTAATTTACATTCAAGGTGACTATCGGTAAGCAATGACTTGGCCCGCCATTTTTACATAAATATTCAAATTTTTACTTTGGATTTCCCTTGTGCTTTTACAGGGAAATTTTCTGCCTTCACCTTCTTTCATAGTGATTACCATGTTTCTCTGTTTCTGTGTGCAGCACATACTTCTGGTCTTTTGTAATGCTGCACAAGTGGAGATAAATTCTTTCAATTTCTGTTTGTTATAGAAGGTCTTTATTTCACCTTCATTCATAAATAAGATCTTTGCAGGGTACAGAATTCTAGGCTGACAGGTTTTTTCTCTTAAAACTTGGACTGTGTCTCTGTGTTCTCTCCTAGCCTGTAGAGTTCCTGATGAGAAGTCATCTGCGAGTCTAATTGAAGATCCTCTGAAAGTAATCTGGCCTTTCTCTTGTGCACATTTTAGAATCTTTTCTTTATGGTTTACTGGTGAAGATTTGACTACAATGTATCATGGTTGTGGGGAGCAACTCGGACTAGACTAAGTTACTGGAATTAAGACTTATTCTATGCATCTGCTCTCCCACAATATGGCGCTGGGAGAGGAGGCAACAGCTTCTACCCAGCTGCCTCTCACCAACTTGACAAGCTGCAGGAGCTGCTCCTGATTGCAGGAGAGCAGCGTGCTCGGCGTGTGGGCAGCCGAGTTGGGATTGGTGGAAGAGGACTATAAAGGAGGAGAGAGACAACATGCACCAGGAACATCTATCTGAAGGAACACCTGTGCAGCCCCCGAGAGAGCCGGCTGGCAGTGTGCCGCTCCCCCGCGGAAGTGGGGAAAGTGGCTAGGGGGAACCGCCCCTCCACGGAGGTGGAAGGGTCGGTAGCCAACCCGGGAAGAACCAGCAGCAAACCCGGGGAGGGCCGAGCAGACAAAAGAACAGCGCAGGGTCCTGTGTCGTTCCTCCACGAAGACGGGGAGCGACACATGGTGAGGATCTTTTTTTTGGGGGGGGGCTGACATTGTGGCACAGTGGGTAAAGATTTAAACAGTTTGTACCCACACAGACACACAAAGTATAAAGTACTATTTGAAGACTAGTTTTACTGTTAATTCTCACAGTATAACTCATTAAGGACAGAAAAAGACAGAGGTCCCACATGGGGAGCAAGTGCACAGTGACTCCTGTTGATTTAAGAATTGACACTCTTATTTATGACGTCAGTGATCACCCGAGGCTCTTGTCATGAGCTGCCAAGGTTGTAGAAGCCTTTTGAGCCCACACACTCCATCAATATTTAGACAAGGCCATAAGCAAAGTGGAAGTTCTTTCCTCCCTTCGGAGAAAAGTACATCCTTCTTTGATGCTCCCTGCTGAAAAACTTTTTTGGTCATGTCTTTAAGGAGTTCTATGTGCTTCCTGTACTTGATGTCTTTTTCTCCAAATTAGGGAAGTTTTCTGTAATTATTTCACTAAATAGGCCTTCTAATCCATTCTCTTTCTACAAACTCAGGAGCTCTTAAAACCAGTAAGTTGGGTTATCTGATAATGTCCCTTAAATCTCCAACACTATTTTTAATTTTTCTAATTTCATTTTTTTTTGGTCTGACTGAGATATTGCCAAAGACTTGTCTTCTAGCTCAAATATTCTTTCTTCTGCCTCACCAAATCTGTTAAGTCTTTTCACAGTATTTTTATTTGACATATGAAATTATTAATTTCTAATATTTCATTTTGTTTTCAAAATCTCAATTCATGGGAAAAATTTTTATTCATTCCATGTATGGGTTTCTTTTATTCATGAATTGCTTCTCAATGCCTCTGACTAACACTATGATTAATCTTTTGAGTTCCATTTCAGGCATTTCATCAATCTCTTCATCTTCACATTCTAATTTTGAAGTGTCGCATTCCTTTGGGAAGTTCATGTTATCTTCTTTATTCCTTTTTCTCAAATTTCTGCATTTATTTTT
This sequence comes from Oryctolagus cuniculus, assembly GCF_964237555.1. Taxonomy (NCBI): domain Eukaryota; kingdom Metazoa; phylum Chordata; class Mammalia; order Lagomorpha; family Leporidae; genus Oryctolagus; species Oryctolagus cuniculus. Next base: position 67,814,855 of record NC_091434.1, read on the forward strand.
AGCATTTGTGAGGATACTTGTTGACTTTTTTCTGATTGCTTTTCTTTGAACCTTTCCTCTGTAGCTTAGTGGTGTGTCTGCTTTCAGTGAATACCCAGGGGCTTGTGCAGGGTGTGTCCTGGGGGTTCTTGTCTTTGCTCCAGGATGGACGAGTATCTAGGGTGATGTCCAAGTTGGGCATCTAGATCTCCTCTTGTTAACAGAAAGAGGGGTATGATCACCTCTGTTGCCATACTCACACTCTCACCTCTTCTCTTCCAAGAAGATCAATGCCCAGGTATTGGCCCTCATTGGGTCCAATACTCATCCATGCGTCCACATGAATTGTACAAAGGATTTGTGCAGTCCTCAGTGTGAGCATGGATCCCGCTGCAGTGACCCATCCCAGGTAATCGGGGAGCTCAGAGTGTGTGGATCTGCACTCGGTGATGGCCCAGAGACCCAGCTACACCCTGTGCCCTCTCATTGCAGTCACAGAGGTCCCTCAGTCTCAGCACACAAGGCTCCCACACTCTGTCCTGCCAGCCTGTCCCATCCATGGAGAGGCTGAGACAATCCCAAATCCAGCTGCTTGTTGGTGCTCCACACAGGCGGTTTGAGCCCCAGAGCCTATGATACGTTAAGAGACTAGGGGCATCTCGCAGTTCTATGTGAGTGCCCAGCCTGCTGTCAGTCCTCCCAGAGAGACTCAGTAGGGAACATGGATTTTTCCCTCTGGTAAAATCCCTGGATCACATGGGCATACAAGAGGTGCTGGCCGCAGCACTACTCATTTCACAATTGCACCTTCTACCTGCTGGTTCTGGGCGTGTACTAGAGTCTCTGCAGCCGGTACTGATGTTGGAATGGCTCCTTCTCCCCACCTGTTGCTGGGTGTGTGCACCAAAGCTGCTGCAGCTGCTACTGCTGAGAAGGTGGCGTCTGTCCCAGCCAGATGCTGGGCAAGCACACCAGAGCTGCCACAGCTGCTACCTACTTCTGTTCAAAATGCCCCGCCCTCTCTCAGCTGGTTGCAGGGCATTCTTGGGGGGTTCAGAGAGAGAAACGTGCTCCTTTTTTCTCCGGGTGTGGGGGTACCCTGTTACCCGTCAGCCTCCAGGCTGGATTCAAAGACTTCTCTCAAAATGAAGTCTACTAGGCTCTCCCTCCAGCTCTATTGGCAGTGGCACAGGCGCCTGCAGTCTGATCTTGCCTCATTCTCCTAAGCCAGCGCTTTCCCCAGCTCTCGGCTGCTGGGGTCATGTGTTGTGTCCATGCTCATTGCTGCACATCCACACCTTCTACACAGATCCATGGCATCTTTCCTCCTTCCGCAGAATCTCCACTGCTGTTTGCCCTCCAACGCTCCCCTGAGAATGCACTTTCTCCTCTCCTTTTTTTTTTTTTTTCCTGTTTTTCCCATTCTGGAGTATTCTGCCTTTTTCCTATTCTGCCATCTTGGAATCTCCTTTCTTGGCTGCTCTACTTGCAGTCCAGCTCCCTGCGAATGGCCTGAGAAAGCAGAGGATGGCCCAAGTGCTTGGGCCCCCACACTCACACGAGAGACCCAGATGGAGTTCTTCACTCTTGGCTTTGGCCTGCACAAGCTCGGGCTGCTGTGGCCTTTTGAGGAGTGAACCAGCAGATGGAAGATATCGCTCTCTAACTCTGCCTTTCAAACAAATTTAAAAGTGCTTGTGGGGACTTCTGAGAAGATGGAGGAGACAGATTTTTCCTGATTTCTCCCAATGTGAACCACTGGAACTCCTGGGTGCTTCAGAAGACAAGCATCAGGCTCTGGAAGGTGGAGAGAAGAAAGCCCACAGGCCTGCGACCTTGGGACTTGAGAAACAACATGGGGCAACTTCCTCTGCATTCCTTTTTGCCCCATGAATCCCAGACCTGGAGTGGAAGGAGTTGGCAACCCATCGTGTCCGTGGTTCCAGACCAAAAATGCCCCAAACAAAGTCTGCTCTCTTGAGCCACAGGCCCAGGAAAGATGCAACCAAATAAGGCAGGTGACTTTTAGACAATAACCACTCCACTCCAGCTAGACTCCGTGGGAAACACTGTGGCCCCATCCCTGTGCCCATCAGCAAAGTCGTGTGGCCCGGCTTCCACTCATGTGTGGCTGTGATGAGACATCTGCTCACCTCTGCAGGGTTGGGGTCAGAAAGGATGGGTAGGACGCTGTGCCTCTCACTCCTGCTGGTCCAGTAACAAGGGTCCTGCGTGGTGTCAGTGGAGACCACGTGGGGAGCTTGGCCTTGGACCTCCTCCCATCACTGATGAGGTGCCTGCCCCACTCCTGGAAGAGTGCTCTCAGAAGGGGCCTGGTGGAGAATCAGGATGTGAACCACTGTCTGGGAGTCATGAGGTCACTCCCACCAAAGTGTCTATAAAGACCCCTGGGGAGCTAGAATTCCCACCCTCACCCCAGGGTAACAAGGAGCCCCCCTTCCTCTGAGGTGTCACGCCAAAGGGGACACCTGGATATCTACCTCCACTTGTAGTAAAGAGGCAGATTATCACCCCACCCCCTGATCAGAGTACTGTCTGAAAAAAGGCTGTTTAAACAAAAGGTTTATAAAACCCAGTCTCTGAACATAACACAAAGTGTCTAAGTTCAAATTGAAACCTCTCTTCATACCAAAAGCTAGAAAGATCTCTGGCCTGGTTGGCTTAGGCCACCATCACAAAATACCATAAACTCAGTGGCTTCTACAATGGGAATTTATTTCTCTGTATGGTGGAATCTGGAAAATGCAGGATCGAGGTGGCAGCAGAGTTGGTGCCTAGTGAGGATCTTCGGTATGCAGGCAGCCACCTGCTTGCTATGTTCTCATGTGGCCTTCCCTTTGTACAAGAGGGTGGAGAGAGAGAGGAAGCAAGCTCTCTGTCTCTGATATTGCGCTCTTTTTGTAAAAGAAAAAATCTTGAAAGTCAGAGTTAGAAGGAAAGACAGATCTTCCACCTGCTGCTTCACTCCCCAGATGGCCCCAGTGGTCAGTGCTGGAGCAGGTTGAGGCAGGAGCCAGGAGCTTCATCTGGGTCTCCCATGTGGGTAGCAGGGTCCCAAACACTTGAACCATCTTCTACTATTCCTAGGTCATTAGCAGGGAGCTGGATTGGAAGTGGAGCAGCTGGGACACAAAGACTGGCACCCATATGGGATGCTGGCACCACAGCGGGCAGCTCTACCTGCTATGCCACAGCATTAGCCCTGAAGTCTCTTCTTTTAAGGCCATGAATCCGTTCATGAAGACCCCTTCTCATGACCTCACAAAGATCTGATCATCTCCCAAAGTCCTCATCTCCAAATATCATCACATTGGGGGTTAGGAATTTATTTTTATTTTTATTTATTTTTAAAATTTTTATTTGACAGGTAGAGTTATAGACAGTGAGACAGAGAAAGGTCTTCCTTCTGTTGGTTCACTCCCCAAATGGCCGCTATGGCCAGTGCTGTGCCAATCCGAAGCCAGGAATCAGGTGCTTCCTCCTGGTATATCTGTGTATATAACATATATAGAATCATGTCATATGATAAAATCTTCAAGCATCCTATGAACAATTATGAGCATGCTAGAAACAAGTGGAAAAAATAGCCAAAAAAAAAAAAAACCCCTAGAAAATATAAAGTAGAACTGTTGTGGGCAGCAAGGCACCTGGCTGCACTGAAAGTCCCAGCCCTCTCCTGCCTGGTCTCTCCCATGGCCATCAGTGAACTCATGTGCATACAGAAAGACACTGTCACAGCAGGGATGCAAGGCTCTAGGCGGTGGGTGTGTGCCGCAAAGGAGGGAAAAGACCAAATATGTGTTTCACAATATCACAATGAGTTAATAAACACATCTTGGGAAATTTAAAAGAGTATAAATCCTACAGAGTAGTTCTCTGATCTTGATGAACACAAGTGAAAATGAGTAATAGAAAATTCAGAGGAAAATTTCCAAATACTTGGAAAACCACACACCTCTATGTAGCCCATGTTAAAGAGAAATCAAGAAATATCTGTTACTAAGAGTGAAATTACAACATAGGAAAACTTGTGGGACACTGGCAGCACAATGTTGAAAGGGAAATTCACAGTGTCATTGGCATCAGCATCTCGATTTTCGTTCTAAGTTCTTGCGTAAATACAGTACACAAGTGGGTGGGGCTTATTTAAAAGGACAGTGAATACACACTCATGCAAGATGGCTTACCGCCCTCCACAGAGAGATGCCCGTCACGAGAGGCCGGACAGCTGCCTGTGAGGGGAGGGGGCGGGAAGAAGCCAGAGAAGGACCCATCGCACGGTGCAGAAATCAAAAAGCACAAGGGACGGGCTATCTTTATGAGGTGGGGGAGGTGCCCTGCTTGAATCTACAAATGGGGTAGAGTCTAGTGTGCTTGAGGCGTTCTGGGAATTTTATGGTGCTAGCAAAACTGGATATACAAATGTAGGCAAATGAAGTTAGATTCCTACTTCTCTCCATCTACAAAGATCAAGTCCAGGGGCAGGGTGTTGTGGCTCAGCAGGGGAAACGGCCACCAGGGACTCGGGCATCCCATATCCGAGTGCTGCTCAGAGTGCAGGCCCCTCTGCTTCTGATCCAGCTTCGTGCAAATGAACTTGAAGGACAGCAGCTGATGGCTCACATATGTGGGTTCCTCCCATCCATGTAGGGGCCTGGATGGATTCATAGCTCCTGGCTTTGTCCTGTCACAGTCTTGGTCATTGTTGCAGACATTTGGGAAGTGAACCAGTAGATAGAAGATCTCTCCCTCACCCCACCTGTCTCTCTTTTCTTCCCTCCTGCCATCTCTCTTTCTTTCAGATACATAGATCAATTTTAAAAATCAACTGAAGTTGGATCAAAGGCCTAACTGTAAGACCTGAATCTATGAAATGCTAGAAGAAAACATGGGGGAAACACTTCAAGACGTTGGTGTAGGCAGTGATTTTTTTGGAGAAGACCCCAAAGGCACAAACAATAATACTAGACAAATGTGATTGTTTCAGACTCGGGAGCTTCTGCACAGCGAAGGAAATGAGCAGCAGATTGAACAGGCACCCAAACACATGGGGAAAGGTATTTTCAAGCTACTCTGCTGATAAGATTAATATCTAGACTGGATCAGGGAATTCTTCAAACTGAACAACGAACAGTCGCTGCCATTTGGGAGAGAACAAGCAGATGGAAGATATTCATTCTTTCTCTGTCACTCTGCCTTTCAAATACATAAATCTTTTAAAAGATGCAGAAAAACAGGGTTAGGGAGATATTTTCTAATTTGACAAAGAGCATCTACAGAAAGCCTGTAGGTAAAATTTCACTTAAAAGACTGAACTGGGGGGCCGGCACTGTTGTGTGGTGGGTAAAGCCACTGCTTGTAGTGCTGGCATCCCGTGTGGTTGCCAGTTCGAGTCCTGGCTACTCTACTTATTTTTTTTTTTTTTTTGACAGAGTGGACAGTGAGAGAGAGAGACAGAGAGAAAGGTCTTCCTTTGCCATTGGTTCACCCTCCAATGGCCGCCACGGCCAGCGCGCTGCGGCTGGCTCACCGCACTGATACGATGACAGGAGCCAGGTACTTACCCTGGTCTCCCATGGGGTGCAGGGCCCAAGTACTTGGGCCATCCTCCACTGCACTCCCTGGCCACAGCAGAGAGCTGGCCTGGAAGAGGGGCAACCAGGACAGAATCCGGTGTCCCGACCGGGACTAGAACCCGGGGTGCCGGCGCCGCAAGGTGGAGGATTAACCTAGTGAGCCGCGGCGCCGGCCCTGCTCTACTTCTGATACAGCTCTGCTGATGGCCTGGGAAAACAGGAGAAGATGGCCCAAGTCCTTAGGCCTCTGCACTCATGTGGGAGACCTGGAAGGAGCTCCTGGCTTCGGATTGGCACAGCTCTGGCCATTGTGGCCATGTGGGGAGTGAACCAACAGATGGAAGACTTCTCTCTGCCTCTGCCTCTCTGTAACTCTCTGCCTTTCAAATAAATGAATCTTTTTTTTAAAAAAAAAAAAAAAAGACTGAATTGGGCTGCTGCTGTGGCACAGCATGTTAAGCCACTGTCTGTGGTGTTGGCATTCCATGTGGGCCTCAGTTTGAGTCCTGGATGCTTTGCTTCCACTCCTGCTAATGCACTTGGGAAAGCAGTAGAGGATGGCCCAAATGCTTGGGCCCCTGAACCACAACAGGAGACCTGGATGAAACTCCTAGCTTTGGTTCAGCCCAGTCCTGGTCACTGTGGCCATTTGGGAGGTTAACCAGCAGATGGAAGATCCCTCCCCCTTTACTGTAATTCTGACTTCCAAATAAAATAAATCTTAAAAAGAAAGTTAAAGACTGAATCTTAGCCTCTGTGCTTGGGAATGAGGCAAGGCCATCTGCACTCACTGTTACATCAGTTTGGTGTTGGAGGTGGCAGCCTGTGCATTAGGAAAGAAAGTAAAAGAAAAGCCATACAGACCAGGAGGAAGAAATAAAACTTCCCAATTGCATGTGACATGACTGTCTTAGGTAGAAGATGTTGACATATCTACCAAAAAAATTTTTAGAAAACCATTTTTAGAATGAATAAGTGTGTTCAGCAAGACTGTAGGAAATAAAAATCAATTAAGGGGCCAGTGCCATGGCGCACTAGGTTAATCCTCTGCCTGCGGTGCCGGCATCCCATATGGGCACTGGTTCTAGTCCCAGTTGCTCCTCTTCCAGTCCAGCTCTCTGCTGCAGCCTGGGAAAGCAGTGGAGGTTGGCCCAAGTGCTTGGGCCCCATGGGAGACCCAGAAGAGGCTCCTGGCTCCTGGCTTCAGATCAGTGTTAGCTCCGGCCTTTGCGGCCATTTCAGGGGGTGAAGCAACAGATGGAAGAGCTTTGTCTCTGTCTCTCACTGTCTGTAACTCTACCTGTGAAATAAAAAAAAATCAGTTGTATTTATATGTACTAACAAGGAACACAGGAGCAGTGAAGTCAAAATACAACAGTACCAGGAAAAAAAAGGTGTAGATGCAACTCTAATAAAATATATAGGACTTGAATGTTGAAACTATAGAATGCTACTGCAAGCAATGAAATCAAATATTAAAAAATGGACAAAATATGGTGTTAATGGATATTAACAAGATATAATATACAAAAGATATCAATTCTTTCCACAAGTTTACATAATTCATATCAAAATCGCAGTGAGATCTTTGTAGGTATAGAAAGGAAAATAAAGTAGATTAGTTAAAACAATTCTGAAAAAGGATACATGAGAGGAATTGGGCTACCCAATTTCAAAATTTATCATACAGCTACAAGTGAATCGGCGTGATTTGGTGATAGAGTGCACACACACATCAATAGAACCTGTGTCCAGAGTCTAGAAACAGAACCCCACTGTCATGTCCAGTAGTTTTCACAAAAATGCAAAAAGGAATTCCATGGAGGAAAGAAAATCTTATCAATAAGTGGTCATGAGTGAGCATACATCCATAGGTGAAAAAAGTGAACCTCGACCTGAGTTTTATGTAATATGCGAAAATGAACTCCCAATGGATTATGGATTTATTTTAAAAATAAGCTTGCCTTTTAATTAAATTTCCCATGAACTTTTAAAAAATGTTTTCTTAAGACTTATTTATTTGAAAAGAAGAGTTACAGAGAGAGAGGGAGAAACAGAGAGGTCTTCCCTCCCCTGGTTCACTCCTCAGATTGGAATAGCCCAGCTCCAACCATTGCAGCAAAGTCAGGAGCTTCTTCCAGGTCTCCCATGTGGCACTTGGGCCATCCCCCACTGCTTTCTCAGGCGTGTCAGCAGGGAGGCTGGATCAGAAGTGGAGCAGCTGGGACTTGAACCAGTGCCCATATGGGATGCTGATGCTGTAGGCAGTGGTTTAACCTGCTATGCCTCAGTGCTGGCCCCTACAAAGAGTTGTTTTTATTTATTTGAAAGGCAGAGTGACAGAGAGGGATGGAGAGAGAGAATCTTCCATGCACTGGTCCACTCCCACAATAGCAATAGCAGCTGGAGCTCAGCCAGGGCTGGGCTGGGCCAGGCCAAGGCCAGGAGCCAGGAATTCTATCTGGGTCTCCTAGGAGGGTGGCAGGACTACTTAGGCCATCATCTGCTGCCTTCCGGATACATTAGAAGGAGGTTGTATAGGTGGTAGAGGTAAAACTCGATCCTGGGCATTTGGATATGAGATGCAAATGTGCCAAGCCTCAGGTTACACAATATCCACCCCCTGGATTATATTTATTTATTTTTAAAGATTTATTTGTTTATTTGAGAGGCAGAGGCAGAGAGAGAGGAGTCTTCCATCTGTTGATTCACTCCCAAAATGTCTGCAATGGCCAGAACTGAGCTGATCCAAAGCCAGGAGCCAGGAGCTTCTTCCGGGTCTCCTAGCTGGGTGCAGGGGCCCAAGGACTGGGGCCGTCTTCTACTGCTTTCCCAGGCCATAGCAGAGAGCTGGATCAGAAGAGGAGCAGCTGGGACATGAATAGGTGCCCATATGGGATGCCGGCACTGCTGGCAGTGGCCTTACCCGCTACACCACAGTGCCGTTGGCCCTGATTATGGATTTAAATGTAAATGTAAAGCTATAAAGCTTTTAGTTAGAAATAAGGAAGAATCTTCAGGACCTAAGGCTATGGAGAATTTTCTTTAAAGAACATGGTCATCTTTGCTGCCTTTTTTTTTTTTTTTTAAGATTTATTTATTTATTTGAAAGAGTTACACAGAGGTAGAGAGAGAGGGGTCCTCTATCCAATGGTTCACTTCCCAGTTGGCCGCAATTGCTGAGCTGTGCCGATCTAAAGCCAGGAGCCAGGAGCTTCTTCCGGGTCTCCTATGTGAGTGCAGGGGCCCAAGCACTTGGGCCATCCTCTGCTGCTTTCCAAGGTATATTAGCAGGGAGCTGGATGGGAAGTGGACCAACTGGGACATTAACTGGTGCCCATATGGAATGTTGGCCTCACAGGTGGTGGCTTAATCCACTACACCACAATGCTAGCCCCTGACATTTCCTTAAAAACAAAAAAAGATTTATTTATTTGAAACAGAGTAACACAGAGAGGTAGTTCATGGGGAGAAGATGGGGGGAGGGGGAGAAAGAGAGAATGTGTAAGTGAGCAATATCAAGATCTTTTTTTTTTTTAGAAAACTTTTATTTAATATAAATTTTGAAAGTATGACTTTTGGATTATAGCAGTTTTCCTCCAATAACTACCCTCCTTCCTGCAAACCATCCCATCTCCTACTCCTCCCATTCCATTCTTCATTAAGATTCATTTTTAATTATCTTTATATACAGAAGATCAACTTAGTATATACTAAGTAAAGATTTCAACAGATTGCACCCACACAGACAAAGTATAAACTATTGTTTGAAGAGTACTTTTACCATTAATTCACGTAGTACAACACATTAAGGACAGAGATCCTACATGGGGAGTAAGTGCACAGTGATTCCTGTTGTTGATTTAACAATTGACACTCTTATTTATGATGTCAGTAATCACCCAAGGCTCTTGTCATGAGCTGCCAAGGCTATGGAAGCCTCTTGAGCTCACTAACTCCTATCTTATTTAGACAAGGCAATAATCAAAGTGGAAGTTCTCTCCTCCCTTCAGAGAAAGGCACCTTCTTTGGTGGCCCGTCCTTTCCACTGGGATCTCACTCACAGAGAGCTTTCATTTAGGTCATTTTTTTTTGCCACAGTGCCTTGGCTTTCCATGCCTGAAATGATCTCATGAAATCTTTAGCCAGATCCAAATGCCTTAAGGGCTGATTCTTAGGCTAGAGTGCTGTTTAGGGCATCTGTCATTCTATGAGTCTGCTGTGTATCCTGCTTCCCATGTTGGATCGTTCTCTCCCTTTTTTTTACTCTATCAGTTAGTATTAGAGGACACTGGTCTATTTATGTGATCCCTTGACACTTAATCCTATCTTTATGATCAGTTATGAACTTAAACTGATAACTTTAACTAGTAAGATGGCATTGGTACATGCCAATGTAATGGGATTTGGAGTCCCCTGGCATGTTTCTAGCTCTGCCATTAGGGGTAAGTCTGAGTGAGCGTATGACAAACTGTCATTTTCTCCCTCTAATTCCCACTCTTATTTTTAACAGGGATCAATTTTCAGTAAATTTAAATGCCTAAGAATAATTGTGTATTAATTAAAGTTCAACCAATAAGTAGAAAAAAATACTAAAAAGAATAAAATAGTAGGCTGTTCCTTGACAGGACAAGGGCTGATCTTATAATGTCGGTTTCACTTCTACAGGTTTCCTTTTAGGTGCTCAGTTAGTTGTCAAAAATCAGGGAGAACATATGATACTTGACCCTTTGGGACTGGCTTATTTCACTCAGCATAATGTTTTCCAGATTCCTTCATTTTGTTGCAAATGACTGGATTTCATTTTTTTTTATCCCTGTGTAGTACATGTCCCATAATTTCTTTATTCAGTCTTTTGTTGATGGGCATTTAGGTTGATTCCATGTCTTAGCTATTGTGAATTGAGCTGCAATAAACATTGAGGTGCAGATAGCTCTTTTATTTGCTAATTTAATTTCCCTTGGGTAAATTCCAAGGAGTGAGATGGCTGGGTTGTGTGGTAGGGCTATATTCAGGTTTCTGAGGAATCTCCAAACTGTCTTCCATAGTGGCTTTACCAGTTTGCATTCCCACCAACAGTGGGTTAGTGTCCCTTTTTACCCACATCCTCGCCAGCATCTGTTGTTAGTCGATTTCTGTATGTAAGCCATTCTAACTGGGGTGAGGTGAAACCTCATTGTGGTTTTGATTTGCATTTCCCTGATTGCTAGTGATCTTGAACATTTTTTCATGTGTTTGTTGGCCATTTGGATTTCCTCTTTCGAAAAATGTCTATTGAGGTCCTTGGCCCATCTCTTAAGTGGGTTGTTTGTTTTGTGGTTGTGGAGTTTCTTGATCTCTTTGTAGATCCTGGTTATTAATTCTTTATCAGTTGCATAATTTGCAAATACTTTCTCCCATTCTGTCAGTTGCCTCTTCACTTTCCTGTTTCTTTTGCAGTACAAAAACTTCTCAATTTGATGTAATCCCAATTGTTAATTTTGGCTTTAACTGCCTGTGCCTCTGGGGTCTTTTCCAAGAAGTCTGTGCCTGTGCCTATATTTTGCAGGGTTTCTCTGATGTTCTCTAATAATTTGATGGTGTTGGGTCATATATTTAGATCTTTAATCCATGTTGAGTGGATTTTTGTGTAAGGTGAAAGGTAGGGGTCTTGCTTCATACTTCTGCATGTGGAAATCCAGTTTCCCAGCACCATTTGTTGAATAGACTGTCCTTGTTCCAGGAATTGGTTTTAGATCCTTGATCAAATATAAGTTAGTTGTAGATGTTTGGATTGATTTCTGGTGTTTCTATTCTGTTCCATTGGTCTATCCATCTGCTTCTGTACAGTACCATGCTATTTTGATTATAATTGCCCTGTAGTATGTCTTAAAACTGGTATTGTGATGCTTCTGGATTTTTTTTTTGTTGTATAAGATTGCTTTAGCTATTCGAGATCTCCTGTGCCTCATTATGAATTTCAGCATCATTTTTTTCTAGATCTGAGAAGAATGTCTTCGGTATTTTGATTGTTTCACATTGAATCTGTAAATTGCTTTTGAAGAATGGACTTTTTAAATTTTTATTTGACAGTTAGTGTGAGAGAGAGAGAGAGAGAAAGGTCTTCTTTCCATTGGTTCACTCCCAGATGGCCGCTATAGCTGGAGCTATGCCGATCCAAAGCCAGGAGCCAGATGCCTCTTCCTGGTCTCCCATACAGGTGCAGGGGCCCAAGCACTTGGGCCATCCTCTACTGCCCTCCCGGGCCATGGCAGAGAGCTGGACTGGAAGAGGAGCAACTGGGACTAGAACCTGGTGCCCATATGGGATACTGGCACCACAGGCAGAGGATTAACCAAGTGAGCCATGGCACTGGCCCCAAAGAATGGACATTTTGATGATATTGATTCTTCCAATCCATGAACTTGGAAGATTTTTCCATTTTTTGGTATCTTCTATTTCTTTAAAGTTTTGTAATTCTCATTGTAGAGATCTTCAACATCCTTGGTTAAGTTTGTTCAAGGTATTTGATTTTTTTGTAGCTATTGTGAATGGGATTGATTTTAGAAGTTCTTTCTCAGCCGTGGTGTTGTCTGTGTTTACAAAGGCTGTTGATTTTTGTACATTGATTTTATATCCTGCAACTTTGCCAAACTCTTCTATGAGTTCCAATAGTCTCTTAGTGGAGTTCTTTGGATCCCCTAAATAAAGAATCATCATCTGCAAAGAGGGATAGTTTGACTTCTTCCTTCCCAATTTGTATCCCTTTAATTTGTTTTTTTTTTTTTGCCTAATGGCTCTGGCTAAAGCTTCCAGTACTATTTTGAATAGCAATGGTGAGAGTGGGCATCCCTGTCTGGTACTGGATCTCAGTGGAAATGCTTCCAACTTTTTCACATTCAATATGATGTTGGCCGTGAGTTTTTCATAAATTGCCTTGATTATGTTGAGGAATGGTCCTTCTATACCCAATTTCTTAGAGTTTTCATCATGAAAGGGTATTGTATTTTGTCGAATGCTTTCTCTGAATCTATTGAGATAATCATATGGTTTTTCTTCTGCAGTTTGTTAATGTGGTGTATCACATCGATTGATTTGTGAATGTTGAACCATCCCTGCATACCATAAATCCTACTTGGTCTGGGAGGATGATCTTTCTGATGTGTTGTTGCATTCTATTGGCCAGAATTTTATTGAGGATTTTTACGTCTGTGTTCATCAGAGAAATTGGTCTGTAATTCTTTCTCTGCTGCATCTTTTTCAGGTTTAGGAATTAAAGTGATGCTGGCTTTGTAGAAATAATCTGGGAGAATTCCCTCTTTTTCGATTGTTCTGAGTTGGAGTTAGTTCTTCTTTAAATGTCTTGTAAAATTCAGCTGTGAATTCAACCAGTTCTGGGCTTTTCTTTATTGGGAGGGCCTTTATTACTGTTTCAATTTCTGTCTCAGTTATGGGTCTATTTAGGTTTTCTATGTCTTCATGATTCAATTTAGGTAGGTTATATGTGTCCAGGAATCTATCCATTTCTGACAGAGTTGTATGCCAACAAATTGGGAAATTTTTGTAGTAATTTCGGATGATTCTTTTTATTTCTGTGGTGTTGGTCATTACATTCCCTAATCTCTAATTATATTGATTTGGGTCTTCTCTCTCCTTTATAGTAATTTCTGATGATTCTTTTTATTTCTGTGGTATCTGTTGTTATATTCCCTTTTTCATCTCTAATTTTGTTGATTTGGGTCTTTTCTTTTTTTAGTTAGTTGGGCCAAAGGTGTGTCAATTTTGTTTATTTTTTGAAGAAACCAGCTCTTTGTTTGGCTGATCTTTCGTAATTTTTTTTTTTATTCAATCCTGTTGATTTTGTCTCTGATTTTAATTATTTCTCTTCTCCTACTAGTTTTGGGTCTGGTTTACTGCAGTTTTTCTAGATCCTTGAGAAGCATTGAAAGCTCATTTATTTGGTGCCTTTCCAATTTCTTGATGTAGGTACCTATTGCTATAAACTTTCCTCTTAACACTGTTTTTGATGTATCCCATAAGTTTTGATATATTGTGTTGTTATCCTCATTTACTTCCAGAAAGTTTTTGATTTCTCTTTTGATTTCTTCTATGACCCAGTGTTCATTCAGGAGCATGTTGTTCAGTCTCCATGTGTCTGCATATGCTGTAGGGATTCCTGAGTTGTTAATTTCTAGCTTCATTCCATTGTGTTCTGAGAAGATGCACAGTATGATTTCAATTCTTTTGAATTTGCTGAGACTTGCTTTATGGCCTAATAAGTGGTCAATTCTAGAGAAAGATCCATGCACTGCAGAGAAGAATGTGTATTCTGCAACTGTAGGATGAGAAGTTCTGTAGATATCTATTAGATCTATTTGGTCTATAGTGTCTATTAAATCTGCTGTTTCCTTGTTGATTTTCTGTCTGATTGATCTGTCCCTTGCTGAAAGTGGAGTATTGAAGTCCCCCAATACTAGTGTATTGGAGTCTAAGTCTCCCTTTAAGTCCCTTAACATCTTTTCAATAGCTCGGTGCCCTGTAATTAGGTGCATATACATTTATAATAGTTACATCTTCCTATTGAATTGATCCATTAATCATTATATAGTGCCTCTCTTTGTCTCTTTTAACAGTTTTTGTGTTAAAGTCTATTTCGTCTGATATTAAGATGGCTACACCAGTTCTTTTTTGGTTCCTATTAGCATATAATATCTTTTTCCAACCTTTCACTTTGAGTCTGCATGCATCTTTGTTGGAAAGATGTGTTTCTTGTAAGCAGCAAATAGATGGGTTTTGTTTTTTAATCCATTCAGCCAGTCTGTGTCTTTAAACTGGAGAGTTGAGGCCATTTACATTCAATGTGACTATTGATAAGTAGTGACTTTGCCCTGCCATTTTCCCAAAGATCTTTCTAATGCATAGTTTGAGCTTCCTGTGATCTTTTACTGGGAGATTTTCTTCCTTCACCTTCTTTCATATTGATGGCCATATTTCTGTGTTTCTGTGTTTCTGTGTGTAACACATCTTTAAGCATCTTTTGCAGGGCTAGATGAGTGGTGACAAATTCTTTCAACTTCTGTTTGCTGTGTAAGGTCTTTATTTCACCTTCATTCACAAATGAGAGCTTTGCAGGATATAATATTCTGGGTTGCAGTTTTTTTCTCTTAGTACTTGCCATTCCCTCATAGCCTATATGGTTTCTGATGAGAAGTCTGCTGTGAGTCTAATTGGAGATCTTTTGAAAGTAATCTGGAATTTCTCTCTTGCACATTTTAGAATCTTTTCTTTATGTTTCACTGTGGTGAGTTTGATTACAATGTGTCGTGGCGAGAATCTTTTCTGGTCGTGTCTACTGGGAGTTCTGTGTGCTTCTGTATTTGGACGTCTCTTTCTTTCTCCAATCCCAGGAAGTTTTCTGCTAGTATCTCACTAAAAAGGCCTTCTAATCCTTTCTCACTCTCCATGCCTTCAGGAACTCCTAGAACCCAAATGCTGGGCTTTTTCAAATAGTATCCTGTATATTCCCAACAATATTTTTTGATTTCTAATTTCCTCTTCTTTTCTTTGGTTTGACTATATACTTTCCTGTGCTCTGTCTTCTAAGTCTGATATTCTCTCTTCTGCCTCACTGATTCTGTTTTTAAGACTTTAAACTGGCTGGTGCTGCAGCTTAATAGGCTAATCCTCTGCCTGTGGTGCTGGCACACCGGGTTCTAGTCCCGGTCGGGGCACCGGATTCTGTCCTGTTTGCTCCTCTTCTGGTTTAGCTCTCTGCTGTGGCCCGGGGAGGCAGTGGAGGATGGCCCAAGTCCTTGGGCCCTGCAACCACATGGGAGACCAGGAGAAGCACCTGGTTCCTGGCTTCAGATCAGTGCGGTACACCGGCCGCAGCAGCCATTGGGGGATGAACCAACGGAAGGAAGACCTTTCTCTCTGTCTCTCTCTCTCTCTCTCTCACTGTCCACTCTGCCTGTCAAAAAAAAAAAAAAAAGACTTTAAACTGTGTTTTTTATTTGTTCTATTGAATTCTTCATTTCATTCTGATTTCTCTTCAATATCTCAATTTCACGTTCTATTGAATTTTTCATTTCATTTTAATTCCTCCTTAAGATTTCATTTTCATGAGAGATTTTCTTTCATGTCCTGCATGGATTTCAGTAGTTCGTGCATTTGCTTTTGATCACTTCTAAGTAGTCTTAATCAATTTTTTTTAGTTGCTTTTCTTGCATTTCTTCTATCTCTTCATCTTCATAATCTTGTATTGAAATGTCATGTTCTTTTGGGCTGTCATGTTTTTCTTATCCTTGTTTCTTGGATTGTTGTGTTACTCGTTTGGCATTTGTGGAGATACTCATTGGTTTCTTTTTTTTTTTTTCTGTTGTGATGTCTTTTTTCATTGTACTATGGCTCTGTAGCTAAATGGACTGTCTGCTTGCAGTGATTCTCTAGAGGCTTGTGGTGGGTGTGGCCAGAGAGCTCTGTTCAGTTATTCGGGGATAAGGGTGCGCCTAAGGTGACACACCCAGGTTTGGTGTGGTAAATCTTCTATCTTTTTTTTTTTTTTTAAATCAGAAGGGAAGTAATTCTGCTCAGCTGAGCTCTTCTCCTCAATGGTGATCAGTGCCCGAGCACTAGCTCCAGTAGGTATAATATTTGTCTGCCCTGTCCCAAGCACCACACACAGGATGTGTGCAGTCCTCAGTTTAAGTTCAGATTCCCCTGCAATGTCTCTCATGGGGTAGCCAGGACTGCCCGAGCTTCTGGCATCTCTCACCAAGACTACTCAAAGTCTCAGCCACATTGTGAGTTCTCCCACACACCCTCAGTTTTTTTGTTTTTTGTTTTTTGTTTTCACAGTTCTGGTTCAGAAGCTCCACAGATTCACTAGGTCTTAGCCTCCTGTTATTACTCCCCACTAGAATCAGGTTTCTCAGCTCAGCTGATTGCCAGGTGCAGCTGTTATATATGTCCAAAATGGTGCATGCTCTATTGGCTTGGACGCCTTTTAAGGTGATTAGAGAGAGAGAGAATCATGTTCGTACCATCCCTTTTATTTTTTCTCTCCTCTAGTTGGGCTGGAGTACTTTCCCCTATGGGGCTTCAAGCCTTGTTCTCTCTAGGTTCTTCCTGCTGTTTTTCTGCCAGTGTCTCGGGCTACTGAGGTTTCCTCTCACCTCACTTTCCAGCTCTGGTGTGGTAGTTTTTGGCAGCAGGTCTGAGCCATGGGCACCCACACCTTCCACATAGGTCCACTGCATCCCTCTAATTACAGAAGAGTTTCCTCTGCTGTTTTTTCTCTAACTCTTCCCTGAGACTACACTACCCCCACTTTTATTAAACTATCTACTCCTGGACTAGATCAGTGAGCTCCCTCCCTATTCTGCCATCTTGGAACTCCTCAAGATCTTTCATCTGTTGTGTCATTCCTCAAACGCCCACAACTTCCAGAACCAAGTCAGGCTGAAGCCAGGAGCCAGGACCTCTATCCTAGTCTCCAATGTGCATGTCAGAGGCCCAAGCACTCTCTTCCCAGGCACAGGCAATTTGATTGGAAACTGAGCATCCATGACTCCAACTAGTACTCCAATGTGGGATGAGGTGTCCCAAGCAGTGATTTAATCCGCTGTGTCATAATACTAGCTCCATATTATTTCTTACAAGTGCATATAATTTTGAGGCATACAAGTACATATAAATTCTTACAAGTGCATATAAATTTGAGGCAGACCTAGTTGACTTCCTGTTCAAACACATCAAGACTCTTGGAAGAAGGAAACACAATCTGCTGTCTACAACATATCACAATGTCTAAAATAACACTTGAAATTACTAGACATAGGAAGAAAAAACAAAATGTAATTGCTAGGCAATCAGTGTGGACTTAACCTAAAATTTTAAAGCATCTATTAAAACTATGTTTGAGAGTATAAAGGAAAGTATATTAAAAAAGGAAGATCTCAACAGAGAAGTCAAAAGTATTTAAAAAAAATCAAACTGAAATCCTAGAGCTGAAAAATTAAATACCAAAATAAGATATTTAATAGATGGATTTAATATAATAATAGATGAACATAAAGACAGATTATTAGAAAGTATGCAGTCTGAAAAAAAATGTCTGAGGCACAGGGACAGGGAAGAGAATAGGCTTAGTGAACTATGGGACAACATAAAAACTTCTAATATGTGAGTGATTAAAGTACTAGAAGGAAAGGAGAGAGAAAAGAACAGAAAAAAAGTCTGAAAGAATAGTAGCTGGAAATTTCCTGAATTTATACTTGCAAGAATCTCAGCAAGCCTCAAGCAGGAAAAACAAAGAAAAGGACATCCTCCCCATGTATGGTGCCTTAGTAAATTTTTTGAAAACCAAAGATGAAGAGAAAAAGCTTAAAAGCAATTTTTAAAAGCCCATACATTATATAAAGGGTATTACAGTACAAATGACCATAGACTTCTCATCAACACTATCATTTAAAATTTGCAAAGTTACAGCCAGCCAGAAAAGTCAGCTTGACATCGGTTCATGATGTCAGCCCTTAACAGAAATATAGGAATTAAAAAAAAATTTTATCCTTCAAAATGGATCAAAGAAACAGTTACTCCACAGTAAACTGACAAAAAACTAGTTACTTAATAAAATTGTGCTTTGTTAAATACATGCTAGCATCAGGTTGTCATATCAATCCTTGAAAAGCCAGGGTAGGAAGGACTGATAGAAGAGAGTTCAGAAAAAAGTGCAGCTGATTAAATTGGATTATCATCCTGACAGCCCCTTCTTCTCATCTCCACTCAATGCTGTCTCCTGGGAGGTTTATTTTCTTTATATTCTTTGGATAACAGAAGTGTTCGTTTTCAGGTGATACTGACCTGATCCAGGACTAGAGTCAGATGACTTAAAAGAAAATTTTATAACTCTCTTCAGGATCAAGACCAATGTAGAAAAAAAGGAAAGGTAACAATAGACACTTCTGAAATTGAAGACGTTTTCATCAGAGGCATTCAAACAAATGTAGAAGTGTTGTAAAGCTATCTTCACAGTGGTTAGAAATAGAAAGCCAAAATCAAATGAAAAATATAGAAATGGAATTGAGCATGCTACACTGCTTCTTACAAAATTTAACAACCTGTGAGAATAAAAACATCTCAGGGGACGAAGACAGACCCTCTTAGAATGGCTGTATTCTCAACAAACTTTACATTAAAGCTGTAAAATCTGATTCCAACAATGGCACTGGACAGAAGGTCATAAGCTTTTGAATTCTCAAATCTGTGTTTCTTATCCTGACTTCTTTCCCTAACTCTGGATTCACCAGTGTCTTATCAGAGGAAGTGCATTACTAAACACTGTTTTCCTAACTTCAGCCATGGTAGCACCATTGTCCCATGCTTTGTCAAAAACTGCATAAACCTTCTATTATGTCTTATTAGTTTTCTTTAAGTTGACTAACATTCTTCATTTGTATAATATTTAGAATCATAGTCGTAATTATGAAATGGCATAATTAGCCACTAATGAAATGATAGAGCAATAAATAAAGTAAAAAACATTATTAATTTTTAATAAGACATTGTTGTGGAAGGGGGACATTTGGTGCAGTGGGGAAGATGCTGTTTGGGATGCCTTTAACGCACCTCAGAGAGCCTGGGTTCCTGATAATGTGCAACCTGGGATGCAGCAGTTGATGGCCCAGGTACTTGGGTCTCTGCCACCTTTGGGGAGAGCTAGATTGAGTTTCTGGCTTCTAGCTTTGGCATGGCCTAGTCCCAGCTATTGTGGTCACTTAGAGAGTGAACCAGGAGATAGAAGATATCTCTCTGTCTCCCTCTCACTTTGCCTTTCAAATAAAAATGAAAAAATAAATAAAAGTGAATTAATTATTTAAATTATAAAAAAGATGCTGTTGTCTTCCAAACCCTGATAACTGTCTGTCTTTGATAAAACAGTAAGTATCCAATGTTAAATAACATTAAAAGAAAAACAATAGTGAAATAGTTGTGCTCAAATATCAACCAAAAAACTCCTTTCCAATGTACTATTTTTTTTAATTTTTTATTTATTTATTTATTTTTTACAGGTAGAGTGGACAATGAGAGAGAGAGACAGAGAGAAAGGTCTTCCTTTTGCCGTTGGTTCACCCTCCAGTGGCCACCACGGCCCGCGCACTGTGGCCGATGCACCGCACTGATCTGAAGGCAGGAGCCGGGTGCTTCTCCTGGTCTCCCATGGGGTGCAGGGCCCAAGCACTTGGGCCATCCTCCACTGCACTCCCAGGCCATAGCTGAGAGCTGGCCTGGAAGAGGGGCAACAGGGACAGAATCCGGCGCCCCGACTGGGACTAGAACCCAGTGTGCAGGCGCCACTAGGTGGAGGATTAGCCTAGTGAGCCACAGCGCCGTCCTCCAATGTACCATTAAAGCAAGTGGAGACATGACTAGAACTAGAGAAATGAAAGAAACAGAGCTATTCCTGAAACCATGCTCTGTCTTAACCTCATGTTACCTTTGGTTATGCTTTGAATAGAAAATCCCACATTTGCAACGGTAGTAAGTTAGTTAACATTGTTAGCACAGTGACACTATAAAATTGTGTAGCGAACAACGAAAGCTAGAGATTCCTCTGAATAAGTTTGACTGTTTTATTTGGCTGGCAATATAGCAAATCCAATTTTGTCTAAATAGAATTAATTTAGTGTAAGTAGAATAGTATTTATTTTACTTTGAGGCAAGATAAATTTAATACTTCCATTTAAGTTTTGGATGGGTTGCATAACTTTGCAGACCTAGAAATATTGAACTAACAGCTGGCAAAATTTCTCTAACCAATCAACTTTAAATTGAGCTTTATTCTACTTTAAACATCTAGAAGTCATTTTATGTGGGTCACACAACCAGATAATTAAATAAAATATATCAAAGTCCAAGAGTAAAAGGAAGAAGGCAGGAGGAAGGGAAGAAAGTAAGAAAGAAGGGAAGGAGGTGAGTGAGGAAACAAAACACTTCATTCCAAAAGTTTCTCGGAGCACATAGGGTAGAACGGGTAATGTAATTATTTAAAATCTCAAATTACTATTCTAACCATGTTAACATAATGTGCAAATGTAATGCTACCTCTGGCCTCAGAATCAGCTCTTAAGGCATTTGGATCTGGCTAAAAAGCCCATGAGAGCATTTCAGGCATGGAAAGCCAAGACACTGTGGCAAAAGAAAAAAAAAAAAAAACCTAAATGAAAGATCTCTGTGAGTGAGATCCCAGCGGAAAGTATGGGCCATCAAAGAAGAAGGTACCTTTCTCTGAAGGGAGGAGAGAACTTCCACTTTGACCATGGCCTTGTCTAAATAAGATCGGAGTTAGTGAACTCAAGAGGCTTCCATAGCGAATTGTTAAATCAACAACAGGAGTCACTGTGCACTTACTCCCCATGTAGGATCTCTGTCCTTAATGTGTTGTACTATGTGAATTAACAGTATAACTAGTACTCAAAGAGTATTTTATACTTTATGTTTCTGTGTGGGTGCAAACTGTTGAAATCTTTGCTTAGTATATACTAAATTGTTCTTCTGTATATAAAGAGAATTGAAAATGAATCTTGATGTGAATGGGATGGTGGGATGGGAGAGGGAGCGGGAGATGGGATGGTTGCAGGTGGGAGGGAGGTTATGGGGGAAAAAGCCGCTATAATCCAAAAGTTGTACTTTGGAATTTTATTAAATAAAAGTTTAAAAAAATGTAATGCTGCATAGCTGGAATATAAATCCCACCTTAAATAAACAATCATGATCTCATTTAAAGGGAGAGAACTGAAGGTTCTGGTGTTGATACTGTCCAAGTAGCTAGCATTGCAATGACTCTCCCACAGAAAACAATGATGAGTGCTGGACAAAATGTAACTCATCAGTTAAAGACACTAGAGAGAAAAGGAGCAGGCAGAAAGCAAAGGGCATTGCAAGCTTTAAAAGAAAGGAACCCACTCAATAAATGAAATCCACATTTATACAAATTTCCCCCATGTCTTTGCAGAATGGGGCAGTTAGAACTCAAACAAAAGCATGTAGTCTAATTGGCTTATGCTGTTAGGGGCTGGAATCAGAACTGTAAGAGAGGATGGAAATCCAAGGTGAAATCTCAGAAAAGAAACAGCCATAGGAGCTGGCGCTGTGGCGTAGCAGGTAAAGCTGCCACCTGCAGTGCCGGCATCCCATATGGGCACCCATTCACATCCCAGCTGCTCCCCTTCTGATCCAGCTCTCTGCTATGGCCTGGAAAGCAGTAGAAGATGGCCCAAGTCCTTAGGCTCCTGCACCCATGTGGGACACTTGGAAGAAGCTCCTGGCTTCGGATTGTCCCAGCTCTGGCCGTTGAAGAGTGAACCAACGGATGGATGACCAGCCCCTCTCTCTCTGCCTCTGCCTTTCTGTAACTCTGCCTTTTAAATAAATAAATAAACAAACAAATTAGAGGAAGAAAGGAAGGGAAGAACAGAAAGGAACAGCCATGGGGAGAGGGTCCCAGATTTGGCTGTAGACACCTGTCAGACACTTGGGTGACCCTTAATCATCTGGAGTCGGGCGAGAAGCCATGGTTGGGAAGCCTGAGAAGCAAAGTAGGTATGTCGCCGCTGTCTGCTGTGAGAGGCGGAGTTTGAAGCTTGAATGCTGCCAGATGAGAGGGTTTAGTCAGCGCCTTGGTCTTAAAACAGGCTCACCATGAAAAGTCATAACACCTAGACTTTGCAGGTGTAAGGTGACCAGCCAGCAATTTGATGGCAGACCAAAAATTGATACTCTTCAGAGAAATGTAACAGAAACCAGAGTCTGAGTATCATCCATGATGTCCAGTATAAATGTAAAATTATTAGACATATGGAAAAACAGGAAAATTTGACCATTAGCCAGGAGAAAAAAAATGTATCGTAGAAACATCCTGAGATGACTGGATGTTGGAGCTAGCAAGCAAGAACTATAAAACAGCTCTTATGTGTAGTTTGGAGACCTTGAAAGATAGCCATAAATGATAAATAGATGGGGAATCTTAACAGACAAATGCCAATGGCAAGAAAGGATATGTGGAAAATTTTAAAACTAAAAAAAAGCAGAGGAAAAATTTGCAGGATGAGATGATTACAGATAAAGAGTCCGTGAACCTGAAAGACAGTTAGATATAAATTATCTCATCTGAAGAAAAAAGAAAAAAAATTAACATCAAGCAAAACTTCAATGACACGATAGCAAGCAAACTACCATCCAAGCACATTTGGTAAGCCGTGTTACTTTACAGATATCGGAAGCTAGCAAGCACCAGTGGAGTTAATGGCAATAGTCTAAAACCACTGAAATCAAAGAGAAAGAAAAATCCTTTAAATCAGCTGGAGGAAAAGACAAACGGATCACGTGCAGGGGGATGATGTTAAGAATTATGACTGGCTTCTCGTCCAAGGAAACAGAGGCTGGAAGACAAGGGGGACGGTATCTTGAAAATGCTGCATGAGAAGCTTAAACACCAAAAATTCAGAGTGTGTTCAAAAATGAGATGTAAGGAAAGGACTTTTAGATGCTAGTATTTATCGGTATTTACCAGCAGTACACTTACTCCCCCCCACCCCAATAACTTTTTTCCAACTGGAAGGAAATGACATCATATAAAATTTTAATCTTACAGTAAGGAAGGTTACAAGAAATGGTAGAATAGATACATTTAGAAGGCTATCTTTTAAAAATTTCTTTAATTTCTTTAACAAGTTAACTGCCTAAAACAAATACTATTGCATTATGAGAGCTATGACATACAATAGCACAATGATAAGGTAAATAAGTGGAATGGTATAGTTTTCTTTTTAAAAAGAGGCAGAGTTACAGAGAGAGAGGGAGGGACAGAGAGAAAGGTCTTGTGTCTGCTGGGTCACTCCACAAGTGGCTGCGACAGCCTTACCGAAGCAAGGAGCATCTTCCAGGTCTCCCACATGGGTGCATGGGCCCAATGACTTGGGCCATCTTCTGTTGCTTTCCAGGGCCGTAGTAGAGAGCTGGATCAGAAGTAGAGCAGCCGGGACACAAACTGGCACCCATTGGGATGCTGTAGGCTGAGGCTTAGCCTCCTACGCCACAGCACTGACCCCATGGAATGGTATAATTTTAGCCTGGGAAAAGACTTGATACATTAACAACCTATATTATAATCCCTACAGCAACTATGGAAATAATTCATGAAGTATAACTAAAACACCAGTAAAGAAACAGACTGAATGCTGAAAAAATTTGATTAACCAAAAATAAGAATGGAAAGGAAGACTAGAGGAGAAAAACAATTTAGAAAGATAAAAAGCAAACAGAAAAACAGTAGAATTCAATTCACTATACCAACAATTATATCAAATTTAAATGAAATAAATAAGCCAATTAAAAGGCTGGGATCACAGACTTAATCAAAAGGCAGACCCAACAATTTGCAGACTAAAAGGTACAGAAAGGGATAGGAAGAAAGTAAAAGAATGGGAAAAGATATTCCATGTTGACAGTAAGTATAAAATAGTACAGGTGGCTATGTTGCTGTCTAATTAGATTTCAAACCACAAAGTATTACCAGAGGTAAAAGGAATATTTCATTGCAATGCAAGGGTTAATTCACCTGGAAGATATTTCCACTCCAAATGCACATGTACCTATGAGCAGAACTTTGAAATACCTTAAGAAAAATCTGATAGCATCAAAGGGAGCAACAGAGGGATTTATATTCAGTAGTGGAGATTTTAACATCTTTTTCTCAAAAGTTGATAGAACTAGACAGGAAATGCAAATCATCAAAGAGGAGACAGTGAACTTGAAAAGCACTGTCAAATAATTTCACCCAGTCACTTGGTGTTTACAAAACATACATCCAGCAACTGTAGAGTAGCAGAAAACACATTCTTTTCAAGAGCAGTTGGAGCATTTCATCAAGACAGACCGTATGTTAGGTCATGAAATAAGTCTTAGTAAATGTCAAAAGAAATTGCAATTGTCCATAGTACATTCTCTTAACTATAAGAAACTAAGTTAGACATCAGTAACATTAAGATATCTAGAAAATCTTAAATATTTGGAGCTATATATATTTAAATAATCTATGAATCAAAGAAGAAGTCACATTAGAAAAAATATTCTGAATGATGAAGAAAGTGCAAAATTATAACAGGCAAAAATGAAGCTTAGGACAATAGAAATCAGAACAGTGATTGCCTCAGTAAGTAAGGATTATCTGGAACATGGCACAAGGGGTACATGGTCTTCAATTAGCAAAGATACGACTTTATCTAACTGTTTTTGTTAAGATTTATTTATTTTTATTTATTTATTTGAAATAAAAAAAACAGGGTTAGAGACAGAGACAGATCTTCCTTCTGCTGGCTAAATCACTCTCCAAATGACTGCAATGGCCAGAACAGGGCTGATCCGAAGCCAAGAGACAATTCTCCCAGGTGGGTGACAGGGGCACAAGCATTTGGGCCATCTTCTGCTGCTTTCTCAGGCACATCAGCAGGGAGCTAGATTGGAAGTGGATCAGCTGGAACCTGAAGCTGTGCAGATACCGGGTGCTGGCACTGCACAGCCCCAGCCCCGATCTAATTGTTTTTGAGGTACGGATCATCTGAACCCACAGCAATGGTGCTGACTGCCAATATTGTATCTCTAGCAAGATCTTTCCTCTGAACTCCAAACTCATATATTGAACCAGTTATGTGGTATCTCTTTGAATATAGCATATTGGGAGTGGGACTCTTCATCCTCTCCATACATCTGTTCATCTCAGATCTTTTCCACCTCAGTAAATCACTCCACTTCTTTTTTTTGACAGACAGAGTGGACAGTGAGAGAGAGAGAGAGACAGAGAGAAAGGTCTTCCTTTGCCGTTGGTTCACCCTCCAATGGCCGCCGCGGCTAGTGCGCTGCGGCCAGCGCACCGCGCTGATCCAAAGCCAGGAGCCAGGTGCTTCTCCTGGTCTCCCATGGGGTGCAGGGCCCAAGCACTTGGGCCATCCTCCACTGCACTCCCTGGCTACAGCAGAGAGCTGGCCTGGAAGAGGGGCAACCGGGACAGAATCCGGCGCCCCGACCGGGACTAGAACCCGGTGTGCCGGCACCGCAAGGCGGAGGATTAGCCTAGTGAGCTGCGGCGCCGGCTGCGCCACTCCACTTCTGATACAGCTCCCTGCTAATGTGCCTGGGAAAGCAACGGAAGGTGACCCAAGTGCTGGGTGCCTGCACCTGCATGGAAGACCGGGAAGAAGTGCCTGACTTCTGCGTGGTTCAGACTCAGCCATTATATCCATCTGCGGGAGTGAACCAGCACATGGAAGATCTCTCTGTCCCTCCCTCCCTCCCTCTCTGTAAGTCTGCCCTTCAAATAAATACATCTTAAAGAGGAGAGGAGTTGAGTCTACCACACTAGGAGGTGGGAGTTTACAATAGAGGTTTAGTTCCTACCTTTGATGCCATGTCCTTTGAGTGAGTAGCTGATCCAAGTCTAGACCACTCTTTCCAGTCCAGCTTCCTGCTGTTGTGCACCCTAAGAGACAGCAGATGTTGGCTCAAGTAATTGGGTTCTGCCGCCCATGCAGGAGTCCTGAATTGAGTTTTGAGCTCCTAATTTGGACCTGGTCCAGTCCTGACTGTTGCAGCCACTTGGGGAGTGATCCAGTAGATGAGAGATCTGTTTCTGTCCCCTCCTCCCTGACCCGCCTTTCAACTTAAAATAAAAATTGTTAAAAAAAATCTGTGACTCCAGAATATTTTTTTTTAATTTTATTTAAGGTATACAAGTTGCATGTATGTCATATATACAGAGGAGGGAGAGACAGGGAGAGAGGTTTTTCATCTGCCGATTCACTCCCAAAATGCCTGCAATGGCTGGATCTGGGCCAATCCTTATCCAAGAGCCAGGAGCTTCTCCTGGGTCTCTCACGTGGGTGCAGGGGCCCAAAGCCTTGAGCCCTCTTCTACTGCTTTCCCAGGCCATTAGGAGAGAGCTGGATCTGAAGAGGAGCAGCTGGGACATGAACCAGTGTCCTTATGGGATGCTGGTACTGCAAGCAGAGGCTTACTGCTAGGCCACAGCACCAATCCCTATTTTTAAAATTCTATTAAGGTATTCTTGTATGTCATATATACATACTGAGGAATATAGTGATACTTCCCACCCTATCCTCTCTCCCACCCACACTCCCACTCTTTTTTTTTTTTTTTGGACAGGCAGAGTGGACAGAGAGAGAGAGAGAAAGGTCTTCCTTTTTCCATTGGTTCACCCCCCAGTGGGCACTCCAGCGGTGCGCTGTGGTAGGCGAACTGTGCCGATCCAAAGCCAGGAGCCAGGTGCTTCTCCTGGTCTCCCATGCGGGTGCAGGGCCCAAGCACTTGGGCCATCCTCCACTGCACTCCCAGGCCACAGCAGAGAGCTGGACTGGAAGAGGAGCAACTGGGACAGAACCAGTGCCCCAACCGGGACTAGAACTTGGGGTGCCAGCACTGCAGGTGGAGGATTAACCTAATGAGCCGCGGCACCGGCCACTCCCACTCTTCTTCCTCCTCCCTCTCCTATTCCCACTCAATTTTATAAAGAACTATTTTCAGTTTACTTTATACTCATAAGGTTAACCCTACATTAAGAGTTCAATATATAGTATGAAGAAAAAAACACTGTTCCTCAACAGTAGAGGAAAGAACTATAAACAATCATAAAATCTCAAAATGTCCATTTCACTCTAATACATAACATTTTAGGTACTCTAGTAGTTACTCCAGATCAGGAAAAATATATGATATCTGTCTTTTTGGGACTGGCTTATTTCACTAAGTGTAATGGTTTCCAGTTACATCCATTTTGTTGCACAAGAAAGGATTTCATTTTTTTTTTTACAGCTGATTAGTACTCCAAAGTGCATGTATACCATAATTTTTTTTTTATCTAGCCATCAGTTTATGGATATCTGGGTTGATTCCATATGTTAGCTATTGTGAACTGAGCTTCAGTAAACATGGGGGTAAAGATTACTTGTTCATATACTGATTTCTTTCCTTTTCAGCAAATTCCCAGGAGTTGTGGGCAGCCACAGGCAGTCGCCCCTTTTGTTTACACTTAAACGTATGAATGGAGACATCCTGGCACAGGCACAGACAATTAGGCTAAGGAGATTCCAGGAAGAGGCAGGAAGAACCTTATCTCACTGCTAAACTTCTCACAAGAGATGATGTAGATAATCAGTCACACCTGAAACCTGCATTTATCACCTAGGTGTTTTATTATACCCTTGTAATCAATGATTGATAACATTTTGTGATCTGTTAAGTGATAAGAATCTTATCGGGAACTCTTTGTAACCCCAAAAGTCTTTTGGATATGTAAATCTTTTGTGTGCCTTCTTGTATACAACTGGTCATGTTTAAATACTACTGGGTTTGTTGAATAAAGGAGCCTTGATCAGGATTTGTCTTGGCTCCATTCTTTGTGTCCTTGTCCCCGCATTCCCACTCTCTGTTTCAGGAAACCCGGTTCATTGTGCTGCAGGCCAGCACAAGAAGTGGTATGGCTGAATCACTTGGCAGGTCTTTGCCTATGCCAATGTCCTTCAGGGTTTCCCCAATGTTCTCTATGATTTGATGGTATCGGTTCATATACTTAGGTATTTGATCCATTTTGAGTGGATTTTTCTGTGAGGTATAAGGTAGGGGTCTTGCTTCATACTTCTGTACACAGAGATCCAGTTTCTCCAGCACCATTTGTTGAAGAGAATTTCCTTGCTCCAAGGATTGATTTTTAGCTCCTTTGTCAAAGATAAGTTGGTTGGAGATGTGTGGATTTCTGGAGTCTCTAATCTGTTCCATTGGTCTACCCATCTTGATTTTTTCTGTGTTAATTTTATATCCTGCCACTTTACCAAACTCTTTTATAAGTTCTAATAGTCTCTTAGTGGAGTCTTTTGGATCCCCTATATGTAGAATCATGTAATCTGCAAATAGGGATAGTTACTTCCTCCTTCACAATTTTTGTCCCTTTGATTTCTTTTTTTCACCTTATGGTTCTCACAAAAACTTCCAGGACTATATTGAATGGTAATGGTGAAAGCGGGCATCCTCGTCTGGTTCTGAATCTTAGTGGGAATGCTTCCAACTTTTCTCCATTCAATAAGATTCTGGCCATGGGTTTGTCATAAATTACCTTGATTGTGTTGAGGAATGTTCCTTCTATAACCAATTTGTTTGAGGTTTTCATCATGAAAGGATATTGTATTTTATCAAATGCTTTCTCTGCATCTATTGAGATAATCATATGGTTTTGGTTCTTCAGTTTATTAATGTGATGTATCATATTGATTTGTGAATGGTGAACTATCCCTGCATACCAGGAATAAATTCCACTTGGTCTGGGTAAATGATCTTTCTGATGTGTCGTTGGATTTGATTGGCTAGTATTTTGTTGAGGATTTTTGTGTCTATGTTCATCAGAGAAATTGATCTATCATTCTCTTTCTCTGTTGTATCACTTTCTGGCTTAGGAATTAAGGTGATGATAGCTTCATAGAAGGAGTTTGGGAGGATTCCCCCCTTTCAATTGTTTTGAATAGTTTCTGAAGAATTGGAGTTAGTTCTTTTTTAAATGTCTGGTAGAATTCCACAGTGAAACCATGGACTCCTAGGCTTTTCTTTGTTGGGAGGTGTTTATTACTGATCCAATTTCCATGTTGGTAATGGGTCTGTTTAGTTTTTCTGTGTCTTCGTGGCTCAATTTTGGTAGATTGTGTATGTCTAGGAATCCATTTCTTCTAAGTTTCCCAATTTGTTAGCATACAGCTCTTAGTAGTAATTCCTGATGATTCTCTTTATTCTGTGATATCTGTTGTTACAGTTCCTTTTTAATCTGATTTTATTGATTTGGGACTTCTCCAACTTTTAATTATTTAGGCCAATGGTATATCAATTTTTTTTTTTTTTCAAAAAAAACCCAGCTCTTTGTTTCGCTAATCATTTGGTTTCGATTTTGTTTATTCTCAATTTTTAATTAGCTCTTTTCCTACCAATTTTAGATTTGGTTTGCTTTTTTTTTGGGGGGGGGGTCCTTGAGATGCATTGAAAGCTCATTTATTTGGTGCCTTTCCAATTGCTTGATGTGGGCATCAATTGATAAACTTCCCTCTTAACAGTGCTTCTGCTGTATCCCATAGGTTTTGATATGTTGTGTTGTCATCTTCATTCATTTCCAGACAGTTTTATTTATCTTTGATTGCTTCTGTGACCAACTGTTCATTCAGGAGCATGTTATTCAGTCTCCATGTGTTTGTAATCTAGAGATTCTTGAGTTGTTGATTTCCAGCTTCATTCCATTGTGGTCAGAGAAGATGCATGCTATGATTTCTGTTTGTTTGAATTTGCTGAGACTTGCTTTATGGCAAGTCTCACAAGCTGGCATTTTCTCTGGCTCTTGGCTGCTGGAATCATGAGTTGTGTCTGTGTTTGTGCTGCACATCTGTACCTTGCACACAGATCCACAGTGTTCCCCTTCCTCTCATAGGATTTCCTTGGTGGTTTTATCTCTAGTTTTCCCCTGAGAATGTATTTCCTGTACTTTTTTGTTATTATTTATTCCTAGCCTAGCACAGTACACCGTTCTCTGTTCTGCCATCTTGGAATCCCTCATTTTATTTTTTACAGAGAGGAGAGAATAGAGCTGGCATCAACTGGTTCATTCCCCCAAATACTTGCTATCCCCCAGAGTTTTCCAGGCCCATTACAAGAGCTAGGTACCCACTTTGAGTCTCTGATGTTGGTAGTAGGGACTCAACTACTTGAGCCAAAACCTCTCAGGGTGTATATTAGCAGCAAGCTGGAATCAGGTATAGAGCTGAGACTCAAAGCAAGGCTGTGGGTGTCTCAGACAGTGGCATTAGCACTATACCAAATACTCCCCTCTAACACATATTTTGTTTGCCTTTTGATATGTGGTGTTGAGGAAAGAGTGAAATGGGTATGACATTTGAGCCCTGGTGTTTTCCTCCTGAGTCTTCATTTCTGTTAAATTGGTAGTGCTGGCTACTGTGTGCCTGCCTTAGCTCCATTGCTGTAGCAAAGTACTATAGATTGAGTGACATACAAATTCCATCTTTCCATCTTGGAATCTGGAAGTCCAAGAACAGGGTACCAGCAGGGTTGGTTCTGGGGAAGGCCCTCTGGCAGTTTGCAGGCTGGTGATTTCTGGTTATGTCCTCACATAGAGGAAAAACCAAGCAAGTTCTCTTTTATAAGGGTGCCAATTCCATTCATGAGAGTCCCACACTCACACCTGATTTACCTCTCGAAGGGCTCCCCTCCTAAGACCACCATGTCGGAGGGTAGGATTTCAACATATGCATTTTGGGGCGCCAAGCCATTCAGTCCATAATAATGCCTATTATTTTGTGGAGTTATCAGATGTCCAAAAGATGTCAAGACCCCTGCTAGGGACAGAGTTGCTATGTAGGAAGAAAAGACTGTTGTACAGTGTGGGGAGCAATCCGGACTAGACTAAGTTACTCGAATTAGGACTTATTCTATGCATCTGCTCTCCCACAATATGGCGCTGGGAGAGAAGTAAACAGCTTCCGCACAGCTGCCTCCAGTTCAACTAATAAACTGTAGGACTTGCTCCTGATTGGAGGAGAGCAGCGTACTCGGCGTGTGGGCAGCCGAGTTGGGATTGGCGGAGGAGGACTATAAAGGAGGAGAGAGACGGCATGCATCGGAAACATCTATGGGGAACATCTAAGGGAACCCGTGCAGCCCCCGAGAAAGCCGGCCGGCGGTGTGCCGCTCCCCTGCGGAAGTGGGGAATGCGGCCAGGGGGAACTGCCCTTCCACGGAGGTGGAAGGGATAGTAGCCAACCCGGGAAGAACCAGCAGCAAACCCGGGGAGGGCCGAGCAGACGAAAGAACAGCGCAGGGTCCTGTGTCGTTCCTCCACGAAGAGGGGGAGCGACAGTACAGGAAAAAAAATTTTGCTTTAACATTTTATTACATATTCTGTAATAAAATCAAGCATTAGAATGTAAAGGTCTGACTCTAGGTAGCCTAGGAGTTTTGAGAAAGGAAATAAGTCAAATTGTCTGTGAACTGGATATCAGGGCAGCCCAGAGAGGCCCCTGGGTGGTTTGCTTCCACTGCTATTCTCCCTGCAGAACAGAGGCTGGTGGACAGTTGGCTGCTCCCACGGTCTTCAGCTAAAGCCGTCTGGCCCATTCCAGCTGGGTCTAACATGGGGCCTGTTCTGGCTTTCCACCACAAGGTGCTTAAATCTAAGTCACACAGACTGTTAGTAGCTGCAGACACAAAACTGCCTCCCACATAACCTCCAGCCTGTCACAAGCAAGGATGTGATTCTTGCATTTCTGCAAGTTTAGTAGAATAAAACATCCAAGAGAAGTACTCCCTTGTCACACGCAGTCTGTGGCAAACTAAGTCTGCTGATCACCATCCTCCTCGAAGGAGCATTGTTCTTTCCTCCCATTTGCTTGATATGGGGTGTCAGGAGGTCTTTGGGGCTCAGGAGTTTTCCTCTGAATTGCCAAATACAGCCGCTTGTCTTTTGTGACCCAGAATAACCATGGTCACCCGGCATTTGACTATGGAAGTGAACGCTCCTGTGAGCAAGCTCTGAAGTGCATCCTCAGCCCACGTGGCCGTTGGTTTTGTGGCAAACATGAACTTCAAAGGCCAAGGTTTGATCCTCAGCAGTGTCACTTGAACCTGGTGACAGAACTGTCACACACGGAGATCCTTGTTTCGAGTGATTGCGCACAGGAGGACAGGAAGGAACAAAGAAGGTCTGAGAAACTTCGTGTGGCTCCACCAGCTCAGCAAGTTTCCAGATAATGGTCAGGGGACAGTTTTGATGTGTCCCCTTGGGCAGCATGCTTCTGTTGCTCTGCCTCAAGGACTGCCATATTTGTGGAGACATCTACTGGGGGAGGCTGGGATAAAGGAGCAGAAGCCAGGGATTCAAAAAAAACATAACAAGGGCTCTGCATTCAAACACTTGACTGAACTTGACTGCTGGCAGCACCAGCTAGTTATGACTCTGGTTTATTGGAAACCCCTAAGCCAAGTCTCCCTGCAGGAGAGAATAATGTTCCGCCACTCAACTTGCAGGAATGCCTGTCAGGCAGAGCTTACTTTAGAGGCTACCCTGTCTGTGTAGGACCTGTCCTCTCTCCTATGACAGCTGTATGTGCACTCAGCGATTTTTCTGTTGATGGTTACCATGAAATATAATCACTCTTGTGGGCAGCTTGCCGCTCTGATGGACTGAGAGAGTTGCCAATGTTAATGGAGTATATTTCAGGTTTATAATATTGATCACATATACCACCAGCACCTCATCATATGTGAGGACATCACTGTCCTAAGCAATTTTATCAGATAGGATAGGTACTGTTATTATTATCTTATTATACTGTTGAGCTAAGTAACTGGACACTGAGTTTGACACAGAGTTTTGGAATTTGAGCTCAGGTGTTCTGATTTGACAGACCTCTGGCTTTAGAATTTTGTAAATTAATTTATTCATTTGAAAGGCAAAGTGACAGAGATCTCCCATCTCCTGGTTCACTCCCCCAAATGCCCATAGCAACCAGGCTGTTTCCAGGAGCTGGAAACTCAATCCGGGTCTCCCACCTGTGTAGTAGAGGCCAACCCCTGGAGCCATTACCTGCTGCCTCCTACGATGTGCCTTAGCAGGAAGCTGGAATGGAGAGTGGAGGCAGGGCTCAAACCTAGGCACTCCCACATGGGATGCAAGTGTCCCAATCAGCTTTCTGCCCACCGTGCTCAATACTCATCCCAAGCCTTGAGAATTTTTGATAAAGACTTAGAAAATCATTGAAATGAGAGGGAAGAAAAAGATTTAAGGATATGGAGGATTCTCAAAATGAATACTGCCCAAGAAGTATTTTATCGACTTAATTATCCAGTGAGGAAGAAGGTCTTTAAGAATACGATGGTTAATAAATTAGAAGGGTAAGCAGGGCAAAAATGAAATTATTCAGGGATTAGCAGTGACATTTATGATTTAGTAGTTATTTAGTCAGCTGCTAAATCACTATAATCAGCTGAACTAAATACAGATCTTAGTTAATATATATATTTCTAGTTGAACAAGTATTGTCTTGAGATACATGCATCTTCATCATTTCAACACCAAACGAGCACAGGCTGTCTCCTTTGTGTTGGCAAGGCTGTGTGGAAGGAGAGTCTGTGTTTCTGACATGCTAATACTTACAAGGTCACAGAACAGGTAAGGGTCCCTTGCTGTCCGATCTGTGGAGAGCAGCGGCCACTGTGTGTTGCATGCTGGCTCTTGTCAGACACCATGTGAAGTGAGGACCCTCATCCCCGTCTTAGAGATCGGCAGCACCATGCAGCTCCCAAGTGATGGGTTCAAATGCTTCAATCTCAAAGACGAAAGTGTCGGTTCACATCTCCCAGGAAAGCAGTCAGAGAGCGTTTTCAGTGATCCTGTCATAGGTTTGTGAGAAGTAGTGCTGGGTCCCCTGGAAAATGCTTGCCAGCATTGGGCTGCAAACAATAAGCAAAGAACATGGGGGGGGGGGTCAATGTGTGATCCTCCGGTGAGGTACAAAATGAACTCATTGGGCTGGGAAGGTAGAAAGCTCTTTCTCTAGTAGATTTATCTAAAGATACTTGATTATGCTATTTACAGAAATATACTTTTAACCAAAAAAGAGAAGCAATTCATCTCATTTTTGAAGTATTACACAAATAAGCAAATCAGGAAAAATACTAAGTAGTTGCTATGCCACCACTCAGACAGAAACAAAATTAGTATTCTGCTGTATATTCTTCCAGACTTCGTTTTCACATGTACAAACACACATTCACACATAGTACCTTTTTAATTTGACTTTTTCAGCTAGTAGAATCTTGGGAATCCATTAAAAATTTACAGAATGCTATTCAGTTTACCAAGCTGTGTGTTTAGCTACAAACAAACTTGTACAACCAAGTCCCTGATGGAACAGCCAAAGCTTCGAGGCAATAGATAATCCATCCATATTTGGGGGTAAGCTGAGTAGATTATAAGAGTTGAAATAATTTTAATATTGTGCACTACTAACATCATATCCTTAAAGCAACTTAAAAACAAATGAAACTTTGAGCCGGGGAGATTAGTTCTTCAAACGAAGATTAAGAAAAAGACTAAGACAAGTGCTTCAGTATTTAGCTGGAGAGCCACTTGGAGCCTCAACATTCTTACATCAGTTTGGCTATTTTATTTGAAATTATAATAAAATACTAGGAACAGCAACAATGACAACCTTGGCATTGGCTCTGTTTTACTGAGGCTATGGCAGTGTTAGCGGAGGTAGGTGGAATAAGTTCCTGTCTTCACGCAAGAAAAAACTCGGGCATTAACAGTAGTGGTAAGCAAGGCTACACAGCTTAATGGGGTAGGGCATCTGAGAGAGAGTGCCCAGACACTCAGAGTGGGGTAAGCAGGTTACATAGTTTAATCGACAGAATACACCTGCCAGCCCAGGTGGGCATCTAAACAAAGATCTGAGAGCTGAGAGAAATACACCTGCTAGGCCAAGCGCGCAGCTTAGGAGAGTGCTGAGAGCAGAGTCTGAGTCAGACTTGGGCTTATGAGGGAATGAGGTCCTCCCTCTTCTCTTGGATGAATGGTTTGCCAAGTGTTGAATAGGTAATATTCCTCCTCAGGTTTTATCACCCGGCGTTGTCACACTGGGTAGCCCAGTTGGCACCGGACAGAGGAGATTGCCCCTAGCAAGCCTTTGATCAGGGTGAAGCTGTGACCACCTGTAAAGTTATCA
Organism: Oryctolagus cuniculus; assembly: GCF_964237555.1. Lineage (NCBI taxonomy): Eukaryota > Metazoa > Chordata > Mammalia > Lagomorpha > Leporidae > Oryctolagus > Oryctolagus cuniculus. Next base: position 67,850,253 of record NC_091434.1, read on the forward strand.
GGGTATGGACAAGACTCTGTAGTATAAAACGCTAGGCTGTTTCCAGGGTGTGCTTTGAGGCTGCTACATTCCTCACCATAGGTGCTTTGCTTTCCTTAGGCCGTCTTACATACATAGGATAATTTCTAGCTTCCTAATAGCAGGAGCCAGGTGTGAACTGAGCACTTCACACGTAGATCTTTTATTTTTTTTAAAAGATTGATTTATTTATTTGAAAGTCAGAGCCACACAGAGAATAGAGGCAGAGAGAGAGAGAGGTCTTCCATCTGCTGGTTCACTCCACAATTCGGCTGCAACAGCCAAAGCTGCGCTGATCCGAAGCCAGGAGCCAGGAGCTTCTTCTGGGTCTCCCACACAGGTGCAGGGGCCCAAGGTCTTGGGCCATCTTCCAATGCTTTCCCAGGCCATACAGAGAGCTGGATCGGAGGTGGAGCAGCTGGGTCTTGAACCGACACCATACAGGATGCTGGTGTTTCAGGCCAGGGCATTAACCCACTGCACCACAGCGCTGGCCCCGACCTTTTATCTTTTTTTTAAAAAAGATTTATTCCAGACCTGCACTGTGGCATAGCAGGTGAAGTTACCACCTACAGTGCTGGCATCACATATAGGTGCTGGTTTGTGTCCTGGCTGCTCCATTTCTAATCCAGTTCCCTGCAAATGCATCTGGGAAAGCAGCAGAAGGTAGCCTAAGTGCTTAGGCTCCTGGACCCATGTGGAAGACCCAGATGAAGCTCCCGGCTTTGGTCTGGCCCAGCCCTGGCTATTGTAGCCATCTGGGGAGTGAACCTGTGGAAGGAAGATCTCACTTGCTCACTCTCACCGTAAAAAAAAAAAACAAACTCTGCTTTTCAGGTAAATAAATAAATTTTTTTTTAAAAAAGAACTATTCATTTATTTGAAAATCAAGAGAGAGAGGGAGGAAGGGAGAGAGGGAGGGAGGGAGGGGTCTTCCACTCACTGGTTCACTCCCCAGATGGCTGCAATGGCCGGGGCTGGGCCAGGACAAAGCCAGGAGCTTCATTGGGTCTTCTGCATGGATCACAGGAGCCCAAACACCTGGACCATCTTCCACTGCTTTTCCCAAGCCATTGTCAGGGATCTGGATAGGAAGTAGAGCAGCCCACACGGGATACTGATTTTAAACCACAATGCTAGTCCCAGATCCTTTATCTTAAAGATCCCTGTGTCTTATTTTGGAGCAAATCTGGATGAAATGAGAGCTGAACTCTTCTTTCCAAGGGGAGGGGAAGAAAAAGAATTCTCAGAATGACCTTTAAAGAAAAATAGAGATATTTGGCTTTAGTTATTTCAATTCAGCCCTTTAGTCTCCAGAAAAACAATTTGTTTTGGTAAATGAGCCAGGACTTTCAGTGGTGGGTCTGATTGCCAACTGAGCCCAGGTAAGTACCTCCTTACCTTTGACACTGGACTCCCGGAGAACCCTGTGTGGACCACTGTGGGCTCAGGGGGGTCCTTGGCTTCAAGAGCCAGAAATCAATTGTGAGCTAGTGAGTGAGAGCAAGAGGGCTTTATTACAGAAAGCAGCAAAGAACAAGCCACTCCACCGACAGAGCAGCCTGGTATGCGGGTGGGGTGCTGCATTTGTGGCATCTGGGGAGTGTATGTTAGTATCTGGCCAATTATTTTATTTCTGAGAAAGGGTTCTGAGAAAGGGGTGGTGACATCCAGGAAGTAGGGGGCCACTCATTCAGAATGTGAGAATGTGCACACGTGCACACACACACACACACAAGTTTAGATTGCCCCACCGAAAGACACCCATGAATGGGCAGTGGGCTCAGCACCTCCTCCAGTCCTGGTCACCAGGGGAGGAGGGCTCCTACCAGTTGTTGGCTGGTTATGAAGTCCGTGTACGGGGGTGGGGGCAGGTGTCTGCAGATGTGAAGCCAGCTGGGAGTTTTATGACCTGGAGCTCAGTATCAGGTCCCAGATGAAACAGGCATCCCAGGGAAGGGAGTGTTGCGCTTGACAATTAGCATAGAGTTATATGTGGCTTGCTAGTACCTCCAGGCAAATGCTAAACTACCTGCCTGCCTATCCCATATCAGAGGGGCAGCGATTTTGTCACCTAGCAAAGAGTGGGGCTCTTGTCTTCATGCGAGAAAGGATTCAGGGATAGAACAGAAGGGACAGATAGAGCGTGCCCATCACTCAGACCTGGGGAGAGTGAGGCTGCAGCAGAACAGAGTGGGCAGTCTTTGTTTTAGACTCCCAGTTTTCAAGGGAGCCTCTATACCACCCCCACCCCCACCCCCACCACTCCCACCAGCACCTCCACCCCCCCACAAAGGATGGGGAGCAATGGGGAAGGGTTTGTTGGATGAAAACTAGCAAATTCCTTCCCAGATTTGCTGGCACCGGGCAGAGCAGAGGGGCTTCCCTTAGGGCGTCTGTGAAGGTTTTATTGCCCCATGCTATCAGGCCGGGTAACCCATTTGGTCCTGAGAGAGAATTCTCCTGGGAGTTTTCCTTGGGGGAAGTTATCAGGGTCTGGGCAGGACTTTGAAGTGCAAGATGCTGGGCTCTGGAGCTTCCTCAGCGGGTGCTGGTCTTCAGGTTTCTCTCTCTCTCTCTCTCTCTCTCTCTCACACACACACACACACACACAGGCTGAATTTCTAACTTCTATGCATTGCAGTGAGGTGAGGTTTGGTACCATCTTGGAATGAGGTGAATCAAACCCATTCTTTTGCTTGTATCTGGTCTTCAGCTCACTTCCTGGTGGGGGCAGCTGGGATTTGCCGCATACTATCCCACCTTCAACCCTGTTCTGGCCCTGGCAAATTTACAGATTCGCCTGATGTTAAAGGTCAAACGCTCTAAGTGCATAAAGCATTGGAATTTATTGTCTTTCTCTTGCCTATCACCAATAATGTTTTGGTTCTGAGATGCTGCAGTCAGCAAACTCAGAAATGATCATTTAAAAAAAGGATGTGGTGGTAAGGATTGCTTTAAAATTTTTTTTTATTTTCAATCATTTGTTTTCAAACTAGAATCAATATTAAGTTACTCTTTGCAGCCTTGATAAAACATTGTCTAGGGAGCTGTAGAACAAATAAATCTTTTTCCATAAGCCTGGCTTTTATTTAGTAAAATAACTTGTTGATGAAACTTAGATATATCTAGCTACCTTCTGAGAAATTCTCTTTTAAGATTGGCGTGCGTGTGTACATGTTTGTGTGCACATAGGTAGATATAGACAGATACATAATTAGAGAAAATTTTGCATCCTGGTTAAATAGAAGTTAATGGAGTTCTTATGAATCCCCACCCTCAGGGGAAGCCGAAGCCTTGCTTTTGAGCCAGGGCCTAACCCAGCGTCTGATTAAGCTCCTACAGGTTGAATAGCATGTTCATTCTTATTTTCCATAGCCATGATTGGAATCAGTCTTGCAATGACGATGTTGTAAATGAGACTACAATGATCTGAATAAAAGACTCAACTTGGGTTCTCGTGCATTCTGATTTGGACAGCACTCTAGATTTTTCTAATACCACCAGGGAACTCTGTTCACCTCTGTAGAGCAGAGATAAGGATGTTTAGCGCCATGGTGTTGCCTGTGACCCGGCCCAGGCTTTGTGGCTTGACTGTAAAGCACTGTGTGGAGGAAAAGCATTGTTACCTTTCACAGGTTTCCTGTTTGTTTGAGAAACCTGTCCGTGTGAAAATGATGGATTGGGGGGAGCGGAGGAAGGCTGTTTTCTTTCAGGGAACCTGGCTAAGGAGAAACTGCGGCTCACAGCAGAATCCCACAGAATACAAAGGTTGCCACCAGCCTGGAAACCGTCTTTTATTGAGCACCAAATTACCATAGTCATATACCAAACAAAACAAACTGTCTCTCTTCAAGGACAACAAAAAGCTCGCAAGATAAAGCATCATTAATTCAGGATTCTGGTATTAGACACAATGCCCTAATTCAGGTTGAGAGTGCACACCCTGCAGAAAGAGCAGCCGTTCAACTGGAAAAGCCGCCTCCCTAAAGGAACTTCTTTGACGAGACAAAAGCCTGGGAAAACAAAATGGTAAATAAACCAACACTGACAGCAATTCGGGGTTCGCTGCCTTTAGTTCAATAGCACACATGATGAGGCTTATAAAGAACTTGGCACATTCTGAGCTACAGTTAAATTGTACTTACAGTGATTACTGCTACCCCTGAGGGTGGAGGAGGAAAAAGGCAGGGCAAGGCCGGCAGGAAGTGAGTACAGTTTGGTGATCCGAGGAGGTGAGTGTGGTGGGGTCTTGGGAGGAGAACAGATCTGCAGATGTAGTCCTGGCTTTGTCACCATCTGCCTGTGGCCTTCAGTGCAGGCCGTGGAAGCCGTGGGGTTCTTGTCTTCACACAAGAAAAAATTCAGGCGTGAGACAGAGAGCAGAGTGATAAGGCTTTATTGGGGGTAGGGCATCCGTCAAGACGGAAGGGACAGAGAGAGCGAGCGCCCAGTCGCTCAGACTGGGAAGAGTGAGTTACGTGGTTGAGTGGAGGGAATACACCTGGCAGCTCAGCAGAGAGGCCAGAGGGCTCAGTCCATTTGGGCTTCCTAGGTTTTTAGGGGAGTCTGTTTACCCATCTCCCCCATTCCTCCAGGACAAAGGAAAAGCCCTGGGAAAGTGTTTGTTGGGTGAAAATTAGCAAATTCCTCCCCAGATTTGCTGGCACCGGGCAGAGTAGGGGAGCTTCCCTTAGGGCGTCTGAGAAGGTTTTATTGCCCATGTTATCAGGTCAGGTAACCCATCTGGTGGTCCTGAGGGGAGAGAGAGAGAGAGTTTTCCCTGAGGGAAGGGCTGGGACCACCTGGGAGGTTATAAGGGTCTGGGCAGGACTTTGAAGTGCAAGGTGCTGGGCTCTGGAGCTTCCGCAGCGGGTGCTGGTCTTCAGGCCCCTCTCATACACACATAGGCTCAATTTCTGACTTCCTACCTAAGAAAGCAGAGGTGGATTTGTCACCCAAAAAAAAGCTGAAGGTCCTTATCTTCGCACAAGAAAGAATTCAGGTGTGAGACAGAGAGCAACATAGCAACATAGCAAGGTTTACTAGGGTAGGGACATCCGTAAGAACAGATGGGCACCTCTCCAGACAGGACCTGAGAGAGAGTGCCTGGGTCACATTTAGGCTGGGGTCTGTAAGGGGGTGGGTCTTGCCTTCCCGCCTTTTCTCTCCCCCTCTCCTCTTCCTCCTCCAGAACAAAGGACTTGGTTGTAAATACGAAAAAATTCCCCTGAAGCTGTCAGACAGAGGAAGCCTGGCTGGCATCCACAGGAGCTTCTGAAGAAGGGGTGGGACTGCCTGGAAGGTCACCAGGGACTTCGAAATGCAGATGCTGGACTGCTGTAGGTGTCAATTTCCTTGGGCCCTTGTCACACACGTGGGTTGATTTTGGACTTCCTACCTAACAGATTCTCCCGGCATTTGAGATGAGTATATCACAGTGGGACTGATTGAGCCAGTCTTAAGTAGCTCCCAGGTTTCTGTGCGTTTCAGGTCCTTGGGCCTACATCTGAGAAGTAGCAGGGCTGGGCCAGTGCTATGGCGTAGTAGGCTAAGCCTCCGCCTGTGGCACTGCCATCCCAGATGTGCGGCGGTTCGTACCCCAACAGCACTTCTGATCCTGCTCTCTGCAAATGGCTGGGAAAGCAGTGGAAGATGGCCCAAGGGCGTGGGCCCCTGCACCCATGTGGGAGACCTGGAAGAAGCTTCTGGCTCCTCATCTGCCGGGCTCTGGCCATTGTGGCCATTTGAAGATTGAACCAGCAGATGGAAGATCTCTCTGTCTCTCCCTCTCTCTTTCTATAACTCAGCCTCTCAAATAAATAAATCTTTAAAAAAAAATTGGAAGGATTGACCTGGCACGGTGTTCCTGAAATGTGTGGGACATCCTTTTGAAGAAAGGAATTGCTACATTCTCTTAGTATTACTAAATTACCATGGTCATAATATTGCTTGAAACTCACAGCCCACCCCCACCAAAGCAGAAACCCCTTATAGTTATTATTCGACTATACTACCCTGACAAATCTGCAAACTGAATGTAAACAAAATCAGTCTTAAGAACATTCCATGGATCTAAAATGATTTACTTATTTATTTTGCAAGAGTTACAGAGAAGGAGAGGCAGAGATTGTCCATCTGCCAGTTTACACCCCAGATGGCTCCAACAGCCAGCCCTGGGCCAGGCTGAAGCCAGGAGCTTCATCCAGGTCTCCCATGTGGGTGACAGGGGCCCAAACACGTGGACCATCTGCCCCTGCTTTTCCCAGGCCATTAGCAGGGATCCTGATTGCAAGTCAAGTAGCCGAGACATGAACCAGTGCCAGCGTGGGATAGGTGTTTTTCACCTGTATTAAATTCCACCCTTTTATCCATAAAAATTAATGTTCATACTCTTTAGCATCAAAATCCACAGGTTCAAACCCTGAAAGGCATGGCAGTGCACAGGTCTCAGGTGGCCCGACTGAGGATCCAGGATATGCTTGCATTGATTTTTTTATATTATTCCTGGAATACAAACAGAACTTGAAACAAATGGTCACGGCATGACCCTCAGCATGCAGTTTACTGTAGTTTGAGGTACACTGAACTAAGTGGTCCTGGCCTTCCAGAGAGAGAGAGAGAGAGAGAGAGACAGGCAGAGATTGACTGGGGAGTGAACTAGGGGATGGAAAATCAAACTCCTACAACAGCTGAGGCTGGGCCTGGCCAAAGCCAGAAGCCAAGAATTTCATTCAGGTCTTCCAAGTGGGTGGCAGGGACTCAAGTACCAGGGCCAACATCTGCCTCCCAGGCACATTAGCAGGAAGCTGGATCGGAAGTGGAATCGGGTCCTCAGTACTCCCATCCAGGATGCGTGTTTCCCAAGTGGTGCTGAGCGCACTGTACCACACGCCTGCCCCTACCAACTCTATTCATGTGAAGGTGCGAAGGATGTGCCAACCCAGAACATGCTGACTTGTCATCATCACTCGTGCAGGCTGGTAACACTGGAAAAACGGTCCTAGCCAAGGTCTGACTGAGCTACCTGCTCACAGGCAGCTGGCCATAAAGATTCCTTTGGGAGGGGCACCTTTTCTAGTCCAGTGGGAGAGAATACATAGTCCTCATCTCTAGAGGCAGGCATCGGTGCTGAATAAGTAAACCCACTAAAGGAAAACTTAGCTTCCACTGGCTCTGCCAGTCCCTGCCATACACCTCCTAGTGACTTCCCTAGAACTGGCCCAGCCCCTCTGTCCTGCCACAGCTTCACGGATTTGTCATTCTCTGCAGGATCCCAGCATTTTGCAGTGGCCATTTTTTTTAATCACTTCCATATGAGGCTCCCTCTCTACATGTAAAGTTGACAGAATGCCTATGCTTTTCTGCTGTCAAGTCGCCTTGTGTTGATTTGGTCCCTTGACCCAGCCAAAGAGCTTATCTAGGAACTGGGGGGGCTGGGGGGAGTTTTCCCCTCTCCCCAATACCTGCTGGTGCTCGATTTAATGTTGTTTTAAATTGATTACATGTTGGTGTGTAAAATTGTCCAATCTATTTTAAGAAGTGGAGATTTTTATCAGCATAATGTTTCTGCTACAGTTTTTATCAATGCCACATAAAAATAGACTTATTTAAGTTGAGCAAATTCGTTGAAATACGTCCTTGCTGCCAACAGTGTAGATTGCACGGGAGAGAACAACAATGTGCTGGAACGGTTATGCCTGTACCCTTTTGTAAGCAAAATCATTGCACCTGCGAACCCTTGCAGTCTAATTGGCCATGCTCTGTATCCCTGGCCATCCTTGCGCTCCTCTCTGCACAGCTCACAGCTGACGAGACCAGGGATGGGCACTTACCCAACTGAGAGTTGGCCAAGCAACTTATGACGCTGTCCCCAAAAATATGAGCTGGGCCAAGTCTCCCTTTAGGGACTTTGGAACAAGGAGCATTTGCCTGTTGAAGGTAGGAGTCCAGGGCAGCAGAACACTCAGGTGGAAGCCTCAGGGATGGGAAGCCTGTTGGTGGCAATGGTCAGAGGTGGATGGTGTGGAAACCAGAAGCCAGGAGGGCTAGCTGAGACTCATTAATGGAGGAGCACCAGGGCAAGACTCTGGACCACCCCTCCTGCCCCCAGAGCCACCTCAAGTCCTGAACCTTCCTCCAGCTCCAGTCTTCAGGGCGCAAAGGGGGAAGGGAGGAGGGGAGGGGAGGGGAGGAGGGAGGGGAGGGGAGATGGCCAAGCCTTCTCATATCTCTTCTCATGAGGGCACCACACTCGTGACCTAAGCACTACCTGAAAAGGCCCATCTCCGGATACCACTAAAATATGGGGATTAAGGTTTCAGAATATGAATTTGGTGGGGGAGGTGCCAGATATAAATATGCAGTCCATAACAGTCATCTAGTATCAGATGAGTGGATCGCTCATTTTTAGTAAACTCATTTTGGACATTTGATGAAGTGAGACGGTGATATGATACAATGGCTCAAGTTGAACAAACGGTCAGCATTGAGTCTGTGGTAGCTCCATGCAGGGGCTGGTGATTTTTAGATGACTTTTAGAAAAAGAATAATAGAGCTAGCTGAGTCCTGAGAACTTCAAGTTCAGGCCTGGGTTCTCGTAGGTGAGGATGAAATGCAGGCCATGGGGGAGGGGCAGATGGGGTGGTTTATAGAAGGAACCAAACCACTGGCGAGGGAGTGAGGAAAGAATTCATCCCGAGCCACAGAGTAAATGGGTTTTCTTTTTCCACTTTATGTTTCAGTCTCTGTCTTTCCAAGTTTCCACTTGGGTCCCTAGGGAAATATTTCCTCATACCTCTGAGCCTTGTTTTTGAGTTAGCAACAGAAATGAGAGAGGGTGCCGGGCCCATGATCTAAGTGGTGAAGGGCACTCAGCCAATGCTGTCTTGGTTGATTTGAGCACTAACATTTATTTTACAGACAACTTTATAACAGAAATATTTATCCTGTGAAACAAGTAATCAATTTGTAGCACCACAAATCCAGATGAAACCAGCACAGGCCTGAGGAAAGAAAGAGAAAATGTATTGCTTCAACATTTGTTTCTAGAAGCATTTATTCACCCATTAATCCACAAAGACTCCCCCAGTCTCTATTGAGACCCGGGACGACTCAGTTGCATCATTAAAGTCGGTTCACTTAGAGCTGAGGGACTCACAAACGCTAGTTTCACAGGTGACTGAACATTTCCCAAAACTCGGGCCTGGGTGAGAGTAGTGAGGCAGAGCTGGTGATGGGCGGCATTGAGCTTCGCCTGTGGCTGCAGCTGGCTGAGTGCCTGGCAAGCACTGCGCCTCGGGTTGTGATTTCCATAAGCGCATTGCACTTCGGTAGTTGGCCTTCAAGAAGTCTGCCGGCTCTCTGTGTTGTATGCTCATGGTTGCATTTTGGATTGTGGGAAGATGCCAAGTGAGCAGAAAAGGCAGAGCTCAGAGAAGACGCAACAGTGCCTGCTCGCCAGCCTGCCAGGCAATCCCCCAGTGCCTCGGGTGTCGCCCTCAGGGTCGTCCTCTCCCACGCTGAGCAGGGCTGAGCTGCTTCCAGAGCACACTATTACACACAAGCCTGGGTGTGACTTCGGAGGCAAGGGCGGAAAAGACATCGTGGCTCCTGCCTTACTGTCTGGGCCCCCTCTCTCCGGGGGAGCCCGATGGCCTGTGGTGAGGATCCTTGAGCGTGTGGGGAGGAACTCGGGCATCCTGCCGACAGCCAGCACCATCTGTGAGGGCTATCTTGGAAGCAGATCCTCCAGCCCCAAGCAAGCCTTCGGATGAATGAGGGTCTAGCCAACCTTTTGAGAGACACTTTATTAGAAACTGAGCCAGAGCCAGCCAGCTACACTGTTCCTGAATTCCTGATCCGTAGAAACTGCATGAGATAATCAATATTTATTCTTATTTTACATCACTAACTACTGGAATGATTTGTTATATAGCTATACACAGCTATTAGAATATAAGAAAAATGCTATAACTAGTACTCAAACAGTATTTTTCACTTTGTGTTTCTGTGTGGGTGCAAGCTGTTGAAATCTTTACTTAAAAAAAAGAATATAAGAAAAATATAGTTCTTGAGAGTGTTAATATGAAGGTATTAGGAGCCCATGGAAATGGGATTAAAGTGTAAATTTATTTTGGTGCAAAAAATGTTTTTAATTTTTATTGGAAAGGCAGAGTTACAGAGAGGGAGAGACAAAGAGAAATCCATCCTCTGGTTCACTCCACAAATGGCCACAATAGCCAGGACTGGGCCCACCCAAACCAGGAGCCTGGAACTCCATCCCAGTCTCCCACATGCGTGGCAGAGGCCCAAGTACTTTGGCCATCTTCCACTGCCTTCGCAGGCTCCCTAATGCAGGAAGCCAGATGGGAAATGGAGCATCTGTGTCTTGAACCTGCTCTCATATGGGACGCTGGTGTCACAGGTGGCAGCTTAACTCACTATGCCACAATACCAGTCCTTTGGTGCAAAAAGTTTGGAAATCCATGCAGAGTTTCTTCATAATACATATTTTCTATGAACTTTTTTGATGACCCCTTGTATGCCAAAATAAACTTATCTTTTAGCCTCATTTTCCATGAACTTTTTTTTAAAAAGATTTTTATTTATTTGAAAGGTACAGACAGCGAGAGGGAGAGACAGAGAGAAGCGTCTTCCATCTGCTGGTTCTCTCCCCAAATGACCACAACAGCTGGAGCTGGGCCAATCTGAAGTCAGGAGCTGGGAGCTTCTTATGGGTCTCCCATGCAGGCACAGGGGCCCAAGCACTTGGGCCATCTTCTACTGCTTTCCCAGGTTATAGCAGAGAGCTGGATTGGAAGAGGAGCAGCCAGGAATTGAACCGGTGCTGGCCCCATTGTGAACTTTTGAAGTGCTCATATATAACCTGCACTGTTTATTTCATCTTTATTTTATTTATTCACTCGTTAGAAAATGTGTGGCATCTATCCTGTGCCAGATGATACATAATTTCTTCCCTTCAAGAACTCACAGTCCGGGAAGCGAGGATGAGAAGGGGATGGCAAGTAGCTGTAATGATGTCCTGGTGCTCCTGCCTGCATATCCCGTGTTGTGTGTCTGCCAGTGTTCTGGGCCCAGGCACTCTGGCTGTGACTTCACTGGGTGAAGAGAACGCTCATCAGTTCCTGCCACCTGATTGTTTCTGGTTTTCACAAGAGTGATCAATACCATCAGCTCCCCCTTTAAATGCTAATGAATGCTTTAACATCGCAGATGCAGACATACAGTACACTGCAGATTAAAATTAAGCACAAAATTAAATTGCTTACACATAGCAAAGGAGCCAGTTTGGACATCTTGATAATCAGCCGCAGCCAGCTGACAAATCTTGAATTGTCCCTGCACCAGCACAGAGCCGCCCCCAGTCTCAGACAGCACAGGCATCACCTGGCGGCCGATGCATGTGCCTGGTGCCCCGGGTGGGAGCAAGGAGGACGGCCGTGCTGGACTTGGAGTAGCCTAAGAGGCAGGACCATAGAAGGCACTAGGATCAAGCATGATCGACATTCATTAAAAAAGGCAGAGCCTTGGGGCTCTCGGAAAGGAAGCCATAGACCGAGATTCTATGGGTATCTGAAAGGACAGTGTCCATGTGAAGTTATTGAGTATACACAGGTTGTTTGTTTGTTTAACTAATTTGGGAGACAGTAACCCAGAAAAGGAACTCCATCTGCTGGTTCTCTTCTCAAATGCCTACAATGACAGGAGGCGGGCCAGGGCTGAAGCCAGGAACTGAGAACTCAACCCAGCTCTTCCTGGTGGATGGCAGGAGCCCAGTCACTTGACCACTGCCTCCTAGGGTCTGTGGTAACTGGGGTCAGGAGCGCTGGGTCTGAACGCTGGCGTCTTCATCAACATACTAACCACTGGGCTAAACACCTGCATGAACTATACATAGTATTTCTGTTTGTTCCCTCCTGCCAGGTGTTTGGGGAGAGCCTGTGTTTATTAGTGCTATGCTAAGTGCAGAAATTCAAAATGGAAGATGAGCTCAGGTCACTGTGATGCAAAACGCTGCTGCTTTGTTGGCACACTCAGGGTTTGCTTTTAGCAACGTGCCCAAGACCTAAACTGCGTCTCAGAGTTGTGCTCAGGTATCGACTCACATTGGCCAAGATCACAGAATGATGTTTAAGATCATAACGACAATTTCTAAACATTGAGCCTAACTCTTGAGTGGCTTATACCCTTAATGAGCATGGAATTAGAACAAGAATTTAGATGATTTGATGGTTTGTTAGCCTGATGGGTGAATTAATCAAGCTATCCTGTGAGCACAGAGTGCTGACTATGTGATAGAGACACACTTGTGACCTAATTAGGCACAATCCCTGTCTACAGGGAGCTCAGAGTCTAGTGAGGGCAAGCAAACCTGGGGACAGTGCTACCAGGGGGATATATATGACTGAGCAACCCAAAGGTTCTGTAAGAATACACAGTGGGGGCTGGCACTGTGGCGCTGTGGGTTAAGCTGCCACCACAGCCCCAGCATCCCACATGGGTGCCGGTTCAAGTCCTGACTGGGCCACTTCTGATCCAGCTCCCTGCTAATACTCCTGGGAAAGCAGCAGAAAATGACCCAAGTCCTTGGGCCCCTGCACCCATGTGGGAGACCCAGATGAAGCTCCTGGTTTCAGTCTGGCCCAACCCCGGTTTTTGTGGCTGTTTGCAGAGTGAACCAGGAGATGGAAGATTTCTCCCTTTCTCTCTCCCTCCCTCCCTCTCTCTGTAACTCAGACTTTCAAAAAAATATTTTTAAGTCTTTAAATGATCAAACACACAGACACACAGTGGAGGTCCTGACCCAGGTCTGAGGATCAGGAAAGGCTTCCTGGAGGTGGTGATGTGTTAGCAGAGAACTCAAGGCTGACTTGGCCAGATCACTGGATGGAGAGAGTACAAAGTTCTTGAAGACAGGAGGGAGTCCATCAGCTATTTCCGTGTGGCTAAAGTGTGGTGTTTGGTTGCTTTGCTGTGGGGATGAGGCAAACAGTGATGAAGAAGAGGTTCACATCGCCAGGGTCGTACCACCTCCACCACCACAGTGCACGCTCCCCAAGCCGAGTGGATGTGCACGTTACAGTCTTTACGGACTGGACATGGGAGCAGACATGTTGTCTTGCTTGCATAGCAAGGCTAACCCTTTCCTTTGCAGATCAACTTATTTTAGGCTCCTAAGGCCTGTCGCTCTGTCCATTGGCAAACCTGTTCTCGCCTCCAGAAGCCAAGTGTCCTCTGGGTTGCTTCCTCTCTCTCTCTGATTTATAAACACATTTTTCAAGCCTGGGAGATACTGCAGCAATTGTAGCCCTTCCATCAATGAACCCTGGGAGGTTTTGTTTCTCTCGTTGCCAGGTTCTTAAGGAGGACAGCACGGTTCGCAGAGAGCACCTTCGGGGTGTGGGGTGGCAGGGTTGAGTGACGGTGCAAGGGCGTTATGTGATAAAGGCCCCCAAGAGGAGTACAAAATGGGGGCTGCGGCTGGAGCCGTGGAGCGGGGCCTCTGCGGGCAGGACTTCAGCCAGCCCCCACGCTGAGTCCGAGTCTTCTGGCAGGTAGGGAAGGAATCCCTCTGGTCTAGCTGAGTAAATGGAACCTCGGTTGTGAATTCTGAATCTTAATTGGTCCCGCATTGTTGGGCCGGCTGAGCCGTCAAGGGCATGAGAGTGAGAAGTCCCTGGCAGCTGCCAACTTCCCCCAGGGATTTGGCACCTCTTTCGCCTTAGCAATCTCACATTCCAGTTTCAGCGACAGCAAATGGACAGTAAGGTGCTGTGTATTTCCCAGAGTGCCCTGGCTGTACTGCAGCTTCTCGGGTCCAACAACGGCAGGAGATTTTATGAGTCTGCTAAGTACAGCCTCTGTAGTCTAAAACGTCGATGCTGCACCGTGAACAAGTTGGTACAACCAAATCATGGCGGCTCACACGTGAGCAATGCCTGTTGGCAGACCGCAGTGGTGCCAGCTTGCAGAGCTAAACAGGTAAGCTACGGGCAAGGAACTTCGCAAGCCCGGAAAAGGTGGTGGTACACCTCAGTCGGAAAAGCCAGAGTGGCCTGGATGTCTGACTGGGACAATGAGACCTTATATTTATGGATTAAACATTTTGGTCTGAATTATAGAAATATTGAGAAATGCTTTTGTTAAACAGTTTCATGGGGTGAACATTATGTCAATTTAATTTCCTGATTTTCTGACATGTTATTTTCCACTTTTATAATAATTTTTTTAAAGATTTATTTATTTGAAAGTCAGAGTTACACAGAGAGAGGGAAGGCAGAGAGAGAGGGAGAGAGAGAGAGAGGGAAGGAGGGAGGGAGGGAGGTCTTCCATCCACGGTTCACTCCCCAATTGGCTGCATCGGCCAGAGCCACACTGATCCGGAGCCAGGAGCTTCCTCTGGGTCTCCCACATGGGTGCAGGGGCCTAAGGACTTGGGCCATCTTCTACTACTTTCCCAGGCCGTAACAGAGAGCAGGATTGGAAGTGGAGCAGCCGGGATTTGAACTGGTGCCCATATGGGATATCGGCACTGCAGCTGACTGCTTTACCTGCTATGCCACAGCGCCGGCGCCAGTGAGTTTTCTTTTTTAAAGATTCATTAATTTACTTACTTGACAAAGCAACACACACACAGAAAAAGAGAGAAATTGATCTTCTATCTACTGGTTCATTCCCCAAATGCCCACAATAACTGGGGCTGAGCCAGGGTGAAATCAGGAGCCCAGAAGTCCATCTGGGTCTCCCACATGGGTGGCAGGGACCCAAGTACTTGATCCATCACCTAATGCTTCCTTGGGTGCTCATTAATAGGAAGTTGGATGGGAAGTGACACAGATAGGACTTGAACCAGGCACTCTGATATGGGATGCAGGTATCCCAAGCATTGAGCCAGACACCTGCCCACTCACTCTTTTTTTAACCTCAGCCTCTTGCAATTAATACAATTCCTCATTGCTGGCAACTATTTTTTGTTTTGTTTTTAAGATTTATTTATTTATTTGAAAAAGTTGTGGAGAGACGGATCTTCTATCCATTGGTTCACTACCCAAATGGCCACAACGGCCAGACCTGGGCCGTCAAAAACCAGGAGCCAGGAGCTTCTTCCGGGTCTCCCATGTGGGTGTAGAGGCCAGAGCACTTGGACTATCCTCTGCTGCTTTCCCAGGCACATTAGCAGGGAGCTGGATCGAAGTGGAGCAGCTAGACTCAAACCAGCACCCTTATGCGATTCTGGTACTACAGGCTGAGGCTTTACCCACTACGCCACAGTGCCAGCCCCCAACTGGTTTATTTTGATAGGGAAAAAAGTTATTGTTAACCTCTACTCTGCTTTTGAATTACATTCATCTTTCCACCTGGCAAGTAACTTTTGGTAAGGATCATTACAACAAAACAAAGAACACCCAACTCTTAGTAATTCTTTACAATCAAGAAGCAGTCAGCAGATGTTCTCATTTTTATTTTAACTAGGAGCACTGATGCTGACAACTATTTTTCCATGAGATATTACAAAGCGATCAGTTTTGTGGACTGTTGGAACAACCTCTTTGAGATCACCTACTGCACCAAATAGCAGGCGATCAGTCATTTCACCGCCAGTTTGAATTCTCTAACTCACAGCTCAAGAAAGCAAGATGGAAGAAAATGGCATGAAGAAGCAGCCATTTGCATAGCATCTTTTTATTTATTTATTATTTTTTTGACAGGCAGAGTGGACAGTGAGAGAGAGAGACAGAGAGAAAGGTCTTCCTTTGCCGTTGGTTCACCCTCCAATGACCGCCGCGGCCGGCGCGCTGTGGCCAGCGCGCTGTGGCTGGCGCACCGCACTGATCCGATGGCAGGAGCCAGGTGCTTCTCCTGGTCTCCCATGGGGTGCAGGGCCCAAGCACTTGGGCCATCCTCCACTGCACTCCCTGGCCACAGCAGAGAGCTGGCCTGGAAGAGGTGCAACTGGGACAGAATCCGGCGCCCCGACTGGGACTAGAACCCAGTGTGCCGGCGCCGCAAGGTGGAGGATTAGCCTAGTGAGCCGCGGTGCAGGCCTGCATAGCATCTTGCAAACTTGAGTCCTCAAGTCATTACTTAGGCTTCCTTTTTTTTTTTTTTTTTTTTTTAAGATTTTATTTGAGAGGTAGAGTTAAAGACAGTGAGAGGGAGAAACAGAGAAAGGTCTTCCTTCCGTTGGTTCACCCTCCAAATGGCTGCAACAGCTGCAGCTGCGCCTATCCAAAGCCAGGAGCTTCTTCCAGCTCTCTGATGCAGGTGCAGGGTCCCAAGCTCTTGGCCATCATCTGGCTTTCCCAGGCCACAGCAAAGAGCTGGATTGGAAGAGGGGCAGTGGGACTAGAACCGGTGTCTACATGGGATGCTGGCGCCACAGGCAGAGGATTAACCTACTGCACCACAGCGCTGGCCCCTAGGCTGCCCATTTTAACAATGAAGGCCATACTTTGTGTTCCTTTGGGAATAACTAAGTCAAGACTGTGTTTGGCTACTTATCCAGAAATTCTAATCAGAAAATATCTTATTGCTTTTTTGGAAACTATGATTTTTTTAAACAAGATTTATTTATTTGAAAGGTAGAGTTACAGAGAAGCAAAGGCAGAGAGAGGTCCTTCATCTGCTGGTTCACTCCCCAAATGACTGCAGCTGCGCTGATCTGAAGCCAGGAGCTTCCTCCGGGTCTCCCACACCCCCAGGACTTGCGCCATCTTCCACTGCTTTCCCAGGCCATTAGTAGAGAGCTGGATCGGAAGTGGAGCAGCCAGGACTTATACCCGTTTCCATATGGGATGCCGGCACTGTAGGAAGCGGCTTTACCCACTAAGCCACAGCACCAGCCCCAACAGTATGATATTAAGATAGCGTATTTTTGTAGTTGTCTACTTTAAATTTGGACACAAAGGACAAAGGGGAAAAAGAATTGAAAACAGATTGTGGTTGACGTAAACGCCACGAGAAAGGGTCCCAGAGAAGCTTCAAACCTTAGCAGACGTTGCTCACCCAAGACCAAGAATCCTTTGCTGGTTCCTCCGCTTCCACTGCGTTCACTTGTAAATGCATGTGGCAAACCAGAAGACTTCTACAAGATTAGTGGTCGAATCTGTTTAGGTCGTGGCAGCTTTGTTTACAAAATGATTTTTTTTTCTTGTTGTTTACCAGTATATTATAAAGGTTAAAGCCCAGGAGCATCCCACAGGACAAAGTATGGTGCAGTGTGTGGAGCTCTCCCCTCCCCTCCCTGCCCCCCTCCACCCCCACTCCTTGATGTAGTCACCAGTCTGGGAACTCTCCGTATCTCATTGTTCCAGAGTTATGATCAAGGTCATTTCTAACGACTCTGAATTTACTACCACCCTCATACAGTTCTCCCAGCAGGCCCCAGGTACCATCCGGAGCAGGAGAGCAGGGCAGCCGCCCCTGACAGCACAGGCACCACCTCTGAGGCCTGGTTTCTATGCAAGGAGAACTCAACCTGCAGAATCACCAGTGGGCCCTCAGGATTTCGACTGAGCCTGGAGGATCCTGGGCAGGACAAAGACACTTGACGGTGAGGGTCAGTGAGTACTCAATAGAACCTTGGAATATTGAAAACAACATTTATTTATTTGATATGCAGTAGCTTTAGTGTGATCTTTTTGATTTGTAAAATACGATGAGTTGCACACGTGGGATCTCACCCTTCCTGTCCCTGAACTGCAGGCAGTCTCTCTTTACCCCCAGCTGCTTAGAGCTGTCTTGCTGCAAGGCTGGTATTTACTGTCTCGCTCTAACGAGGATGTTGGTAATTTTAAATTTCTCAGGCTTTTAGCTTGTGGTGTTATTATCTTGCTCTGTTTTCTCTTAGATTTTAGATTTCTGACATCCCAAGAGACCTTTATGGACTGTTGTTTTTTTCCCCCTCTTTGTGCCTTCTTTGGTAAAATGTAGAAAATAATTTTCAAAGGGAGTCTCTGGTCTCTGGGAGCTTAGGGAAAGAAACAACCACGAATCTCCTAGGCAATAGCTCTTTGGTTTTAGATGAATCTTAATGAGATATGTACCATAATTAACATGAAGTTCAATAATCTTTTTTATTGCTTACAAATGATAAGCTGAATCAGTTCAAGTCTGACCATGATAAAAACACAAATATCTTACTAAAATAAATAGTATCCAAGGAGGCTGAGACAAGAGTGTAATGATAAGGCACTTGCCTTGGGCACAAAACATAAACCTAAAGGGGCATCCAAAAAAAATTCAGTGCATTAAAATATCACTTATCTTGATTACTATTTTTAAAAAGAAAATGACTGCAAAAATTTGTGATAAACAAAGTATCATAATTTTAAAATGAAGACAGGATCAGAAACAGTGTCTTGCTAATAAGCCACAATACTGATCCTGTTTTGATCCAGAATGTTGATCTTGATGACCTCACTTGCCCTACCCTGGTCTCAGCCCTGCTAACCAGAATGTCAGTAGCTGGAGTAAAGACGGCACAACTCCTCATCTAGAAAGGTCACTTCAGGACAGGAATTCTGTGTAGTTACTTTCAAGTCTAGGCAGCATCACTGAGCAACCAGCACCCACACTTTTGGCCCTTGTTTGGCTATGTCTCAATTTTAACAGGTATTTCCCAATGCAAAAAAAAAAAAAAAAAAAAAAAAAAAAAAGAGTTGAGTTTTTGATAGTGGAACCTGACATCCCATTATCAAACTCCATTACATTCAAAAAGAAAAACTCATCAGTGCAATTCATTAAAAGGTCCTCCTCCCACGCAGGTTTCCTCGCACCCTTTCCTTCCCAGCCTTGGTGGGAGAGGGCCGGAGGGGCTTCTTGCGATACTCCACCTTGGTCCACCCGCCTTCGCTCCCTTTGCTCTCCTCGTCCCCGGCTCGTGCGTCCGTCTCCGTGTGCAGCGGCATCCCTGGTATGGTCCTGGGCTGGCGACGGTCATTTGGGCTCCTTCTGAACTCAGGTGACTGGTGAGTGCCGAGTGCGGGATGAGAAACCCTGTAGCACTTTCCAGAATACCTTTCTCTGGAAGGGGTGGAATGCTGACTCTTCCCACCGTATCTTCCTCTGGGAGAAGAGTTGAGTGAGACGCTGCCACGCTCGTATTTGTTCCTGCTCCTATCTGAGTACCGACCCCTTTCGGAAGCGCTGTCCGTGTTAAGACTGGAAAAGCCGCTGTCTCTGGAGTTGAGATGTAGAGAGGAGAAGTTCTTGGTCAGTCCGTACTGTGTGGGAGAGGAGCTTCGGGACTGGTTTATGGGTGTGATCTGCTGGTACTTGATGGGCGCCTGGGTCCTCCTCACAGCAGCAGCATAGGAGACCTGGTCATCGAAGTAGGGGAAGAAGGATGAGCCCAGGATGGGGTTGCTCTGGGAGCGCTGTAAGGAAGTGTTGGATGCAATCTGCCGCAACCTCAGGGTGTCCAGCCACTGGCAGTCGGCACCTGCAGGACGGAAACGAGCAGCTTTTAGACCCCAGGAAAGCCGCACGCCTGGGGAGGGCTACCAGAACACTGCCTTTGTTATTACAAATACTCCCTACAAAATAAGCCTGTTTACTGAGGCTGTACTAGGAGCTTCACATTGGGCTTTCCTTACATCATCTCATTTAATCCTCCAATAATTGCCTTGGGGAATACTGATCATCTTATCCATAAATGAGGACGTGCAGAAGGTAAAGCTGCAAGTCACTCAACCAATAATCCCAGGTCCCTCTGCATCTAGATCTTGTTCCTGGTCCTGGCTGTCACTTCCAGACCTTGCTGCTGTGGGTGTGTTCAGGTGCAGCATGTGGAGTCAACAAAAGGCTTTGTGCCGACCAGCACTTTTATAACCCCAGGGAAGCTCGCCTGGATAAGGGAAAAGAGATTCTGAAGGTAGATAGGGCAGTAGAGATTGTGTGGAAGAAAGAGCTTGTCTGTCAGCCCCAGGGCCTGAGCTATGTCAGCCACATTCTACAATTGTCAGTGGTGCTCCTATCCACAGCTCGCTGGCTCCTCTGCAACTGTGCACAGGGACTTTTCTGGAAGGGAGCAGAAGGGCACGCCCAGGTCTCTCTGCCAGCACGTCTCCTTCCTACAGCCCTGGGGCAAGGGACTTGTCCAGACCTGTGACTCTCTGTGCCTAGACAGACCATAGACTGATCCGCCACAAGCCCTCCTTCTGTGTGTAATGTGCTTTACTGTGGCAAAGACCGCATTCCATCAAATTTCCCATCTTAACCACCTGCAAGTGTGTGGCGCAGGAGTGTTCAGTGTGTTTGCACTGCTGGGCAACACATCCCTAGCCCAGGAATTTTTTTTAAAGGTGTATTTATTTGAAAAGCAGAGTGATAGACAGTTCATCTGCTGGTTCAATCCACAAATGCCTGCAACAGCTGGAGTGGGCCAGGCTGAAGCTGGAGCCTTGAACTCCATCCAGGATCCAGGTTTCCCACATGGTTGCAGGGAACCAAATACTTGAGCCATCATCTGCTGCCTTCCCAGGCACATGAGCAGGGAGATGAAGTGGAAGTGGAGCGGCTGAGACTAGAGCTGGCACTTGGAAATGGGATTTGTTATATCTTAATGTTAGCTGTCGCAAAGCACACCGGACACCGGAGTAAGGGAAAGGGTTTATTGGGGAACACCCTACAGACCGGAGTGAAGGGGCGGCAAAGGAAAAAGAGAGAAGGAGACTGTGAGAGAGAGACAGAGGAGGGAGAAGAGAGAGGAGAGAAGCCAAGAGAGGCCAAGAGAGTGCAGGAGAGAAGGGCCAAGAGCCACGAGCCCAGAGGAGGAGGCTAGAGAGAGGAACCGAGAGAGAGCAGGAGAGAAGGGCCAAGAGAGCACGTGTGCAGGAAAGGCCCTTTTAAAACTTTGCCTGAGGGCGGGCAGGGAAGCAGGAGCAGCCAATCCCATTAGGATGGGGGTGGGAGCCTGGCTCAGGTAGCTGGGCCATGCGGCCACCTGGCTACAACTGCACCAGTTTCCTAACAGGATTCAGCATGGTAAGCACCACAACTCTGGGCCCTCACGCCTGGTAGTCCTTCCCCCATCCCTGGTGACATCCATTTCTGTGATGTGACTTTAGAGACTTCACACACGCATGGAATCATGCAGTCGTAATGCCTCTCCTTCTTCACTTAGACTTTAGTTTCCGACAGCGCTGATTTGTTTGGTACCCAACCCCCTCCACGCAGCCACGGGAACCTGGGGACGCTGACTGCATTCTGGGTCTGGAGGAAACTTGGATTGGTCTAGGCCAGGTGCACCAGTGCCATCTTTCAGGATGGACAAGTTTTCTTCACTCCTAAACGAGAGCAGGGAGGGAACCGACCCCTTGTTTCTTCTGGGCATTGCCACGTCTATGGGATGACTGAAAACACGAGAGGAACAGACTGAGAGCAAAGCCAGCAGGCTGAGAGCCCAGAGCAGGAAGGAGCCAAGGCCTGCGCTTCAATCCTCACCCGGCTGAGCCTGCTCTAGCTCTGGACTTCTTGTGATGGGAGAAAACTGATCTGATTGCAGTTGAATTTGGTGGTTTAAGGACTTTGGAGTCCCCCTGGTTCACCCGGAGGGCTTCTAAAATGGTAGATCCCAAGGATCCCACCCTAGAATGTGGGGTTCAGTGGGTTGTGGTTGGGCCCGAGGATGTGCCTTCCGACAAGGTCACTGGTGAGCCTGAGGCTGCTGGCCCTGGGACCACACCGGGAGAACCACAGGAACAAGCTGCTGCAACCTGGGTTTCCTGTTACTCGCAGCAGGCCGTGTCCTCCAAGTCTTCACATTGTAGTGGATACAAAGGATACAAGGAAGGAGGAAGAGAGGCCAACCAGCCGAAGCTGGACCAAGCCCAGGGGAAGCCACTGCTGCAAGCTTCCGGTTAGTAAGCAGAGGGAGAAAGCTTCTCTGGAGCAGTCCCGGGGGGAGGCAGAAGGGTACTGACCGTCCTGCATTTACTCCTAGAGAGAACACTCCACTGTCTCCTAGCAGATCTACGAGTAGATGGCATGGGGGGTGGGGGGCGACATCTAATAATGTCCTCTTCTGGGAATGTTACCATCTTGTCTCCAACCACAAGGTCACAACCTGCTGCGAATACAGTAAGAGAATGCTTGGGAAACAATAAACATCCTTAAGTCTCACTCCAGGGAATCCAGAACGGGGACCGGCAAAGTGCTTACTGGGTGACTTTCAAAGTGGTAGAATTTGAATGATGGAAAACTTGGATGCTGTTGGCAGACATTTTGACTCATATGGGTAAGTAAACAGAGCTTTAAAGAAATTTTTTAAGCCAGCGCCGTGGCTCAATAGGCTAATCCTCCACCTTGCGGCGCCGGCACACCGGGTTCTAGTCCCAGTTGGGGCGCCGGATTCTGTCCCGGTTGCCCCTCTTCCAGGCCAGCTCTCTGCTATGGCCAGGGAGTGCAGTGGATGGCCCAGGTGCTTGGGCCCTGCACCCCATGGGAGACCAGGAAAAGCACCTGGATCCTGGCTCCTGCCATCGGATCAGCACGGTGCACCGGCTGCAGCGGCGGCCATTGGAGGGTGAACCAACGGCAAAGGAAGACCTTTCTCTCTCTGTCTCTCTCTCACTGTCCACTCTGCCTGTCAAAAATTTAAAAAAAAAAAAAAAAAAAAAAAGAAATTTTTTAGGCTGGTGCTGCAGCTCACTAGGCTAATCCTCTGCCTGCGGCACCGGCACCCCGGGTTCTAGTCCTGGTTGGGGCGCCAGATTCTCTCCCGGTTGTTCCTCTTCCAGTCCAGCTCTCTGCTGTGGCCCGGGAGTGCAGTGGAGGATGGCCCAGGTCCTTGGACCCTGCACACACATGGGAGACCAGGAGGAAGCACCTGGCTCCTGGCTTTGGGTCAGCTTGGTGCGCCGGCTGCAGCAGCCATTGGGGGTTGAACCAATGGAAAAAAAGAAGACCTTTCTCTCTGTCTCTCTCTCACTGTCCACTCTGCCTGTCCAAAAAAAAAAAAAAAAAAAAAGTGGTAGTATAATTAAAAAAAAGATTTTTAAAAAAATATTAGAAACAGAGAGAGTGCTCCAACTGCTGCTTCACTCCCTAAATGCACACAGTGGCTAGGGGCTGGGCTGGGCTGGAGCCAGGAGTCAAGCATGCAACCAAGGGGTCTCAAGTGAGTGGCAGGAACCCAATCACTGGCGCCATCCCTGCTGCCTTCCAGGGTCTGCTTTAGCAGGAAGGCAGGAGGCTGGAGCCAAGGCTGGGCCTGGAACCCAGGCACTACCCATCTGGGACATGGGTTTCTTAACTGCTGGGCTAAACACTTGCTCCTCAGAACTTTCAAAAGAAGAGAAAACTATAGCAGAAATGCAGAGAGAAGACCCTCACAGATTTCCCAGGGGTGTTGTAGATTGCAAATAGGGTCATGGCTATGAAAGCCCTACAGAAGTGAAATGAGCCCTATGAACATTAGTTGTTATAGTAAGAGGGCCTTAAAGGTATCACAGTAGGCGTTCTAGGCAAGATTGATGGATTCACAAAAGAATCTGGAACCAGGGGGAAGCGAATGGGAAGGAACTACTGCAGGGGTAGCGGCTGCAGAAGCAGCGTGTCCCGACGAGGCTCGCAGCCAAGAAGGCTCATGCTCTGTGGTGCTGGTCAGAATGTCCTGCCGTGATTAGTTTCAGAAGAGCATAACCAAATCAACCATGTAGGCAAAGTTAGACAGGATTAGCACGCTGTCATGGAATATGCTGGTGGATTTTGAGTACTGTCCAGGATTTTGGGCCCGCTGGCTGGTGAACATTTAGGAGCCTGGTTTGCTTAGCAGGCCAGGCCCTGGGGTGGAGGACACAGGACCTGGGCTCTCTTAACTCAGGGTCAGCTACTTAGAGCCTTTGCAGGTTTCCGTGACCACCAAAGACTTTCTGATATGGCTTCCCAAGTACATTTCTTCTCGAGGAAAAAAATCCTAAAAATGTATATTTCTGGTTAGTTTGGAAGCTGTATTTCTCATGGTAAAGGGTGAACTGCATGGAGCTTCTTTAAAATTTTTTTTGTTTATTTGAGAGGGAAGGAAGGAGTGGGGGGGCAGGGAGGGAAGACAGACAGGGATACAGCAAGTTCCCAACGCCTGGTTCACTCCCCCAGATGCCCACAACAGCTGGGGCTGAGCCAGGTGGGGGCAGGGAACTCAGCTTGGGTCTCCCTAGTGAGTGGAAGGAAGCCAATCACTTGAGCCATCACCTCTGCCTCCCCGGGTCTGCAGCAGCAGGAAGCTGGAGTCAGGAGCCCGGGATGGGACCCAGGCACTCTGAGGTGGGACACAGGCTTCAAGCTAGAAGGCTCGGGGTTTCTATGCACCCACATCCCATGTATTTGTTTGCTTGTCCCAGTCCTTCAGAACCTCTTCCCTGAACCCACCAAATGGTGACCCATTTACGGGCCAGTCAGCTGACCTCCCCTGTGATACCCTAAGTTGTTTCTTCATCTCATCCACAGTTACAACAATGAGTAGGCATTGCTCATCCTATGCATTCCGCATCTTCTCCCACCTTCCCTCTGTCTGTCTCTTGTGTCAATGGTGTTCAGGACCCGAGAGTGGTCCTGGTGACACAGAAGATCACCATCTTTGATACCCTTTTCAGAAGTAAATACATACATACAGTTAGTCCTTGGTTCTGGGCCCCCATGGATACCAAGATCTATAGATGCTCAACTCCCTCATATAGAATTGCATGGTATTTGAATACAGCCCACAGTACACATCTAATGATTTCTAGACTACTTGGAACACGACAATCGAAATGCTATATAAAAAGTTGCAAGATGAGATTGTTTAGGGAATGAGGACAAGAAAGAAGTGTACATAATCCGTACAGAAGAAAGTTTTCAAATATTTTCAACCGTTAGTGATTGTGTATACATATATACACATTTTTATTTTTATTCACCAATGCAGATTCTTTTTCATCTTTTATCATTGTTGTCCAAATCTCTAAACTTGTTGTAATATTTTCACATTTAGATGTTCCTAAATACTGCTCTCCACCTAATCTGTTCATACAACCAACACCACAGAAGAAGGAAGTATTATGTCAGAAGCCCGTGTCTATCCACACCCTGGCACCGAGAGCTCTGTGGCTGATGTTGGCAACGCAGCGCGCGACACTTACTGGAGTCCGACCTGCTGCCCGGGGTGCCCTCGGCGTTGGGGAGCACAGTCTGAATGGCCAGCTGGACTGCTTTCACCTCGTCCTGAGGCTTTGCCTTGCTCCACTGGATCCGGTGCACATGCTTCGTGCTTTTTGGAGTTCTCACGTCACTCTGGGAGGAACACAAGAACCATGAGCAAATGCACGCAGTAACACCCGGGAAGGAAGGAAACTCAGGTCATGATGGCACGTCAGCTTCCCTACCAGGAACACGCTCACCATACATTAGGTAAAACATTGCAAATGTTGTCCAAAATATGCTCATTTAATTAAGAGTAAAATGTGTGCCAATCCGAACAGGAGCCTGCTTTGGGTCTCCCACGCGGGTGCAGGGGCCCAAGGACTTGGGTCATCTTCCACTGCTTTCCCAGGTCATAGCAGAGAGCTGGGTCAGAAGAGGAGCAGTCAGGACTTGAACTGGCTGCCCATATGGGATGCCAGCGCTGCAGGTGGCAGCTTTACCCACTAACCACAGCACTGGCCCCGATAATAGTAGTTAAACTGTGGTTGTCTTCTCCTAGTATTATATGAGAGTACTGCAAAAAGTTCATGGAAGATGTATATTGTGAACAACTATGCATGGATTTCAAAACGTTTTTCCACAAAAAAATCCTTATTTTTTTACTTTCATTTTTCCATGGACTTTCCAAAGTATTCTTGTATTTGATAAATTTCAACTCCACTCTTCATTCAATAATACATGTGAAAAATACTCTCTCAGGCCGGTGTTGTGGCATAACAGGTTAAGCCACTGCCTGCAGCACTAGCAACCCATATGGGGGCTGGTTTGCATCCTGGCTGCTCCACTTCTGATCCAACTCCACAGTTCATGCACCTGGGAAACCAGTGGAAGATGGCCCAAGTGCTTGGGCTCCTGAACCCACGTGGGACACCAGGAAGAGGCTCCTGGCTTCTGCCTGGCCCAACCCTGGCCAATACAGTCATTTGAGGGAGTGAACCAGATGATGGAAGATCTCTCTCTCTCTTTCATCTTTCTAACTCTGTCCTTCAAATAAAAATAAATCTTTTTTTAAAAATATATGACTTAAAGAAAATCTCTTCTGTTTATAGTACTTGGCCAGGCTGATGCTGGGACTGGAACTCAACCCAGGACTCCTGCATGGGAGGCAGGGATGGAATTGTTTGAGCCATGGCCTCCTGGGATGTACTTCAGCAAGGCGCTTAAACTGAGAGTGGAGCTGGGTCTTGAAACGAGGCACCCTGACATGGGATACAGGGAGCTAGGCAGTGTCTCAGCTGCTCTTCCAAATGCCCACCCTGAAAAGATATTTTGTTGAACAAAATATCAAGACTGCCTATGGTCATGAGGGTAACAGGTGCACGCAGGGGTCATGGGATTATGACGTGGACAGCGGGTGACAGGGTCAACAGGAAAGAGGACACCCCCAGAGCAAGACACACCATGTTATTGTCCTGAAAGCTCTCTCATCACTGGGTGTCACAAAGTCCTATCTCCTAAGGTCTCCTGGTTTAATGTGGCGATGGTGGGGGCCAGTGTGGTGGTATAGCAGGTGAAGCTGCCATCTGCAGCACTGGCATCCCATATGGGTGCCGGTTCAAGTCCCATTTGCACCACTTCTGATCCAGCTCCTTGCTAATGTGCCTGGGAAAGAACAGAAGATGGCCCAAGTGCTTGGGCCCCTGCACCCACATGGGAGAACTGGAGGGGGTTCCCAGCTCTGGCCTGGCCCAGCCTCAGCTGTTGTGCCCATTTGCGGAGTGAACCAGTAGACAGAAGATCTGTCTCCCTCTAATTCTGACTTATAAATAAATCTTTAAAAATGGTTTTGAAACACCCTGAGAAACACAGCAAGTGCAATATCATCACGGAGCCTAAAAAGGAGGAGGAGGGAGAGGAAGGGGACAGGGAGAGAGAACAGAACGGGGTGTGGTGTGGCTGGAGGGTAGTCAAAGGCAGGCAGAGGTGGAACTGGCTCTTCCAAGTGTCCGGTTACTAACAGGAGGGCTTCTGGATTGTGAGGGCCGACTGGCGCGCTTCAGAACAGTCCAGAATCTAGGTTCCTCAAGGCCCCCTGCAAACCCTCCATCTTTTGCTCGGGTTTTGTGCCCTGCAAGCAACACTTTGACAATTACTACTAATTCTCCGGGGCCTCACCCTGCGACCCTGTGTGCTGGGCAGGCGGGGATCAACCAACATAGTGACTCCCGGGCTGGCCAGGGTTGGATTCTAATGTGGAAAGGTCAAACCCTGGCAGCTCAGGACACCAGCACAATGCAGTAAAGTCCAACTGAAGATGCTGCGGTACAGAGCCGGAGCCCACGTGAAGATCCTGGCAGGCGTCTAACCTGCAGGAAAACGTGTGTTTCCCTCATTCATTCTCTGATCCATTCAAGAAGCATTTATTAAGGATTTACCATTCCGCCACTTACTACAGCCCCTGGGAAGCTAACAGGAGACACAGAGAAGAGTAGCCAGTGTTGCCAAAGTCTGAAAATGTGGGTGTGGCTCCAGCCCGCTCACACACTTTCCCAGTCTGGGTTCCCTATCTGTAAGAGGAAATACTGTCTATCTTCCAGCATTCACACTGAGTGGCTGAGATGAAACAGGCGGAAGCACCTCTTACAGAATCCAGCCCATGGCAAACCCTTAATACAGATTTCTTAATGAATGAATGAAATGCGTGTCTTCCCGAGGCTACTGCACACTAGTGTCTAGGTACTCTAAGCACCCCTCCACCCTGTTCCCCACGGATTTCTCTGCCTTGCAAGGTATAGTTACCACCCGTCAGGGAGATTTGGTTGAATTCTTAAAAGTGATTAGTACTAAGTGCACTTGTTGAGCAAAACTACTTAAATTTACTTACAAAGAGATCTTTTCTAACAGCTAATGTGTTTTTCAGAGGTTATGGTAAAAAATACATAGCATGAAATTTACCATCTTAACACATTTTTACAATGTATTTAATGTACTTGAAAGAGAATAAGAGATCCTCCATTTGTGGGTTCACTCCCCCAATACCCATAATAGGCAGGGCTGGGCCAGGCAGGCTGAGGCCAGGAGGTAGAAACTCAGTCATATAAAAATACATAGAATCTGCCCATCTATTTTTTATAATAAACCCCCTCCCTTGTGGCCGTGGGGACATGGACAGCAACCAGTGAAGGACCCTGAGCCACTCAGAAGTCTTTATTGTAACTGAAAACACCTGCTGATTCTCCAAAATTGTCTTTCAGGTTCCCCAGCCCACTCCAGGGAGAGATGCGACCCCCGGGTATCCTGGACTGCTGCAGACCCTACCGCAGGAACGAGGTCTGTGCAGATGGGTCAGGGGGGACCTGAAGGTCACTTCTGGCTTCATTTTAATGCACAGATCTGCAGCCCAGGAGGAGTGCAAGCCTCATTACCATAACACACCACCTCTGTTGGAGCGTGCTTCTGAAACGGATACCGCCCCTACACGCGATGACAAGGAGGTCCTCTCCTCCATATTCACCTCCCTACACTAAAAGGCCTTGCCTTGCCAGTATATTTCTAGAGAGATTATATTGATCTTCGTGTACACGCTGGTGAGTTTCACCTCCAGCAAAGTCCACTAAGACATAAGCTCATCTAAGTCCCTGCTTATCACCGGATGGGAAAGCCCGATCCTTCCTCCCTGGAGCTTACCTCATAGGTGACGCTGCACTCCACAGTCTGATTCGCTGCTATTCCCACAATCCACTTCTCCATTACAAATGGAGGCTGAAAGACACAAGGCGGGGTGGGGTGACACAGCCTGCTCTGCTGCACCACATGCTTCTCTGAGCCCCGCCGTGCAGCCGGGGACAGGGGATCCGATTACCATGAAGGTCACGTCGGTCACGCATGAAGACTCACAACATACAAATGTTTTCTCTTTCCTAAGACCTCTTCCCAGGATCTCCTCTATCGCTCGGCCTTACCACCAACGCATGCAGGATGCTGCTTCACAAGTGAGAGGAAGCCACAACAACACAAGAAGCTGCTTGGTGGCTTCAACAAACACTTTGCTTTTCACTGTATCCGCGGCACGGCGCGGCGCGGCACGCAGGTACAAATGCCGGCGGTGGCAGTGCGCTCCCACTGTTGTAGAACAAAGGACTGGAGAGGAAGCCCATGCCTTGGACTCGCAGTCAAGCCTCTAGTCCTACAGGTGAGCTGCACTCTCCTCCCATCGCCCTTAACCCATCCCCAGGGTTAGGGCAGCAAAGGAATGACTGCCTGTGAGCTGAGTATGGAGAAAATGAGAGAGAGATTGGTTCCACAGATTTTGAACCATCTGCTCCAATCCTCTTTTTCCAATAAACCATGTTAATGTTGCTGTATGATTTTGCAAACATGGCTTTATAGCAGAAACCTGAATTCGGGCTAATAAGTCCATCTTTTTTTTTTTTTTTTTTTTTTTTTTTTTTAGGCCAAGAGCAACTTCCTCTGTTAGTAGGCGATGACTTGGATTTTACTCCTAAATTGCATGGAAGCAATGAACCATTTCTGCAACCAGGGACGGCACAAGTAGGGAAAGAAAAGAACATAGCTCTCCGGCCGTCAAGATATTAAAACATAGTTTGTCCCGACAAAATAAGGAAAAGTCAAAACCCAATCACAGGGGCTGGCGCTGTGGCATAGAAGGCTAAGCCTCCGCCTGCAGTGCCAGCATCCCATATGGACTCCAGTTTGAGTCCTGGTTGCTCCACTTCCCTTCCAGCTCCCTACTAATGTGCCTTGGAAAGCAGCAGCAGATGGCCCAAGTATTTGGGCCCCTATACCCAAGTGAGAGAATAGGAAGAAGCTCATGGCTTTGGCCTAGCCTGGCCCAGCCCTGGCTGTTTCGGCCATGTGTGGAGTGAACCAGCAGAGGGAAGCTTGCTCTCTCCTTCTCTTTATCTCTGCCTTTCAAACAAACAAATCAATCAATCAGTCATAACCTTCAGAGATAAATAAGGCCACTGAAATAACTCCTCGTTGCACAGGGGAACCCAACAGTGAATCCCAATCAATCTACTTGATGAATCCACCTGTAAATTAAAAGGACTGGGGTGTTTTGCAATCTCATGTCTCTAAAGGGAACATATTTACAAGTCTAATGCCATGGATTTGAAGAACCATTTCACTCCCCTATTTGTGTTTGTACTCTGGTTCTCCTTTGCTCGCAAGCCCTGTTTCCTCACTGAAACTAAACAGTGTCCTGGAGTTCAGGTTAGAGGGGCGATCTCATTGGCAGGGCCTTCACCTGCGGCTGTGGACTTCCTACAATCAAGGTCTGGGGTGCAGTTTTTCCGGTTTGAGGCAGAACTGACTTCTATTTTTTCCACTTTGAGGAGCAGTGTAGGCATGTCTGTAAATCTTTCTTCAGTGTTCTCAACAGCGCGCGTCTACAGTTGACCCTAGAGTTAGTAACGCGCTCTCCGGCCACTCCAGGAACTCCTCGGTATGAACTCCAGGAAGCCATCAAGACTTCAACATACGCCTCATATGTTGTTCATATGTTGTTTCAGTCCTTCAAGAAGTGAGCTCAACCAAGGTAACCTTCCTCCTCCCAAGTTCTCCAAAGTTGAAAACAACCCCAGATTGGAAGTAAACATTCTGAGCTTTTTCTTTCCTTTAATAAATGACAGAGTAAGCATAAAGAAACATGGGAGACAATTTTAAGAAAAACTAAACGATATCTTTTTTTGCAGCGCTTTTTCATTCCCACAGCATAAGTGAAATTTTAACAAAAAACTATTATGATTTCAATCTGCTAAATAAAATGTGCCTTTCAACAGTCAGCTTGAGGCTGAGCTGATGCGAGCCTGGACAAGCACAAAAGCACACTGCTGGGGTATTTGAATGTCTTTGTTTGATATCTGTGAATTCAAAAAAACCTTTAAGCCGTAAATAGAACCCTACCTTTGTCATCTTTAAAATCTCTGCATCAGGTAGGTTAGTGTTGAATGTCACATCTTTTATGTAGGTTATTGCAATTTCATCCCCATCCATCTCCATATACATTTTCCACTTACAATCCTGGAATTAAAAGCAAAATTATCGAATTTGAGAAAGTAAAACACATTTTTTTACTCTCAATGTTTTATAACACATGAAAGTATTTTAAATGAAGTATTATGGGAGTGTGTCGTCCCTCCCCCCCCCCCTTTTCAATAAAAGGACAAGGAATTTGATCTCTTTGTATATCTAAAGAACCCTAGGTAGGGCAGCCTTGAGACAAAATTGATTAGTCTAGTGCTCTATTATAGGAGTTGCAAACTCACAATCCTAAAGGGATAATAAAAACGAGGAAAGCCAGACAGTTTCATTGCTGAGTCTTAAGTTGTAACCTTCCAAGAAAGACTAATTTACATATGCAACATCACAGAAATATTTTCTCTTGCCACAAAAAATATGTGGTACTGACATCTCCAAGTCCCTTCAAAATGCATCAAAAAAGAAGGCCTGCTGGACGGCTAGAGGGACAGGTGGATGGGCAGACATATCACAGGCAAGTGCAGTAAATATCAGTGGTAAGACCAAGGGTGGGTATGCAAGGGTTCACTGTAACCGTCTTTCCACGTTTTGGGAAACAGCTGGCCCTCTTGATCCCCTGTGAGTTTCCCTGTATTGATAATGACTCAGGTGCAAGAAACAGCCCAGTTCTTTCACAACAGGCGGTCCAACAGCACTGCAGGCGGAATGATGTGTGGTAATTGACAATAGGCAGTAATGGAGCAGGTTCGACTCCAGGACACTAAAGAGCAGTTGTCCTAAAGGCACACCCACTACTCAGCTTCTGCAGGTGATTCCCACAAAGGGCTGTGAGCCAGCTCTGCTACCTGCTGTGATGTCTTGTGGAAAGCTAGACATGTGGAATCGTATATAAATCCTCTTGAGTTTTAGATGTGGGTATGCTAATTGGACTTGTAATAGAATTGCCATATTATGAAAAAGTACATCATTGGCCAAGAGAAAGCAAATGGAAACCACAATGTGGCCCCACTGCATACCCCCCAGAAAGGCTGCCACTGATATCATCAAATGCGGCCTCGGATTTGGAGCTACTGGAACTCTCACACACTGTTGGCGGGAGTGTAGTTACATTGGAAAAGAGTTTGGTAATTTATTAAAAAACTAAACAAGTACCAATTTCTATGATTCAGAAATTTTACTGCTCCGTATTTACCCAACAGAAATGAAACAACAGTTGCTTTACAAATAGAGTTATCTGGAACCAAGCCAAATGTCCCTCAGAAGGAAACTGGATAAACCGTACTTAGCAATGTAAAGGAACAAATTACTGACATGTGTTAACATGGATAAACCTCAAACAGGACAGTGAGCAAAATGAGTATTACACACAAAAAAACATGTTAACAATTCTGTTCATAAAATGTTCTAGAACAGACAAAACTAACGTATGGCAGAAACAATTCAGAAGAGCGGTTGCTTCTGGGATGTAGATTGGGATGCAGGAGGTTGGGGGCAGAGGGGAGCCTGGCATTTCAGGAAAGCTTCTAGATGAATCTCAGGACCAGGCAGGACCTGCATCTGCAGGGAGCGACTCTTGCTGCCAGCTACCTTCACAAGGTGGAGGGCCAATGAGTGAAGGACAAGGTCTATTCAATAAAATTCAAGGGTTCTAAGAGATGAAGGGTAATGAACCAGGCGCCTGACGTGCTGGAACTAGAACGTGATCCTGCAAGAGGAGAGCTGGCATGTTTCCTGGAGCAAGCTCAGGCATCATCTGAGGCTGTCCAAAACCTGCTGGCCTCTGCAGGAGGTTGTGGCGGGGTAGGGGAGCCTGGCATTTCAGGAAAGCTTCTAGATGAATCTCAGGACCCGGCAGGACCTTCACAAGGTGGAAAGCCAATGAGTAAAGGACAAGGTCTATTCAATAAAACTCAAACCTCGCTCTTGGCTAACCTAAGTCCAACCAGTCCTCAGAAGAGACAAACCTCTGAGTATTTCTTTGATTTGGAGCCACTGCTTCCTGGGCAACCTGGACCCCAGATGACTTGGCGGGACCATGGCTGCTTGGTGTCATGATGGCTCCTCTCTGAAACAGCAGGGGTCTGCTAAGGCAGTGATTGAGCAAAAAGCCTTAGAAGAGGGGCTTACTCTTACTTAGCAAGCTCATCAGGTTCCTTAACGGCCAAGCTTGGGAATTAAGTTAATCATAAACACAGTCAAAAAGACGCTCGCGGTGCACGTCCATGCCCCACCCCTCACTCATCTTGGAGCCCGAGTGCTCCTCTGTGACCTCCGCCTCCAGATCAGACCCTTTCCACCCCCGGCGCTGCCACAGGGGCTCCGTAGCTCACGCTTGGGGAGCGCCTACCACGCGTACTTCCACAGCGCTGTTGCGTTCGATAATCATGATACCCTGGCAAGTCAAATGTATTTCCCCTTTAGACGGCCGAGAAGAATGAGGCTCCCATGGATGAGGTTACTTTCCCACGGTTTCACAGACAATAAATGGTGAAGGGTGGAGGACAGCACCAGGCTGTCTGACTCCAGAGTGTGGGGACGGGCTCACTGGACAGTCGGCTGAGCCCCATAAGTGGACAGCCATTGACAGCAAGCAAGAGGGAGCAGGACTAGAGAGTTTGCTAATGTAACCAAAGAGTTAAGGGGCCACGGGTCCTCCAGGCAGGGGGTGCACTCCAAGACAGAGAAACGCTGGTCCCAGAATAGGGTTACAAACCTTTCATTTACAACTCTTATCTGAAAAGACACCCTTTTAACTGAACCATAAAAGGCAGCTCCCGAAGTAATAAAAGTATAGTCAAGGAAGTGTAAGACAACAGGGGCACTGATTGTTACAGAGCTGGGTCAGAAAGAGAGCAGGTAGTGTCCCTGGAGTCATTCATTTCATCTACCAACACCCCGATAGAACGCCCAGGTATCTTCAGGACGTATACAAGGTCATTGTTGCCTAGTTGGGAAAATTAATCCATAAATACGGTAATGAAATTCTTCCATTCTGCTCCATTTTAAATCAACCCAAGGTACTCTTGGCATTTTTGCCAGTAGTGAGTGAGTTGCTAGTTGTCAGTGAGGCTTGTCTGTAAGCACCAGGATCTAAACAATGGCCACTGAGTTCCCCAGGACACAACTGCAGATGTTGAGACTACGTAAGAGATCCTGGAATGGTTGTCATAAGAACATGAATTATCGGTAGAACCACTAGAAGTTATACATACTTAGAAGCCCAATACAGGGTTATACTTGCACAATTGCTACCTCTTCAGCATCTTGGTAGTGATGGGGACGAGGCAGTGGGGCTGTGGGCTTCCGTGTAAACACCACTCACTTTTACCAGAGTGAGCTATTGAATTTGCCTTGCTGGAAGAGAAACGCGGATACTGATTTTGGAATTGTAAATATTCAACAGTCGCTTTGGATGTGTTTAGCGAGTCTCCACCCTGACAGACACAAAATCAAAAGCAGGCAGCTCTGTATTCTGCAAGCTCTTAGGCGGCTTCAGGGGACACCTTTCCCAATGCCACCCCTCCCCTGGGATCTGAAATGTCCCCGACATTCACTCCATGAGTTTAGGGTATTAATGATTTCCTAAGAACATGGAAACAATATGGAGAGAGGTTGCACCATGAAGCTGTTAGAGGGACAACGTTGAGGGCGCAAAGGGGAGATCTCCAGGCTCCAGATTTGTCACTTTTCCCCCTTAACTGAAGCCAACCTATGTAACCTTTGCGAACTTCCGTGTTCTCCCTGCCTAAGAGGGAAGCCGTGCTGGGTGAAGATGAGTGACAGCATGCAAATGCAACGTGGAGCATTGTGCCAGAACCAAATTAGGAGCTCAGAAGGGAGTAACCACAGCTGCCCCCGTATCCACAGGTCCTTGTTTCCAGGACCTCCTGCAGATACCGAATTCTGCAGATGCGCAAGTCCCTGGTATAAAATGGGGTAGTCTTTTCATACAGCCTGTGTGCATCTTTCCATGTACTTTAAATCATCTTTAGATTATGCATAATACTGGATATCACAGAAAGGCTATATACCTCGTGGTTGCACTGCACTGCTTGGTCAGTAATGACAAGAACAAAGGTCTGGGCCTGCTCACTACAGATGCATTTAGTTGAAGCAGTGGATATGAAACCTGTGGATAGAGAGAGCCAACTGTTATCAGCATGGTCACCAACACAGCCCCAGATGGTGCAGTAATCAGCTGGCTGGTCCTGCAGCAGTGACAGAGTGCTGGGACTGAGGGCAAGGGAGCGTGATGAGCAGGAAGGTGCAAGGTGCAATCTGGACCCGGGCTCCTGCAAGAGCAGCCAGGCAGGGTTAGAGCATCTCACTCGGGCAGGACCCTGGGGACACTGAGTAACTCAGGCACCAAGGAATTATCAGTGCTGAAAGAAGACGATGCAGCCAAGTGGGAACGTAACGACCACACAGCTAGGAGGAGAAACACAGGTGTATCTCCTTCATCTATGGCTCATATACCACCAAGTCTGCCCTCTGCTACCCCAGAGCCCGATGTGGCCTTCCTAACGGGGACCGTCAGATGTCTGCGGTACCGTGGCTATTAAATGTGACTGACAGCCAGTGAGCCTCATCACGGGCCAGGAAACTGGAGCACGGCGGGATGAAGTCATGTGACCCTGGGCACAGATTTCGGTGCTATGAAGAACAGATGTCTCCCTAGTCTTTTCTGAATCCTAAACTTTTCCTTGTTGGAGGTTAACGAAAGTCAGTCTGTAACTACCATACTCTGAAGGCTCATCTTCCAAAGCCAACACAAGAGGCAAAAATGCAAACCATCTACACTCCCCTGATGGACTCCTCTGGAGGGTACCAAAGACAGGAAGGAAGTAATCTCTCTACAAGCCAATACAGCCAATCTCCCCTCCCTTGTAGAACACGGTCATTGCTAAGGGTGGCTACGGTGTCCCGGGACTCTCCTCCCGCCCTCCGTGAGCCTACTCACTGGCTCTGTGGCAGGTGTGACTCCACCTTGCCAACCAGTCCTGTCTCATTGCAGGGGCAGAAGCAGGAAGGCAAGTCTCAGCTCCCAGGGAGTGCTATTTCATAACGAGGTTCCCGCCCAGGAGGATTTTCCCACATCCCAGTGTTATCTTGGTGCATCTTTCCGGGGAGTGCTAACTGACTGAACAGGGAAAAGGCAATGGCTCAGGAGCAGAGCTGGCGCTGGGAAACGCTTTTGCTAGGGCTTTGAGTAGCAGAAAGCAGTTACCTGGCACTTTCCTCTAGCTAGGAAATCCGCTTCTCCATGCAAGTCTACAAGAAGCAAACGGAACTTGTGCTTTTGGAACTGATGAATAATGTGGCGTTTCTGGTGGGTGCTGAGGAACTGTCTGTCTGGGCAGCTGCTGAAATACCTAAAGAGCTTTAGGAGCAAGTATGCGGCTCCTGGGCGATGAGAAAGCATTCCATTAGCATTGCTTCAGGACTGCGGAGGATGTAAAAACATTTCCTGCATTAAGATTACCGGCCAAGTCAAACAGAAACTCTGACACTGCGAAGAAAAAAAAATCCTAAACAACACTTGGAGAATGCTAAACGAATATCTCTTTGTGAAAAATCACTAATATGTGCTTTGCAAGCCATTTAAAATTCTTTGGGGTTCCAAGCTAGTACAAGCGATGTCAAACACAGGCATGCCTTCCATTCCCGGGAAAAAGGAAGGAAGGAAGGAGAGAGGGAGGGGGAGAGAGGGAGGGAAGAAGGGAGGAAGGGAAAGGAGGGAGGGAGGAAAAATAATCAAGATACAGGTAAATATTCCAAACAGAAAAAAAGGTAAAAGGTAACACAAAAAAATTGAACTTGAAAGTTCTTGGCAATTCAGAGACCAGAGCTCTCTCAAATTTCTCCTACCAAAATGTAATAGGAAATGACACTATAGAGAAATCTTTAAGAAATCTAAGGCCAAGGACATTCTAGAAGAAAACAAACCCCCCAAATTAGGCATTTAGGCTTTTCCAGATCACCTTTGCCCGAAGGTTACAATTATTAAACAAATGTAGTGCTTTTCTTATTGAAATTCATCTATAATAAAATGTACAGGTTTTTGAGCACAGGGTTCAGTGAGTTCTGACGAATGGGCGCCCCTATGTAACCACAAAAAGCAGCAGCAAGGTATTTCCTGTAACCCAGAGGGCGCCCTCTGCAACAGGGGTACTCTCTGCTCTGTTTCTGTCACTGCGCATCCAATCTCACTATTCTAGAACGCCGCACACCTGGGATTCCACAGTAGTTTTCTGTGTCTGGCCTGATGTCTTTGAGGTTTATCTATGTTCTTTATTCTTTCCAGCCTTTCTCTGTTGTGGACAGCACTGCTCCCATTTCACAGATGAGAAGACTGTGGCTCAGAAAATGGAGACTTGTGGTCAGGTCAGTCAGCTTCACAGGACTGGACTTCCAGTGCTGGGCATGCCAATTCTGATCTTAAGAGACACCGGTGTCCAAAATCCCTGCCCTATGTCCCGTGCCTACTAGAGACAGAAAGAAGGCAGAATCTCCCACAAATGCACACACTTCCAGCAAAAAGGCCTAGGTGGAGGAAACATTTTAAAATATAAAATAGAGAAGTTGGAATAAACTTTTTAAGATTCAAGAAGGGGGGTGGGGGGAAAGGGCCTGGTGTCCTAGCAGGCAACAGACTACAGCAACATGTAAGAAGTGATGTGAGATGAAATGAAGACATGATAAAAACATTGGTCATGCTGGTATTAAAAGTAGTAAGATGTTGACGGCTCGCGCCTCCCAAGGCCCCCTTCCACGTTCACCATTATCTAGCCCAGCTGCGGGAACCTGCTGTTTTAAAGGCAGGAGAGTGGAGCAGCCCGTGACAGCACCTGGGTTATTTATCATTAAGTATAACCCCGCTACACTATATTTTATTATGCTGCCTTTAAAAGGGAGATAATACAAGTGTGGTTAATTTGCTTCTCTTCTTTATCTGTACAGTGTCATGACCCTCCATGGCTCTGTCCCACGAGATTGGTTTTTCAACCAAAAAGAAATCCACAAGAAACTGTCCCTAAAAATTCCATTAATAACCTCTTTCAGCGCGTATAGGTTGCAGGGTCTGGAACTAAGAATGTTTTAATCTCTTCAGCAAAACAATGTCTCATAATGATGTACAGGACTATTGCTGTACTGATGAAGAATCATACATAATTCAGCACCTTTCACTTGGCACCGCTGCGATATCCTCATTAGCTGTGGCTCACAGAGTCTGTCAGATGGTGTCCATGCGAACGCAGGCATTATATTGTCTTTGAGATGTGCAGCTGCTTCCATGACACTGCCAGTATATAAAAACATGACGCCAGTTTGTTTTATTTAGTGCTAAACCTTCCAGTTTGTAAAAACAAGGCTGACACAGAGCCTGACATGAGGCAGTGAAAATAATTAGCTCTCATTTTCTCAGCCTCCTATTTCCTTCTGCCTGCTGTTTCTCTTTCCACTAAACCACCACATGTCAGTCGAAATGGGAGGCAATTAGTGGGCTCATTTCAGTCCCCACAACTGTGCTGAAAAGAAAGTATTTATGATGGCACAATGAACAGCTGAAAGATTAAATAACATTTGCCTTTTGAAAAGAAAATGACTTCTAGCTAAATGGGCAATTTTTGATTATTCTCAAACAAGCTTAGAGTAGTTGGTTTTTAAAATACAAGAAAGGAAAATGAGTCATTTTTAGGTGAAAGAATCAAATAAAACTTGACACAGTAATGCAAATAACTGATGTTTTATTGCAAAATATGTAAATGCGTTATACCCTTAACAATGGCTTGTGTCTAAGGTCAGGGCAGATGGGTCCAAGTAGACACCAGTGGAGATAAGGTTGCTGGATTGCCTTTTGGGGGGTTGCTATTTGAGTTATGTCTGCAAAAGGGACTGGGTGATGATGTTAAGAGAAAGTGAAACAAACCAAGTGTGACACACTTCCATAGGACACATTGCACACTTGACTCTGCAATGGGTCGGTTGTTGGCTGGCACGTTAGGAGAAGGTTTTTGTTTTTTTTTTTTTTGTGTATGTGAAATCAAAAGGTACTAGGTATTCATCCTAGAAAAAACAGGTCAGTCTTGCCATTGATTTCTGAACAATGAAGAATTTATTCTATCTCAGACTGGACTTCTTAATTAATACAGACGGTAGTCTGACTTACCTAAATACTGATTACGGTATTTAGAAATACTTAAAAAATAAAAAAATTAAGTATTGGGAAATTTGCCACAAATTAACTTTTACCCAGAACTCTCAAAATACAAAAATAGCTGTTTACTTGCTCTGTTCATCTCCTCCCACTCCCATGACTCGAGGGCTAACTCCAAGCAATACAGTGCTTGGAAAAAACACTGAGCTAGTTAGTAGGCATTGTTTACCAGTTGAGCTGTTCTCAGTCCAAACGCTACAGTCCAGGGTTGATATGGTTCTCTGACATTTTAGAATTTCCAAAAGAGCGCTTTGAATTTTGCTTCAAATTATCCTTCCCTCTTATAGTTGACTGTTTTCAAGATGCAATTCTTAGTCCAGAAAACATGAGTCCCTGTGAGTGTGCGGTCTCCTCTAGTGGCGAGATCCCTAGAGGCTTCTGGAAGCTTGCTTCTGAAGAGAGATCTCTGTTAGCGTCAACCACTGTGCCCTCCACCATAACTGGGATAGTTTCCACATTTTTTAATGACAGTCACAAAGTGAAATTTTATTCATCTGGTTCCCTAAGTCTCCTCTTTTTCCTTTTACGATATTGGATCCAGTTTTTTTTTTTTTTTTTTTTTTTAAATTCATACAATCTGGTCATCATGAGACAAAATATGACTAAATGAGCCAAGGGTGACTCAAGATGACTTAAGCCAATAACAGATTCATTAGGAGTCTGGAGCTCTCCTTAAGCTAACTGCACTTATTACGACAATGGGTAACCAGCCATGTTGTGTTTGTAATTTATTCCGGCTTAGGTTTTATCATGTTTCGTATACTGCTATTCTGAAAGGAATTCACAAGCCTGATTAAGAAGTCTGAGAGTGACCAGGAGTCAGCTCTCACAAGCTGATTGTTCACGGCTCACTCCAACTTCAAGGTCGGTGACGTTGGCCATGGTGGAATGTTTACAACAAAGGAATCTGCAAAGGCTACAAATCAGGGCTGTCTTCCCTAGGTCTTAGACGCTTCCTGCTACAGTAGCAGGTGGCCATCAGCACTACAGATGGAGTGCCCGGCTCAGTGCTGCTCTCGTGCTGGAGGTGGCTGTCCAGCCCATAGGACAGAGGGCATCTGCACATGGCAATTAGAAATCAGCAGCGAGGTATGCAGTTCTACAGTTCTGAACTGCCACTGCTTCTTTGCTGACGATTAACACTTGTTTTATTTCCTAAAAGCCACTTCACTGAGGTATGATTGATATACATAAAGCTGTGCATATTTACTGTATACAACTTCATGAGTTTGGAGAGAAGTGCACACCTGTGAGACCATCACCATGATCTACGCCATCAACCTATCTATCACCTCTACAAGTTTCCCCCTGCTCTGATTTTTACTGTTAGTATAACAACATATAACCTAAGAGCTACCCTCCTGGAAAATTTTAAAAAGAGGTTTATTTTGATCTGCTTGAAAGGTAGAGTGAAAAAGACAGAAAGGAAAAGACAGGGAGAGAAATCTTTCATCCACTGGTCATTCCCCAAATGCCTGCAACACAGCCAGGGCTGGGCCAGGCCAAAGCCAGGAGCCAAGAACTCAATCCAGGCCTCTCATGTTGGTGGCAGGGACCCAAGTACTTGGGTCATCTGCTGCCTCCCAGGACGCATTAGCAGGAAACTGGATAGGAAATGGAGCAGCTGGGACTTGAACTGGCACTCTGATATGGGATGTACTCATCTTAAGCAGTGGTTAAACGTGCTACACCACAGCGTCTGCCCCTCTTAGCAAAACTTAAGTATACAACATAGTATTATATCTATAGGCATCATGCTCACTACACAGATCTCTAGGACTTATTCATCTTGTATAATTGACACTCTCCACCCTTTGACGAAGGCCCCCCTGCTACCTCCTCCTTGGAATTTGTATTTCTTATAGAACTCTACCACTGCAAGCTTATATACTTGGGCACACAAATATACGTGTGTGTATGTACATTCCTCTCCCCCCAACCCAATGGTTGATCATGAGAAATAAGCTTCCCTACATCAAAATTTTAACAAATGTATAATATATCAAAGTAAAGCAAAGCTCTGCTTTCAGCCGTTGTAAAATTTATAAAAGGTGTTGGCTTTATACTTCCTTACAAAATCCTTTTCTTTGTGCCCTGTTATTTTATTCATGTTTATCTATCCATTTATAAAAATTACACAAAAGGGGGAAAAAAGCGCTATTTGACAGTTTTTGATATTTATAGTACTCCAGGAAAGGACCTGGAGATCCAATTAAATTTATTAAATGCAACATTTTATAAGCAATCTAATAAAGACCTGAAAGCACAATGCAAGTGGGAGGCATTTATAAAAGCAGCATTTCTAACCTATAGAGGAAACCACTGGAGAGGCAGAGCTGCTGCCTGAACTTCTTCCTGCGGGGGGTGGGAGAAGCAGCCAGGTGCTGACAACGGGAGGCTGGAAGGAGCCCCCAGTGATAACTGTCCACCTGGAGGGCCTCGGCCAGTCCTCCTTAAGCCTCTTCAAAGTCTTCGTTGCATTCCCCTGTTTGATTCTCTTGCCCCTTCAAAACACCTCCCAACAGGAAATCAGAAGTGATGGTCAAGTCCGGAAGCCTGAACCCTACTGGAATGTCCACAGTAGCCAGAGAGTTGGGAGAGACAGGCTGCTTCCTCCCAACTCCTCCTGGGGAATCAGCGTAGAGCCCCAGGATCCCAGCTGCCACAGGCCGCCTCTGCCCCACTGGGGAAGACAAGGGACAAGTTACGACTGCTCAGTGCTCACAAGGCTGAGGACACCCCAAGGCGTTCCTCACTTTGCTTTTGAATTTTCATGACACAAAGCCTCAAAAGGCTCTTGGTGAGAAAACTGCTGGGTGGTTGGATAGTTTATCC
Source organism: Oryctolagus cuniculus (assembly GCF_964237555.1). NCBI lineage: Eukaryota > Metazoa > Chordata > Mammalia > Lagomorpha > Leporidae > Oryctolagus > Oryctolagus cuniculus. The sequence goes on from NC_091434.1 coordinate 67,892,473, forward strand.
CTTGGCAATTTGAGAATCAATATTCCCGAGTGGTGCACTGATAAGAGATACAATAATCAACTCTATGCAGCTGAATATTTCAATAAAACCAGTGGCTTCCATCCCGGGGGTGCACCGAGCTGTCGGAGGCTCTGGAAGTGGCTTTCCTTTGGTGCCAAGTCAAAGGCCTGCAATAACAAAACCCAGGTACTTTCTGTGCAAAACAAAAATAATGGTGCAAAAGAACAGTGCCTTTTTTTTTTTTTTTTTGACAGGCAGAGTGGACAGTGAGAGAGACAGAGAGAAAGGTCTTCCTTTTCTGTTGGTTCACCCTCCAATGGCTGCTGCGGCCAGCGCACTGCACTGATCCGAAGCCAGGAGCCAGGTGCTTCCTCCTGGTCTCCCATGCAGGTGCAGGGCCCAAGGACCTGGACCATCCTCCACTGCACTCCTGGGCCACAGCAGAGAGCTGGACTGGAAGAGGAGCAACCGGGACAGAATCCGGCACCCCGACTGGGACTAGAACCCAGGGTGCCAGTGCCACAGGTGGAAGATTAGCCTATGCATGCATGGTGCCGAGTGATATCCCTTTCCACAAGGAGGCGGCGGGATAGTGGTTAACTCCTTCGAGCTGCTCCTCTCAGGTGGGGGCTCTGGCTGGGAACTTCCCCTCCCTCCCTGCCTCTCAGTCTCCCCAGGGCAGGGCTATGCTGCCTGTCAGCTGCGTGTAACCACGGCACGAGAGAAATATTCACAAAGGACTGACACGGTGTCATCATTGGCCTTTCCTGCCTCACGCATGAGAAGCACTCCAAGACCCGATTTCTGCCAGTTTGGCTGCCGTAACTTCCAGGCTGCCTCAACAATGATTTTTCAATTAATAATTAACTGTACTCTTTAGAAACAGGTCAAGTACATGGGGAAAATCTCCTCTCACTTCGTAATTTGTATGGCTAAGGAAGCTGTCGGGCCAGTCCTGCCATTTTCCCAGTCAGGTTGTTCCTGAGCAGGACAAGTCACAGGACACGCTGTCTGTGGGAGCATTCTTACAGCAACCACGGGGCTGGAGCCTGGTCAGGGCCTGGCTCCGAGGAGGGCCGTGGAAGTGAACACCAAGTTCACAGGCATGGAGCCATAAGCGGCCCCGGGCACTCAAACATGGATGGATTCCCAGGGTTCTGCAAATCAACCTCATTTTGTGCTGTAATTCATCTGGTTGTAAAGTACAGCTGAGGGGAAAACTTAATCTGAATTCTTACAACAAAAGGTTGATAGGTTTTATTTACCATGGAAGCCTTTTACATTACATTGTATATTTATATGTGAGGTCATATTTTCATTGTTCTGAGTAGGCCTAAAGTTACTGAAATGACAGAGCAATTTTAAGGGGTGGACAGTTTGGTGGCCTTTCTCAAAGGCAAAGGGGGAATGGAGCCATCTTCTTTATGATAAAGTCACTGCCAGACATTATTTCAGTGGCTGCCACTTGTGAAAGAAAAGGTGAAATCAAGCAAATGTCTCTGAAATGCAAGCTCTTAAATTGAATTTCCGATGCCCATCTCTTCTAAGCCTTATACTAGTCATGGAGCTGGGGGTGACAGAAGGCCTTACTTTGTGAGGTTGGGTTTATGAGAACTCAGTCAATAGCGATTTTGAGGAAGAGTGAGTGAGTGTGCGTGTGTGTTCTACATTTAAGGGTCAAGGTAACAGGTGAGGAACTGGACTATTAATTCATAGCATATTTGTGAGAAAATATTTCATGAAGCTAGGGCACAGACAGGCAGAAATGCATAGTTCAAACTAGACAATAGTTTATTCGAGGATTATTTTAAGTAAGTTTATAGTTGGCTTGAATATCTTGGGCCAGGTATGAGAGCTCGCGTGTGTTTAAGACAAAGACAATAACAGTCATAATTTCTGGTCTCAGCTCTGTCCTTGCCTTACCTCACACTGGCCGGACACTTTCTCCTGCCCCCAGTCTGCAATGTCAACACTATGTATCACACACAATGTCAAGGGGATAAATGAGATGACATTTATAAAATACTGGAGTTCTTCAGGAACAACTATTCTCTAAGCATAAGTTTTAGACACTGTATTTAGGAAATTGCTTTGCAACTGCCCATGGCCTTCTTCTGGCTCCAATTCAGTGCTCATCCCTTCCAACTTTCCCCGGTGAGCCTCACCTATTCCAGTCACTGCGCACTGTTGGCCATTGCACCCACACAGCACAGAACCATCCATCCAGCTGCCACAGTGGAAGCCTCTGCACCATGCTGGCTCCTCCCTCTCACTCACTCCACGTCCAGCTAGACACACAGATGGTGTCACTGGTTCTGCCTCAGTGTGTCCTGAGACCTCCGGCACTAGCACAGGACCACCTCAGATCCTTGTCACTTTGCACCTTTTTGTCTGCACTGTCTACTCTCAGGTCTTTTTCACTCTTACCCAAGAAATTTGCAATTCTTCCTCCTCCATCTCTCAGAAGAGCCCTTGCAAAGACATAAATTTGATCCCATCTACTCTCTGCTGAAAACCCTTCACACTCCATAGCTTAGCATACAGCACAGTTTTACTGGTCACCAGCCCCTGTGGAACTCTGGTAACACCATTCCCTCTGCTCCAAGCCAAGTCTCCCCAGAAGGAGGGTGCTTGATTCGCGTTATGAGGTTCCAAGGGAATTGGCTCAAGGAGACCTTGCTGCATCTCTGGGCATTGAGCGGCCCAGCTTTTGCACACACTGCTCCTTTGGCACTCCACATCTCCCTTCCCAACCGTTCAAGTTCGGGTTTAAGCATGACTCTACCATGAACACTTCACGACCAGCCCCATGCCTTTTTGCATCTGCTGTAGCTCATCCAGCGCACCTCCATAGGGTGATACCCGTGGCCTTATAAAAACTCGTCATCCCTCACCCATCTTATCCGTTTCTCCCAGCTGTGGAGTCCGTGCAAGCCAGTACTATGCTTTTTGACTTTGTGTTCTGATCGTTTAGCATCAAGTGAGGCATACGTTAGGTCACCAGTAAATGTCTACTGAATGAGTGGGTGGAAATGATTTCTCTGGATGGGTGACCAAGCAGCAGAACAAGTTGTGGCGACTTTAGCCTTGTGAATAACCTATGACTCGAGTACTCTACACAACAAGATCAAAACTAGACCATAGACCATTGTATCTAGAGCCAAATATCATCCATACCTCCTGATGTAAACACACACACACACACACTCCAGTTTTTCCACCTTAACAAGTTGTTTGTTAACTGGAATCATTTTCTTGGCTGAGACTTCTCTTGATAAATCTCTTTCAAGGGAATTCTCTCCCTCTAACCACGGACAAGTCATGCAAAAGTTGAAACAGAGAGAGCTCAAATTAAATGCCACAGAATTGAGGGTACTAAAGAAGGCAGATTGAGATGTACACTTTGTTTATCATGGGATGGACTTGGGGGTGCCCACAACTGCAGAATCGGAGGCTTAGAGGGGCCTGAGCCACTGCTAGAAACTTCCTCTCCTGCTTCCTTTCTACAGCTGCTCTGAGAGCAAGGATGGACAGACAGGGATCCACGCCCAGACGGAGAGGAAACACACTCACACCTGAAACCGGGATTCACAGCAGCTTTCATTCAACCAAGTTTTGTGGCCCAAACCAGGGAGGTAACGATGTCCAGTGAGCTGAAGCATCACCACACCTGTAGTGGCGCGGGCAATACACTCCCTGCCTGAGCGTCTAGAAACAGCGCCTTCTGTATACAGCCCCAGGGGCAGCTCCAGCCCGCACAGCAACTTCTAATCATTCCCAACCACTGGCTCCCTGGAATGCCTTGGAGAAAGCATGGTTTATTAACAAAGGCCAGGTGCCCAGCTGAGCCCATCCCAGCCTCCCCGGAGCAGCCAGACCCGGGTTGTGAGGAACCGTGTTTATAAGACCCTGTTGCTTCTTCCAAGGAGAGTTATAAACAGTGCAGTAGCTAAGAGCTTGGGTTCTGCAGACAGAAAACCTGTGCCCAAGCCCTTACTCTACTACTTGCTACCAATGGAACCCGTGGACAAGTTATTTCACCTGCAGGAGCCTCGGTTTCCTCATTTACCAAACGGGGGATGGCAGCATTCGCACCTCAGTACTGGCACACAGCACGTGGGCCATCTGTTCTGCTTATCATTAGCCGTCTATGGCATTCTAAATGCCACCCACCTGCGCTGACTCCAACACATTTGCTCCCTAGGCCAATTAAATGTCACTTGAAGAGCTAAAGGCTGATGGAATGCGCGCTGGTCACACCGGCTGGTAACTGGGGTCGCCATCTTGCCTGCAGTTCCATTCTCGGTGCTCTTTTTATGAAACATTCCCTTAAAGAGACAGCAGACAGGTGGGCACCCCGTGACTGCGAGCAGTGCAAATGGTCACAGGGTGCCCACCGCCTGCCCTGGTGCCTGTGCCCCACTGAGTTAGCTCGAGGGCGTGGGCGGCCCCACACAGGATTGTTCAGCTGAGCCAGAAAACCCCCAGTCTGGGTTACAGAGGCAGCTGGCAGCCCAACTGCTAAATGCCATTTTATGAAGCCTATAAATTTATTCAGAATCGTATCCACAGCTGGTGTGAGGGGTGTGTGTGTGTGTGTGTATGTGTAAGAAATCAGAGTTAAACAGAGATAAAGTGAAGTAGACACAAATTTACCCAAGAGATTTAAAGTGCCATTTACCTGTGGGCCAGTTCCTGGTTTCAAGTGAAAACCAAAAACCAGTTCCAGGTTCACGATTTTTTCCTCATTCTCTTCAGGCCCACCTCCCGAGTCCTAAAATGCAAACGAAGCACCATTGATTCTAGCTGGTGTCACTGTGACTTCTTGTGCAAAGGAGAGGAATTCTCAGCACTGGTTTGTTCCATGTCGATCAGCTGCTTAAACTTTTGGCTGGTTTGGATCAAGCTACAGGTTACAAGTACTTGTAGCAAGAGAAATGACACATGAGGCCTTAGAGAATGTTGCCAAGTGACCTCTCGCATGCACTCGACTGTCTTCTGTTTCACAGTCCTCGTGCGTGCTGCAGTTCTCCCCTGGGAATGCACTCTCCACCTGGGGATGCACCGAGACTTCAGCAGCATTTTCATGCCACTCGAGGCAGATACTTACCAGCTGTTCCCAAAGAGGGATTCTGAGCTCAGGCAGCAAATGTGGACAGAGGACCGAGCAGGGGGCAAAAATGTACCTTCGGGGATCTCACCATGCAGCACCACTGCTGCTAGCGACTGAGTAGGCCTCTGCATTAATTGCAAGTTTCTGCTTTTTCAGCAAAGCATGCCCTATTCCTTTAGACTCTATTCAAAATAGTATGTTAAATACAGCAGTCCCGCTTATGCAGGACTTTGTTCTCCATGGTTTCAGTTACCACAGCCAACTGCTGCCTGAAAACATGGAGTGGAAAATCCCAGAAACAAACAGCTCATAAGTCTCACTTAACTTTGATCACACTCCATTGTTTCAACTGTTCTGTTTTATCCCTGTTGTTAACGTCTTCCTATGTCTAATTTATCAGTCAAGCTTTATCATAGGTATGTATGTGCATCTGGGCTGGGATCCACCGAGGGTCTTGGAGTTGTAGCTCCCATGGATCAGCGAGATAACTGTATACATTTATGGTTGCTCCAATAACAAATCCCTCACACTCCGATGCATTCGATTATCCAGAGTGTTGCTGTGTGAATTCCTTCAGCGACTTACAGAGAAAGGCTCCTGGGGCCAGGCGAGAGGCCACAGGTCCTCACTGACAAAGCTGGCACTTAGCCCTCCTGCCACTTAGGTGAGACACGGTGTTCTTATCATGAATGCGCTGTTAACATTTCAACTTGTGGGGAAGTGGGGTGTTCAATGTAAACACATCATAAGCTTCAAAGAGCCTTTGTTGGACAGATACAATTAAATTTCACTTCAAATGACAGTTTCCGACATTGGCAAATTTAGGCGTGGATGCAACAGGTGCGTGTGTCAATAAAAGTGCATTCTCTCAGTAAGACAAAAACTGTACTTACCTTAATGAGCGGTGGGAAGTGAAACAGGTTCAGGTAATCATGGGTCAATTTCTCAATGGCTGACTGTAAAAACAGAGTCACATGACCTTATTAATGACTCAGTAATACCAGGAGAGGATTAAAATTACCAGGCACACATAAAGGCATTCTTTCTTTACATGGTTCATAAAATCCCTGGGGGATGTTACTATCCATCACCTGTGGAGCATAAACCCGATTTCCAATGTAGAGTGGTGGTTTGCAATTAAAGGAACGGGATATTGTAAAGACGCTAAACCTCAGCCTGAGCAATACACAAAACCCTTCTTCAAACAGCAGTGGTGACAAGTCAGTGTGCTGCTGTACCGACTACAGCCGTCTCTCCCAGTAACGGTGGGAAAACAACGAAGCACACGGACAGGCCACGCAGGAAGACTGAACTCTCCCTAACGGATTTAGTGTGTTGTGCAGGTTTTTCTATGAACCCAACAAAACCCAAATTGTAAAGGAGGGCAATTTAAATTGAGACTTTTTGGGATACTCAGACATAATTCAGCTTTTTCTGTGAATGGATCATGCGTAGAGGGTATAAAAGTGGCAACCTGAGCGAGATCAGATTTTTTTAAAAGCAAAACGTAAGCTCTGCTCCCGATTCCAGCTTCCTGCTAATTGCGCTCGGGGAGGCAGCAGGTCATGATTTAGGTGTTGGGTCCAGGACTGAGTTCTCCTCGCCCTCGCCCTCTCTCGCGGAAGCTTGTCCGGACCACTCATGGAGGGGCTGGGTTGAATGGCGTGCACCTGGGAGCTGCACTAGCTCTGGCAGGCCCTCTAACAGCAGCTCCAGCCTAGGCTGGGTGCAGGGTGGTCGCTGCGCTGACCTACCCTCTAACAACCGGCTTTCCAGCACCTGCATACCTACTACTCCCCACCCTCACCCCGAGCAGGCAGATGCTACCCTTCCCCAACATCTCTCCACTTCCAATCCAACTCCCTGCCAATGTGCCTGGAGAACCAAGGGAAGATGACCCAAATCCTTGGGCCCCCGCCACCCACGTGGGTGACCTGGAAGAAGCTCTGGCTTCCAATCGGTCCAGCTCCGGCCACCGCGGCCATTTAGGGAGAGCACCAGGGATGGAAGAGCTGCTTGCTTGTGCTCCCACTGGCTCGCAGTCTCCCACTTCCGGGACAGGCACTCCCCCCCAACTTCCTCTTCTCTCCCCTGCGGGGGCTCTTGGCCCTTGCTGGCCTCCCGCATGCCCTCTCCCAGCACCGCAGTGCAGCCGCGGCCCTGACCGTCCGGGAGGTGCGTTCCTGGGCCGGGAGGATGTGGGGCTGTGCCTTCCTTCTAGCATCTCTTCAGTGGGAGAGAGTCATACACCACCCAAGGAACCATTTCCAGGGGGCCTGCTCCCCGTGCTGTACGGCCGCCCTCCACCTAGTTCCAGAATTCTTTCAGGGAGCTAGGCCTCCTCCCCCACAAGCCTGGTCCCGCCACCTGTAGCTCTGGCTGGGCCTGCTCTCTTGGACCCCGGTGTGAGTGGCAGGTGGTGGGCAGCCTGTGGCGCTCTCTTACTTGTGCGCTTTTGCTTCAGGAGCCAGGCCTCACTCTCTCCCTTGTACGCCCTAACTGGGTTTGCAGAAATCTAGCCTCTCCTGACAACTCCACTGGAGACTTCTAGAAGGGAGGTGTGAGAGGCAATTCTGAGCACTCCCCCCAGCTGCTCCCCCGCCAGGCGGAAGTCCTAAGCCTGCACGCTCTGGCCCACCTGTCTGCTACCGCAGGTGAGTTCACCTCCCAGCCGGTTCCTATTCTTCCCTACATTCTCTCCTGTTTCTCTCTTAGCTCCTGATTCTCTCCGTCCTTTCTAATTCCTACCTACATTCCCAATTCTGCCCTTCCTCTGTAACCCCAAGGCTGCGTACTCCACGAAGTTCTCCCTTTCCAGCTCCCTCTGGGCCCCTCCCAAGCCAAGGGAATGAATCAGCTGCCTGCGGGAAGCTGCATGCCCGTGTGCTGTTTCCTGGGAAGTAAATTCCTCCCCGGGACCCTCCTTGAATCTTCACAGGCCCACTCTTGCAATTAGTAGGCGCTCATTGAATCTGCTGAGTAGTAACCAATACAGCTGGACACGGCTTGCCCTAATGACACAGCCAGTATTTAGGGGGACCCCTCCCCCAGCCGGACCATCCTGGGCCAAGTCAGGGGATACTCAGTGATTTTGGGTGAGTCGTTACAGCTCACCACCCCCTTTCACCATAACTGGTTCTTTTTCAAAGACAGCACAGGAGAAGGGGGGCCCATCTTATTTGGTCTCTGCCAAATTGTTCAAGATTCACAAACTTTCTTTTGGGATTCTGACATGGCTTTCCAGGGCAGATTTGCACACGTCCAGGTGGAGCTCAAGTTCTTTGCCAGCCTTTGAGATATGTATCTTAGACAAGTTATCCTGCCCCGTGCACAGGACAGAAGAGATGGCAAGGCCCAGCTTTCTGTCTGGGGGATGGTGTCTGGGGTTAGTGCCTGGCCGTTATGCAGAGGGTGCTAAGGGCTGTAAGGACGGATCCGTGCACGGATCTCAGCTCTGCTGAACGCAGCGAAAACCTTCTCTTTGGCCCTTATTGGGGATTTCTCTAGGAACGCCAGCGTGAGCAGCTCTGAGGAGAGGGGAGAGGCCTTTGGGGAGATGTGGATTTGGGCAGGAAGTGCTTTCTCTACTTTTCCTTTTTTATTCTTTTCTCTGTTTAATTTTAAAATTTATTTTCATATTATTTGAAGAACAGAGAGAGACACAGAGAAGAGCCATCTTCCATCCATTGGTTTACTCCCCAGCTGCCAGCAAGAGCCAGGGCTAGGACAGGCCCACACTGGGAGCCAGGAACTCAGTCGAGGTCTCCAACATGAGTGACAGGGACTCGAGTACTTGAGCACCACTGCTGCCTCCCAGTGCATTAGCGGGAAGCTGGATTGGAAGCAGAGCTGGGACTCCAAGCCCGGCACCTGCATATAGGACGTGGGCATCCAAGCGGTGCCCTAATTGCTGTGCCAAACCCCAGCCCCCTCTCCTTTCTAACTTGTGCACACCCCTCTATCCACCCAATCTCTCTCTTGAAAGAGACTGAGTAATAACAATGTCCACACAGATGCAAGCAATTCTTATTAGGTTTAGTAACGAAACGCGAAACCCCAAAACAAACAAAAACAGATCTGGTTGCTAAACTGCCAAAAGCAGCAATGACCACATCCCTGCCCCAACCAGAAGCTATGGTAAGCCTGAAGCTTCAGTGGACCAGCTGGGCTCTCCTGGGCAGGAGGGTGATGACAGCGCACAGAGGGAGGCACCTGTCCCCAGGCACAGCCATGATGACTGCAGATTCCACACACCTTCCCATCACAGGTTTCCGTTTCACCTGGGTCATGGGTCATGTGCAAGTTCCAGGACCTGAGGGGTCTCTAAGGGGCGCCGGGCCCTGCAGTGTTACGGGGAGTGGCTGCCTGCTATTCCAGGCTGTTCTCCAAGCACCGCACCCCCTTTCTTTCAGGTCTGCACACTAGGCCTCCTTCCACACTCAGGCCTCTCCCTGGGGACCCCCTCCCTTTGCCTGGCTAACACCCACCCCTTCCTCATCCCAACCCCACCTCCTTCGTGGCCTCTTGCCCAGTGACACCTGTCTTCTCCACCAAACCTGTGCCTTCCTGATTGCACAGGGGTGACGTCTGGGTATATCCAGGTGGGTTCTGCTGTGCCAGGGAGTGACCTTGGCGCTGCATTTGGGGGGGGGGGGGAGTCAGGGTCCCATGAGGACAGCAAGCAGCACAGCCCAGAACCATTGATGGGCCACATGGCAGGTGCTCCACCAAGACGGGCCGATGGCGCCTCCCGCTCCAAGGTACCTTTAGATGGATGATATGCCCCTTGGAGACAATGCCCATGTCTTTCAAGTCTTCTTCCTCCAGAAGGAGCAGCCGCTTCCCCGTGATGTTGTTCTCCTTGAACAAGCTGGCGTACACACTCATCTCTACACAGGAGTCGCCTGGAGGGAGCAGGCGGGAGGCAAGACAGAGTCAGCCGCCGCCACAGCCAGCGCAAAGCTGCCGCCGTGCGTTAAGAAGGGGAGTCATGCCACTTGCCTTTTGTGACGAGCTGCTGAACCCAAAAATACTGTGGAAGAGAGGACAGATTTGCTCTTGAAGATTCACACACAGTCAGTGGCCAGTCATAACACAGTACAACACACAACCCGCAATGGGTCACGATAGCCTTAATTCCCGGCTCAGCCCACGAAGCTAACACGGAGCAGTTTTTCTCTGTAGATTTAGCGTCTCACGCTTTCAAACTAGAGCCCTCCCTCCCTAGGGGCCGGTGGACGGATGAAGGGCCTGGGGCTTTCCTCCTGCTTTTGAGGGGAGTGCATTTTAAAACCCTTTCCTGAGGGTTCTTGGGATGGGGTGTTTCCACCGATGTGCCAGTCGTCCCCTTCGAGAGGGGACACACAGCAGAGCACAGAGACATGGACAGAATGAGCCCGTGGCATGAGGGAGCCATGTGGCCCTGCAGTGGACTGGGTGTGGCAGGAGGCTGGGCTCAGGGATCCCTGCCCCCAGGATCTCACCTGAGCACCGGTGGTCTCTCCCACTACCAGGGTGAAGGCACACAGACAAGAAGCCTGACTTGGTCCCTCTGATTCTCGGGGTGTAGGGGAGGGGGAGGTCCTCCCCACTGGAATTTTATTTAAATGGCCTGGAAGCCACCCAACCTCAGAACCAAGCCTAAAAATAACCGTTAGAACCCAGTGCTTTTGTAAAAATGTCTTCTCAAGTGAGATGGGCCAACTTGGCCGCTGGGGATAAAGAGATGACATCCAGGCCCGTGGTAGAGGAGAGCCCAGATCCTCTCTCCACGTGAAGCAGGGCTGGCAGGGGAGCTCGGCCGCGGGCTCAGTGAACGGGAAGGCACAGAGGCAACTGGCACCATGTTTCCTCCTTTGCAGAAGCCAAAGACGTCCGCTGACGCTGAGGGTGTTTCATTTCACAAGAACTCAGAGGGCAGAGAGGGACATGCCCCGGCCTACAAGTCAGGATGGGCTGTGCAGACAGGCCTTTGGGAGTTTCTGGAAGGGAGTCAGTACCTGTGGTACCTGGCCTGTTCCCTGGGGTGGGGCCCATATCCGCTAAGACTGGCGCCGCATCGTTTGCCTTTTCTTCGCTTAGTGCCAACCCTTGCATTGTAAAATGGACTTGGACAGGCCTAAGTCCCTGAGGTCTCTGATCAGGAATTCTCAGACCTGGCTGGTCACTAAGGAAACAGGTACGGCAAAGCGGGGAAGGGGGAGCATTCCTTGGGTTTGCTGCCCATCGGGCAGAGGGCGGGACTTCCTTTGGACTAAACAGGCTGCAGAGACTGGCAGAGGGAGGGTGGCAGGTCCAGGCAGAAGGAGGCCTAGTTCAGGGATGCCTGGCACAGCTCTGCCAAGATCCCCACGGTTCTCCACCGTGGTTCAAGCCCACACTTGGCACGTTAGGACCATTAAGTTCAGTACTTTTTCAAGTATGTTTACTGGGCACCCTGGGTCACTGTTTACTTTGCCAGTGGTGTTTATTGTACTCTGGAATACTTCCAGAGCGAATGGGCGAGACCCTCTTATAAGCCTGGAAGAGCTACTTGCTTTCCTCTTGAGGCTTTGTTTTCAATCATTATTGCATTCAAAACTTCAAAAATCGGAATCTGTCAACTTCAGTTAGACCTTCCTAAGGAGCAAACCCCTCTAGCTGCATTTTAAAGTACGTGGACTAATAGAAGAAACACCTGCCCAGCTCACATGAGGCATCAATACAAGCTTACCACGTCGTCTTCGGTCCACGCGCCAATCTCAAAGGAAGGCAGCAGCTGCGTGGGAAATACGAATGAAATGAAAAAAAAAAAAAAGGTAACATTATCATTTTGGGGGGTTTATCCTCTTGTGTCACTCTTAGCTCCCAGCTGCTGCTCTGGCCTTATTCCTCCTGCGGGGCAGGTGGACAGGAAAACAATTTTCCTGAACTTAAGAGGAAATGCTGAGTGCTTAAAGGATCTCTGAACCTAGCAACTGGGAACGCCACCGATCTCTCTGAAACAGTCCATGGTACTTCGTGAGCTGTTTCAGGAGGGACTTCATAGAATCTGGCATATTCCTTGGTTTTACATCCCACAGCAGGGCCTTGGTGGTCAGGAAATTGTTGACATCCACCAGAGAGCAGAGCTTTCCTGGGAATTCTCAGGGTGAGGGTCGTCTGGTTATTACTGACAACTCTCAAGCTGCCACTCGGGAACCAGATGCCCCACCACGACCGTTCTCACGGGTGAGTGTGAGTGTTTAAATGTCTCACTTGCATTATCTTTCCAAGGCCCATGGAGGAAGGATGCGTGCAACGGGCACTGTTCCAGGGCACTCAGACTGCAGACTCGCGCTCACTGAAACAGACGAAGTCCCTCGTGTCAGGTGCACAGCGTGGATGAAGCCTTTCACAGGGCACGTCTGCCCACACCATTCTCAGAGACAAAGAGCCCCTCGGCCGTCATCTAAATAATAAATGCTTACTTAAGTTGAAAAAGTTGGTGTGGCCTCCGGGTTGAATTAGAATTTGATTTGATGGAGTCATTAGCCTTTAACTAGCTGAACTTGTCAAAATGTTTGGATGGCTCATGAGAGAACACGGCAAAGTGCCATTCAGCCTCTTACAAATCCTATTTTCTTATGAGTGAGATGGAAAAAGAATCTGTATTTGGCTGCTTTTATGATTTGTATTAAGAACCAGAGGATGGTGGGTGAATCTCTCTAATCTGTATTCATTTTCTAAGTACATGCTCCAAACTCTGCTAGCAAAAAAAGACAGTGCCTGTCTTCATGGAGCTTTTTAACTTAACTAGAGGGTGGAGCGGGTACGGATCATACACGGGGGGGCCCAAGGCCACCCTCTCAGTTGATTCAGTACCCTGCAGACAAGAGCTGGTCAGTTTTTGTTGACCAGCTTTGCAGAATGGATAAAACTGAAGGGTGCTCTTACTAAAATCCTCAGCTCCCTGGCAGAGGTCAGTGCCTGTGAGTAGACTGAAGACTGGGGTCTTCACCAAGGGTTTCCCAGCAGAAGACAGAGGAATGAAAGGCACAGGGGCTTGAGCAGGGCACCGCGGGGCAAGAAGAAGACAGAGGATTCCAGATGGAGATGCAACCAGGCAAAACACTGGCAGTGGTAGGAGCTGGGGCAGGGCAGGGTAGGGGTGGCATATTCCCCTAACTGGGCCACACAGGCAGTGAGTTCATTCTGGAGAGAAGGGGACAGGAGGTGGACTCTGGGTGGTCAAGCAGAACGTTTCGTAAAAGACCCCCTGGCTGGGGGCCGATGTGCTGGTGTAGTGGGTTAAGTCACTTCCCATTTCCAAAGTGCTGGTTTGCGTCCTGGCTGCTCTGCTTCAGATGCAGCTCCCATCTAATTTACCTGGGAAGATGGCGGTGGAAGATGGCTCAAGCGCCTGGAGCCCTGCTACCCATGGGGGACACCTGCATGGAGCTCCTGGCTTCTGGCTTTGGCCTGGCCCAGCCCTGGCTGTTGAGGACATTTGAGGATTGAACCAGTGGATGGAGGATCTCTCTATCTCTACCTCTCTCTGTTGCTCTGCTGTCTACATAAATTAAAAAAAAAAAAAAGCCCACTGGTTACAATAAACAGGACCATACAGTCTAAGCACCACAGACAAGTTCCAAGGACATGCAGTGTGCATGGAATTGTCATGATGCCACATATGCTCTGCTGCCCCCTGCACTTGGATTCCCCAAACGGCACAGCCCCCTGGCTCCCCTGAGGCATGTAGGTGTTGCCAAGAGCGCTCACCTGCTTCATTTAAGTGGAAAGAAGAGAGACTTGAGGAACAGAATCTAGAGCTGAACTGGATCAAATGAAGTGCATGACAAGCTTTATTTCTTCCCCGGGCAGCTGGATGCAGCTGCAGGATCATGTCACTCCCTTCTTCCCAACAGCAGAAGCGAGTAAGAAGGGACTTGTTGATTAGTTCAAGAAACAAGAGGCTGAGTTACACAAACATTTCCCAGCATCAAGGCCGCCTTTTACAGGAAGCAAGGGGGATGTGCAGCATTTTGACTTTTATATAATTCCCAAATGTTGTGCTAAACCAAATTGGGAATTAAGTATTTTTGATGAGAACAGAGGTTGCAAATGAAGCAACATCTCTGGCTTGAATGTGCACAGGAGAGCAGTTCTCTCCCTCATCTGAGGATGGCTCATCAGCAGGAGGCCAGCCGGCCTGGAGTCAGCCTGGCACTCACTCCAGCAGGGTCCTTTGCACAGGCTCGCAGAGATCAGTGAGCGGAAGGCTGGAGCTTGGCGCGGCTTCCAGGCGGTTTGCATTTGGCAAACCAGGGACGGGAGTTAATGGTCTCCAGCCACACAGAGGCTAGCAGTTGCCTTTGTTTTCTGCACCTTGTTAACATATCAGTGCTAGGCCCTGGGATCAGTTCTAAGCCTTTCTTTCTTTCTTTGGGGATTAAAAAAAAAATCCCTCATGACTGCCCCACCACTTTACAAATTCATTATTTACACTCCAACTGACTTCAGGGGGGAAAAGTGAACACTTGTGCGTGTGCCCGGATGACGCCGATTCCGACCTAAATGATGTCTTATGTACACAGCAACACATAACAAAGGGATTTACTGTCAAAACGTTTATTGCAAAATGGAGTCTTAGAACAAAGGAGAGCAAAGCGAAGTTCACATCAAAACGAAATGTATGACACCGACTTGGATCTCTGAATACATTGTGGCCTTGGTGCTGGAATTAGCAACTTCCAGCCATGAAGTCAGTAACTCAACGGTCTTAGCGCCTAAGAGTAAAGCTTAAATCTTCCATACAAACACGATACAGGATATGTGGCCTAGGACTTGCTCAGAATAACATTGCAATCGAGTAACTGAGAACAAGCTTTTGTTAAAACACACGCACGCGCACACACACAAAATAAAGTGATAATGCCATCTAGTCAAAGCTCACACTCAAAAGATATAAATATTTCCTATTATTTAATACAAAATTTTTAAGAGTGCAAAAGCGGTTTGTGCAGTGTACCCTATCTGACAATAAAAGATAAAACTATTCTGCACACAATATAAAATAACTCATGTAGGCGCTTGAAACTCTGGTTTTGGAGTAAATAACCACACGCCAGAAAGCTCCTCTTGGGCAACAGAGTGCAAAGGAGGCTGGGAGTGTGCGGCAGCCGGGCTGGAGGCCCAGAGAGCCCGGGACTCACTTCCCGTCGCAGAGATGCTGCAGACAGCTAGCCGACTATGCTACAATCAAAAAAATACAGCAGATGCCTCTCCCTGGCGGTGCTTAAAGTCGAAAAGGAAAACAGTCTTACTCCCAAGCAGCAAAAGGTGCCTGATTATAGAAAGTACGCTCTGTCATGTATTTGGTATGGTGAGACTGCTAGTTTGGAAAGCCTAGTCGAACAAAAATCCAAAGAGAGCACGAATATTTAACTCAGAACCCAAGTTCCCAAGTTCTCTTTGACAAAGCGCTTACCACTCCAGTGACAAGTCTGAGACACAAAGGGATGGGCAGAGGCCGGTGATGAGGGGTCTTCCTGGATCTCCCCCACCCCCTTCCTCACCTCCGAAGCTCTCATCAAGTGTGAATACCTCAGCTGCAAACTGCCACCAACAGCCCTCAGGAACAAGCTCTCTCCACTGGTAAACTGTGATTCTGCTTTAAAAACATGACTGTTGGGAAAGAGGAGCCTTTGAAGGTCCTCTGGCTACTTTGCAGAACTGTAGTGACCTCAGTGAGTTTTCTTATTTTGTATTTGTTGTGAAGTTAGCAGGAGTCTCCCCTGTTTCATGACACTTCCTCCAGCGTTTTTCAGGGGGAAAGAAACCACTTCTGTAAGTGGTGATATAAGACAAAGCCACAGCGGCACAAAATTCACAATGGGTATTGTGGCAGTTCTAAAGAAAACCCAGCTTCTGACTTGAGCCATGTTGTGGAACTCTTTCCCCACGGAGAAGGGACGGTGCTGCGGGTGTGGTGGACTGGGTTGGGACTGTCCATGGCACGCAGGAAGTTGTCAATTTTTGGCACTAAATGCTGCCCCAGTCTTGGTGACAACCAAAAAATGTGCCCCAGCCCTCCCAAACCCTGGTAACAGAACTACCCGGCTGAGAACTGGTTTTTATCAAACCCTGCACAGGGGCAACCTTGCAAGTGAAGAGGGATGGCAGGTGTACGACGCCCCCAGGCATGACCACAATTTAAGGTTTCAATTCTTATTCTGCAATCTCTCAATTTCTGCCATTTCTCTTTAACTCTTCTCTTACTACAGGTACAGTTTTGTGTAAGTCGGGGAATGGGAACTAAACCCAACAATGGAAGTTTGCCATTTCAAACAGATAAGAAGTGAATCGGAAGCTGTACAAACAGCATCATTTTTAGAATTCTGCATACGGCCAATTGTTTTTTTAAAAACTAGGAAAACAGTCTAAAGTCTTCTAAGTAATCTTTATACACAGAGAGCAGTATAAAGTTTTGTTTGGATGACTCAGATGTCAGGGCCTTTTTAACATTTTCAGACCACTACAAGGTAGAATAGCCTATGTTACATAGTCAGGATCCACAGCTCGGTTCTAAGCTCCTCCCTGAGGCCCATTCTGCTGTATCTGAGCTCACAGCTGCTGCAAGGTTGAGTCCTGAGCTACGGCCCCTCCAGAAGACAGCAGCAGTTACAAGGCGAGGGAAACCCTGCCTAACTACCGGTCAATCTGGCTGTAGGCAGAGTCCTGTTGCTTTTCTCTTTTGGTCCTGTTGGCCTATTTGGATGTTTTACTAATGCACCAAAACTGTTTTTGAGCAGATGGATTTCCATGTAGAGTTAAAAAAAATGCCTTGCCCAGTTTCATCGGGCTTCTATGTTGCGAATGTGTCGCTGACTACTCTGACACGAGTGGCAAGGTTTACGTTTTCACATCAAGTGCACAGATCCCGTAGCTCGTGGACACCACTCACCATCGCAGCTCTCTGCTTCCCCGTCCGTGAGGCTTTTCCTGATCACACGGGCCTGACCCCCGTGCTGTGTTGTTTCTTTTCCCCATTTTTATCTCTCCCTAGCATGTTGAATGATGCATTTGTTGACTGCGGCTCACCATGCACTAGCACATGAGGTCCATGAGCACCAAGACTTTCATCGCGCCAGTCCCTAGAGCAGTACCTGGCACAGAGAAGGGGCTCAGTCCGTATCCACTGAACAAATGACTTTACCTCTGCCAGGAAGAAGTGCAAGAGGCGTGTACACCCCAGGCCTTTGGCTGTCTCCTTCCGGTTGCTGGGCCCTCCTGCCCCAGGGCAGGCTGGGCAGCCAACAGTGGCAAGTCCTGCCTCTGCTCCACTCCAAGATTTTCTGCTAGAGTCAGGGAGCGTTCCTCCGTGTCTGGGCAGGGCCAGGCTGCCTGCCTGCGGGGCGTGGGCCTGCATCTGCTGTGCAGAGACAGGGAAAGCATGGCAGAGCGGGTGTGTGCGGAGCCCAGCTTCCAGCAGAAAAGTACACCTGCACTGGCCTGCAGACGCCTCCGACCAGGTGAGTCTGGCCAGGGCTCTTGGCTTTGCAAGAGCAACAGAACAAATGTGTTTGTACAGCTCACGTTCTAAGAATGTTCTCTTTATCTGTCCTGAAAGCTAGCCATTTAAAATTTCATTTCATGCTATTAAACAAGTATCACTTGAAACTGATATTGAGATTACTGAAACTGCTTATTTTTCAGTCTTTTCACTGGCACAGTTAATGACGTTAAGTTAGTGTCTACTGGTCACTTACCATGGGCCTGGTACTGTATGAAGTGCCTCATACATGCCCCTGCCTATAATACTCGCAACAGTCTTTAGAAGTAGGTTTTCATTTGTCACATGTTCAAGATGAGCATAACGTGGACTCGACAATTAGCCCAGGGCTGTGAAACACCCGGACCCAGGGCTTGGAGCCATGATCAGACTCTGGGTCCTGTCTGCGTCACAAGGCTGTGAAGACTGCTCTACAGCTCACAGCCAAGGCATGCTACCCGTTTACCTCTCTCCAGATAAGCTCGCGCAGCACGCTGGTCACTCAGCTGTAATTCTCAGTTCTCAATTGGGTGAGAGTCAGCAACTCTGCACATTTTTAAGATCAAATATACTTAGAGACAGCGTCAGGTAACATCTGTGATGGTATCCTGTCTTAAAACTTCCATAGAAAGAACCACCAACATACGGGTACTGGTTCAAGTCCTGGCTGCTCCACTTCCAATCCAGCTCCCTGATAATGTGTCTGGGAAAGCAGAGGAAGGTGGCCTAAGTGCTTGGGCCCCTGCACCCATGTGGGAGATCAGGAAGAAGCTCCTGGCTCCTGGCTTCAGACTGCCCCAGCCCTAGCCATTGTGGCTATTTGGGGAGTGAACCAGCAGATGGAAGATCTCTCTCTCTCTAACACCACTTTTCAAATACATAAAATCAATCTTTATGAAAAAACAAAGAACCACCAGAAGCATTTTAGTTTAACACATGAATGAATTTAGATTGGAAAAGTCTTTGTTCTTTTGTCTTTGTTAACTTACAGGTGTTTGTGATTTAATTTTTATTTATTTATTTATTTGACAGAGTTAGACAGTCAGAGAGAGAGACAGAAAGGTCTTCCTTTTTCCTCTGGTTCACCCCCCAAATGGCTGCTATGGCCAGAGCTATGCCGATCCAAAGCCAGGAGCCAGGTGCTTCCTCCTGGTCTCCCATGCGGGTACAGGGCCCAAGCACCTAGGCCATCCTCCACTGCCTTCCTGGGCCACAGCAGAGAGCTGGACTGGAAGAGGAGTAACTGGGACTAGAACCCGGTGACCATATGGGATGCTGGTGCTGCAGGGCATAGGATTAACCAAGTGAGCCACAGCAACGGCCCCTGTGATTTGATTTAAACAGTGTTTGATCGCTTAAGCAGGCGCTGACGAGGACCGTGTGCTAACGACCTGTGCACCAAGGGGCAGCGAGGTTTACAGAGCGGCCCTGGGACTGGCTTCTCTCAGGGCCTCCCCGCTCTGAGAGGGCTCTGGGCAGGCTGGCCTTGGCAAGGAGAGAACCCTTCAGCCAGCAGTTCTGCCCAAGGAAGGACACCTTGCCTTCGCTCTTCCTTTTATAACGCTTATTTTCCTATTTAAATATCTGCATGTACATTTAGAATCCAGGATGGTTACGTGCCTGTGGAAAAGACAACCAGCCACACCCAGCCCCGGCTGAGACAGCAGGGCAGGCGTGGACGCAGCACTCACAGGCCTGCAGGGGTCCCTGTCCCTGTCATGGACAGGCCGAGTCCCCGATGCCACGGCTGGGACAGCTGGCAAAGCCTGCGGCATCTGCTGGTTGGTTTCAAATCAGAGCACTTCTGCACGTGGGCTACTGAGAACACGTGAGGCTGTGCTGGGGGCTACAGGAAACTCTTGCCGTTTAGCTGTTCCTGGGATGACATTTTGCTCTGCCCTTCTCTCAGCTCTGTTTCCTAGTGGCTGGATCTGAAAGCCATGCAGCCATTGCTGACGCCTTAGGGAGCGTTGCCGTAAGAAAAGACAGACACGCTAGGGAAGGATCCGGTGTCAGGGACAGTGAGAGGTGAAGAGCGCTTGCCCCAAATGTTAGCTTTCCCAACCAACCGGATGGAGGAAACCAAGTCAATGACAAACACTGACATTCTCCTTGGAAAGGACAAAGGCAGAGTGTCACCAGTTTAAAAACAGCAGTGTAGAGGACCACAGGTTTCTATAATCAGGCACCGACTTGCTGATTCATAAATACCGCTCTGGTTTAATTCCCCCCACCCCACCCCCGGCCCCGTTTTTTTCTGTAAGCCAAGAAATCAAAAGTGAAACTGATAAAGAAACGACTGTCATTTAAGTGTGTTGGCCTAGACATGCGTGCTGGGTTTTCTGCCTCCTCCACTGGGGTCTGCACAGACTGAGATAGCGAGTTTCTTGCTCTTTCGCTCGTGTCTCTGGACAGTCTCGATTTTCTCACTTGGCTTTCTGCTTTCATTCGCTATTGTTGTCCAGGCCATCCTCCTCACCGTCATCACCGTCATCGTCACCTTCTGACAGGTCAAAATCACTGAACCCCAGGGCCATGTGGACCTTCTTCCCCCTCCTCTTGGATGTGGTTTTGGAGGAGTTCTGCTTGGCCTGCATGTTTATCTGCATCCCCGAGTGCAGCACGGCTCCTGCTCTGTTCATGGAGAAGATATCCCCAAAGCCCATGAGCATCATGGCCTGCAGGCTGGGGCTCACGCCGTGGCCCTCCCCGTTACTCGCGGCCGTGATCTGACAGGACATCTCTGCACTGTTTGACTCCTCTGTTTTAGACTCAAAGTAAGACTCCTCAGACATTCTTGCAGCAGCAAGAGGCAAGAGAAGCTATCAAAAGGGAAGAAAGGACAGAAGGAAAAAGAGAAATTAGGACCAATTCAAATCAGGGGAGCAGATACCACAAAATTAGTTGGCTGTGCACAGGGGGTGAGTGATTAGTGCAGGGGACTATGCGGGAATCACTCGGTGGCCCGGCTCCCGGCTATTTGCCAGCATTTATCGACGACAGGGTCAATCACGACCAAAGTTTGCAGAGCACCACGGTAAGCCAAATTTCAAACGGAAAAGAAACTGCACGTTTTAAGCCTTCATTTTGCTTAAAACAAAACAGCTTTTTAGGATTTCTCTTAATTTCCCCCCATTTCACCTTAGAATCATTTAGCTAACCACTATTTATATGTATGTATATATACTTAAAAGAAATTAAGTAGAGATTAAATCACAAAAATTAAAAACCCTTGTAGAGAAGGAGAAGCTTAGAGGAAGCACAACACCAGGTGAGCAATGGCGATGCCCTCGGGGCCGCGGCTGCCAGTGGCGCGCTGGCGAGGTTAGTACCCGACGCCACACTGCAGGTGAGCCTAGAATGTACTGGTGTCCGCTCACTGTCTCTGGCAGATGTGACGTTACACTGCTTATTCACACCACTAAATAACTGATTTGTGAACAAATTGTAGATTCTGTCTCCAAAATTTAAGTTAAACACAAACACGGAAACTGAGGGAAAGGGAGTGAGTTATCACTTGATGCTGTTCGTTTTCACTGTTCTCTAACATTCAGGTGTCCTTCTTTTAACAGCGTATCTCAGAATTCTCCTTCTCGCCGTGGTAACAGACATTTTCTACCTTACGTCACTATTTTGAGTGGCAAACCCGTTCCCGTAAATGTCTGGGGAAACTCATTTCAGGGATAACCCTGGCATGGAAACGGGGCAGGGAAGCATTGCTGCTACTTCCTTGCATTTTAAATCGGGCGAATTTCAGATGAACCTTGTTCAGCTGGCGTCACCGTGGATGTCATCCCCTCCTGGTGGGAAGGCGCCTGACAGCACCCATTTCCTAATTTTTAAATCCAAGTTGCAGCTGAGTTTAAGAAAAATAAATGGCTCCTTCTATTAGAAAAAGACCTCTGGAGTCGTCAGTTCAGTAATAACTTCGTGTGAGTCAGCTCAAAAGCACCGGGCACACGGAAGACAAATACTGCTTTAGATCCTTAACCACGGGAAGCAGCATATTATTTCCTTTGCGATTAAACTTTCCAGATCTCCAATTTGTTCTCAATTGTTAAGATTCTCTCTAGAATTCTTTGTTGCTTATTTTATTACTTCAAGAGTCTTTCCTTGCATTCTGTTGGATTCTGACGATCTCAACAAATGTCTTTCAAGTAAGATTTTATTCTTAAAAGAAAAATTTTTACAGCAAGCTACAGCCATAATTAAAAATAAACACGATCCACCTTTCTGCATTGAGAATTCACCTTCCCAAACTTCTTTTAACTACTCGTTTCAGTTTTAGGAAAGAAAACAGTGCTCCTGAAATGCGCTTGATACGATTTTCTGTGAAGCTACACAGACGTTACGCTTTTCTAATTAAGGTGAGGCTGCCTACGGAAAACCTAAATCTCCAGCCACTTCCTTTTTGAAAGGTTTATTTTCTCTCTCTCTCAGAAGCCTCATTTAGAGCCACCTAGAAGCTGATGTGAGGATAAAAGAAAACGCCTCCCTAGAAAATACCTGAGCACATCCTGCCTGCCTTCAGAAACGCCAGCTCTAAGCGGAGGAGACATTCAAAGCATGCCCTGGGAAGGAGGCAGCCTTAGCCGCCTAAGCGGGGTGGGGGGAAGGCGGGAGCCCTGGCGGAGAGGAGACGGCGCCTGGCGCTGCCCACTGTCGGACGGACGGCAGCCTCGGGCGGCTCCTGGACAGGAGTGAGCGAGTGAGCACGCAGCGTGTTATCTACCGCAGCACTGTGCCGCGGGGAGCGGGGCGGCCCACCATTTCTCAGCCAAACTGAAGCCAGTAAGCCAGGGGTTCCCAAGCGGCCGCTCCCGGGCATTTCAGGGCTTTCCTTACAACAGGACCCCGAGGAAGAGTCAAGCCATGCAGTGCCGCAGAGCTTCAGACGGCAGTGCGTCTCCCAGACGGAACAAGAGAGCCTCTCGGACGTCAGAGGGCGCCTGGCCCTCCGCAGCCCGCGAGAGCGGTGCTCCTGCGTGGGTGCCCGGGGCCGTGCCTTCCCACTCTCCTGCCCCAAGCAGTGCACTCAGAACAGGAAATGGCCCTCGGCCAACGAGGCTAAATGCAGGGAACTTATGGAATGGGATGCTTCTTAGATGTCCCATGACGGTCTAATGCACAGCAACTCAATTGTTGTTTTGGGATTCCCTGGATAACCAAAGTCATTTTTCAAAAGTTAAATTAGGCCATGAATATTTAACTTCATTGTATTTCCCCTTCTGTGGACGTCCAACTGCTTCTCCACACCAGGAAAGGAGACTGCCCACTTGATGCTTTAGACGTGGGAAGACACCTAACACTCGGGCATTTGCAACTTAACGGCCATTAAGGATTTTAAGATAGGAAACTTTTTGAAGATCACAAAATAAAGCACATTTAAGTGGTTTTTGGTATAATTGCCATCAAAAAATGAATTGAAAATGTATAAGAAGCTTACTTTTATTTTAACATTACTTGTTAAGCGGGCAAATAACGCCCACTAAAAGGCCTAGGAAAATAAATGTTAGATTTATACTTAATTCCTGGAAATAGAGTCCAGAGGATTGTTGGACTTTATTTTTAGATCGTTGATATTTGGTTAGACTGTAATACATCAGCAGGTGGGCTACAAAGGGGTACATAATGGAATCGTTAAAAAAAGAATTTTTACTTTGCTCCAAATACCAGGCTTAGGGGGATAAACAAGCCTCTTCCCAGGGCGAGGCACAGTGGAGCTGGTCCTTATAGAGGCCTCGCCAGCCACGTGGGTCAGAGCCCTGGAGCTGTCACTGAGGGGTCACATTGGGACAGCTCCTTGTTAAAAAGGCAAGCATGTGCAAGTGCAGGGGGGCCGCCCTGCTATGCCATCCACTGATGGCTGCCAGCCCCCCAGGAGGGCACACGCTAGGGATCAGCTGCCCTGCTGTGCCGTCCACTGATGGCTGCAGGTCCCCCAAGAGGGCACACGCTAGGGATCGGCTGCCCTGCTGTGCTGTCCACTGATGGCTGCCGGCCCCCCAGGAGGGCACACACTAGGGATCAGCTGCCCTGCTGTGCAGTCCACTGATGGCTGCCGGCCCCCCAGGAGGGCACACGCTAGGGATCGGCTGCCCTGCTGTGCAGTCCACTGATGGCTGCAGGCCCCCCAGGAGGCACACGCTAGGGATTGGCTGCCCTGCTGTGCAGTCCACTGATGGCTGCAGGCCCCCCAGGAGGCACACGCTAGGGATTGGCCAAACTTAATTTTTGTGATTCTACTAGACTGAAAGGAGACCCACTCTTAAAGACGAGCCAGACAAGGGCTGAGGCTCTTCCCTCTCTTGCCGGCAGCTGGTTCATGTGTGAACGCGGGCACTCGGGCACACGGGCTAGAAGCGAAAGGGGAGAAGGGGAGGCCACTCACCGGGGTGTTGGACTGCTCCGTCAGCTTCTGCTCCCACATCTTCAAACGTCTCTCTCGTTCTTTAAGTTCCTGCTCCTTAAAGCTGAGGTCGCGCTCGAGTTTCTTTAGCCTCTCCAGGGTGGCCTCAATTTCGCACCTGCACAGGGACAACAGGATGAGGTCTCAACTTTAACAAAGACACAGGGAACACCTTATGGTTCCTTGGAACACACATCAAAGCCAAAGACTAATTGTGTTTCCCGGTCAGCAGGACACCACCGCACAAGGACTCTATCCTATCCTTACAAATCAACAGGTCGTTGGGAAAATTAAGCTCCAAAGGCGGCAACAAAGCATGGATGAGCCACCGGGGCGTGGCACAAGCCATGGAACCGGGGTCCTGGTTTAGCCATTTAACAGATGTCTACATTCAGCTGGTTCTTTACATCTACAAAGCTGCTGTGTGCCATCTCATCTCTGCCCCACGACAATTCCAAGAAACAGGAATTAATCTCGTATGATAGGAAGTTGACAGCCAGACTTGGTGATCAATAGCACATCATTAGTAAGAGGCTGAGACGCACTGGCAATCTATTTCTTAACCTGACTCAGTTTCCTTGGCCAAAGGGAGTGATGGTTCCATGATGTGTGGGCTCCCTTAACTTGCCTGACTCTAAGAATTACCTGAGCAGCTTGTTTTAGAAAACTCCAAACCAAAAACCCAACAAAACACTAATTTCGAGGGCCCTTCCTTGGCACTCCCGATTTGGCAGGGCTGCTGTTCAATTACTGAGTAAAACTTCATGAAGGAGGTGAAGTCTCTACTGGGCTTTGAAAAGTGCTGGCATCCCATATGGGCGCCAGTTCGAGTACTGGCTGCTCCACTTCCGATCCAGCTCTCTGCTATGGCCTGGGAAAACAGTGGAAGACGGCCCAAGTCCTTGGGTGCCTGCACCCACATGGCAGATCAGGAAGAGGCTCCTGGCTTTAGATCGGTGCAGCTCTAGCCATTGTGGCTGGTTGGGGAGTTGTCTCTCTCTCTCTGCCTCTCCTTCTCTCTCTCTGTGTAACTCTGATTTTCAAATAAATAAATAAATCTTTTTAAAAAAAGCAACATTAGGGTACTTTTGCAATAACGCATGAGCATCTTCAGAGGGTGACTTGGGGGCCGGTCGGGCGTGGTCTGTGGGGAAGTGGCAGCAGCCTGCGCTGTCACCGAGGGGGTGCTTCTGCCAAGCCAGTGCTGACACCCTGCCTGCGGCACTAAGCTCACTGATGTTCTGTCTGATCCGGGTAAATGGCCAACACGTTCTGTTTCACTTGTGTGGGCCCCACGGGACTTTAAGCCCTTCTGGAAAACAGATCAGCAGTTAATGGACAGGGAAGCCAGTGGCCCAGGCACCCACGCTCACAGCGAGACCATGCCTCTTCAGCCTGCGCTTCCCCACGCTGTGCCCCCACACCCCAGGGCCTCAAAGGGTGTGCACTGCGGGAGGCCACCTGCCCTGAGAGAGAAATCAGAGCTGGGGACAATGCGTAAACAGCCGTGCCCCTGCTTCTTTTGGTGCATTGTTTTGCATGGAATATTTTAGTTGGTGAATTTACATAACTTCCCTGTTCTAAAAATATACTTAAATGTCTTAGTGGATGCACACTAGAATTTTCTCTTCAACCAACCAACATAAGTTTCAACTAGTATCAATTTTCCATACACTAAAAACAGGCACTGAACTGTAATTATCTTCTTTCATTAGAAACTTACTTTGAAACAAAGGTCAGTTGATAAATACAGCGATACAGTTTATAGATTACATGACAGGAGCATATGTACAGTGAGTGTCATATGGTACACGATTTGTGTTAATATCCATTGCTTCGAGTCCTGCTTTTTGTTTTCTACAGAGCATGTCGTGGTAAGAGCACTTTGATCACTGAGGAAAAACACAACCAACAAGGTGTTTAACCAGGATGCACAGCTCTGAATGCTCCGTCACAACACACAGGGCTCACTCTGCAGACCGCAGGGCCACAGTCACAGGGTTAACGAAAACTGAAAATACGGCCAACAGAAAGACACGCTGTCAGGGCTGGTAAAGCCCTGCAACGCCTGCAACGCCTGCATAGCATATAGGTGCCGGTTTGAGTCCCGGCTGCCCTACTTCTGATCCAGATCCCTGCTCATGCCCTGGGAAAAGCAGCAGATTTCCAAATGCTTTGGCCCCTGTCGCCCATGTGGGAGACCCCAGTGAAGCTCTTGGCTCCTGGCTTTGGTCTGGCCCAGCCCTGGCCATTGCAGCCACCTGGGGAGTGAACCAGTGAGTGGAAGATCTCCCCCCCTTCTCCCTCTCCCTCCTCCTCTCTCCCTTCTCTCCCTTCCCCTCTCTCCCTCTCTCCCTCTGTCTCTGTAACTCTGACTTTCAGTAAATAAATAAATGACACTTTCTGTTCTTCATACTCATTGCTGTTACTGCTACTAAGTCAACAGGAAGAGAAACAAGCTGAAAATCTGATGCGCCAGAAAATGTCTGGCATGAGATTTCTTTCCCTTCATTTCCCAGAAAAGAACATAAAGTGTAATTTTATAAACTTATTTATTTGAAAGGCAGATCCACACATAGGGAGAGGGTTGGAGAGAGAGAGAGAGAGACAGAGACAGAGAGGGAGAGAGAGAGGTCTTCCATCTGCTGGTTCACTCCCCATAAGGGCCTACAACACCTAGGGCAGGGCCAGGCTGAAGCCAGGAGCCAGGAACTCAAGCCAGGTCCCCTGGGTTAGTACGAAGGACCAAATACTTGAGCCATTACCTGCTGTGTCCCAGGGTGTTGCATTAGCAGGAAGCTGGAAGTGGAAGCAGAGCTAGGACTGGAAGCCAGGCGCTCCAGATGTGGAATGCAGGAGTCCCAAGCTGCACCTCAATCACTGTGCCAAGTACCTGCTGCTTACACAGTTTTCAATCATCTAGTTTTGAAGGTAACTTTCAGAAGAATTACTTAACTTTCTTAACACAGACGTTCTGGGAGCAGACATTTAACCTAGGGGTTAAGCTGCACGGGTTTCATATTCGAGCACCCAGGTTCAGTTCCCGGCTCTGGCTCCTGACTGGAGCTTCCTGATACTGCACACCTGGTAGGAGCAGTTATGGTTCAGGTAACTGGGTCCCTGCCACCCCTGTGGGAGACCTGGACTTGATTCCTAGCTCCTGCAAGGCCCAGTCTTGGCTGCTGTGGCCATCTGAGAAATGAACTAGCAGGTGGGGGCTCTCTGTGTGTCTCCCTGCCTCGCAAATAAATAAATAAATAAAAACATCAACAATAAAACCCCACCAGATGCTCCATCTGGGCTATGTACAGAAGCTCTACCAGGCAACCAGCATTCCCCAGAAACTTCACAGCATGACTGGAGTTGACTGCACAGGGTCTCTGACTTGGACTCTCGTTACATGGTTCCAGACATGAGACAACAGTCAGGGAGAGAAGGCAGGTGGTCTGAATGTGCCACCTGTGGAAATAGCCAGATGATCTGATAGAAACACAGAATTCTTTTTGGTACTCGGCACCGTGAGTAAGACAGTGTTTTGACCGTAATGATAGCCTGAAGCAGCCACGCCCCGGGAAGTTTCTCTTAGCTCTGAGAGTATCTAGTCAATCGAACACCTCCTGCTTCTGCGAGGGCATGACAATGACCACGTGTCCCCCCGCAGCACACATGGCATGTGTGCCACAGCAGGCCTGGCACTGGCATCAATTTTACATACGCCACTTGGGTACCATCTCAATACTGTGGGACGATCTTGGGCAAGATACTCAACCTGCCTGATGTAAGTTAGGGTTGCTATGTGGATTAGCAAAAGAAAATCCAAAAGAAGTACAAGTGTCTGGTAAGACCCCAATAAATGAAAACCATGGCTTTTTAAAAAATCATTATTACAATTAATATTATTATCATCCATGTTTTTTAACCAATATCCAAGTTCAGTTAAAACAGATCTGCTTCTGGGGCTGGCGCTGTAGTGTAGCGGGTTAACGCCCTGGCCTGAAGTGCCAGCATCCCATAAGGGCACCGGTTCTAGTCCTGGCTGCTCCTCTTCTGATCCAGCTCTCTGCTGTGGCCTGGGAAAGCAGTAGAAGATGGCCCAAGTCCTTGGGCCCCTGCACCCACGTGGGAGACCTGGAGGAAGTTCCTGGCTCCTGGCTTTGGATCGGCACAGCTCCGGCCATTGCAGCCATCTGGGGAGTGAACCATCAGATGGAATACCTCCCTCTCCCTCTCTCTTTCTCTCTCTGCCTCTCCTTCTCTCTGTGTGTAACTCTTTCAAACAAATAAATAAATCTTAAAAAAAAAAAAAAAAAAAAAAAAAAAAAAACAGATCTGCTTCTTCTCAAACTGTGGTCCACTGGCTCATACAGACATCAGAGGGGCAGGCACTTGGTACAGTGGTTAAGGTGCCATGTGGGATGCCCACATCTTATCCTGGACTGCCTGGGTTCGAGCCCCAGGTGTGCTGATGATCCACCTTCTTGCTAATATGCACTCTGGGAGGCAGATGATGGCTCTAGTACTCGGATCCCTGACACCCAAGTGGGAGATCCAGACTGAGTTCTGGGATCCTGGCTTCAACCTGGCCCAGTCCTCACAGTTGCAAGCATTTGGGGAGTAAACCAGATGAAAAATCTGTCTCTCTCTAATAAAATTAAAATTTTATAATAAAATGAAATTTTAAAAAGAAATCAGAATTCCTATAAAATAGATGAGGAATAAATTTGTGAGAGAATTAAAAGATGTTTGCTTTGGCACAAAAATGTTGAAATCCTTCCTTACAGAGTCCTCAGAAAGTTTAGCATGTATTATGAAAAAAAAAAAAAAATTCATGGATTTCTTTGCACCAAAATAAGCCTATCTTTTTTTTAAAAAAATTTGAGAGGCAGAGAGCCAAAACTTCCACCTGCTGGCTCACTCCCCAAATGTCTGCTGGGCCATGGTCAAAGCTGGCAGCAAGGTGTTCTGCACGGTGGCAGGTACCCAACAACTTGAGCATCGCTAGGTCTGCATTTTCATGTCCTTTAGTGTTTTAGTAAAAGGCTACTTTATTTTTCATTTTTAAAGATTTATTTATTTGAAAGGCAGAGGGCAGAGAGATCTTCTATCCATTGGTTCACTTCCCAAATCCCTATAACACCAGGGTTTGGCCAGGCCCAAGCCAGGAGCCAGGAATTCCAACTGCATCTCCCACAGGGTGGCAGGGACCCAAGTACCTGAACCATCATCTGCTGCCTCCCAGGTGCGTATTTCAGGAAGCTGAATTGGAAGCATGGAGTGGCTAGGACTCCAACCAGGCTCTCCAATATGGGATGGGTCTCAAGCAGTAGCTAACCCCACTCAGCCACAATCCACACCTCTAAAATGTTATTTTAAATAAAAAAACTCTTTGTCTGTGACAGAGGTTTTCAGTGTTGCTCTGGGGACCCATGAGACCTTCCAGAAGATTCTTGGAGTTACGCTGTTTTCAGAATATCACTAGACAGGGGTCGCCTGTTCCGCTCTCATCCTCTAAAAGCGTTCGGTCTCCCACAGGTTCCCTGCGTGCGCAAGTGACGCAGACTGAATGCAAAAGCGTGCTGTGTCACTGTGTGTAGTTTCAATGAATCAACACATATTTAAGTTTTTTCTCGATTCTCATCGTGAATGTGGTAAACACTGGCAGATGCAGGTCATGATAACAAAGGTTCTTTGGAGTCCACTGTAATTCTAAGAACGTAAAAGAGTCCTGAGACCAAAACCTATGGGAATGGTCGTACGTGGGGAAGAGCTGTGACAGCAGCTGTCATCTGTCTTGGACCCGATTTCTGAGGGCACTGTTTTTGGCCATATGTAGGCTTTAAGATTTTCACGTGGAGAGCAAGCGACTTTCCTCCTGACTGATGCTCTGTTGCCATACTTTTAAAGACTCCCTGTCGCAAGGGTATTAATATCCCACTGACCCTTGGGATAACAGATCGAATGGCACTTCCTTGGGGAAGGCTTTCACAGCAGCCTCGGCCCAGATCAGATGGTGTGGGCCTGTGCTCTCAGGCGTCCGGCGCTTCTCAGCTGCGACGCCTGTCCAGTAGCTATGTGTGGGTTTCCATTTAGCAGTTTGGCAACTGGACACGCTGTGACAAGCATCCTGTGCTCATGGCTCCGGCCCGGCACCTGGGCGGCACCAGCAGAAGCACAATGGATGCTGAACAAACAAATACAACCTGGGTGCTTGTCATGGCAGACAAATGGCCCTACAGGGTTATGTGCTGCTGTATAACACCATCCTTTCATATCATTACCAACAAGGCATTCTCTTCCTCTGTCCTCGTACGTATTGACCAAGCAACAGCTGTGTTTCCAGCATGTTCTAGGAGCTGCAGGGACAGTGGTGAGTGCAAGCAACAGGGGGACATAGTTCAACAACTACCCACAGAGGGCAAGGGCGGGGCTGAGGAGGAGACACGCTCTCGGAGTGCGGAAGGCAGGACTTGGCCTGTTGTGTTATCTCAGCTACCGGAGCCTCAGGGGTGGTGTGCAGCTGCACAGGGGTGGGCTTTAAAGAGGGGAAACTGTATCTGCAAAGCCCCCCTGCAGAGGGAGGGCAAGCGTGGAATAGGACCATGATCTTAAGCTAAGGCCATTGGGGCCAAAACCCAGATGGCCTCATTCAGTCTCCAAAGTCCTGTTAAGTATCTTTCCCTTCATCTTACGAGTGATTGGAACCCATACGAGGGTTCTGATGGGAAGTGATCCGATTACACAGTCACTGATCTCTTACTGCAGGAAACAAATGTTTTGCTTTTTTAATTATTTCAGCCTAAAAATTGTCTCTTAGGACTAGACTTGACTTCACGGTGTTACTTTTGTAGCCCTAAGTAATAATTCACTTAACTCACTCGCCCTAGGGAGATCTTTCAAAGGAATAAGCATACATAGTGTGACTGTAAAATACCAAACAGGAAGCCCAAGGAGACTTGGGACAACAGGAGTCCACAACCTGGTGGTTTTCAACCTGCATGCAGTGTTCAGCCAGCATCAGCAGATGGCGTAAGGCCTCACATTACTGCCTCGGAGCAGAGTTGAGGTTACTCCCACCTCTGCTGAGTCAGGGCAGCAGTGGTGTCAGCTCCCAAACATGCTATTTATACGTGCATCATGTGAGCTGGCTCGGACGGGCTAGCCTGGGCTTACTTTTTCCACTCATACAAGACGGTTCTCTCGTTCCGAAGTTTGTTCTGCACTTCACAACATTTGATAGGATTTATAAGGGCCCAAGTTTTCTTTTACAAGTGTTTTTACAGTGCCCTTGCCCTCTCCAGCAGCAGATCTGGCGCCCGCGCATTTCAAGGCCTGCACAGTTTTCCTCTCTTACTTTACTGGACACAGGCCAGAGCGGGGATGGGGACGGGGACGGGCTGCTCACCAGCGTTTGTCTCAGAAGCCAGGATTTCAGTATTCTTTCCAAACACTGAGGGATGCAGTCAGACAACGCAGACTCTCCCTCTTGCTTCCGTGTGAGAGGGAGGGCTCACCAGGTCTCCTCTCCAAAGGTCTAAAACATTGTTTTCCCTAAGCCACGCGCAGCCAGCAGGACTGTCAGCCAGGGCTCTGTGGCCGGGCTGCAGCGCCAGGACCACCCACCTCCACTCTGCCTTGTTGTGCAGGAACGAGTTGCACTGGTCAGGAAGGCTCGTGTCATTGCGCATGGACTCCAGGATGGCAATGATCTGCTTGAACGACGGCCGTTTCTGCAAAAGGGGAGAGAGTCACATACTGGGCCTTAAGCAGGAGAGCTTTAGAGAAGACACAGGCACCCACAGGCACGGTCATACCCAGCTCAGCCCACCGGGCGGGCGAAAGGAAACGTGACACAACGTTATTTACAGCAGATTCCATATTTTGGATTACTTATGCTGAAGAACATATGCACCCTGGGAGGCAGCAGGTGACGGCTCAAGTACTTGGGTTCCAGCCACCCACGTGCGAGACCTGATTGAATTCCAGTCTCTTGGCTTGGACCTGGCTTAGCTGAGGCTGTTGCAGGCATCTGGGGAGTGAACCAGCAGATGGAAGAGCTCTGTGTGTCTGTCTCTTTATCTCCATTTATCTGCCTTTCAAATAAAATGGAAATAAATAAAAATTTAAAAGGAGAAGGAATAGATTCTGATGTTGTTTTTCTATCCATGTGGCCTAAGCTTGGGATAATTAGTGTTTTTCTCCAGGTAGAAGTTCTCTTTGGGTATGATTAAGGGCTCCTCAAAGGAAAAAAATTAGTCCTTAAAAACATCTATGTGATAAAACTGGTAAAAAGTTAATGGGAGTCTGAGTATCTTGGTGTTCTTGGTGTTTGCTGTACAATTCTTTTTTTTTTTTTTTAAAGATTTATTTATTTATTTGAAAGGTAGAGTTACAGAGAGGCAGAGGCAAAGAGAAGGAAGTCTTCCATCCGCTGTTTCACTCCCCAGATGGCCACAACAGCCGGATCTGGGCCAGTCCGAAGCCAGGAGCCAGGAGCTTCTTCCGGGTCTCCCACGTGGGTGCAGGGGCCCAAGGGCTTGGGCCGTCCTCTACTGCCTTCCCAGGCCACAGCAGAGAGCTGAGCAGGAAGTGGAGCAGCCGGGCCTCGAACCAGCGCCCATATGGGATGCCGGTACTACAGGCAGCAGCTTTACTTGCTGCACCACAGCGTCGGCCCCTGCTGTACAATTCTTTAAATTTTTGTATGTTTTATAAAAAATGTTGGCAGGGGACTGGCGCTCTGGCACAGTGGGTAAGGCTGCTGCCTGCAGTGCCAGCATCCCATATGGGCGCCAAGACCTGGCTGCTCTACTTCCAATCCAGTTCTCTGCTATGGCCTGGGAAAGCAGCAGAAGATGGCCCACGTCCTTGGGCTCCTGTACTCACATGGGAGACCTGGAGGAAGCTCCTGGCTCCTGGCTTTGGATCGGCACAGCTCCGGCCACTGCAGCCAACTGGGGAGTGAACTAGTGGATGGAAGACCTCTCTCTCTCCGCCTCTCCTTCTCTCTCTGTGCAACTCTTTCTCTTTCTTTTTTTAAAGATTTATTTATTTACTTGAAAGAGTTACACACAGAGAGAAGGAGAGGCAGAGAGAGAGAGAGAAAGAGAAAGAGAGAGGTCTTTCATCCTCTGGTTCACTCCCCAGATGGCAGCAACAGCTGGAGCTGCGCCAATCTGAAGCCAGGAGCCGGGAGCACTTGGGCCATTGTCCACTGCTTTCCCAGGCCATAGCAGAGAGCTGGATTGGAAGTGGAGCAGCCGGGACTCAAACTGGTGCCCACATGGGATGCTGGCACTGCAGGCAGTGGGCTCTTCCTGATACACCACAGCGCTGGCCCCAACACTTTCAAATAAATAAATAAATAAATCTTAAAAAAAAATGTTGGCAGAAAAAATCTAATTCCAAATTGATGACTTCTGGAATAAAATTTCCCAATTTCAGCTGGTTAGGAAAAAGATCCTCCAATTTTAAAGTCACTGCTCTCAATGTTTATCCCACATTAGGATGAGCCTCCGTGCGGGACACCGGGAGACGCTGCTCAGCAGGGCGGGAGGCAGTGGGAAGTACATTTCTTCAGCTCACACTAGCTATCCTCGTCTCTCTCCTTAGACTCCAGCCAAGGTTGAGACAAAAGGTTAAAACAAAAACGGAGGAAGAGAATAAAAGGATGATGCACAGTCTCTCTTCACATGCCTTGTAATTATACCATTTCTGAACAAATTACAGTTGCAGCAATTAAACATGCATTTTAATTTGGGCGCACAAAAACAAGAAAGAACAATGTTGAGGTAGCTTGCTCTCAGGACCGAGAGCCTCCTGTATTAGTAAGAAAAGCAATTTTCCCATTTCTCAGAAATACACAACTGAGCTATGGAGTTAGGCCACTATTTTTCTCTTTTTAAGAGCACATGCTTGTGTGTGTGTGTGTGTGTGTGTGTGTCTGTGTTTTAAAGAGACGGCATAAGTACCTAAATGCTACTGGCATATATTCAGCTTTTTAGTAAGTTAAGAGAAAACTGCCTTAAGCAGGAAACTTGAAAAATATCCTGTCTCCTTTAACTCTATTTCCATCTTAATTTCTACCACCATGTGTCAGGTTTTAAAAGAAAAAAAAATTTTTTTTTTGCACAGGAACTAATTACATAATAAAGGATTTTTCATTTTGTAAGGAAAAGCAGGAGAAACTCAAGGATTTTTACAGAATAATATTCATAATCATTCTTGAAATACAGTGAAACCTTCATAATTGAACGAGAACCCCTAGAAAGACTGTAATTTTATAGCTGGAGTCTGCCCTTAGACAAAGTGACCGGTGTGAATGTTTCAGAACAACAGCACTGTGGGCTCTCGTGCGTGCTGGCTGCAGAGGGCCGTGCATCGGCACCTCGGGCTGCTGCTCTACAGGCACTCAGCTTTCTCTCACATGATACCTGGGCCCTGCTTACTGAAAACAAAAATCACAAGGACCATTTCCACATGTACTATATCTACATACACTATTTCTCCATTTGTTACCTTCACTTTATAGACTTAGAGAGACTTCCAGAAAAGAGGGAGCTGGTCAGCCCCACCCAGGGAGCAGGTCATAGACAGAGTCTGTGCTCCCACACTCGGCGTCTCCCAAGGGAAGACACACACCTTCCTTCCTAGGAAGTGAGCACATGGGCTGAACTATTACTATTTCTTTACTGAGGCGTGTCATTTCAGGGCTTGAACCAACATTCACCTTTCCTTTTTCTTTCTCTTTGACAGAATGGTCTGGGCGCCCAGTGTAAGCCACTGGGATGACCCATTGCCCTCCTCCAACTTTGGCGTGCACCCATCCCCCCTCCTCACTGCAAGAGAACACCCGTTCCGTGGGTGGCCTGAATAGTACAACCTGGGTGCTAACACCCTAAAGCTTGAGGACTGACAAAAAACCGAGCACACCCATCAGCTACTGCTCTACGTATGTGCACAGGACTGGCACCCACCTCTGGCAGAACAGCCTCGTATTTCCAGGCAGAGAACTGACCTGGGCCTCTCAGGACATGACCTGCCATCTGGCTGATTCACACAGCAACAAACTGGGCAGCTACTTGATAAACTGACGTAAGATGTGTTAGGGACACAAACACCAATAAGAGGTAGCTCCAGTCCCCTGTAGAGCTAGCAATGCATTTAGCAAGAGCTATCTTAACAGAACAAGGTAAGGCAGGAACTGAGACTACCGTTTGGAGGAGGGAGCGGCAAGTGTGGGCTGGGATCAGAAGGGGAACCACGGCAGGTGTGATGGGGTAGGAAGACAAGGGGAAGAGAGCACTTGCTGAGAAGGGCAGCGCGGAAGCTGTGTTGAGAGGAGGTGAGCAGAGGGCAGGCTGGAAGGGCAGGCACAGGGCATGCACGGGGCAGGACGCAGTTTTAGCAGAACAAAGCGAATTCGGGAAATCCAGGAAACAAAAACCAATCTTGAACTTTGTCTGTTTCATTGCAGGAACAGAAGATGCCTTTGGCCTTAAAGAAGAGTCAGCCCACTCCATGTGAAGGACACGCAGACTCCATGGCTCTAACACTGGAGTGAGGTTTATACCACCTCACGCAGCACACACGTACATCCTCAGAACTGTAATTATGCAGTACCAAGTTCCCCACTAAGACATTCAACAACTGCTTTGCATACTGAAATGTAATTACAAGTATAGATGTAGTTGTAGCAATCTAATTCAGTGCAAATTATTTCACGCAAAATTGTCCTTTAAGCCTCAGAAAAAAAATATCAAACTTACTCTGTATATCATACTGGACATAAGACAGGTTGCAAGATTAG
Source organism: Oryctolagus cuniculus (assembly GCF_964237555.1). Classification (NCBI taxonomy): domain Eukaryota; kingdom Metazoa; phylum Chordata; class Mammalia; order Lagomorpha; family Leporidae; genus Oryctolagus; species Oryctolagus cuniculus. Next base: position 67,928,312 of record NC_091434.1, read on the forward strand.
GGAAAGGGTAGTATGATGCTATTTTCACAGTAGAAATTGAGTGTTTTAAAGCAAGTCTGCAGACGTCTGCTTACACTTTGTACTGGATTAGTTGCAAACTGCAGGCATTTCTCTTTAATGCCTAAACATGTCAAGCTCTGCAAAATCCTACACTAAAAACAGGGTCCATACAGGGCTAGGACAGACTTTATTATATGCAACTTTATTATACAGTGCTAATAAACATAATAACGACTCTAAATAAAAATACTAACATAGCTAAAAAGCATGTATAATTCTTTAATAAAAACAGTACTAAGGGGCTGGTGTTGTGACATGGTAAGTAAAACCACCATCCGCGATGCTGGCATCCCATAAGGGCAATGGCTGCTCTACTTCTGATCCTTGAGCTCCCTGCTCAAGGCCTGGGAAAGCAGCGGAGGATGGCCCAAGTGCTTGGGCCCCTGCACCTGTGTGGGAGACCCAGCTGAAGCTCCTGGCTCCTGGCTTTGGCCTGGCCCAGCCCTGACCATCGTGGCCATTTGGGGAGCAAACCAGTGGATGGAAGACCTCTGTCTGTCTCTGTCTCTGTCTCTCTCTCTCTAACTCTGCCATTCAAGTAAATAAGTATTTTTTAAAAAAATATTAAGTAAGGGGTGAGTGTTTGGCTTAGCAAGTAAGCTGCTGGTTGGGACACCAGTGTCCCATGTTAGGGTGCCTGGCTTTGAGTCCCAGTTCTACTCCTAATTCCAGCTTCCTGCTAATGTTCACCTTGGGAGACAGCAAGTGATGACTCAGGTAGTTGGATCATTGCGGCGCACATGGGAGACTCAGGTGGAGTTAGTGGCTCTTGGCCTGGACCTGGCCTAGTCTGTTGGCCTAGGCTATTGCGGATATTTGGGAAGTGAACTACTGGATGGGAGCTCTGTCTGTTTCCCTGCCCCTCTCTGATTCTCAAATAGAATAAATACTTTAATAAATAACACTAAGTAAACACAGTACTCAACTTTCAAAAAGGTAAAGGGAATCTGACGAATAGGAGTGAAGGCAAAGATTGAGGGTGCAGGTCATCAGGGCAAAGGCCAAATGGACGCAGCCGGGGAGAACGGCAACCAACTCCTCCAGGCCACGCCAGGGCATGTGGGACGATAGGAGCATGTCCCTGCCCGTGTCCCTGCCCGTGTCCCTAGCTGCACTCAGTTCAGGACACCCCACTGGGATGCAGAAGCAGTCACTGGATGTGATGTGTCAGCAGAGCTTCTGTGTTACACTAACACAGTCCTCGTCCTCCCCGGAGGCTTCTGAGGGCTTCCCACTGAAGAGCCATGCTGTATGGCTGTATGATACTGGATGGCTGTATGATACTGGATGGCTGTATGATACTGGTTGGCTGTATGATACATGCTGTATGGCTGTATGATACTGTATGGCTGTATGATACATGCTATATGCTGTATGATACTGGATGGTATCAGCGTCCATTCCTCTTGGGTGTAAGACTAGAACTGGGATCAAATTAAGGAAGAAAGCCCATTCTGTAAGCTTCCTTTTCTGGTCTCTTATTTTTAAAAGGTCAGTTGCGATACCTTTATCTCCACGAAGAACCAGACAATTTTGAATGATAAAGTTTTGGTTCTTTTCTTGAGCGTAATTGCTCTCTTAGTCTGACACTTAATTTGTGAGAATACTTTTCATTGTTGTAGCCGTTTATTAGGGAAAATTCCACACATACCCAAAAGTGGAGAGAAAACATCGCAAACCTCCATATACCTATCACTCAGCTTCAAAAATTACCGTGGCCCATCTTGTGTAATCTGTACCATCACGCATTTCCCTTCACTTTATTTTGAAGTGAATCCAAGACTACCCTATCATTTTATCTGTAAATATTTCCGTATGTATGCAAGTCTTTTTCAAATGATCTTTGTAGGGAAAGGAAATGGGCCATTCATGCTCAAATATGATAACCACATGAAAGCTTAAGTGCTGGAATTTCTCCAACTCCACTGTGATGGCTCAGAAAGCCCAGGGAAGCTGGACAGGGAGCACACATCCAGAGCCTTGAGGAGTGCTCCCTCTGCCTGCTCCTGGGGGAGAACGGCAACACAGCGGAGCGGCTAAGAGCAGAGACTCGTGCCAGACCGCGTGGGTTCTCGTCCAGCCCCGCCATTTATGAGCCCTGTGGCCCTGGGCTCCTTACTTAACCTCTGTGTGCCTTGTTTCTCCATCTGCAAAATGAGCATAACAACAGCACCTATTTCGAAGAGCGGATCTCAGGAATAAATGAGCTAATACACACACAGTTACTGGAACGGTGCCTGCCACGTAAGTACTGTGCGCTGGTCATTTTGTAACATAGAGGTGCAAGGTTATTACTGAAGATTAAAAACAGAACAAAATTACTTTTACTGAAGCCAGAACACCAGAGAGTGCTGTAAGAGTCTGCAGTGAATCTCGGGAGACGCGAAGAACAGATGTCAATGCAAGCCTCCACGCTGTGTCTCAACACGCCCGGGAGCTGCAACATGGCTTGCTTTGCTTGCTTTGCAATGGAGTGAACTACCCCCAAGTTTAAAAGTGAATAGCCACAGGGCCAGCTCCACGGCTCACTAGGTTAATCCTCCGCCTGCAGCGCCAGCACCCCGGGTTCTGTCCCGGTTGCTCCTCTTCCAGGCCAGCTCTCTGCTGTGGCCCAGGAAGGCAGTGGAGGATGGCCCAAGTGCTTGGGCGCCTGCACCTGTGTCGGAGACCAGGAGGAAGCACCTGGCTCCTGGCTTCGGATCGGCGCAGCACTGGCCGTAGCGGCCATTTGGGGGGTGAACCAACAGAAGGAAGACCTTTCTCTCTGTCTCTCTAACTCTGCCTGTCAAAAAAAAAGGCAAACAGCCACACAAACATGTGAAATTTCATTACTGTAGGCCCCCATACCCTGCAAAATGTCACTCTACATACCTTGGCATCAGCTTCCCAACACTGGTGTAACAGTTCAGCAAAACTTCTGGGGCAACTGCTGGGAATGGTTAATCTCTATGAGAGAGAAGGAAAAACAAACACTGAAACACACGGATCTACACATGAAGTCAAGGAAATGCATGGGAGGGCTCTTTCTTCCTAAGAGGAAACTCAAGAGCATAAACAAGGTATCAACTTTATAGCTCCCAGGGATCAATACAAGATGGGATGGCATTTATATTTGGATTTGTAATACCTAGTATCTAAGGACTCTTTTCCAGTGCATAGAGAAGTCAGGTTCGGCATAAACAAATGTAGCAAGACATAGAATCATGTCTAAAAGAAGCCTCAGCAGGAGGAGGGCAAGTTGGAACTTAAGTTCTAAATCTGAAACTGCAAATCCATCCCTGTACTGTTACATGCAAACAGGCCAGGTAACTAGGGAACTGCATTAGCTTTGACAACAGGTATACAACTCTGAAAACATCTTCAGCCCAGATCACAGACATGATTCGAAAGAACTGTGCATTTTCTTGTTGGTAAAGAAGCCATTCTCAATGGATGACTTGTCATGGCCCTGTTTTGGTCAATCTCTAGTCTGTAAGGACCCGAGAGCACATGAATTACCACCTGGGGGCCAGCCCTGCTCTAACAGTAGGAGCGTTCACGTAGAGCTGTTCTGCAGGAGCAATTTTGTTTGTTTGAAGGATGAAGAGCTGGAACTGGCATTTAAAGAGAGAAGGTCAGAAGTCTAGACATCCTTCAATAAACGAAGCTCTCCATGATCAAGAATTCTTGCTCCCCATCCAATTTCAAATGCCCCAAGTGCACTCATGGAAGTAAAACAAGCAAACCATGAGGTGTGGGGTTGTCTGGGCCTACAATCGAACTCTGCCCTACAGATAAACACAAAGTGCTTCTTGAACAGTTTGAAAGTCTGCTGGACTTCCCAAGTACGCAGCCATGGAACAAATCAAAGGCGGACTGACTTTTACATTATCGATAACTTCAAGGCATCTGGAGAACGCCACCGTTAACAGTACTGCTTTTGTTACTGGAATCATCAAGATACCCAGCTCGATCAGGTTGTGTTCGCAGAAGAGCACACACCTACAACTAACTGCTCCGTCATCTCCTCTAGCGCGGTCCTGCCTGAGCTCATGTGCACTGCAAAACACGTTTCAGTCGCTTGCCCCTTGTATTGCAGTTACTGCACCGCATTGACTTGTAATGAGCGTAGGGAGGCTGTGTTCCCTCTGGATTCCCTTCAGGGGTGTGAAGGGGGGTTAACACCGTTGTTAACGGGGCGTGGTGAGCTGAGTGCTGCCGTACTAAGAGGGACTGAGAAGTGTTATTCCACAGTAGTGTCTGCTGAAGAAGTTTTGCAAATAAAAAAACCTGAGCTTAGCTGGATTTAGGGGAGGCTACATGTAAAACTACAAAAACAGTTGCCTTGGCAAGGAAACTGACGATCTATATTTGGTACAGATAAATCTTAAAACCAAAACACGAGCAAGCTCAGAAGCAAAACAACCCTCTCCAAATTAAAGGTGCATTTAACTTCCAGTCTTATGATTTCACAGAACAGAGCAAGAGGTATTAGCCTATGCTATCGTTTTACTGTAATGTGAACTGCAAGCCTTTTGATGAAGGGCAAAAGAAAAATGAGGCATTTATTTTCGTTTTTAAAATATAAAAGATGGTTGGGAGATATAAACTAATAAAACAGGTTGTAACTGCAGTCATGCAACTCAATGTTCTCCATGTGTAACTGAAAGTAATGAGTTCTTGTGAAGTGTAATTTTTTAAAAAATGTAACTCCATCTCCTCATTTTCCTAAGAACTGAAATGGGGACAGGCTGAATATGAATGATCATTTCTGTCATCTTTTCTTATTAGGAAACTTTTTAGATACCAGCACTAAGATATCATACCAAGAGATACTTATTTAAAATAATCTGACATGGTCAAATACCAGTTAAATCTAGACCCAGACACTTTATGTAAGGAATTATTTTGGTGTGTTAAAAGTACTTTAAAATAGAATCCAAAGTATTTAAGTCCTGATTACGTAACTGTGAACATTCCTATTGCATTAAAACATTCTGAAATGACCAGATCTTAACACCAGGTTTGCAACATTACTTATAACATAAATGTTTTAGGATAAAAGTTTCATATTTATAATGAACATACTTCCCAGTCAGTGAATCAGGCGTTTTTTTTTTAAAGATCATATTCTTTTTTGCATAATTTTCGATATAACATGTAAAAATTATGTTTAAGTTGTTATCTTCTAAAGTATAGTCAAGAGTTGTGGGTTAGGTTTTATGAAAGTTTCAAGGTGCCTTAAAATAAAACTTGTTCTTTGCTAAGGATTCATAAAAATCGGAAATTATCCTGCCAGAACGTTCTGAAGGGTACGAAGTGGGCTTCCTGGCAGTGGTGAGAGCAAACAGGCACACCTATTCCATAAAAAGGTTTTTGGTGTTGGCTCATTGCTTACTTTGTAAAGATCAGCAGTGCTGTATGAATCTAGTTTTGATTAAGATGGAGTATTAGAAAATGAGTGTTTAAAGATCTCATTTAGGGTTTAGAAACAAAGAGGTCCAGATACAACTTTGAGAAAGGATTCTTCTTCCCATGGATGCACAGAGCAATCCTAGCTGACAAACCCGGCCTGGGAGGGAGGCTCCATCTGAGCGCCCGTGCCAAGCCCCGACTGCGGTTATCCAGGATGGCACCGTCGGGGCGGCCACTGGAGGGATCCACACGATCCTTGGGAATATTTTTGTAAATTTCTGTTGGCCTATCACTACTGCACTTTAACAAGTTAACAAGAAGAGACCACCGCAGTACCTGGCTATGGACACATCCAAAATGCCTTCCTGAGGGTGTGAATGTGCCATCAGTTATTTAAATGGAGACTGGAAAGAATATGGCCTCTGCTATCCTTTGAATAAAATCCAGTTTTAAAATACCAGTTGTTCTGTCTTCTACCTACTGGGGGGTCCTGTTAGCTTTAGAAAGCAAACCTCCCTCCTCGTTTGTCTTGGAACAGTGTAGCTGGGAGAGGTTATATTGAGTGTCCTGCACCAGGGCCAACAAGAGGTCACCAGGTCTCTTCACTGTAAGGCCAGGACCAAACATCTCACCATCTCATGGGCGACAGAAAACAGAATGGAAACACGGGGGCCCTCCTACCGGGAAAGTATCAGTCGCCCTGTGGGTGCGCCCTTATTTAATAGCGCGCCAGGACTGACTCTCAGTCAATTAAACGTGACACAGGAGTAGGGCGCCTTCTTCTGCTCCGTGAAGGGGCAGCTCTCTCCCATCAGGCTCGGCGATCATCAACATTCCACCCATTCCCGAAGCATCGGAGGACAAACCAGCAAGGTGAGGCTGGACTGTGCCATGGAAAGGATGGAACTCTGGTCTCCTGGTCAAGAGCGGCTTTGCACTTAATCCAGCTTGGCCCTGCACTCAGACTGCGGGGAAGATCACTCGAGTTCTTTCAAGGCATAAAAAAGGGAGTACCTTTACCTAGTCATCGTTTTGCAAATTATTTTATAACCTGACGTTGCACTCTTACCCTTTCTGCAGGGCTCGGGCAAGACCCGGAAACAGAGCGGCCTCCCGTTGCAAAGACAACCGCATGCCCCCGCGACGGGCTCCAAGGTCTCCTAATACCTTCAGATGGATGCTTCGTCCTTATGCTGAGAATTTCCATGGCTGTGCGTTTCAGTCACGATTTTAAACCTTTCAAAATGTAGTTGCTCTCTTTGATATGAATGTGCCATGGTCTCTGATGTAGGCTCATAGGTCCAACTAACTGAAAGCCTCAATTTGTGGGAAGAAGAAAAGCGAGGCTGGGGACACAGCACCAACGGTGTTTACGCCACTGAAGTCCTTTTGAAATGGAAAGGCTCTGCATGAAGAAGCGCACAGTTACGCCACTGCCTCGCCAATTCCAGAGAGCAGCTCATCTTCAATGTGGTGCTCAACGTAGGTGGCAAAACTGTCATTTTCCCCTTTTTTGAAACTATTTTTTCTTCTTTTATTTTTGAAATTCTCATCTAAGCGACAGTTTCTTGTACTCTAGTGACTCCTGCTGGGAGAGGTAAGTTGAAGTAGCTGAAGGTCTCTTACAGCTATATCAACTCCCGGCCAGTAAAAAAGACGTCCTAAACGCGGGAGATGGAGTTAAACTGTTCCCCTACCTGGGACGCAATGGCTTCTTTCATCACTAAGAACAAACCCCTAGGTTTTACAATTGAGACTGAGAAACTAGTACAGTACTTGTACAACTTTTGATCTACAGCATCACGACGTGAGGCTGCAACAATTAGATGTAAAGGGCCCATTCATGAGGAATAACATCACTTTGACCCTTTGTGTTAGCTCCTACTGCTAATCTTTCCATAAGCGTGAACTTACTTTCAATTTGAAGAAGATGAAAAAGTCTTTTGCAAAACCCCAATACTGTTTTCTGATCTATGTACCTGAATGGAGAAATGTAGTCTTACCTCGTTTTTTTCCACTACAAGCCAAGCTACTTGTAATCCTTCCAAACCTTTAAAGGGGACCTCCCTTGTTAGCATCTCCCAGAGAACCTGGAACAAAAAGAAAGTGGAATTTTTATTCTTGCACTCTATATTTTTGGTATATTACTGAAAATTTATATAACATTTAATTGTATCCAATTACCAGACACAACCAACGCCATCTGTAGAAACTTGGGAAGAACATTTATATTCATACAGGGTACTACAGATATTATATACTTTCCATGCTTTTTTTAATAACTAAAAAACCTGGTTTAGAAGTTAGAATATCTACAGCCAGACTTTAAAAATTTTATGAAACCAATGGATCTGCATGATAGGGTTTCATGAATTCCTACAAATTTGATTTTGTATTTTGTTACTTCAAACTCTTTGTTCCTTCAATCTCATACATTTCATTTTGAGACAGTAACTGGGAATTCAACAGTATTTTTAATGCTTCAATAACGGTCTGTTGAAAAAAATAAACTGAACTCCAAATCCAAACCACTGGCTAACCTACCTCACCTACGCCCCAAAACGGTAGATGGTTGCAAAACTCTAACATTTAGTTTTTGTGTTTCCAAGAAGTCTCTCCCAAAATGAGTCCGTCTAAGAGGTTCCGTTTCATCCACCTATAATCTAAGACAACATGGTCTAAAACGTAATGAACACCACATCCATGGAGGTTGGTGGTGTTCATGGACATGCGGTCCTTGAGGTCACTCAGTGGGTCCAGTTGATAGATTAGAGCTAGAATGTCCACAGCATTTCCCTACCGCTAGCATGCTGCTGACTCTGGTTGCTCTCTGAACACTGAGTAAGGAAAGTTTGTAGGCTCAGTTACTCTATTAAAACAAACGGACATAAAAAAAAAAATTCAGTCTAACAATACTTTGTAAAGTGCAAAAACAATCCTAACTTTATCATAACAGTAAGAGCCACTACCATTTACTGAATGCTGGTTTAACACCCTCTTTACATCCATATCATGATTAATGTCACTCCTATCTGCGTAGCTGTGCTCCTCAGTTTATAGGTGAGGAAACCAGGGTTTAAGAAACTGAAACTCATCCAAGACACTCCTTTATCAAGTGGCAGGGGAGGGTCAAGCTCTGGACCCCATGTAATTCCAGAGAAGGGAAAGGGGCGGGGCTAGAAGGCCCACACAGAGCGTGCCCTGTGCATGGAGCCACAGCCGGAGTGAGGCGAGAACCCAGCAGTTCAGGGGTGGATCTCCCTTGCTCTAAGGCCTCAATCAGAAGGCAGCTGGAAGACAATGCCCCAGCTCGAGCGAGCCCTAACCCCTGTAACATCGGCCACTGCCCCAGCCAGCGTGCAGCCTTACTCGAGCAACAAAACGTTAAAGGAATTCTGGCTAATACAAAGGCAGGAAAATCAGAAATTGGCAGATGCTGCTCAAGCTGGAGAAAAAACAACAACAACCACCTGAAGCCTCTTTGGGCTTTCAATCAAGTGTGCAAGGTACTTCTTTAGAAGAGCTGCTGAACAACTCTATTTGAGTCACACGAGTGCTTAGGCAGAGGAAAGGGACATGCCAGAGGGGCACAATCTGGCAAACACTGGGCGGAAGGGAAGGGGGGAGCCAGCACAGGTATGCAGTCACCCCCACATGCCATCCACACACAGGGGGGCCCGCGCAGCGACAGGGCTGAGCTGGAAATGGAGCCCCTCCACTTGGTCAATTACCATTCCACAGGGGCTAGGGGTAGCAAGGGAGCCGAAGAGCCGGGAAGAGCATGGCCATGGCATCATGCAGGAGAATGGGAACATGAAACCAGCCTAAGAAAACTCAAAGGCTCCAGACCCCAGCATACTCAGGGGAGCAGCCTTGTGCCTCCTTTTCTCAGTTTGGCCTGCAGGTACAACACACACTGGGTACATACGTGCATGCAGCACTCACGCACACTCTCATACACACACACTCTCTCATACACACACACACTCTGAGTTTTGAAAGGTACAATGTAAAACCAAGAGTTCGGGAAAATGACACCCGGAAAACATTGATACCAGACTTTTATTCCAAAATATTCCACTGAAAAGTGTCCTAAATCGTCTAAGATCTGAGTTATATTTCTCTGAGAGCCCTAACCCTGAGAAAATGGGGCAGTTTCATTTTATCACCACCCTGTGTCTCCAAGGGCCGCACAAGCTGAGGGGTCCCCTGACGGCAGTGGGCAGCCGGGGCGGCGTGCTGAGGCCCATGCGAGCTGGCTGGTTTGCTTCCAGTACAAGCGCATCTCCCGGTTTCTTCCCGGTGATTCTCTGGATTCAGGAATGCATCAAGAAGTAAAGTGGAATGAGACAGGACCAGGGCTGCTTCTGCGCTCGGCTTGTGGCACAAAAGTGGGAACTTGGTGGAGGAAGTCAGTTGGAAGTCTAAAAATACACCGAGGGGCGCCTTCAAACACCAGTTACAAGGGTACAGGCCAACAGGCCAAACATCATCATGACCTTTCACTTTACAAATATTTTCCAACTCGTTTTATATTGCGATGTCTTCACAGCTCAACAGGGCTCACAAGTTTACAGACCAGAAACTTGGATGCGGCTCTACCTGTCCTGCGTCTTCTCTCGCAAACGACAGCCAGCCGTCACCTGTGCCCGCTGCTTCTGACACAGGCTCCCAAACGAGACGGGCAGCCAGCACCTCTTAGGCCCCTCTGTTTTCAAAGCTGGTCTTGGCCAAGAAGCTTCTAAGAAGGTGAGCGCACCCACACTGGCATCAGCACAGCCTTCTTCTTCAAGAGGGGCTCGGCCGCAGGGCTGCGGAAGGCTTGCTCTCTCAGTGAGTTTCTGTTTCTCTCTTCCTCTGTGCGTGACCTACCGAACGCTCCTTCTGGTTCCATCTCTCAACAGGAGTTGTAAGAGGGCAGAACAATCTCCTTTTTCATAAAATGAAAAAAATGCACCTGCCTAGCAAAATCGACCAACTTAGAAGCAAGGATCCCAAGACCCCTTCCTGGCATCTGTAACACGTTTATTCTCAGACAGGACAAGGCAGGCTGGGCTTGACACATGTCAAGAGGCAGAAGGGTTCATGAAGCTGGGGAGGGCGAGTATCCTGGGTGCTAGGGGGCCAGCACTGTGGCACAGCTGGTTAGGTTGCCACCCACAACACAGGCATCCCATATGAGCACCGGAGTCCTGGCTGCTCCACTTCCGATCCAGCTCCTTGCTATTGTGCCTAGGAAAGCAGCAGGAAATGGCCCCAGTCTTTAGGCCTCTGCACCCATGTGGGACACCAGGATGGGGTTCTAGGCTCCTGGCTTTGGCCTGGCCCAGTGCCAGTCTTTGTAGTCATCTGGGGAGCTGTCTTACTCCCTTTCTCCTTCCCTCTCTCTAACTCTACCTTTCAAATAAATAAATCTTACCAAAAAATATGGGGGTGGGGGTGGGAGGAAGGAGTACTAGTGGATAAGGGGATAAATTCTTACAGCAAACTTGAAAAAATATCCCAGAAAAACAGAAGGCAAACACACACTGCATTTCTGGGGGGTGGGTTTAAATAAGGCAACTCTCCTGAGTGGTCTTACTGAACCGTGTGTGACTGCTGAGCGCAGGGGAGGGTTTCAATGAGCAGAACAGACTCTTAATGAACCAGGGGTGTTTTACACAAATGCTGCCCCCACTGATGAGCCAGTCCTGGCTACTCACCTATTTTTGTGAGGACATCAAAAATTCTCAATAAACACATTGCTTCCTGAGATAGGCATCATTTTCAAAGTTTATGGCTCAGATTTCAAAAAAACACAATCCCCAGTTAATTACTGTCCTCCTGCTCTTGTAAGTGACAGACACTTTGAAGATATCATGCTTATTTCATTAAAACAAAATTGTGGGGCTGCGCTGTGGTGTAGTGGCTAAGCCACCACCTGCAGTGCCAGCATCCCATATGGGCACTGGTTCATGTCCTGGCTGCTCCTCTTCTGATCCAGCTCTCTGCTATGGCCTGGGAAAGCAGTAGAAGATGGCCCAAGTCCTTGGGCCCCTGCACCCACGTGGGAGACCCAGAAGAAGCTCCTGGCTCCTGGCTTTGGATCTGCTTAGCTCCAGCCTTTGCAGCCATTAGGGAGTGAACCAACGGATGGAAGACCTCTCTCCATCTCTTCCCCTCTCTCTCTGTAACTCTACCTCTCAAATAAAATAAATTGAAAAAAAATTGTGATCACTCCAACAATAAGGCTCTAGAACGCCTGCTGTGCTTTCCCATTCACTGGTCGTGCTTATGCAGAACAGAGCAGAAGGGGTCGTTTCAGACACAATCGTGAGTTCCTGTTTGGGATGAGATGGCCCAGTGCAGGCGGAGTGAGCGGCAGGCGAGCCTGTCTCGCGCAGACGGTTGGATGGCAGGGGCTGTGTCAGAGCAGAGGTGCAGGAGAATCGCTCCGTCTCCACCAGTCGGGGAAGACTCTAGCACCAACACAGCCCTGGAGGCCTAAGCCCGGGCTCCGAGGAGCGGCATGCGGTGTGTGAGCAAACAGCAGCAGTGGCAACACGGGGCAGCCGGCAGCGCGCGTGGCTCAGCGATGGGCTCACTTGTTAAGCGTCTGTGAAATCTCCTCCAAGTCAAAGACAAGCAGATCAAGCAAAGGTAGGGTCCTCCACCACGTGGACAGAGGGGATCACGCTGAGCCCTGCCACTCCAGTGTCCCACCTGCTCGCACTTATCTGCGGAAGCTAAAGCGCCAACGTCAGAGAAGCAGAGAGGAGAGCAGTGGTCACGAGCGCTGGGATCAGGGCACAGGGGAGGAGCGCTCCCAGGCGCAGGGGTGTGGCTGGCAGGAGGCCTAACTTCTCACGGTCTACAGCTCAGGAGCAGAATATTCTAAAGTGGCTGCCAGGCGGGACTCTAGGTGAAAGTGTCTGAAGTGACGGACCCTTCCCATTAACCTGACCTGATCATGACACATTACGTGCGTGAGTTAGATGCCACTCTGCGGCCCATAATATGTACAATTACCGTGTGGCAACACAAATTTTAAACAGTCACTTGAGTGCAGAAGTCTGTCATAAAAGAAACAGAATGTTTGCAGCTCCCGACAGGTTAACTCGAACCCCATTTAAGGAAAGGGTCAATGGGGCTGGCACTGTGGCGTAACGGGTAAAGCCGCCGCCTGCAGTGCTGGCACCCAATATGGCACTGGTTCAAGTCCTAGCTGCTCCTCTTCCAGTCCAGCTCTCTGCTGTGGCCTGGAAAAGCAGTAGAAGATGGCCCAAGTCCTTGGGCCCATGCACCCGTGTAGAAGACCCAGAAGATGCTCCTGGCTCCTGGCTTCGGATCGGCGCAGCTCCGGCCGTTGCGGCCACCTGGGGGGTGAAACAGTGGACAGAAGACCTCTCCCTCTCTCTCTGCCTCTCAGTAGCTCTGCCTTTCAAATAAATAAATCCTTAAAAAAAAAAAAAAAAAGGAAAAAGGAAAAGGAAAAGGTCAGTGGGAATGGGGCTTCCAAAAGGCCCAGGACAGGACCCCACGCCGTACAAGCAGAAGTCGCCCGCCAGCACCGTGTGCGGTTATACGGAGGGGCCTCTGCTCGCGGGGACTGTACAAGGATTTCCTCACACTCTAGCTAAGGAAAAGCACTGCACGCCAGAGTCCTTGGCAATGAGAAGGATTCTGAAAAAAGGTGGTATGAAGTTTGCTTTTACCAGTGAAATAATACTCAGATGTCTTCTAACTCATTCAATCGTGCAAAAAAATTGTAGAAACCATGAGCATCTAAACACATTCTCCTGCACACACGTGCAGAAAGGAGGGGGCGCCTGGCCTGGGGCTGGGTCACCACGAGTGCCGAGGGAGGGACCCACGTGCTCCTGAACTCCAGGGTCTGCTGCACAACACAGGGTATAGTTGCCATGTTTAAAGACTGGGAATCAGAGACTGTGTGCAGCCTTCAAGGCCAAGCCCAAGTACTCTCTGGCCCTCTACAAAGAAAACGTTGGCTCCTGTGCTACTGGACAAAACCAGATACTGGTGCCAGCGAGCCAGCTAAGGTAAATGCTGATTCACTTCACACTGGTGTCTAGCTCAGTGCCCAACTCAGTGAAGCAACCTGACTTCACAGGAGAAAACAGCCTCACACAAAATCTTAACTGTAACCAATCACCCATGTTCAGAAAGCCCAACAGATGGAGGTGTGGTCAGAACACAGTTCCTGCTGACGTGGAAGATCAGTTTTAGAATCTGGTCTCCTCTGCAACTTGGGTTTTGTTTCCTTTTTTTTTTTCCCTATGCCTATAACTCATATAAATGTGTTAGAGGTAGATACAATAACAGGTATGAGTATGTTATTATTATTATTATTTCCATTTTACTTGAAAATCAGAAGGGGAGAAAGAGAGGGAGAGGGGGAGAGAGAGAAAGAGAGAGAGAGACAGCAACATATGCTCCATTTGCTAGTTTACTCTCCAAATGCCCTCAACAGCCAGGGCTGGGCCAGGCCAAAGCCAGGAGCCTAGGACTACATTTCAGTCATCACCCACTGCTTACATGAGCACAAAGTTGCACAGAAGCACGGCAGCCAGGACTGCAATCAGGCACCCTGATATAGGATGTGGGAGTCCCCGGCAGTGACTTATCCATGTGCCAAACACCCAGCCCCGTTTCCCTCTTTTAATGGAAATTATCTGATCACTGCCTGTTACAGTTTGCAGTCTTCATTCTTAGAAATAATCAGAATTAAGGGAAATTGAATATGTGGCCTGATGTTACTCATGTCCTCTAACCTTTAAAATTTGTATATTTAGTAAAAAATATGTATTTCATTTTCAAAATAAATTTCTATTTATTTGAAAGGCAAAGAGAGAGCGAAATCTTCCATGTGCTGGTTGACTCCACAAAAGCCTGCCATGGGCAGGTCTGGGCCAGACTGAAGTCAGCAGTGCAGAACTGAATCTGGGTCTTCTATGTGGGTGCGAGAGACCAGAACGTGAGCCAACCACCTGCTGCCTCTCAGTGTGCATATCAGCAGGGAGCTGGATCAGAAGCAGAGTAGCCGGAAGTTGAACCAGGCTCCCTGATAAAAAATTACTTAACCACTGTGCCAGATGCTTGCCCCATGTCATCCTGAAATCTTTTCCAATAGCCAACAGAATTCATCTCTATTATATTAATTTGGTGTGCATAGGATGTGTTATGACTTGCAAAGAGCTAGCCAACTGAAACCATCCCAAAGCTTAAGCAACGAAGCCAGCAGTAAATACCTAGAGACTGATAAAAGAAGAAAAAGGAATGTGTTGGGCAGTGTTGATCTCCTCGTTGCCATCAGCCACCACCCTCGGTCGGAACACACAGACACTCAGGAGGAAGAGGCAAGCTACTTGGGCCCAAATTAGTCTGCTTCTTTTCCTATCATTATGAAAATGTCCTTTTAAGACAAGGTCGTATAAATAGAGAGGTGGTATAATTAGGAGATGAGACAGAAAGACAGGAATTCAATACTATCTTGAACTTTTTAAAGGCTGTCTATATAGTTTAGGGAAAACACTTGCCCTCAAAAAAAAAAAAAAAAAAAAAAAAAAAAGGGCAACTAGGGAGAGGTGTTTGACCTAGTGACTAAGACACTAGCTAAGATGCCTGCTTCCTATTTCAGAGTGTTTGGGTTCAACACAGTTCCAGCTTCTTCCCAGCTCAGACCTGGGAGGCAGCAGATGACGGTTCAAATAATTGGGTTCTTGTCTCCCACCAGTGGAGACCTTGACTGAGTTCTACGCTCCCAGCTATGGCCTTGGTCCAGGCCATTGTGGGCATTTGGGGGAAGAACCAAATGTTGTCTCTCAAACAAATATTTTTTTAAGGCAAAAAATGAATTCCTTCATCCAGCAAAAAACTGTCCCAACCCTTCCTTCTCTCTCTGATAACACAGGGGTAACTTATCACTCCAGAATGATTCATCTTCATATTCCTCCAGAAGTTAATGTTCTTGACTCATTCCTCCCTGCAGTATCTACTCCTTGAGCACTCCACCCCACCTCCCATTATTCTACTCTTCTATGTTGCTCTGTCACCACCCTCATGTCATACCCTAGATCCACACTGCTACTATCGAAGTGTCACCTGCTAAGTACGTTTTCTTTTGTACTTTTAAAAACTCACTAATCACCTAAAGAGTTGATACTCAAGTTTCCTGCTAATGAGGACACTTGGCAGAACTACTGGTGATTTTATACTATCTGAGCAACCCATGACCATGAAGTCCTGTTCCAAAAGACCCCCATTTCCACTGAGTTACACAGACACTCTAGTCATCTCTCCACTCAGTGCACAAGCATTCTCTACAGGACGGCATCTGGCCCAGCACTATTTCAGGTTCCAGCTAATTGGGTTTCTCAAAGTGAGGTTTCTTCTCAATTCAGAATAAAAGAACTCAGATGCAAAAAGTAACCAAAGTACACATCTTGGACATTTTAAAGTATTCTTCCTGGACCACTCTTCCAGACGTCTCATCTGAAAGAGCAGACCTATCTCAAAGGAAATGGTGCCAAAATATGGGACCTCTCCTCTCCTTGCTGCCTGGCTTTTGAATTTCTTTGAGCAAAGAAGGAATGAGACATGAACTCACCACACCATAAGAATATGTGTCACAAGTTTCCGACACGGGGAGACTCTGGATAACTTCTGGAGCCATCCAGGGGAAAGTTCCAACCAAGGACATGTGTGTTGTATGGTTATGGAACCGGGAGGCACCGAAATCACAGATCTGCGAAAACAGGAACCAACATCAACTTCCCATTTATTGTCCGAAACAGAATCATCAATCACAAAAACCTACATGCGAAATTAACAATTAAAAAAATTAAAGGAAATAATCCTACCTTTAGTACTCCATCAGCGGCTATCACAACTAAAAAAAAAGAAGGAATAAATTATAATAATCATCTAGTTTGTCTGAATTGCCTTATGCTAAATATTTATAAACTTCCATGCCTATTTTTGATATGGTATTTATGAAAGATAAAACCAGGCTGGCGGTGCAGCTCACTAGGCTAATCCTCCACCTACGGCGCCAGCACACCGGGTTCTAGTCCCGGTTGGGGCGCCAGATTCTGTCCCGGTTGCTCCTCTTCCAGTCCAGCTCTCTACTGTGGCCTGGGAGTGCAGTGGAGGATGGCCCAAGTGCTTGGGCCCTGCACCCACATGGGAGGCCAGGAGGAAGCACCTGGCTCCTGGCTTCGGATCGGCGCAGCATGCCAGCCACAATGCGCCAGCCGTAGTAGCCACTTGGGGGGTGAACCAATGGAAAAAGGAAGACCTTTCTCTCTGTCTCTCTCTCTCTCTCACTGTCTAACTCTGCCTGTTAAAAAAAAAAAAAAAAAAAGATAAAACCAAACATTTTAAACTGCATTGAGGATTTTGCAAAAGGCAACAGACATTAAAACAGAAACTTAATTTCATGAAGTGGTGATTAAAAAGGCTTTCAAGACACATATTTAATCCGAATGCAGTTCTGCTGAGTGAAAAAGGCACAAATGAGTGGAGTTAGGAGAGCCAGATTGTACCTGGGTTCTGCCAGTAGACTGGCAGTGTGATACTTAGGAACTCATAACATCGTTACTTCAAAGTATATAGAGCTTTTCCCCCTAACTGAAGAGTAATTTCTGTAAAGGCAGCAATAATATTCGTTCATTCATTCAATCATTCACACATTCATTCATTGAGCAGTATTTGCTGAGCACCTAGTGTGGGGAAGACAATGCACCATGTTCTGGAACAGCAAAGTGAGCAAAACCGACACTGTCTGTGCTCTCATGGGGTTTACAGGCAAATCAGAGACAAGTCAACAAGTATGTACAATAGGTGGGAAAAATTCGCTGATGAAACAGAATTACAGAACCAAAGAAGAAGTATATCTAAGTCTGTGGTGGTCAGATAAGTTTCCTAGAAGAAACGTTTGTGCTAAGACCTGAAAAACCCAGGAGTCAACTAGACAGAGCAGAGCTGCAGAGGGAAGTCTGGGGTTTCCTAGGCCGAAGAGAGAACCGAAGCAAAAACTCAGGGGCACAGGAAAGGCGCTGAGCTTCTGGAAGGCGGGAACCAGTTCTAGAAGAGTCTTTGGGAAAAAAGGAAAGCTAGCAAAACCTGAGCATGAAGGCAACGAGCCCACGTGCAGAGGGCAGACTGCACCAGAGAAGAGCACACACGCTGCTGTGGTCAAGAGAGATGAGGATGCCTGCACCGAGACTGGGCAAAGGACAGGAGAGAGGCCGGGACCCTGACACACTCGGGACACAGGCTCAAGGAGGCTTGAGGAACAGCTGGGGCTGGAGCAGGAGGAGGAGCCAGGGAGAAATCAGAGTGGGGGGCAGCTCAGCTTCATGGTCAGAGCAGGAGTGCTGCATTCACACTGTAATCCCCTTCCAGTCAATTTCTGGCGCGGGCGACTGGTACTGTCGCTCACTGAGGAAGGAAGAGGGGGAGGCAGGCAGGGAGAAGATGGAGAGATCCGTTGGAAGACATTACAGGTCAGGGTCATACAAAATACCTATGTGAATCTAATCAGCAGACAGATATATACTTTTGAAGCTGGGATCTGTTTGCATCTGTTAATATGGGGCTTTTAAGGAATGGGAGAAAAGCGCTCAGGAGAGGTGATCAAGGGCAGATCCCTGCAGAACCACCTGTGGTGTTTCCCTGCCAAGGCTCCACAGTGCCTTGAACATGGCACATACATGATCAGGGCCTCACCGCTGCTACTAATGATTTGGATATGTGGGGAAAATAATCTTTGCATGACCTAATATATAGAAATAGCCTCAGCGGAAATATGATACCATGAATAAGCCTCTTGTATACTTTCATGAATAATGATGTAAATATTTTATCATATTCAGTTATTTTTGAAAATCTCTACTGCCTTTTTCTCATATAACACATTTTAAAAAAACCTAACATTATGAGAACATGTAACAGAAAATGAAAGTCTTATTCCTTCTTTGAGGTTAAAAAAAGTTGCTAGAAGTTAGGTCTATATTCTTTCTTTTTTTGTTTTTATTTTATTTTTTTAATTAATTTTTTTCAACTTTTTTTTTGAAAATAAGCCCCCCAAATTACCCTTCTCATCTCTAACTTGTCTGTTTTTTTTTTTTTTTTAATTTGACAGACAGTTAGAGAGACAGAGAGAAAGGTCTTCCTTCCATTGGTTCACCCCCAAAATGGCCGCTACAGCCGGAGCTACGCCAATCTGAAGCCAGGAGCCAGGTGCTTCTCCTGGTCTCCCATGCGGGTGCAGGGCCCAAGGACCTGGGCCATCCTCCACTGCCCTCTCAGGCCACAGTAGAGAGCTGGCCTGGAAAAGGAGCAACCGGAACTAGAACCCAGCACCCATATGGGATGCCAGCGCCACAGGCAAAGGATTAACCAAGTAAGCCAAGGTGCCGGCCCGGGTCTATATCCTTTCAAGGTTACTGTACATTCCCATCAAGTAAATACACAAATTACAATTTTGAAAAACAAGACTTTTCCATTGTTACAAATTCTTCATAAGGATTGCGTGGAAAAATCCAGAATTAAGGTAATTATACTTCACTCATGGAAGATTTAGGCTATACTGATGTCAAATAAGTTGCTTAAAGTGAAATTCTGAGCATGAACAAAAAATTTACAGAGTTGTGAAACTCGGTTATTCTCTACTAGATTTTAGATGACCTCCCAATGATGTTCTGCGCGTCAGCTATAAATCACAAGTGTTCAGTTCCACGAAGCTTGTGTCTAATACAGCCAAAGGACATGTGACAATGCCCGAGAGGACAGGAACTGCAGCTGCAGTCCAGTAGCGGGTTGGGCGGGCACTCGAACTCTGCCTGCCGATGGCTGGCGGCTGCCACGCATCCCTCACCCCACCCCATCTCTTGCCAAAAGCACACACAAACTAAGCAGGGGCTGGTCCCTGAGCCCCTGCCTCCGCTTGCCATCGCTACTCATCCTAGGCACCACACTGTGCGTCTGAGTCTATAATCATTTTACTGCCATAATCTAAAGATTTTCAAAAAATAAATAGTCCCCTTCTTTCTCTCTGAGATTTTTTTTTTTTTAAAGAAAGCAGCAAACCATGATGTTTACTTTAGCTGGTTCTGCTGAAGCTCAACACTTCTAGGGCCTTCCTCTGATCACTTCAGAATGATGTAATGGAAGAAGCTGTCTGTTACCATTCCTACTTGAAGGTAAGGCCTAATCTTGCAAGCTACTTTAAAATGCACACTCTCCAAATCATAAAACAGGGGCCACATCATAAACTTCAGAAAGCACAGAGGAAGAGAAGCAAGAAAAAGCAAGTCTTTAAAGCGCTTCCAAACCCCCAAACACGCTGATCCCTTTCAGGCGCTACTCCAGGTAAGATGGGCATGACCCACATAAAAAGTTGACGTGATCGCATTCAGAAGGAACACGAACAAAACTCAAAATCACCAGGACACAGAACCAGCTAAAAATAGAAGACAAAGAGTACACGACGCCACACTTTAACCCAGCAGATGTCTCTCTTAGAAAATAATCCTAGGGTACAAACTAGGGATGGGCTGAGGAGTTTGGGTGAAAGGAATCAGGCCCACCATTTCTTATATTGGGAAAAAAATGCCAAGCATCTCAATGTCTGTGCTGTGTTCCCACAGGTGGATACTGCGTGGCTTCTTCACAGGAGACAGAGCATGTTGGTATTTACTGGTGGTGGGGAGACTGTCACGGTATCAGCACTGAGTCCGTCCGTCACAGAAGGCGGGAGAAGCGCGGTGCCCACTTCTGTTCCCAGGTGCAGAACCGTGTATACAGGCAAAGTGAAAACACATGACCACATTACCGTTTCTTGACTTGAGGTCTCTGTGAATCACCTTGACCGGTGCCTCCATGTGTAAATAGTGCATTCCTTTCAGACAAGAAGGAGAAAAGGCCTATTAATATTTTCAACATTACATCAGTGTTGGTCTTCGTATTTCTTTGCAAATAATTCAATAGCAGAAACTATATCCACACATTCTATCCTTCCACGATGGATCAAACAAGATGGCTACATTAGTAACATTCGTATGTTAAGCAAAATTTGTGTGGCTTAATCCCTTGGAGGTTGGAACTTGTAATAACGTCAGCTTTTGCAAGATGTAGTAAGGACACCGTAATTTTCCAGGGTCTGAAGGACAGAAAATAGCACAGTCAGCACTGGAGAGTCTGTGACTAAGGTATTCCACCACCAAACCACCTGCCAGGCCACCCTGCCCTGAACAGGCTGTGCAGTCTGCAGCTGGCCCCATTCGCTCAGGGCCTCTCTCGGGGAGAGCTGGGAGTGAGGGTGGGGCACACTGCTTGGTAACAGATCTTCAGATAGGAAAACCTGCAGTAGCTACAACACATTTATTCTTTTCACAAAGATAAATCTTTGAGATCATCCATATTTATACACACTTGAAAATTCTGTCCGGTATCTTTATAATAGACATTGTTACTTCAGTAAACTGGGTAGACAGAAAGTAAGGAGAATTTTATTATTTTGAATAGAAATGGAAACTTTGAAAGATACATTTCATGGTAACTTAGTAGTATTTGACTCTTTCTGATCTACTCCCTTAGAATAAAGAAAAAGAACATTTTCTATTGAAATCTTTCCTCTCCCTTTATTTCTCAAAATAGCCTCCCTCCTCAAATCAAACAGGCTCCTTTTTATTAGTGAACTGTTACTTGAAAATAATTTAATAATTAGGCTTCAGCTTTTTAAAAGTATATAGAACATTTCAATTTTATAAAGGTTAATTTGATAATCTATTATTCTTCCACTATTCTGATTACTACATATTGAAGAATCACAAAAGAACAAAGAAAATAAGAAAAAGTTTAAGTTCTTGCATAAAACGCTATGACTTGAAGAGTCAAATGAACAAAAGTGTTAGTAATTTAAGCGATCTTAAACAAGATGTAATTGGGATTTCCTTTCTAATATGAAGTTTTACATATTTCAAACTAAAAATTCAATATCTACAGAGTGCATAGCATTTAATAGTCTCCAGGACTGAACCTCATAGTTTCTCTTCACTTGCACTGGAATCAAATTCCTGGAGAACTTTTCAGGGAGACTCTGTACGATTCCTACTGGATGTAGAACTGGACAGTTTCTATACTTCCTAACAAAGATTTCACAAAACAAGACCCAAGGACATAAGCTTTAAACATAGGTACCTTTCTTCTGAGTGGCAGATCATATAGTAAACACTTAAGCAATAGTGTACATAAACAGTAACAATCACAACTACATAAAACTTTGTAAGTCTTGTATAATTCTGCCTTATTTTTATCGCCAGCAATTAAGAAGGCAGAGAAGTATTTTCATCAGGTTTAACATTCAAGGTTTTCTAAGTTAAGATCTGACAGGTGTCACTGAGAAGACTTTTGAACCAATGATGACAATTTTGAGACTGGGTCCAGGTTTGTCTGCTTCAGCCACCCCTTTGACACATTACTGACCGACTTGCACAACTGCAGATACATTCTCATTCCTCTTTCCATCCAGAAGGAAGAGAATCTTTTTTTTTTTTTTTTTGGTGTGTGTGAGAAGATACTCTCTCAACAAGAATGAGGTTGAGCAATGCCTATTTCAAAACTGCATGAATCAATTCTTATTTTGACATGAGGTATTCATTCTTCGATTTCTCAACATATTGCTTCAGTGGCTTCACTCATGACCCAACTGAAAGATACAGAGCTGAATATGAAACAGAATCAACAGAAATCAAGCCTGCCTACCTAGTCTCTAAGTTCTACATGCAGCTTTCTCAGAGAGGGCTGATGTCATTCCTAAAGCATGGCCTTTCCTTTTTCCAGGCCACCTTAAAGCACTTTTCAGCGCTAAGCAATTGCTTGTGACAAACTCCAAGTCTCATCCCTGCCCCACTCTCCTCACTTGGGGCCTAGCTTGTCAGCACTTGCCCTGCTGATCAATTTACCCGCCAGGCAAAAGGGATTTTATCACTTTGTAGTTTTGGACACTGCCACAGGGCCCACCCCATGTTCAGGACAGCAACAGAATTCCTTTCCCTCTCTCCCTTCCCTTCTGTGGCAGAGTGCCAGCGCTCTTGAGGAACCCAGAGATGCGCTGCTCCGGAGCCGAGACACTCACTGCTCACAGAGGACACGCGGGCTGGGGAGCAGGGACTGAAGTCAGTTGGTTGGTTGCTCTCTATCCATCCTGAGCGCCATTAAGCACTGGCATGGGTGTCACTGGCTGAGCACCCTAAATGCAAATGTCTGTAAGGTGAAGGGCCACAAGCCAGGGTCTGCTTGTGTGTGCCCCAACGGTTGCGTCCTGCATTCCCACTGGGAACAGCACACCACCTTGCTTATGAACAGGGGGCCTCTATGTGTTCTAGTGACATGCACAGAAGTGACCACCAAGCTGTCACAGGAAACACCTTGAAGAACGTGACAGTTTAAGGCTTATGCACAGTGCCTGATGCAGGGACACATAGTTAAGTTAGATAACACAGCCGAAGCTTTAAGTACATCATATAGCACATTATTTTTATAAGGCTATGAATTATTGTTCAGAAGCAGCATCTACCATGATACTTTAAAACCTTTTTTTCCTCCTTTTTTTTTTTTTTTTTTTTTTTACTGCTCCTATCTGAAGAATTTGGCAAGTGTTAAAAGAGATAAAATAATTCCCCAAAGGAAAGATGATTAGTTTTGAAAGTTGCTGTGTAGCTTTAGAGTGAAAGCAAAGTCTCGGCTTCTCTCCTTAACTGAGTGCTGGGTAACACTGTATTTACTTTACAGAGAGAACTTCATAGAGAAGGGAGTAGTCAAATGCAAAAGAGTTCATTGTCCCAGTAAAATCTGGACCCACTGGCTTTCTAGGGGTTGCTAGAATACAAATGTAACCATCAGTGTTCATTATTTAGATAAAGTTGTTTCCAAAGCAACTCTGACAGCTATAAATAAAACTCAGAAATATTCAGTTGGGGAAATGGAAAAAAATGGAAAAAAAAAAATAAATGGAATTTGAATTGCTTTAGAAAACATTAGTTTATGTAGGCATTTAAGAGGGAAAAAGAACTGGGCACGTTGCTTAGGGATTTTGTGCATTAAAAATATTTAATTTACGGCTGGCGCCCCGGCTCAATAGGCTAATCCTCCGCCTTGCGGCGCCGGCACACCGGGTTCTAGTCCCGGTCAGGGCACCAGATTCTGTCCCGGCTGCCCCTCTTCCAGGCCAGCTCTCTGCTATGGCCCAGGAGTGCAGTAGAGGATGGCCCAAGTCCTTGGGCCCTGCACCTGCATAGGAGACCAGGAGAAGCACCTGGCTCCTGGCTTCAGATCAGCGCAATGCGCCGGCCGCAGCACACTGGCCGCGGCGGCCATTGGAGGGTGAACCAATGGCAAAGGAAGACCTTTCTCTCTGTCTCTCTCTCTCTCTCACTGTCCACTCTGCCTGTCAAAAAAAAAAAAATTTAATTTCCAAGGGTGATGTCCAGGTTTACTTAAATACAAAGCAAAATCAGAACTGCTTTAACATTGCAGGACAAAGAAAATGGGCTTTGAAAGTGGTTGTTATTTTTAGCTTATTATGATGTACACAAAATGGGTTGAAATAATCTTATAATAAATCATGTTTTCTGCAGGCTTACAGAACGACCAGACTTACCAATTTTCCATTTAACATATCAGGCTAGGTGACCAATTATATTGTCACAAAATATGGCAAAAAATTTATCCTGGAGTTTACTAATTTTTGTAAGTCTGGATTTTAGGGACAGAAATAACACAAAGAAAAGGGAAGATGGGAAAGGAATCTAGGAGTGGAAAGGCAATGACTTAAAATACTATTTGGACAGCGAGTTGCAGAATTCTTACTACTTTTGGTCTGAAAAATGAAAGGCATATAAAGACACAGAATATAAATCTTCCTGACCTAAGTCCCTAAGTCAGCATGGAAGAATTTTCTGACCTAAGTCCCCACCCATTCTGTAGGAACACAGCACGCACTCTTACCTTTGGCTACATCAGTGGCCCAGGTCATGATGTGATCCATGTCCATCTCTTCACTTTTGTTGCTGTTGATGTAATCATAGAGAGACCCCAGAGAAGCATATTCTATTTCCAAAGGAAACACAAGCATACAATTAAACTCAAGGTACACTTCAGAAATAAGACTTTATACTTTCATTGGGAAACTACATTAAAAAATTCAACCAAAACCAGAAAAGCATATAAAAAGTTGTTGCATGCTGTGGTTTCTAAGAGTTACTATCATGTTACTAATATGTTACTAACATGTTACTACCTGTCTGTCAAAGACCATTAACGGAGACTGACCAGCAAACTTCAGCCCCACCCCAGAAGCCATTTAGCTGGAACTGAGAAGCAGAGGTGCTGGGAGAATGTCTCCAAAACAAAGTCATGCTAAGTGTGTCAACAGGAGCATCTTCAAAAAGTCATGCTACGGTTTGAAAAGGATTTGGCTCTAGAACTTATACAGCCATGTAAACCACAAGGTTGTTAAGTCAATGGTACCAAGAGCATCCAAACAATCCAACTTTGAGTTTTAGGAAGAGGGCCTTGGAAGATAGTACTTATTTTTTTCTTTTTTTTAACAGACAGAGTGGACAGTGAGAGAGAGAGAGAGAGAGAGAGAGAAAGGTCTTCCTTTTGCCGTTGGTTCACCCTCCAGTGGCCGCCGCAGCCGGCACACCGCACCTATCCGAAGGCAGGAGCCAGGAGCCAGGTGCTTCTCCTGGTCTCCCATGGGGTGCAGGACCCAAGCACTTGGGCCATCCTCCACTGCACTCCCTGGCCACAGCAGAGAGCTGGCCTGGAAGAGGGGCAACTGGGACAGAATCCGGTGTCCCAACCAGGACTAGAACCCGGTGTGCAGGCACCGCAAGGCGGAGGATTAGCCTATTGAGCCACGGCGCCGGCTGGAAGATAGTACTTATGAGAGGGTTGGCTGTAGAATCAACATGGCCTCATAAAATTTATTAACTACAAATACAAAATTTAAAGAGTTTTAGTAATTTCATACAAGTAGGCAACCACACCACAATGTAGTTTTAGAACCTTTCCTTCACTCTAGACAGCCCCTGATGCCAGTTTCCAGTCAGTCACCACTCTCACCGGAGTCCTAACACCAACCCGCTTTGGTGCCTTTTTTGGATATTTCATATGAACAAAGTAATACAAAGTGTGCTCCTTGTGCCTGACTGCATTCCCCGGCATAATGTTTCCAAGGTTCCTCTGTGCTGTAGCAGGGAGCCGTGCCATCATCCTCCGGTATTCACCAGGTAACGGATCCAGGGCCCCCACCCCCCCCAGATTTCAGAATCTGTATATGTTCAAGTCCCTTCTACTAAATGGCACAGTATTTGCATATAACCTACTCACACCCTCCTGTGTATTTTAAACCATCCCCAGAGTACTTATATTATCTAATACAATGTAAACACTATGTAATTACTTGGTATGCTACACTGTTTAGGAAATAATGACAAGGAAAAAAGTCTGCACATACTCAGTAGAGATGTATTTTTTTAAAAAAAGATTTTATAATTTGAGAGGTGGAGTTATAAACAGTGAGAGGAAGAGACAGAGAAAGGTCTTCCACACACTATTTTACTCCCCAAATGGTCACTATGGCTGGAGCTGAGCTGATCCAAAGCCAGGAGCCAGGAGCTTCCTCTGGGTCTCCCACGTAGGTGCAGGGGCCCAAGTGCTTGGGCCAACTTCTATTGCTTCCCCAGGGCATAGCAGAGAGCTGGATTGGAAGAGGAGCAGCCAGGACTAGAACTGGCATCCATATGAGATGGTGGCCCTGTGGGCAGAGGATTAACCTACTGCGCCACAGCAGTGCCCCCAGAGACGCATCTTTTTAAAACTTCTGAACCATGTTCGGCTGAATCCATGGATCTGCAACCTGTGGATATGAGTGGCTGACTGTGCTTCATGCTTTCTGTTGCTGAGCACTATTCCAGTGTATGGCTAATTCTATATTTGGCTTATTCATTCACCAGCTGGCAGATATTTGTATATTATAAATAATGTGGCTATCAACATTTGTGTATGTGGCTGTGTGTGATTATATTCATTTCCCTTGGGTAGATTGTGGGAGTGGAATGGTAGAGTCATTTGTTAAGTGTATGTTTAATTTTTATTTAAAAAAATATTTGCATTTTAGAGAGAGAATGAGAGGGAGGGAGGGAGAGAGATACAGAGATCTTCCATCTACTGGTTCACTTCCCAAATGCCTGCAACACCTAGGGCTGGACCAGGCTAAAGCCAAAGTCTAGAACTCAATCTACATCTTCCACATGTATGGCAGGGACACAAATACTTCAGCCATCATCTGTTGCCTTCCAGGGTGAACACAGCAGGAAGCTAGAATCGGAAATGGATCCAGGACTTGAGCTTACACACAGTGGTATGGATGAGGGTGTCTCAAATGACATCTTACTTGCTGCATCAAGTGCCTGCTCATACCTACACTTAACTTTTTTTTAAGATTTTATTTATTTATTTAAGAGGTAGAGTTACAGACAGTGAGGGAGAGAGACAGAATGAAAGGTCTTCCTTCCGTTGGTTCACTCCCCAAATGGCTGCAACAGCCAGAGCTGCGCGGATCTGAAGCCAGGAGCCAGGAGCTTTTTCTGGGTCTCCCATGCAGGTGCAGGGGCCCAAGGACTTGGGCCATCTTCTACTGCTTTCCCAGGCCATAGCAGAGACCCGGATTGGAAGAGGGGCAGTGGGACTAGAACCAGCGTCCACATGGGATGCTTGGTACCACAGGCACCAGCCCCAACACTTAACTTTTAAAGAAACTATCAAACGGTTTTCCAAAGGGATTTTACCAATGTTTATTCTCACCGCCAGTGCTCTGCATCCTCGTCAACACGTGGTGCTGCCAGACTTTTTATTATGATTGTTTTACTTATTATAATGTCAGTAGTATGTCATGGCAATTGTAATTTGCCTTCCCCAAGCACATGATGAAGCTGAGCATCTGTATGGCCTATTACACCCTTGTTTCTATATATTCTTAAGCAAAGTACCTATTCTAATTTGTGGTTCACTTTCAAATGGGTTATCTCATTGAGTGCTAAGAATTCTTTATTTTGATATGTCCTTTATTAGATATATGATTTGCAAATAATTTCTCCCAGTCTGGCTCTCCTCTTTTCATTATCTCAAGAGTGTCTTTTAAAGAGCAGAAATCATTAATTTTTATGAATTCCAATTTATCAATTTTTTTAATGGCTTGTACTTTTGGTGTCATATCTAAGAACTCTCCGCCTAACTAAAAGGCATGATTTCATCCTGTTTTTCTTTTAGTCTTTATGTTTCAGTCTATAGTCCATTTTGAGTTAATTTTTAACTATGATATGAGGTGAGGGTCTCAGAGGTGTTTTTTATGTGGAATTATAATTATCTCAGCATAATCTGGTGAAAAGACTCTTTACACTCAATTGAATTGGTACCTTGGTTAAAAATCAAGTGACAATCAATGTGATAGTTTCTTTCAAGACTTCCACTGATCTATGTGACTACAGATACTGAGCTAATATTTCACTATGTTGATTCTAAGTTTAGAAATGAGAAAGTTTAAGTCCTCGAATTTCCATGTAAATTTTATGACTGGCACGTCAATTTCTAAAAGAGGGAGAGCTCTTGGATAGAGACAGGAATTGTGTTGAACTTATAGGTCACTTTGGAGTGAGCTGTCACCCTGGCAATACTGCATCTTCCAAACCATGGACAGTGTAACGTTGATTTATTTAATCCTTCGGTCTCTCTCAGCACTGTTTTGTACTTTTCATTGCATGATACAAGCACTTACTTTATTAAATTTCTACCCAACTATTTGTTCTTTTTGATACTTTTTGTTTCTTAATTTCATTTTTAGATTGCTCATTCCCAGTGCATAGAAATACAACTGACTTTTGAATGTTGATTTTGTGTCCTTGTGACCTAGATAAACATGTACTAGTTTTAGTTTTGTTTCGTTTTTTGTGATTCTTCGGGACTGTCTACATACATAATGCTATACATAATAAGATAAAAGACAAGTATCATTATGCTCTTAAAACTGTATACATATGATACATGAAACGTGTTCTCTTTATAGAAACAAAAAAAAATTTAAAGAAAGAAAGTTTCAGGGCCGGTGCTGTGGCGCAGCGGGTTAAAGCGCTGGTAATTTTGCTGAATACAGCTTTTTTCTTCCAGTTTTTCAAGTGTCATTCTGCTGCCTGTGGCCTTCAGTGTCAGAGCTGAGCAGTGAGCCCCTGCTGACACCCTGGCTCCCATGTACACGAGAGGTTGTTTTGTGCTCGCTGCTTTCCAGATTCTTTGTCTTTACCCGCAATTTGACTGTGGTTCAGCTGTGGTTCTTCTGCACTCGTCCTGCACCTGGGGTTTGCTGAACTTCTCAAACATGTAGATTAACATATTTTATTTGTGGACAATGTTAAAAAACCAATTTCCTTATCCTCCTCCTTTCCTGTTGTGAATTTATTAATATACTTGCTGCTGTCCCACAGGGCTTTGAGGTTCTATTCATTTTTCTTCAAATGTTTCCTATTTTTTAAGTTAGATAATCTCTTGTTCAGTCTAGCTTTCAGTTTATCAATTTTCTTCTGTTGTCTCAAACCTGCTGTTAAGTCACACTAGAGAATTTACTTTGATGATCTTTTTCATCTTCAGAATTCCTATTGGTCCTTTCCTTTTTACTTAATGCCTAGCCACTTGGGCTTCTCTGTTGGTTGAGTTATTGTTTTCATACTTTTCTTTAATTCTTTTAACAGAGTTTTTCCTTTAGTTCTCTGGATACTCTGATGCTTTGAAAGCTCTGTTAATATGTCAGGTTAACTAAGAGACTATTTCCACTGATGGCTTTTTTCCCTGAGCTACACATTCCTGCTTCTTTCCAGGTTTGGGTGTTTTTTTTGTTTTTGTTTTTGTTTTTGTCAGTTTAGATAAATGTAACTCTGAATTTTATTTTTCCTCCATGGAATTTCTTCTTCTTTCTTTTTTTAATATTTATTTATTTACTTGAGAGGCAGAGTTACAGACAGAGAAAGGGAGAGACAGAGAGGTCCTCCATCCTTTGGTTCACTCCCCAAATGGCCACACATCTGGAGCTGCACCAATCTGAAGCCAGGAGCTTCTTCTGGGTCTCCCACACAGGTGCAGTGGCCCAAGCACTTGGGCCACCTTCTACCCCTCTCCCAGGCCATAGCAGAGAGCTGGATTGGAAGTGGAGCAACTGGAACTCAAACCAGTGCCCTTGTTTTTGTTTCCAAGCCTGTCTTTTTAGGGACTGCTCTACATCTGAATAGTTCGTGATCAGCCAGCGATTGCACAGATGGGATAAAACACCCTTGGCTGACAGATCTGCACACGCGTGATCGAAATTTAGACTGTTTTCCAGTCTGTCCTGGCTTCTGCTTTTCGCAGGCCTTTTCTGTCTCTTTCACGGAGGCGTGGAGTACAGGACCTAAAAGGCACATGTGGACAGCTGAGTGGCTTCATTCTCTGGCATCTGAATGACCTCAGTGCCCAGGACATTTACCCCTACCAAGATATTAGTTCAGTCCAGGACAGCCACTGGTCACTTGTTGCCGGCCACTAGGAACATCCCTTCTACTAAAAGAAAAGGAAAACGAAAAGGCAACAAAGTTTAACACAGTGTAATCGTTCCTGGAAATATTAGCTGTCAATTGCAACTTCAGAATATGGCTGACAACAAGTTTTCTAAGTATCACTGTAAAAAGCAATCGGTATGGGTTGCAAACCTATCTTATGGGTATACCCAATAATCCTAATGTTATAGCATTGAGTACTTATGGCTTGGGATAAATATCCAGAGACACTGGCATACAAAGATCCAAAAACTATGATATTTCAAACATCTTAGACTACAATGAAGATGACATACTCTGAAAACCATTAGGAGAAATTAAAAAAGTCATTCTAATAAAGATGAAGATGACACCATTAACTGAATTATTTCATGAATGTGAGGGTATAAGAAAGGCAATATCATTACATTTATTTCATATAAAAGGTGATATTCAAATATATGGGTAGCTAAACAAACAAAACTATTTTAGCAGGGAGCTAGATCTGAAGTGGAGCAGCTGGGGCTTGAACCTGCACTCACCTGGGACAAATTGTGCAGAATCAATATCTTCTCATGGCACAGTGACACAAGGCAAAACAGAGCATGTGAGAAATGTCAGAGTCGACGCAGTCCCTATGCAATTCCCTAGGCCTCTGGGACCCTGAGTCACTTCCCTCGGGAATCCTGGACCCCGGGCCTCTGCCCGCCACCTACTCTTAGACTACCAGGTACTTTGGAGGCGGTGGGGGTGGGGGTGGGGGTCTGCAATCGACCTTGCTGCAAAGGAGCTGCACACTCCAGATCCTAATAACTCCTTCCTTCCTCTCCAACGAGTTCCTCACCATCAAGGATCATGTTCCCGTGTGTCTGCATACATACCTGTGTGACTGGGAACAGTATAGAATTTAGAGGTTTCCAAATATCAAGGGAAAAAATGACCAATTATTGTATCTTTTCTTTTGACACTGGAGTCTCAAGTTCTAGTCACTGCAACTCTTTGTTGATTTGGGGGAAAGATGTTCATTTTTCCTCCAAGAGAAATAAATTGGCAACTGCCTCTGGGGTTCTTTCCCAGGCACCCATGTAAGCACAGTGTTTCCCCAACGCACACACACAGGTACACACATGCACACACATACCCTCACCCAGAGATCTTCCATTCTAGTCTCTTCATTCACAAGAGAAAACTGAGACAGATTATCAGTGACCCAGCTAGGAGGCTTTGGCAGAGTCAAGACAGGATTCCACGTCTCCCAATTCCCACTCCAGTGCTCATTCCATTCCATCACTCTGATAAATCATCCTTTTAAGCCCTCTGCATGAGTGACAACAGCTGCCGCTGCCACAACATTTTTAATTAACAATCTCAAGTTGAATGGACTCAAGCCATTCAAGCTTCCACCATCAGAGCCCCTGACACCCAAGACAGACAAGATTCGCAGAAGGGCCCCGGCAAGGCTGGGGGTCACGGTCACACAGTCATGCCTACCAGCTTTGTTTTTCTAACCTCCTCATGCTAAGACTTGTTTGTAGGAGAGATGGGGTAAATGCCACCATCCCTAATCCACTTGATCTTCTCACTCCCAAACTTGGCTCCGTTGGCATATGTACTGCCTCTCACCCACAGGGCATGGCTTGGTCCTAATGCTAATAATGGGGCTAATCTTCTGCGGTTTTCTTATTTGTTTTTGTTTTAATCAAAGAACCGGATCACAGTTATTTGTTATCAAATTAACTGAACACTGTGGTTATTGCAGGCCAAAAGCTGCTCAGTAGATGGGACAAATATGAGCATGAAGTATTTACAATGCAAGTGTCTTTCTATGCTCGCGTGGCAAACATGTTCTATACGCTCCTTTTTGGAAAGGGCATTTTCACCAGTTATAAACTGCTGCTCCAAACTACCTGGTGATTTAGATCAAGGTCATTACCAACTCAGACGACCAAACCTGAAAAATACTGTTCTCATGTTGAAGACCTTGAAGAAAAAATACTCCAATGGGATTAAAATGCCTTGCAAAGAATTACAACATGAATAGCTCAAGAAATCTTAATTTATAAAAGGTCAGAGTTACAAAAAACATCCCTTGTTTCAACTAATTAAATAAAATTTTAGTTGAGCAGCACCTTTAAATATTGGTATTGCAGCTGCGAGTGCATTTAAACAGCATTTACGCGGATATAATTAGCACAATTAAACATGGGTAGAAGGGGAAACACCATTCTTAATTATATTGATATAATCAGTTTTATTAATGCTTTATAGCAACAGAAGTGACATCTGACAGTAGCACACGATTCACGACTGAACCTAATATGAAGCATTTCAGCATATTAAGGAATCTAGAGCTGGGCGGTTGGGGAAAGAAAGAAGTCAGACACAGAGCTCCTACCTGTGACGATGCCATAGTTGGGAGGCTCGAGAATTACTCCGTAAAACTGGATGATGTTTCTGTGGCTGAGGACACTGAGGATTTCTGCCTGTACCAAAGTCAAATGCAAAAGTCCATGAATTCTCACAACGTAATGAGTCTAATACGATAAAACTCCCTAGTCAGGCTTTCAAATATTAATGGATAAATTCAGTTAACACCTGTTTATGTTCTTTATCTTATCATTTATTCAGTATATATAATTTCTGCACACAAGGTAGTGAAAACATACAAGGATAAAAGTGGATTTTTGGCCTTCAGCAGTTACTTGAGGTGTATTAAACATTAGAAAACTGTATTAAAGAGTGAAATGATAAAAAGGTTATTTTTATTAAACTTAATTTTAAAAATGATAAAATAGCTGCCTCACTGTATATCTGCTAGTATCTATATAGAGCATGATCTCTGGATAGACACATACATTGATGAAAATTTTATTATTTTATGGAGATAAAATATAGCTAATCAAGAATTAAAAATACAAGGTATAAAGGAGTGTGAACTAAATACAGAAAAGGTTTTATATATGTAAGTTTTCATTTTATTTGACAGAGATCTTCCATTCATTGGTTCACCCCATAAATGCCTGCAACAGTTGGGACTGCACCAAACCATAGCCAGGAACCTAAAACTCAATCCAGGTTTCCCAGGTGGGTGGCAGGGACACAAGTACTCAGGCCAGTGCCTGTTGTCTCGAAAGGTACTGCATTAGCAAGAAGTTGGCATCAGGAGGGGAGCCAAGCCCTCCGCTACGGGACATGGACATCTCAAGCGGTGTTATAACTGCTGTGCCATATTCAGGTTTAATACTTTTAAATGAAAGCATACCATCATCACTGGCCCTAAGTGAATGGGAGATTTCTAAGTCCTCCACCCAGAAACAGGATCATCAAGAACAATGTCAGCAGTTAACGAAAAGTGAGAAGCCCTCATTGACTTGCTATACATTTCTTCCTAGGGTGTCAGCTGAGATTGCCTTAAAAACACACTCTGGGACACAGGTCTGGAAGGTGGTGTAACAAGGTGAAAAACAGAAGTTAGAGGGCTGGCACAGGTCAACATGGAATGGAAAGAAAGAAAGCTTATGACTTTTTGGATGAGACACTTACCAAGGTTGATTTGACAATGTCTTCCTCTTAGAGTTACAGCTGTTTATGTGCTAAACGTATTAAAAATAAAATTAAGGGGTGGTGCAGTCGGTTAAGCGCTACTCGGGCGCCCACAGTACCTGTTTTGAATGCTGGCTACTCTGTATTTTTGATTCAGCTTCTTGCTAATGCACCTGGCAGGCAGCAGACGCCAGCCCAAGTACTTGAGCTCCTGCCAGTGACGTGGGTGACCTGGATGGAGTTCCTGGCTCCTGCTCTGGCCTGGCCCAATCCCAGTCGTTTCGGGATTTGGGGAGTGAACCAGTGGACAGAAGAGATCTCTTTCTGTCTCTATCACTTTGCCTTTCAGTAAGTCCATAAATATTTTCAAAAAAATTTTTAAAAACAAAATCCTTTCTTTTGTGAAAGAAAGGAAAGACACTGACAGCAACCCACCGATGGTAAGAAAAGCAGTCAGGGCCAGCACCGCGGCTCACTAGGCTAATCTTCCACCTGCAGCACCAGCACACCGAGTTCTAGTCCCGGTCGGGGCACCAGATTCTGTCCTGGTTGTTCCTTTTCCAGTCCAGCTCTCTGCTGTGGCCCGGAAGGAGGATGGCCCAAGTACTTGGGCCCTGCACCCCCGCATGGGAGACCAGGAGAAGCACCTGGCTCCTGGCTTCAGATCAGCGCGGTGCGCCGGCCACAGCGGCCATTGGAGGGTGAACCAATGGAAAAGGAAGACCTTTCTCTCTGTCTCTCTCTCTGTCTACTCTGCCTGTCCAAAATAATAATAATAATAATAATAATAATAGTAAAAGAAAAGCAGTCTTTGGGAGCCCCATGCCATGGGCTGGCAGCCTCTGTGGACGTCTCAGGCTGGGAACTGCCTTTTCTCCCTGGATGGCCAATAGCTGTCACCCTCTACTTGGCGGCAGGATGTCTGCCTGCCCCGTGGCACTGGCACAGGGGCAACCGCTCCCCCGTTCCCCTGGTGTGTGTGGTGTTTAAATACATCACTCCACAGGCCTGATCGCTGATGTCCACGCCAATTCGAAGGCATTGTGACTCCACGAGTCTGACAGCAGCAACAAGCAAAGTGGCTGCTCCAGCAGGTCAGCTGATGCAGGCTGCACTGCACGGCACTGCACAAGCCTTGCCCCCACGACAGCTGTCTCCACAACACCAGAGTGTTCCAGGCTCATTTTACGACCCCGCCCCCTTCTCCCCAGTCTCAGAAGATGTGAAATGATCCCATATTTTTAAAAATAAAAGTGATGTGTACAGTAGAAAGACTGGGGAGAAACAGAATCAAGCACACA
The DNA here is from genome assembly GCF_964237555.1 of Oryctolagus cuniculus. Classification (NCBI taxonomy): domain Eukaryota; kingdom Metazoa; phylum Chordata; class Mammalia; order Lagomorpha; family Leporidae; genus Oryctolagus; species Oryctolagus cuniculus. The sequence goes on from NC_091434.1 coordinate 67,963,239, forward strand.
GCATTATGAGTTACCCAAGATTATTTAGTATTTCTGAAATTCTTTACATTTAGCTGACAATCGGAAAAGGCACCAAGAGCACATTATATGTCATATATGTCATTAGAACACATAGACAAAAAACAGAAAAAGCCTCATATTTGCACGAAAATTCTAATTCTCATTAGGATCAGGTCAGGAAGAGGTAAGACCCTGTCCTTATGTCCCCATAAGGTCACCTGTGGCCTGTGAGTCTCTCCTGATGTGGCACTGAGGTGACTCCTACAGAAGGCACAGGTTCCGAGAGGCCAGGAGCCCAGAGACACAGCACTGGAAACCAAGAGAGCTCTCGACTGCGTCTAACCTGCTGGGCACCTGATGCTCCTCTCCCTGTCCCCATCAGCCTGTGGCCTGCTGCCCTTTAAGAAACCCTCACACGTGGCTCCTTTTGCAAACAGTCTGGCAGCATGCACCTGAAGAACAAAGGTCAGACACCTCGTACACGGACAAGCACGAACAAACAGTACTTGGTAATAATATCCAGTGTAAACGGCCATTCTAGAGTCTGTCAGTAAAGACTTTCTCTGAACAGGACAGGGAGAGGAACAGAATGCCAGAAAGTAGGAATCCGCCTCCTAGCCTGTTCTTCTGTTTTAATGGTTTATTTATTTTTTGGAAGGCAAAGAAAGAAGGATAGAGATCAGTCTCCCATCTGCTGGTTACCCCCCAAATGCCCACAGAAGTCAGGGCTGGGCCAGACTGAAGCTAGGTGTTAGGAACTCAATCCAGCTCTCCTCCCTGGGGAGTAGGGATCTCACCAGCTGAGGGCTCACCCCTTCCCAGGTGCATATTCACAGGAAGCTGGAATGCGGAGAAGTGAGACTCACACCTGAGCACTCCAAGATGGGAAATGGGCGTCCCAAACAGCATCTTAGCTGCTGCACCCGATGCATGCCCCTCACTCTGTTCACATGTGTTACAGTTATTCAGAAGAATGACAGTCCATCAACCTTAATACCACAGTAGAAGCCGAGTGTGAAATTTATGTCCACGTGCGCATTGCCGATTTAACTGGGAAGATGATTCTCTGGATGGCTACCCCTGCCCCTCGCAGGCTCTGCTGTCCAGAGCACTCAGAGCAAGGCAGTTTCTTGAGAGTCCTTTTCTGCTGTGCCTTCTACAGGCACGACCTCGCCTTGGCACCATACTTGTTCAGGTTAAGAATGCAGAGGTTGGGGCTGGCGCTGTGGGGTAGCGGGTTAAGCCGCCGCCAGCAGTGCTGGCATCCCATATGGGCACCGGTTCGAGTCCCAGCTGCTCCACTTCCCATCCAGCTCTCTGATACGGCCTGGGATAGCAGTAGAAGATGGCCTAAGTCCTTGGGCCCCTGCACCCATGTGGGAGACCCGGAAGAAGCTCCTGGCTTCTGCCTTCAGACCAGCACAGCTCCGGCCATTGCGGGCAATTGGGGAGTGAACCAGCAGATGGAAGACCTCTCTCTCTCTCTTTCTCTCTCTCTCTACCTTTCAAATAAATAAATAAATCTTTAAAAAAAAATAGGCAAGGGAAAACGGCTCATTCTAGAACTCCTTAAACAGTACTTACAAATCTCTGACATCAAAACACCCAGATCCTCCAGGTAAGACACAGGCAGAACCACCCCCCCTTCCCTTCCCTGCTCTTTCAGACTCTGATTATAAAGATAAATGAGGCAGAGTTCTCATCTCAGTTATTAAGTGGTTATATGCATTAAGATCCCTGGTACTGACCGAAACAAAACAAACAAAAAGCGGTTTAATTCACTGCATTTCTGAACCTGACTCTTACATGTGTGACAACATGGAAAATCAATGTGACAAATTCTAAAATTGCTGAGCTTCAGAAACAACTCACAAAGCAGGGTGGGGATTTTCAGTACTGTCATTCATCACCAGAGTGTCATACCCAGGCCATACTCTGAGCTTAGAGACCCATTCAGTAGTCAAACAACTAGGCACAAACCTCCCAGTCTGTAGGTTTTCTTGTAAATGAGGCCCTTCAGGTATTCAGGGAGACGAAGGGGGACAAAGGACCTGACTCGGGGTCTCACTCACCTTGGGCATCAGGAAGACTTTCTTGCCGACTCTAGGAAGAAAGAAGCCAGGCATCTGGCAGGAGCGAGTCATGCAGGAATTTTGTCAGAAACATCACCAGCGCAGGGAAGGCTCTGGCTGCCCAGCGGGCTCCCTGGTGTGCTGCGGGCTCACAGCTGCAGCCCCCCACAGAGGAGCCTGGGCGCCCCTCCAGGGACAGGCTGCTCTCTGGGTGAGCACAACCAATTATGGGCAGGCTAGGAGGGTGGCCAAAAAGAGGTGAACCATATAGGGAAGATTTAAGAGTAGAGAATGGGGTGTTTTGCTCAGTGGTTAAGCTGCTGCTTGGGACGCCTTAAGCGCATGGTTCAAGTTCTGGCTACTCTGCTTCCAATCCAGCTTCCTGCGAAAGAGCACCCTGGGAGGCAGCAGCTGATGGCTCAAGGACTTGGGTCCCGGCCACCCATGGGAGACCCGGATGAAATTTCAGGCTTCTGGCTTTGGCCTGGCAAAGACCTGGCTTTTGGTGGCATCTGGAGAATGAACCAGCAGATGGAAAGTCTCTATCTGCCTCTCTGCCTTTCAAATACAATGAAAATAAAGAAGTTAATGAAAAAATAAAAGAACATAGATTAATAAAAATCTGAAAAGACTAGTGATTCAGGAGATGTTTTCAAATCATAAGGCTAAGAGACGTCACATGATTGCTTTTTTTTTTTAAAGATTTATTTATTTTTTTGAAAGTCAGAGTTACACAGAGAGACAAGGAGAGGCACAGAGAGAGACACAGAGAGAGAGAGAGAGAGAGAGAGAAAGAAAGACATAGATTTTCCATCCACTAGTTTACTCCCCAGATGCCACAATGGCTGGAGCTGTGCCAATCCGACCAGGAGCTTCTTCCAGGTCTCCCATGTGGGTGCAGGGGCCCAAGGACTTGGACCATCTTCCACTGCTTTCCCAGGCCATAGCAGAGAGCTGGATGGGAAGTGGAGCAGCTGGGACTCGAACCGGCGCCTGTATGGGATGCCAGTACTGCAGGTGGTAGCTTTACCCACTACACCACAGCGCCGGCCCCATGCTTGCTTTTCTTAGTTGTCACTGTGATAACTTGAAAGCATATTTAAGCACCTGTCCTCAGTCTGGAAGGCAAAGTGCTTACAAAAATCCAGTTTTCCACCAAACAATTTATGTAATTTTGTCAAAGAGATGACTGCTGTTGTGCTATACTACACAGAAAATCTCCCCAGAGAACAAGGCTCATGTGGAGTGGAGAGGGATCAGGGTCCTGAAAACTGAATGGCCACAGAATCCAATCAAATACTGGACTGAGGCAAGTGAAGCATTCATTCTAGCCACACTCGGCCCTGCTTTCTTCCCACGGTGACTGGGCCGGACAAGGTTATATTCCAGGTTCCTTCACACTTAAAATTTCTATCCACCCCTGCTAAAAACAAGCTATGTCTTATTAACGCTACCTGACACAGAGTGGGCACTCAGTTCCTTCGTAAGACACTGAACAGAGGAAATCAACGGTGCTGGACTAGGGCGCCCTTGGGAGCCAAATGGACTTCAGTGTGAGTCCTGGCTCTGCCACCCACCCACTAGCTAGGGGATTTTGAGGAAGTTCTTTAACTTTTCCAGACTCAGTCTCCTCATGTGTAAAATGGGTCAGTAATCTATCCCATTGCTCAATCAACGCTCAGCCCTTCTCTGACACCTTGCCCCCTCCTTTATAGACGACTTATTCTGAAGCAAGTGCAGCTCATGAATAAATTCATTTATTTTCCAGAAGTGATGCCACCTACATATTTTAATTGTTTTAATTTGATATTTGACTTCCTATGTTTATATATGTTTTAACCTAAATATAGCACTTTAACATTTTCAAATATTTTATCCTATTTAAGTGTTCAGAAAACTAGATTTTTTATTTGATTTGCTCAAGCTCATTTGTCAGTGGCTCAGTAAATGTAGTTAATAAAATTCAAAACCAAGTTTCCTACCTCTGACTCTTCATGAAAATATATTTCTCCCCTCTTTCTTCTTAAGTCCAATAAAATCATGAGTCCTAAACTTTTTTTTTAAAGAAACAGCTTGGGCCAGCATTGTGGCATAGCAGGTAAAGCCATGGCCTCAATGCTGGCATCCCATATGGGCACTGGTTTAAGTCCTGGCTGCTCCATGTCCAATCCAGCTCCCTGCTAATGCACCTGGGAAAGCAGCGAAGATGACCCAAGTGCTTGGGCCCCTATACCCAAGAGAGACCCAGAAGAAGCTCTTGGTTCCTGGTTTCAGATAGGTACAGCTCTGGCCATTGCAGCCATTTGGGGAGTGAACCAGTGGATGGAAGACCTCTCTCTCTCTTTCTCTCTCTCTATAACTCTACCATTCAAATAAATAAAATAAATCTTTTTTTTAAACATAGCTTATGGTAGTTTTATATTTCAACTTTCTTTAAAGATTTATTTATACATCTGAAAGGTTGAGTTACAAAGAGAAAGAGAGAGACACACAGAGAGATTTTCCATCTGCTGGTTCATGCCCCAAATGGCTGCAACAGCCAAGAACTCTATCCAGATCTCTTATGTGGGTGGCAGGGGCCAAAGCACTTGGGTCACATCCGCTGCCTTCAAAGACACATTAGCAGGGAGCTGGGTCAGGAAATGGAGCAGCTGGGACTCAAACAGGCACTTTTACATGCAATGCTGTATCTAAGTGGTGGCTTAACCCACTGTACCACAACACCAGCTTCTTTTCAAAATTATGTATTTATTAATTTACTTGAAAAGCAGAAAGATGCACATTCATACACAAAGAGAGAGATTGAGAGAGATACTTCATGTTATGGTTCATCCCCCAGTTGCTCATAACAGCCAGGGATAGGCCAGACTGAAACCAGGAGCTTGGAACTCAATCCAGGTCACCCATGTGGCTGGCACCCATGTGACTGGCACCCATGTGGACCCAAGCACTTGAGCCATCACCTGTCACCTCCAGGTTGTGCACTAGCAGGAAGCTGGGTTCAGGAGTGGAACTGGGACTTTTATTCAACACTGCCCTTGCTCAAAGAGATTCCAATTTGCAGACCCCTTACAATAGCAGCTGACATTTTTGACTGCCTACTGCATGCGAGGCTAAGCGTGTAAATTCAACCTTCAAATCCCCACAGCAAACCAAAAACTGGTGCTTGCCATTCATCTTATCATTATCATCTTTTCACAGAGGAAGAAACCTAGACAAGAATTTTTTTAAAGATTCATTTATTTTATTTTATTTTTTATTTGAAAGTCAGAGTTACAGAGAGAGAGGGAAATACAAAGAGAGACAGATCTTCCATCCACTGGTTCACTCCCCAAATGGTCATAACAGCAGGGGCTGGTTCAGGCTGAAACCAGGAGCCAGAACCTTGCTCTGGGTCTCCCACATGGGCGCACAGGCCCAAGCAGTTGGGCCGTCCTCTGCTGCTTTGCCAGATGCATCAGCGGGGAGTTGGATCAGAAGTGGAACAGCCGGGACTCAAACCAGCACCCATATGGGATAACCTGCTATGCCCCAAAGCCAGCCTCGAGAAATTTTAAAACTTGTCCAAGAGCCAATAAATAGCATGGCCAGGTTTTTTAACACAAGCAGCCTGCTCTCAAAAGCCGCTTACAATCACTAAACCACACCACTTTACTTTATAGACCTAATTTGAATATAGAAAGGGACATTAGCTTACAGAACATCTACTAATTACAACAAGTCTAGAAAATTCCAACGCTCTCTTCTAGTTAGTTACGGAACCATGACAAGTAACTCCTCACGCACTCCCTCTCGGCGCCTCTGCTGCATCTGCGCCAGGACATTTCCGCAGCTTCCAGACACTCCACCGTGCGGCACCAGGTCAGGAACCCAGATCTGATTCTCCGCAGGCACCAGGCCATCAGGCCAGCCAGCAACAACCCAATTCCTAGCTAATAAAACCAGTTAATTGCACAGCATGAAGCACATCTCTCTACACAAAAATTACATGGTTAGCGGTTTGCAGCAACTCTCACAATCTGATTAGCTAAGTGCTTTATAATATTACTCTACAGTGTAACAGAGTTTGATTATTTACATCCCATAAGAGAAATGTTTGAAACATTTATTATGGAAATCTATAAAATCATTTAGAAGAGTTCACGCAAATTTAATTTTAAAATAGTCTGAAAAGTCCTTGGGCTCATTTTAATTCCAATTAGACATTGTTGTGAATACCTGGATTCGTCAGCTGAATTAACAACCATTTCACCACTTTTGGATCTGTCAGTGTGCTCAAACAGTGACTAAAGGCAAAGGCACACACCACACTTCGCCATTGATTGCAACAACAACAAAACAACAAGGAAAGACCAATCCTAACAAATATAAACAGTAACGGTAATTTGGAATCACAGAAACTTAAGAATGGAAGAGATTTAAAGTCTTAAGAGTCTTTCAGTCTTTTTCTTTCTAGTCCCCAACTACAGTTTCAGCATAAGGCAGAGCCTGTCTTAACCAGAGAAGACCATACTTCCCATTAAGGCTTAATGAAAAGACAGACTCCACCTAAACAACCCTCTAATTCTCAATAACTACCACCACCACCAGCCACCATCATCCTTTTCACTAACCTTCATGCTGAGAGCCAAGATGTCTGGTGGAGATGGGGAAAGGTAACACCTAAAGGGTACGCTTTACAGTGGCTTCAGTTTTGCCTAAGCTCAAAAACAATCATTAAAGGGGCCAGCGCTGTGGTGCAGCAGGTAAAAGCCGCTGCCCCCAGTGCCAGCATGCTACATGGGCACCAGTTCAAGTCCGGGCTGCTCCACTTCTCATCCAGCTCTCTGCTATGGCCTGAGAAAGCAGTGGAAGATGGTCCAAGTTCTTGGGCCCCTGCACCTGCATGAGAGACCCGGAAGAAGGTCCTGGCTTCGGATCAGCTCAGCTCCAGGGCCATTTGGGGTGTGAACCAGTGGATGGAAGACCTCTCTCTCTCTCTCTTTGCCTCTGCCTCTCTGTAACTCTGCCTTTCAAATAAATCAATCTTAGAAAAAAAGATCATTATTATCATACTCCTTGTCAAATCTCGTTTTTCCATTATTTGTTTCTTTTATGCAAGTCTACATAAAGACTGCAGTCATTTTGAAGACATATTCAAGTCAATGGTTATCAGGTAAAGTCAGCAGGCTGAACGCATTTATTCCTCACTCGGATATTGGGCTACGAAATAAAGTTGGCTGTTGAAGTTCTCTTCAAAACAAGCTTTCCATTATTTACATCTAAAATAAAAAGATTTAATTAAACCACATGTAAAGCTTTAAATATAACTGTCTTCATAAGAATACTTGTGATTTTTCTGAACAACCACTGTGTTCTAGCCCATTGCTCCTGTAATAATTTTAACAACCTATCACACTGTATTTTTTTTTTTTATGCTGTTTGCTAGGAAACTTAGACCAAGGTTGCCGGCTACATGCAGAATGAATACCAAGCCTTATGAGTGTATCTTCATCACACTAAGTTCATTTCTGCCACACTTTACCCTGTCTCATTAAAAAACATTTTTTATCTATTTTATCTCACAATATGGCTTGTGTCTTTAGTAGCTGCCTTCAACAGCTCTGCCAACACAAGTTAATACTGTGCAGCGCATCTCCGCGTGGAGCCCTTCAGATCTGAGAGGTGCACGGCAGATGCTGGCGGTCCCTGAAGTGAGAACGCAGGTGCTCCCTGGTCTATTCAGAGGTCCTCTCTCTCGGTCATCTCTCGGTTACCTACGGCACACAAATCCTATTTCCTTGACTTCCTCTATCTCAGGAAGCTTCACCAGCATTCTCCTTTAGCGCCATAGGAGTCTCCTGGACCCTTTGCTGTCCACCCGCTGCAAGCTCAGGGACCCCTCTCTGGCCCTAATTTCTCACCCTTACCCCATCAAACCAGCTCTTCAGTTTACCAGACTGAGGCCTGCAGTCCCTCAATTCCTTTCACTTTCCCCTGTCTAATGAACCAGGTTCTATTGAGAGAATACAGACATCCAAAAATAACAGAAGTTTAAGCAAGATAGAAGTTTAAAGTAAACCCATCTCAAAACCCAAAGACTGCAGGAAGCCCGATGTGGTGTCTTCGCAATTGCATTGTTCCACCACCCTTCACACTGGCTTGCGTCAAGACATAACCCTGAAGTTCAAAGCCGGTAAACTCCCCTCCCGGGCAGCAGCAAGAAGGAAAGTGCCTGAGGGTGTCCTCTTGGTTAGGTCAGCCTACTTAAAGAGCTTTCTAGCACTCTCCCCCAGGAAATTCTGCTTACATCTCATCAGTGAGTCCTCTGTTCAAGGAGGGCGGCTCCGTGCAGGTCTAAGCTGGGCACAGGCTTACAAAACAGGACTCCCAGCGAGAGCCAGCAGAATATTTAGTGTGTTGGCAGCTAACAGTTTATGCCACATCTACCAAGCTATCAGTGATCAAGATCCTGACCAACAAAAGGGTCTTCGGGTATTCTGAGGCATCCTCATACAGTTTGTTGGAACCTGGATATGACAGAAAATCTATGTATGGAGTTAAACAATTTTTGCACCAAAATAAACTTATCTTTTAAGTCCATTTTCTATGAACTTTTTTGAAGTTCCCTCATATAACATTTATGCTCTTTGGTCAAATGTTCTCAAAGCATGCTTCCCAAAATCATAACTCCATAGTCTACATTCTATCGGTCTCTAAGTCTGGGGAAAAAAACCCAACAACCATCTTTCTATTTCTATGTTCTCCAGTGGTTTTAGACAAGCTGTTATGACATGCCTGTCCTGAGAGGGTTAACACAGTGTATTTATGGTGTGCACATTTAGTGAAAGCTGAAACATAGTAGCAGTAATTGAGTCTCTCTAGTTAGCTCCCTCTTTCCTTCTCTACTGAACATTCACCCAGCAGATATTTACTGATCATCTACTACATGCCAGGCACTGTTATGACGCTGAGGACAGTGATAACAAGACAGCCAAACCCTTGCCCATGCAGAGCACAGAATCTAGTGGCGGGAAGCAGTCACCGATGATGTCCAGAGACCAACAGAACAGTTTTCATGAGTCAGATGCCACAAACCTTGATTCTTCTCACGTCCTTAGGTTACTCTCGATTTTTCCTCCTCAGATGATTGCTGAGCTCTGACACTGGAAAACTGGCATCATTTTGCTCAGCATTCATCCTCTTCATTGACTACCTTCTTCTATTTCAGAGAACAAGTACCCCTCCTCCCCTCAAATCTGACACCTGTCTTCTTCGTACTTCCCTCTCTTCCCTCAGGACATCCCTCGCATCAATTTCTTTTCTAGAATCTTCCATCTCTCTCTTTTTTAATACTTATTTATCTGAAATTACAGAGAGAGGAGCAGAGACACAAAGATCTTCCATCTGCTGGTTCACTCCCCAAATGGTCTCATGTGGGACTGGGAAGAAGCTCCTGGCCCCTGGCTTTGGCCTGACCCAGCCCAAGCTACTGTGGCCATCTGGGGAGTGAACCAGCAGATGGAAGATCTGCCTTTCTTATTCTCTGTGTAACTCTGCCTTTCAAATAAATAAATATTTTTTTAAAAATAGAAAGAAACAACTTTTCTTGACTCTCACCTCCATCTCAAACTACTTCCTGATCACTAAAACTACCTAAAATAATTCTTTATGTTCTACTTAATCAATTTGTTTTCACTCCTCAATCTCATTATATTTGGCTGGGTTTTGATTTCATTGCTAAAGTTTCCCTAACTAACTCACAATTCTGATCTTTCAAATACCCTCTATAGGTTACATTCTGAGTTTTCAAATTATATATAACCATGCCTCTCTTTAATAGTCTAATATTATTCCCTAGCATCTATACTGCTTTACCTTTGGATATGCACAAAAACAAGGATGAGATGATGGTTAAATCCTATCAAGAGAAACAAATCCCCACCATGAGAAGTGCCGAGCACTGTGGAGGACTCATATGGAGGCTAGCTCAAGTTGGGGGATGACAGACCACGGAGAAACAGTGCGGGGGGGGGGGGGGGCTGGCTTTCCCCAGGAGCAAAAGCACTGGGGAAGAGGCAGCAGGGGCAGCATTGGACCTATCAGAGGACAGAGGCTGTGGCTAACCACACAGTGCACGTATACCAGGCTGATCAATGGCAGGGACTCCTACAGAGTGAGAAAACAGGTTACAGTTTGGAAGCGGCCTTCCGGGAGGAGCACAGCCTCCAGAGGTAAAGGGACGATGACTGGATCGCCAGTTGGAACTAAAGGTTACCTGCTCCAGTTGTCCTCATCATGAATATATTGTTAGCAAGGTTCTTCCTTGTTTTAAAAGATTTATTTATTTATTTGAAAGTCAGAGTTACACAGAGAGAGGAGAAGCAGAGAGAGAGAGAGGTCTTCTACCTGCTGGTTCACTCCCCAGGTGGCTGCAATGGCCAGAGCTGTGCTGATCTGAAGGCATGAGATGGGAGTTTCTTCTGGGTCTCCCACATGGGTGCAGGGGCCCAAGGACTTGAGCCATCTTCTGCTGCTCTCCCAGGCCACAGCAGAGGACTGGACTGGAAGAAGAGCAGCCAGGAATCGAATGGGTGCCCATATGGGATGCCAGCACTGCAGGCAGTGGTTTTACCCACTATGCCATAGCACCTGTCCCACAATGTTTTTTTTTTTTTTAATATTACTTATTTATTTGAGAGAGAGAGAGAGAGAGAGAGAGAGAGAGAGAGAGAGAGAGAAAGGTTCAGTATCCTTCTGGACACACAGAGCAGAAGGTATCACACTAGGGACCACCCATGCAGGACAGCTACCAGTGTTACCTGACACACTGAGCCTTCCCAGTACCCTTGGGCCCTTTCTAACTCGCAGTAGGAAACTGTTTTTCTAGATAGTCTATTCCATCATCTCAAATATCAGGATGGCCTATGTAGCTCTGCTGATCCAGCAGGCCTTGGTCTTGCTACATCCACTTCAGCTCAGATTATTGTCCCTTCATTTCCATTCTGACTTTCCCCTCTGCTTACAGTTTCAGCGCGGTGTACAGCATTTGCTCATGACTCTACTTAACATCTTACCACCTCTGAGCAGGAAAGAAAGGCGCTTCTTTACAGGCACATACCAGATGGTAGTTAATGAGACTGCAACTGGACCCATCCTTCCATGGCTACTGACTGAATCAGTGTGCGTGTGACTTTCATTCAGCAATGCTCACAGCCTTGGAGAGACCAGACACAGGCCTCAGTCACAGTTCTCCAGGCGGCTCTTCCAGACAACAGACTATAAGCATCACTAAAAGCTCCTGACTGCACGTGACTCTCAAGAGTAAAGGGATGTTCTACATGCAAGCAAACATAAACCTACGTTGTTTATGTTCGTTTGTATCAGTGTTGACTGATGCTATATACCAACCTGCATCCCCACATTCTGTAGCCCAAGACATTAACAAAATACACAGAAGGTCATTGTTGAATGAGGCTGAGATGTAATGGTCCAACACTGAGCACAACAATAAAGAAGAAAATGTGTAAGGACACTGACCTGTTTCCAGGACAGAGATGACTATGGTTACAAGGCATGAGAATATGGACCCTGTTAAGAGCCTATAGAAAGATATATAAATAGATGCCTATGAACTAGATCACATAATTTCATTACTATAATCCTTTTGCAATCAATGAATATAGTAACTATTGAGTTCAGACGTAGTACACTCATGCATTTCGCTTGCTATGTGTCAACACTGTCTCATCACTTGCATACTTTAATTCATGAGCTTAGTACCATTATTATCTCCAGTTTATCTCTATGAAACTAAGGAACAGAAAGGTTAAGCAATTTGCCCATGATCAGACAGCTAAGAAGCAGTGAAGCCAAGATTCAAACTAGGTGATCTGTTTGCAAAACCTATGATTTCAACTACAACATATGAATATCAGTTCTCACAATCACATAGATGCACATGCCCACACACTTCTACAATCAGACTGATGGAAAAACAAGCTTACCTGTGGCTGCACATATGCCTGCAACCTGGTATACAGTAAGTGTACAAACACGTTTATTGGATCTGAGTATGGAAAAAAACTCCAGAATCAGCCTCCAGAGACCTACATTCTAGTCTTGGTTCTGAGCCTTGATGGCTGTGTGATTTGGGACCTCAGAGTACCTACTGGTAAAATGTCAAACTGTGGAGGTAAAAAGAACAAACTGAATGATCTAAAATCTCTTTACCTAACACTGTGACTTCAATCTGATCCACTTGGTAGGGGGTGGGCCCAGGCCTGGGTGCATCTTAGAAGCTCCCTGGTGAGCCTAACGTGCCGCCAGGATTTAATCCCCTGGCTGAGACAGTGTTTTTGCAGTAAGCTAAATTGTAGCCTTGTTGCTCTGCAGAAAATCCTGGAGCTGCTTCAGCTCCATTGTGTAAGAGCCATGTAGCCTTGCGAGTGTCTTAACTTCTCTGAGCTGGCTCCCCAAATGTAAAATAAGAGAACCAATATGGATTACAATAGTTGTGGGGACCAAACTCACAGGGGCTGACTCAACTAGAAACTGTACCTAGAGTGAGCAGAGAAAACTTGCAGAAAGATATACACAAGTGAACTCAGATCCACAGACCACCAGCCAAAAGGATAAAGTGCTGGTAAGCGGACCCACAGATGGACAGCAGCAGCTCAGTGAAACTCCCAAAGGAGAGAAGAGGCCGAGCAGAGCCCATGCAGGACTCTGTCCACAAAGCACCAGCGTGGGAAAGCTGGCACGCGCGCCACCCTGCACACTCAGCAACACCGCAACTGGCCAGTCTCTGAAGTCAAGAGCCAATGGCCACAGCTTGTTGAGTCTGCTTTTGCAAACTTCTAAATAATCTGCAAGATTTTGTAAAGTTGCCCAACTACTCCAAAAATAAACTGCTAAGCTGAAAGACACCGAACATGACTTCCTGCTGCCGCTGAGGGGGTAGGGAAGTAGAGAACAAACCTGAATTTAGTGGGACAGCTCCTGTGTTTCTATTTTCTGCCTGTTCTCGGATTTCTCTGTAGAGGTCACAGAAGCCCACATTATACCAGTATTCTTTCTCAAACAACCATCATTCACCAAATCTTCTCTGTAGAATCCTTCCTAGGGAGGATTCTATTGCACTGCTTTAATCAAATGAGCCCCCACAATAGGTACTGCATACTCCATTCAAATGTGGCCCCCTGACACGGAGTCAACAGGAAACAGAAAAGCACTGTTCTGGCAGTGAACATGGGGCAAGCACAATGGCCTCTTAGGTGTACAACTAAAGTGTCGCTTCTGACCACTGCAAAGGCTGCTGGGAGGACATGGGGAGGTCGGAGGCGCAGAAAGCAAGGCCCCTCGCCAGGCCGTACTGAACTGAATGACAGCCCCGAAGGCAGAGGTGCAGCTTCCGGCCTCCACCTCTGTCTACACCGCTGCACAGTTACAGTGAACCTGAGAAGTCTGTGCAAGGAGGATAACGAAGACTTTTCTTGACGAGCTCACAGGGTTTTCCTTTAAATACACTTTTTATTTGGGGTTTAATTTTAGATTTAAGAGAAAAATATTCAGGTTCCCATACACCCCCAGCCCGCCGCCCACACTGTTAACAGCTCGTGTAACTACAGTGCGTCATTGTGGATGAAACTCCAGGCTTTGTTTGGATGTCACCTGTTCCTCCATTTCCTGCCTGTGTGCTGGCGCTGCAGGACCCAAGCCAGGGCACCCCACCGCATTTAGCTGTCCAGGCTCCTCCGTTTCCTCTGGTCTGAGTCACAGGGTCTTGACAAGAACCAAATCAATGTGGAAATACTTCGTAAAACATAAAGAATACAACTGACTGTTGTTATGCACTAAACAAGCTCACACATGCAAAGCACCAAGAAACCCCCCCACCCCACCCCCACCCCCGCACACACTAAGCTCCAATTACTGCCAGTTAGCTTTCTCCTTCTGTATGCCAGCCCTGTGCGGTGGCCCGCTCCACTTGTCTGGAAGTGTACAGGAAATTAGCTGTATGGAATGAGCCCTCAACAAGACTCCCTCCACAAACACCCTGCCCAGCCCAGGAGAGGGAGGAGGACAAGAGGCACATGAAGGCAGAGGCACTCCCGCAACTGGGAAGCCACTTGAGGGACGTGCCCGGGGCACCAGCAAGGTCGCCACTCCCCACGCACTCTGATAAACTGTGCACACGGCTCCCAGGCAGCCTGGGAGCTGAGCAAAGGTACTGGCTCTCCCGAGACACTGCTCAGTGCTCTGATCTGGTTCATCATAGAGAAAGCTCAACCACGCTCCACGCCACTCACACCAGCCAGCCCAAGAAGACCAGGAAGCAGTGAGCTAAACGCCAAGTGGTTTTAGAATAGTAAAGCAGAGGCAATGCTCTGTAGCTGAGCCCATACAGAAAGCCACAGAACAGCCTGCCTCTCATTACACACTGTTTTACCAGTAGGCATTCAGAAGGTGTTTATGGCCCAAGAGCCAGGGAGAATACAAGAATTCTTGTCTACTAGAGAAACCAACAGGTCCACCTAACAGTGTCTCAAACTTGTGAGACACTATGCAACCTCAGCAGACAAAACCCCCCAGACCAGAACCAAGGGGCAGGAGGGCAGCACATCAAGGAGACAGTGCAGTTGGGCTGTAAGAAAAGAGTGATATAAACTCTTTAAGTATAATAACAAACCCTTTTGGTTTTTAGCACGATCTTCAGGAAATCCATAGTAACTGATAGAAATCAAGAAAACTTTTTGAGTCTCAGTGAGTCTACTTCACAGAGGACACTCCTTGATCAAGTTCTTATTTTCAGAGAGGCTAGGGTAAAATCACATTAACAAATAAAATCAGAAGAAAACTGTCTTCAGTCCTTTTTGAGGCCAGTTATAGGTAATGTTCCTGGATCACATTTGTATTTCATGTATGTTAGGATACTTTGGTGGTATAACATTTTGAGTCAAAATTACAAACAAAACATATACTGTGTCAGGTACTGCTGGTTGCCTGCTACTTTGTTTAGGGTGGCAGTAGCCCCAAACAAAAATTCCAATCCCTGAGGCCCTTTGAAGCTATGTGTGGCCACATGAAGCAAGAACTGGCTAGTGAGATCTAACAAGTGACGGGACTGGTGTTGTGGCACAACATATCTGTGTGTGTGTTTGCGTCCTGGATGCTCCACTTTCAATGCAGCTCCCTGTGAATGCACATGGGAAGACAGCAGAAGATGGCCCAAGGGCTCAGTCTCCTGCCATCCACATGGGAGACCTGAATGGAGTTCCAGGCTCCTGGCTTCCATCTGGCCCAACCCTGGCCATTGTGGCCATCTCAGGAGTGAACCAGTGAACGGAAGATCTCTGTCTCACCCTCTGCCTCTGTAACTCTTTCAAATAAGTAACGTTTTTAAGGAAAAAAAGATGATTTATCTACTTGACAAGCAGAGAGAATGAGAGAGAGCTAGAGAGAGAGAGAGAAAGAAAGAGATCTTCCATCCACTGGTTCACACCCCCCCCCCCCCCCCGTTGGCTTCAATGGCAGGGGCTGAACCAGGGGGAAGCCAGGAACCAGGAGCTTCATCCAGGTCTCTCATGTGGATGGCAGAGGCCCAGACACTTGGGCCATCTTCCATTGATTTTTCAGGCCATTAAGAGGGAACTGGATCAGAAGTGGAGCAGCCAAGACATAAACCAATGCCCATATGGGATGCTGGCGCTGCAGGCCAGGGCTTTAACCTGCTGCACTATAGTGCCAGCCCCAATACATTAAAAAAAAAAAAAAAAAGAGAGAGAGATGTAAGAAATTATAATCCACATACAAAAAAATGAAGTGGGACTCTTTCTCCAAACCAACCACAGAAATGAACTCAATATGGATCTCAGAAGTGGGCATTTGGTGTAGCAGTCAAAACATAGCTTGGGATGCCTGCACCTCGTATCACAGTGCTGGGTTCAAGTCTTGGCTCTGCTCTAGATTCTAGTTTCCTGCCAATGGGCACTCTGGTAGGCAACCAGCAAGGACTCAAGCAGTTGGATGCCCATCACCCAGGTAGGAGACAGGGGGTAAGTTCCAGGCTTCTGGTTTTGACCTGTCTCAGCCTGGACTGATGCTGGCATTTGAGGAGTGAGCTAGCAGATGGGAGTTATCTGTTTTTCAAATAAACAAATACATTTTTAAAAATCCATCATAAACATAAACGTATGTGTTAGCACTATTAAACTCTTCAAAGGAAATACAGAAGTAAATCTTTGTAACCTTAGGCTAGGCAAGGCCTTCTTAAAGTCCAAAAGTACATCTCTTGCCACCTCCTTGGAGCCTGTGGAGGCCTGTGAGGAACAGGACTTCTAGAAGGCAACCATTTCTGGAAGACTGGTGCAAAGCCACTTTTGCTGGCTAGAAGCGAGGTCTCCAGACCAAAGGGAGCACACGGTGCTTCTTAAAATTGAAGGTGTTTATGCTCGGGATGAAACTGAATTCTACTTGGCAAGAGGTGTGCTTGTGTGTACAAAGCAAACACAACACAGTGACTCCTAGCGGCAAACCCAACACAACCACAGTAATCTGGGGAAAGGTAACTCATGCTCACAGAAACAGTGGCCTGGTTTGCACCAAATTCTGAAGCAACCTTCCTGCAAAGGCCACTGGACAAAAAACCCTGGGACGCTGTACCCCTCAAGGATTTAAACTATTGAAATCTTTACTTAATGTATGCTAAACTGATCTTCTGTATATAAAGAGAATTGAAAATGAAGCTTGATGTGATTGGAAGGGGAGAGGGAGTGGGAAAGGGGAGGGTTGCGGGTGGGAGGGATGTTATGGGGGGGAAGCCATTGTAATCCATAAGCCGTACTTTGGAAACTTATATTCATTAAATAAAAGTTAAAAAAAAAAAAGAAAAGTAAATTTAAAAATGGAATTGTTCTCTCGTAAAAAACTACAAGCAAGAAAACAATACTACAAACATATTCTATTCTACATTTAATTGCATTGGCCCATTTCTTAAAATTCAATGATTATAATATATGTGGGTTCAAATCTAAAATTCTGTTGCACTGATCTGTTTTGTTTTGATCTTTATGCTGATACTACACAGTCTTGATGACGAGAGCTTTGCAGTAAGTCTTAAAATCACTTGGTATGAATCCTCCAGCTTTATTCTTCTACAAGTCGATACTTAGGGGAAACGGCATCGTAATGCTGAGCCGTACAGTCCGTGGGCAAGGTCCAGCTCTCCTTTCACTAGGAGTTCTCCATTTACATCTGTAAACCCAGCCATGGCAGTTTTCAGCATAGGGGTTTTGTTAAATTTATTTCTATGCATTTTGTGTTTGATGCAATAGTAAATAAAATTTTCTCGATTTTGTTTTCTGATTTGTTTGTTGCTAGTTTTTTAAAGATTTCCATGTAAGTACTCACTTCACCTACACAGACGGCTTGACTTCGTCCTCCATGGTGACTTCTATTGCCTCTCTCTTATCTTACTAAACTAACCTGGCCTTTCATCATAACCTGGAGCACGGGTGGTGACAAGTGCACATCCACATCCGGGCCGGACTCCTGGTCTTGGAGAGCAAACATTCAACATTTCACTGACAAGTTAAAATGTTAGCTGTAGGTTTTTTGGAAGATGATCTTTATAAGACTTAAAATTATTGAAACCTCTTTTACGCCAAGGATATGTTCTATCTTGGAGAATTGTTCACGTGCACCGGACGAGCATGTATATTTTACAATTTTTAAAGACAGTATTCTCAGTTGCTTAGAGGGCATGTCCAAGACTTACAACTATCACTGTTTCTTTAGTTCTGCCAGTTCTGCTTTACATACTTTGAAGCTCTGTAATAAGCTATACATTCATTTGTAATTTTTTCTCTGATATTAATATAGTCACCTTTATTTTGTCATCTATTAGCTTAAGATATGTTTTGTACATTTTTACTTTCAATAGATCTATATCTTATATTTCAAATATCTCTTTTGGGGTCAGCGCTGTGGCATAGCAGGTAATGCTGCCGCCTGCAGTGCCAGCATCCAATGGGGCGCCAGATCAAGACCTGGCTGCTCCACTTTCAATGTGGCTCTCTGCTGTGGCCTGGTAAAGCAGTAGAAGATGGCCCAAGTCCTTGGGCCCCTGTACCCATGTGGGAGACACAGAAGATGCTCCTGGCTCCTGGCTTTGGATCAGCTCAGCTCTGGCTGTTGCAGCCATTTAGGGAGTAGATGAGTGGATGAAAGGCCTCTCTCTCTGCCTCTGCCTCTTTGTAACTCTTTCAAATTAATAAATAAATCTTTTAAAAAATTTCTCTTATAGGCAACATATAGCTGGGGTGTTTTTTTTTTTTTTTTAACTCGGCTTGGCAATCTTTGCCATTTTATTGGTGTGCTTAATTAACCTATATGTAAGGTAATTATATACGTAATTAAGTTTACGAGTTTTTTTTTCCCCATCTGTATTTTGTTCCTGTTTTTCCTTCCCTCAATCTTTATTTTGATTAATATATTTTTCCTTTTTTTAAGTGTTTCATTTTTATTCCTCCATTGGCTTTTTAGCTATAGTTCTTTGCTGTGTCTTTTTTCTTTTGTTTGTTTGTTTTAGTTGCTCTGGGGATTCAGTGTGTATCTTTATCACTGTCTACTGGATTGAATTTTGTGCTGCACACAGGAGGAAAAGCAGCCCACTCACTCCACATGCTCTGTGCCATGTGCAGGTCTTTTGATGCACACACTTTATAAAACCCCGTGCCGCAAGCTCACAGCGTTCCCTTCGGCTGTCAGCTGAAGCAATTCACAGAACACAAACATGGTGATTTACATCTGACCTCATACTAAGCATAACTTTATCATTTCTTATGGTGAAGATACACTGGCAGTACATTCCCTCAGCTCTGACTTGCCTGAAAAGCTCTGGACTTCACCTCCGGTTTGAAAGAATATGTTAACTGGATACAGTAGCACCAGGCTAGCAGGATTTGGTTTTGGTGTTTCCTTTCTTTTCAGCACTTCTTCATGTAGTGTGTTACTCTGGTCTGCCAACACGGCTTCTGGGTGACAACCATGACGCAATGGGCATGGTGTCTCTGCTTTTCCTCTTTATTCTGTCCTGCTGGGAGCTTGCTGAGCTCACTGTAGCTGTAAGCCAACATTTCCCACCAGACGTGGGGGAATCTGAGGTCACTGTTTCTTCAGATAATTTTCTGCCCATCTTCTCTCTTTCCTTTCTTTGACTTCAGTTATACAAATATTAAACTGAACCAAGGGTCCAATCTTTTCTCCTTTGTAGTCTTCAGCTTTGAAAAATTCTACTAATCTGTCTTCACAGATACTGATCTTTTGCCTTCCCTAATCTGCTATAAAGCCCCATTGAGTGAAATCTGCACATCGGGGACTGCAGTTTTATAGCTGATTTTTAGTTTCCATCTCTGTTGAACTACTCATTCTCTCATTCTTTTTTATTTTTTAAGGTTTACTTATTTCCCTGAAAGGCAGAGTTACAGAAAGAGAGAGATGGAGAGAATAAGACAATCTTCCATCTGCTGGTTCACTCCCCAAATGGCCACAGTGACTAGGGTTGTGTCAGGCCAAAGCCAGGAGCCAGGAGCTTCATCCAGGTCTCCCACATGGGTGCAGGGGCCCAGGGACTTGGGCCATCTTCTGCTTTCTTCCCAGGCATGTTAGCAGGAAGCTTGATCAGAAGTGGAGCAGCCTGGACTCAAATCAGAACCCACACGAGATGGCGCTGCAGGCAGTGGCTCAACCTACTGTGCCACCTTGCTGGCCCTGCTGAATTACTCATTCTATTCTCTCATTCTAATCACACATTCCTTTAAGCTCTTGAACATGTTTATAAAAACTATTTTAAGGGTTTTGCTAATTACAAGTTTACTTGTCTAATAATTTTTTATTGTACATTGAGTAAGAATCTAATTCAGTATAATATAAATAAATAAACATTATTTAAATATAAAGTAAACAAGTTATTAAAAGGAACAGGTAGTTCTACATGTTGTCACCTGAAAAGGTACCGCAATATAATAAACTAAAAACGTAAGTTGAAAAGATACACATCTGGCCGGCGCCGCAGCTCACTAGGCTAATCCTCCGCCTTGCGGCGCTGGCACACCGGGTTCTAGTCCCGGTTGGGGCGCAGGATTCTTTCCCAGTTGCCCCTCTTCCAGGCCAGCTCTCTGCTGTGGCCCGGGAAGGCAGTGGAGGATGGCCCAAATCCTTGGGCCCTGCACCCCATGGGAGACCAGGAGAAGCACCTGGGCTCCTGCCATCGGGTCAGTGCGGTGCACCGGCCGTAGCACGCCAGCAGCGGCGGCCATTGGAGGGTGAACCAACGGCAAAGGAAGACTTTTCTCTCTGTCTCTCTCTCTCACTGTGCGCTCTGTCAAAAAATAAATAAATAAATAAATAAATAAAAAAGATATACACCTAAAATATCATGAGGTAATTTTTAAATTATTATTTATTCATTGTATTTGTTTAAAGAGACAGAGAAGAGATCTCCCTTCTACTGGTTCACCCCAAAACGTCCACAACAGCTGGGCTGGGCCAGGCCAAAGCCAGAGCAGGGAACTCCATCTGGGTCTCTCCCATAGATAGCAATGGCCTAAGCACTGGAGCCACCAGCTGCTGCCTCCTGGGGTTGACATCAGAAGAAAGCTGGAGTCAGGAGCAGAGCTGTAGCTGATGCAGGCCCTGTGACACGGAGGTGGGCATCTGAACTGCTGCGCCCAATACCTGCACCATGATGCAGCTTTTCAACTTTATATTGTGAGCTAATTGTAGATTCATATGCAGCTTTAAGAAATAATATATGGCTTTCAAATAAATAAAATGAATAAATAAAGAAATAATATAATCACATATACTTTTCATTCAGCTCCCTCCAATGGAACTTGACAATGACATAACCCACCAAATTCATTTAGATTTCACCAGTCCACATGCGCGTACGTGCACGTGTGTGTGTGTGTGTGAGAGTGTGAGTACAGTTCTATACAATGTCACCTGCTCACACACTCAGGCAGTCACCACCACCGTCACAACCCAGAACAGTTCCATCACAAGGTCTACCCCCTGCCATCCTCACATAAATCCTATTTTTATGAAGGTATGGTTATAATTGCAGAGAAAATACCTCTGCAAAGTTACTCACAGACTGGTATGTTTTCAAGTATAGAACTGCAAAGAAGAGAAACTACTTTTTTATTTTCTGTATTACCATAATGTTTGATTTTCTTTGCAATGATTATATAGCACCTTTTTAACATGGAAAATAAAATGTGGAAAAATATAATTATTCAGCTGAAAGGATCACAAGGTCATAGTGACACAAGCAGAAACTTAAAAGAAGCATTATACTAAAGTATAAACTATACAATTTAGGAATCTACTTTTATCAGCATAATATATTCAAACTGAGTTCCTTTAGTTAGGTAAACACTTGTCATTTTTAATTCTTGGAAGAAATTCCAAAAGCAAGAAAAGTTTCTAATAATTCACAGAAAATGAAAAAGCTAAAATAAATGGAATTATTTTACTTATAAATAAAATAAGAATTAGAGGATTCGTAGGCTCTTGATTTTTTTTGGCTTAATTTTAGTATTAATGTTACTTTTAAAAATAGCATACAGTATTGTATTCTCCTTTTATCTTTGAGCCAAAGAAGTGCTGTCAGATGGTACAAGGTGTGACTGCGGAGAAAGTTCCCCAACAGTCACAGCCCCCGGCGGAGAGGCGGGCAGCTCCGGGAGGATGGGAGTTCTCCGGCAGTAGTGATCAGAATGAGAGCAACAGCTAAATGTCCATCTGTGGCAGGGATGTTTCAGAGGACATGCAGGCATCAGGTGTTTGGTCAACTCAGGTTCTTCCCAAAGCTGGGACTCCAGCCAGGGCAAAGAGCACTGACCAGGTACAGAGCCAGAAACCTAACATCAAGCTCTGGGTTTTCCACTGTGATCTGGGACATCGCTCTGAGTCTATTTCATCATTTGAAAAAAAAAAAAAAAGGTATATGAGCAACGGAGCTTATAAATGGTAAGGCACTATCTGAGTCATGGAGGATAATGCAAGCGATACGGCATTAAAACCTGACCAAGAAGGTCCTTAACCTACACAGTAAGCAGAACTTCTGGGTGCTAAGCATCACAGAACCTTGTTTCCCAGAGGACCTGTGAAATGTTTGCAGATCTGTAACTCTCAGTCTCTGGGATGATTCAGATATAACTGTACTCTAGAATAAACATGAACTATGACGTATGTGGGACCACGTTCCTGACTGCTGGAAACACTAGATGAAGAAGGAAAAGGAAATGTCCTTTTGCTGCTAATGTTGGTGCTATCAAGTGCCTATCACTCAGGAGTCCTGATCCCTTGTCACAGGCACGGTGGGAACCTGACTGCACAGACGCCAAACTGGCAAATCTCAGACTGAACCTACTGCCACCCAGCTTCAAACTACTGATTTCTAAAATGATGAGTTGAGGCTGCTGGATTAAAACAGTCATTGAAATTTCAGCTAGCGGGAGCTGGCGCTGTGGTGTAGTGAGCTAGGTCTCCGCCTGTGATGTCCTGGCTGCTCCACTTGCGATCCAGCTCTCTGCTAGGGCCTTGGACTGCAGTGGAAGATGACCCAAGGGCTTGAGCCCATGCACTCGAGTGGGAGACCCGGAAGAAGCTCCCGCTTCAGACTGGCTCAGCTCTGGCCATTGTGGCCATTTGGGGAGTGAACCAGCGGAGACCTTTCTGTCTCTCCCTGCCTCTCTCTCTCTCTCTCTCTCTCTCTCTCTCTCTCTCTGTAGCTCTGCCTCTCAAATAAATAAAATCTTTTTAAAAAGAAAGAAATTTGAGCTTGAGTACTTAACTAGATCTCTAAGGCAACAGACCTTCCCACAGCTATGTTTAAATCTACCTGTTAAGTAAAACACCTACCCCAGTATCAATCTTTCATCATCCTTCAAATCTTTTCCACATTATATTTATGTGACTATGTACTTTACAGCCAAATCTTGTCCTATCCATAAAGAGGAGTTCAACACCCACATGCCCAACAAAGACAATAGCATGTATTTTATAATTCAGATTTTAAAGTCTCTTAAAATTATAAATACTTATTAATCTTCATATCTTTTCAAATAAGCTACTTACCTGGAATAAATGAGGTTTGTCAAAGGAGAAAGAAATTATTGGGGAACTGTTCAAATACATTTTTGTAGGTTGGATGGTTGAAGAGTGCTTTTATTTTCTTTTATTTAAATCTCTTCCCAAGAGCCAATGGTACTAGTGTCAGGAAATTTTATGTGGGTAACTATTCAAATCAGTGCTTTAAACACCAAAACAAATTTTTAAAAAATCCTGCTCTTTCTGCTTGTGGAGTCCCACTTTTTCCTTAGGACAAATTTTCCAACAGCATATTTTATAAACTACAGTGATAGCAACATACCTATTCTTAAAATGGAAAAGAGACAAAAGGGGAAAAAAAAAACCCACACTTCTTTTTTACCCTTATATATGATTACCAGACAATTTCCCTTACACATAAAATTATTCATCCAGAAAAAAAAATCTTCTCAGTTTGACATTTTAATTAAAATGGATGTTTCTGTCTTCTTCTGCCTTCACACTGATGCGTGCCTTCCCCAACAGGGAACTTCAGTCTTTATCATTTTCTTCCCTTCACACCTGTGCCACACCGGGTCCCTCAATAACAAGGCGATTACCCAAGTACAAAGGATTTAACCCCGCCATGATCGCTGTCATTCTTCAGGCTGAGTGTTTCAGCAGATTCCCCGTCTGGATTCCGAGGGTAAATGAGGAATTCTGCGTGTAAATTTAATAGCAAACTATCATTATATTTAAAACGTTTTTTTAAAATGAGAGAAGAAGAAAGAGCTGAGTGAAATCTACCCTGTTGACACGCCCAGCAGCAGGCGAGGCTCACAAACATAGCTATCAATCCTACTCGGGTGCAGGGAGAAATTAGGAAGACGGATCTCCCAGGTATCTTCACAGCCACTGGCCCTGCAGAGGGGGTGCTTCTCCCAAGGCAGGGCTAGAACAAAGGCCTTAATGTGGCGGGCCCGAGAGCCATCCACATCAGAACCAGGTACAGCGGTCCTCACCCAAGCAGCTGGCCCACTGCTGCACGGATGTGGGCACTCTTCTGCCGAATAGAGTCGGAATCAAACACTTTGCATCTGATTCTCCATGTGAGCTTTTATGCAAACTTCTAAAGTGCAAGGAATCCTGGGGTGGAGAGCTATTCTGAGAGATTTCACATAGTTCATGTAATTAGGGAAACCACTTCCTTTGATTGTAAGTGTTCAAAACAGCTGAATTTCTCCTCTCAAAGGCACTCTGTGATTTGGGTCACCTCTTTTACTTTCTCTTTCATGTTTCTCAGGATGAGAGGTGAAGCCAGAGAGCACATTATTTAGGGGAAAAAAGATCTGGCTTTTTGTTTTAGGGGCTGAACTGGCACCATTCAAAAGACTGTCATTTAGAATCTTCCTTTCTTTCTCGCCCTCTGCCGTTTTCCTTCTTTCTCGAGGCTCCTCAGGTGCTGCAGGGAACAGAGCCCAGAATGCCAATTTCAGGCTGATGCGAAACTGTCGGAGTATGTGTAGAAGTATTCCATTTTTAATGTTTGGGTTTAAAATATAATTAGAAAGCTCTGTAATCTACAGGATCTTGGTCTCCATATTGTGCATCTGTGTTATAACAATGAATAAACCAGAGAGACAGAGAGAGGGGGAGAGAGAGAGAACAAGGAGCTATCCCCCCACCCCCTCCCAGGTTCGCACGCTGCCAAGAACCAGCTCTGCCTCTCTGCTCTCCTGATCTTCCTGCAGTGCCCCTTTCCCCAAAGCGTGGAGAGCAGGCTTACTCAGCACGGCGGCTTGGGCTGCTTCTGTTACAGCTAACCTTGGCATCCACGCCGTTCAAGTGTTCGGTACAACACCTTGGTCAGGTGAGCAGAGTTTGGTTTGTCAGTAAATACATGAACTAAACAGGGTACAAAAATAATAATTCAACCACTCTGGTGCCCTTATTTCTACTGAATAGAAAGCAAGTCTAAGAACCTCTACCCTAAGTTTCAGCTTATTACAATTCTAATTGGTTAAAAACGCGTGATGCTGTTGCTCACAGCCAGGCCAATGACCCTGAACCACATGAAGAGATCACGAACGGGAGTGGGGAGACTGCAGTGGCAACGATGCTACTGCATTCACTATGCTTGACCTCTCCAGTTCCAGGGAGCCTCACTGGGCAGGAACTGTGCCTGTTTCACACGTCCCAGAGAGTAAGCTGACCTCCCTAGCATCGCTAAGAGCACAGGACGAGCACAGCCAGAACCTCAACCAGAGCACAGCCCAGGAGGCTGCTTCTTCGGGATTTTAAATCACAGTCTGAAAAGCCCGGGAACTTTTCTGGCAAGCATCTCACATTTTAACTCATGAGCAGCCCAACGTGCAGCGTTCTTCCCTTCCACACGTGTCCCTGGGCCCCACCTGCACTCAGCCGTCCGGGTCCTCGCCTCCGATATCACAGTAACCGCGGAGTGAGTCAGGCGCCAGACCATCAATGGAAGTGTTGAAGGGGGTACTGAGTTAAAGTACTTAATACCCCAAAGACAAAGTGCTCTCCACAGACTGCCAAAGGGTTTACGGATCCACCTAATTCGCACATGGAACCTTTACGTCAATAGTTTTATCTCAGTGCCAGATCAAGCTTTGCCTTCCGAAGAGGAATTTAATCTCTTTGAACCTATCTCTGTAATAACCATAGCCTATTTTTTTAGTCACAAGGTACTGAGCACTTCCTGTACGCCAAGCATCCGGCAGACAGGCCCTGGCCTTAGAGCGGAGGCAGTTGAGGAGCAAAGCCGTCGCAGCTGAGGGCTGTGCGAGGGAGGTCAGCACAGACCGGCTGAGCCCAGAGCCCACCCTTGAAATCACTGCCTCTGTTCTCTAGATCTGACCACTGTTAGACCTAAGATCCCTGGGGGTCTCCCAACTCCCGACACGGCTCAGCCATATATTAAGTACTCAATAAATGGTTTCTGAATCAAGCTGAAATTACACCACAGCAAGGATGGAGATGGCTCTGCAGCCTAAACAAAAGAAAGTTAAATGGGGGCACATGACATGTAGCTTGCAGGCTACAGGCTGTAGGTGCAGGCAGCATCAGTCCCAACCTACGCCACCCCAGAGCAAAACCAGAACCAACAGGCAGAGCTACTGTGAAGCAAATGCTAACCAAACTCAATAAAGGCCTTTAAAAGAGAATGAGGTAAAGGCAGAAAGGGTGTCTTAACAGGTTTCCTACCACCAGACCGGCAGTTAAAGTGTTCAGATAACCAGCTGTAGCAGAAACTCATCCCACACTGAGATGCTCTGCTGAGGGTAGGGTCTCAAACACCAGTCCATCGGCCTGCTACAGCAGGCATGAAAGTTTAAAAGAGAAAACATAACTACATTCTCTCTCTCTCTCTCTCTCTCTCACACACACACACACACACTCACACACACTCACACTCACTCACTCACAGGAGCCCAGGTTCTACTCTAAAGACTGAATCAGAATTCTTATAGCAGGCCAGGCTGTGTGTATTTTAATGAAGTTCCTGGATCATTCTGATGTGTACCCAAAATAAGAAAAACTGGTCTTGGGCCCATGCATCACTGCATGGAGGTGTGCCCTCCACTGTCTTAACCTCAGGAACTTATTTAGCAGCTCAACCCACTACACCACAGCATCAGCCCCCCATCTTAAGTATTCTAAAATTTAGGTACAGCAGTTAAAAAGACGGCTCCTGCTCTCTCCTTTCCCCTGCCACCATGGTATGTGTACAGACTCCTCTTCTTGGTATGTTCTCTTACAGCACGGCCAAGATCAAGAGGTTCCTGGCCAAAAACACAGAAAACAAAATCATCCCATTCCTCTGTGGATTTGGATGTAAACTGGTAGTAAAATCAGGGACAACTCCAAAGGAGACACTGAAGAAAAACCAAGCTGGGCGTGAGGTGACACACACAGTTTTACTGTATCAAGGTCCCTACCATTTTAACCAAATCAAGCTGAAAACAGCACCACTGTCTGAACAGTGAATATGTTTAAATTTTTTTTTTTTTTTTTTTTTTTTTTTTTTTTTTTTTTTTACAGGCAGAGTGGACAGTGAGAGAGAGAGAAAGATCTTCCTTTTGCCGTTGGTTCACCCTCCAATGGCCGCCACGGCCGGCGCACCGCGCCTATCTGAAGGCAGGAGCCAGGAGCCAGGAGCTTCTCCTGGTCTCCCATGTGGGTGTAGGGCCCAAGCACTTGGGCCATCCTCCACTGCACTCCCAGGCCACAGCAGAGAGCTGGACTGGAAGAGGGGCAACCGGGACAGAATCCGGTGCCCCGACCGGAACTAGAACCCGGTGTGCCGGCGCCGCTAGGTGGAGGATTAGCCTATTGAGCCGCGGCGCCGGCCAACAGTGAATATGTTTAATTGGGGATATGATCCTACATTCTCTACTAGAGGGTTGGCTTGGTAATCAATATGTGAGAACTTTGGGAAAAACAAAAAGATCACTCCCTAAATTTCACATATGTCCGTCACCAACTCAGCAGAGAAACACTTATCGAGGAGTATCTAGAAACAAGCCCCACTTTTAAATCGGTGTCTTCCAGTGTCTATCGCCTATAAAGCAAATACAGAACGTGGAGGCTGGGAAGTAGAAGAGAAAAAGGGTGACACACAGCATATGGGTTTCTAACACTTATTTAACTTGTGCGAGGCAGTAAGCACTGTGCTAAATGCTCTCTGTGTGTTCCCTTTAACAAGCCTATGAGATTGCTACCAACGCTGTCTCCATTTTGCAGGTGAAAAAAGTTGAGATTTTGGTGGTTGAGGAACTGGCCCTGGGTCACAAAGCTAATAAATGATATGGCACAGATGGATTTGCACCGAGGACAACCACTCCGGAGCCTGTACGTCTAATGCTACATCATGCATCTGACGAGGGACAGAAAGAGCTTCCAAAAGGCAACCCAAGACAAGGGCAGCAGGGAGCTGTGAAAACACAGGGGGAAGATTTAACTCTGCTGAGGGGAGCAGGGAGGACAGGAGAGCTGTGAGGAGGGGTATTCTAAGGACAACAGGTGTCTGGCAGGCAGGGTTGGGCAGGCTGGAAAGGGAACTGTCCACTTGGAGAATGTTCTGTGCTTTCATGAAGCTGATACCCGGCCCACATGAGGGACAGGTAGCCGAAGTTGAAAGGCTATGTTGGTGGGGACTATTTTTAAAGGGCTTAAGTGCCACATGAAGGAGTTAGGTAATGGAAAACCATCAAACGTTCCCACGCAGGAATGATCAGAAATGACATGATCTTTCTTTGTTTTTAAATTTAGTGTCCATCTGGCCGATAGATCAGAAAGAAAATTGAATCAAAAGAAGCGGAGATGGAGATGGGGAGAGAGCACCAGTTCAAACTCCTCTCTCTAGACCACTGTTAGGCACACATCCGCTTCCCTGGGACTCCTGTCCCTCTACCGCAATGCAATGAAATCCACTCCATACAGATGGACTTCCACTAGGGAGCTGAGGGATGAGATCAGGGAGATCTCCAGGAAACCAAAGAATGAGACCCAAGTTCTGGCTGCAAACTACCCTTAGAAACAGGAAGGTGCCAAAGCAGTTAGCTGGCACCTGGCCTCTGTTTCCACCCCACCCCGTTCTCCAAACTTGCTCCTTTTGCAAATCTTTGCTTTGTCATCAGCCCAGAGCTACTTGAGTTTTACAGCACTGAGTGCCCTGAGCGGACCTCCGAGAACTCGCTGCCACCCTCTGCTGCCATCCTACTGCATTTCTATGCTTGACTTTCTCCATTTTCTTCATCTTTGATTAAAATATTTTCTTCTACGAGTATCTAATTGCCACATAATTTCCTAGCTGAGATAAAGAACTCTGTTTTGGCTTACAAAACAACAGACAATGTACAATAACCGTCATTAATTGATACTCATTTTGAAACATGTTTTCCTTTTAACTGACAATTTTGAAAATAACTACTTGTATAAATGATTGGTTTCGCAGATCCTGTCTCTGGACAGTTTATTTTTCACTCCACCTGAAAATGCAATTGTTGGATTCCTAAGCAACTCTTTCCCCATCTCCATCACACTGGGTATCCATGGCAACATGTCCTGAAGAACTGGTACAGTGTGGCATGTCATTGTCTAATGGAGCACCTAACATCAATTACCATACACACGACTTTGTATGTGTATCTATTACTTAATCTCCTCTGAAGTCTCACAGGCATGGACGGCGTCTCTGGTTCCCTGGAGACGATGCATTATCATCCCCTCTGGTGGGGGAGAGCCCTAACAGAAAAACAAAGGAGAGGGTGTACAAGGATGATTTAAGATCCCTGGGCTGTCGCGCTCTCTGCTGTTTTCAGCAGGTTGGAAGACACAGCCAAGGGTCTCATCCAGGCAGACAACAACTGCACAAAAGCCCCTACTCCATGAAGGCATTCCACCTCCCGAATGGCCTCAAGCACTTTGTTTGCAAAGGCGCTGACAGCCAGGTCACAATCTATTTTTAGAAGCAGCATATTTGTTTTAGTCATAGCCAATGCTTTGGGAGATTCTGAAATCTTGTCACACTCTGAATCCTGGTGCAGCCCAAGTTTTGGTTTCACACTGATGTCTTGTATTCTGTGGTCACAGCAACCATCGGGCGGCCTTTCTCTCTCCCTCCCAGCCGCTCTCATCTGCCTGGGGAACCGAAACACAAAGTCCACCGCATGCAGAACACGGTCCTCGCTGGGCGGTCGGCCACGTCCAGCACGTGTTCCAGCCTGATCGTGAGCTGACGTTTTGGTACTGTCTGTTAGCAGCACACTTTGGAGGAGATCCAACACATTCTCACGTCGTGGTTAATTGGGCACCTTTGTTAACATGCATTTCAATTTTAGAGCTGCAAAGATTTTATTAATCACCCTATTTTTTAGCTTTATTTTACAGAGGAGGGGAGGTGGAAAGATTCATTCCAGAGCCTAGGATTAAAAACACAAATCTCCCTGTCTCCTTGACAGCTTAAAAACAGACCCGTTCTCACCACCAGTTCCGTTTGTTTTGCTTAGTTTTTATAGTGATAAAAATTAAGTAAATAACATCAATGAGTGGTTCTTCTTTAAACAAATACTTATTGTCCACAAACTACTTTATTAAAAAAAATATTTCCAGGTCAGTAGATATGGTGCTAGGTCACTGTTTCTCATGACAGCTTAATGTTTATTGAATGCAACAAGATACGTATTTACTAAGTACTCTAATATTTACAAAGGTTGTTTCCAATTTTTCATGATTATAAAAAACACTTAAGCAAACATCCTGCACAGTCATTAGAGGCAACTGTCTGCCCACAGCCCTGAGATTGTGTCCTTAGTTGTGAAATGCCTAGGTCAGAAGGTAGACCCATCTGGACACACAGCGCAAGGCCGCCCTGGAGAAGTATGGCAAATTACATGTCTACCAACTATTTAAGAGCGCACATGGTCCCTAGCCCACCCCGATTGAGTATCTGCACTCATTTTTTATCTGTGTCAACAGTACACAGTCCACTCTTTTATGAAATGTCTCTTTATGTCCTTTTCCATTTTTTTAAATAATAGTACATTTGGCCCTAAGCTCCTGATTCCACTTTCGTGGGTTTCAATGATAATTTGTGATGTCAGAAAAGGCTATTTTCACTTGACTTTTATAGGTCAAATATTG
Source organism: Oryctolagus cuniculus (assembly GCF_964237555.1). NCBI lineage: Eukaryota > Metazoa > Chordata > Mammalia > Lagomorpha > Leporidae > Oryctolagus > Oryctolagus cuniculus. The sequence continues at coordinate 67,994,057 of NC_091434.1, forward strand.
AAGGAAAAAAACCACCCAAGAAAGTTTCCCTTCTAAATGCTCCCCAAGTGCTTAAAGCAACAGGTACAAGCACAAGACCTGTAATCAGAGGCTTGGGTCCCAGTGCACTTGCAGCTCTGTTACCTCTTAGCTGGATGATCCTAGACAAGGTTTTTCATTCTCTGTGCCTTGAATCCTTCAGCTGTAAATCAGTGACAGTGGTATTCTATGTCAGGAGTTCTAAGGTGCATGCTTGTCCCCATATCACTGCAACTGGGTTTGTGTAACAACTGGCAACTCCTTAAAATTCTCATTGGCAGAGTTTTTCTGCTAGTGGTGCATACAAGAATGGTTCCTGTTAAACCAAAGCCACCTGCCTTGTGATGAGATGTGGAAGTACCCACCTCACAGAATTGTGGTCAGAATGCAACAACGCAGGTGTGAGCTAACTGTAGTGACCACCCCAACTAGATCATCGAATATTTCTGTAGTGATGCATATTTCTTCAATTTTGTTTTCAACACTGCATATTCTTCAGAAAACATCTGAAAAGTCTTTGTTTTAAAATTATCACGATAAAACAGTTTTTCAAAATTAACATAAAGGATGCCAGCGCCGCAGCTCACTAGATTAATCCTCCGCCTGCGGTGCTGATACCCAGGGTTCTAGTCCCGGTTGGGGCGCCGGTTCTGTCCCAGTTGCCCCTCTTCCAGTCCAGCTCTCTGCTGTGATCCAGGAGTGCAGTGGAGGATGGCCCAGGTGCTTGGGCCCTGCACCCCATGGGAGACCAGGAGGAAGCACCTGGCTCCTGGCGCGCTGGCCGTAGTGGCCATTTGGGGAGTGAACCAAAGGAAGGAAGACCTTTCTCTCTCTCTCTAACTCTGCCTGTCCAAAAAAAACAAAAAAACCTAACATAAAGGAAAGTGCAGGAACTGTTCATTAGCGCTAACTTAGCCATAATGTTCTCCATGTGCTGCTGTCACAGGATCTGCTGCAGATGCACAAACTCGGTCAACACCATTTCTTGGGGTGGCAACTAGAAAACCACCATCAGAAGTGGTGGAGGAGGCAGCAGAAAGGGCTGTGAGACAAACCTCGTGTCAGAGGGAAAACCAATCATTTTTACGGTGCAATCATTGTACCCCATTAGTTAGAGTCACAGAGTCGGTGTGGAAGGCTTCAGCTGGCTGGAAGCTTGAGGAAAGGCTGGACGCGCTTCAGCAGCCCGCGCACAGTTTGGAAGGACAGGTGTGTGTGCAAGGGCGTCGGGGAGCACCGGGTTCCCATTCTGGATGGCCCACTGCTCTCCGCGCCTCCACCCTGCCTCCGTGGTAACACCTAACTCCGTGGGCTGCCGCCTGTGCACATGGAGCACTCAGCACAATGCCTGCCCTATGGGAAGAATGGCCAAGGGTCAGTGTTTTTAGTTCAGAGGTGTACATCACAGTCATCTCACTTCACCTCTTACTGATTTGAATATCTGGGATACATTTTATTAACATATTCCTAACCAACATATATAACAGTTCTGAAGTTAGCAACTTCTTCCCCTTCCCTCACCCCTCTCATTTAGGGATTACATAATATTTTTTTAAAAAGCTTAGCTAAGAAAGAAGAAAGCTCTGGTTTCTTTATCGGAGCTGAAGCACATTTCAGCTCCTTCCCCTCATAATAACTGCTTCACATCATCTTTCCTCCCTGTCAAACACTCTTCAGAATAAAAACATGCTTGTTTCTGGTTAAGATCCTAAACTTGAAAAATGTTAATTCTAAAGATTGGGAGTTTTTTTTTTAAACAAAATCTTCAAAAAATCAAAATGTTTGTTTCTGAACAAATTATTAATAAAGGTATTTTTCTCCTATCTTTCCCAAGTCTTAAAAGATGGGCAGAGGAGGGGCCGGCACTGTGGCAGAGTGGGTTAATGCCCTGGCCTGAAGCACCAGCATCACTTATGGGCGCTGGTTCTAGTCCCGGCTGCTCCTCTTCCAATCCAGCACTCTACTATGGCCTGGGAAAGCAGTAGAAGATGGCCCAAGTCCTTGGGCTCCTGCACCCATGTAGGAGACCCGGAAGAAGCTCCTGGCTCCTGGTTTCAGATTGGTGCAGCTTCGGCAGTTGCTTCCTCTCTCTCTCTCTGCCTCTCCTCTCTCTGTGTAACTCTTTCAAATAAATAAACAAATCTTTAAAAAAAAAAAAAAAAAGATGGGCAGAGGAAGCAATAAAATGTTGAAAGTGATTTAACAGTAGAGAATTCCCACATGAAGTAAGAGATGGCGTGGGGGTGGGAACCAGCCTTTGGAGCCCTCCTAATCAGTGTCCATCCATCCATCTGCATGTCCTTTCTTAGACCCAGTGTGATAATTAGAGGCTAATGACCACTGGGTGGTCCTCTTCAGTGGAAATCTGCTTTCTTCCTCCTTGTTTTCCTCATTTTGTGATCAAAATCCTGAGGTTTATTGAGTGGTCATAATGTTAGCCCCGACTTCCTGTCGTGTGTTTGAAGAAAGCCACAAAACCAACCCAGATAGGTTTGTGGTTTGGTGAGGAAATAATGTCCATCCTGCAACCACATGGCCAGCAGGAAGCAGACACTGGCAGCTCCGTGGCGTTTCCGGAACTCTGGAGGACACACCTGCATCTCGGACATGTGCGTGCTGCCTGCCACAGTGTCTCCAGTGTCTCCTGCTGTTCTGGGCAGATTCACTGCCCACAGCAGTCGGTGAGGGTGTGCTGCCACCCCAGCCGGCTGACCACAAAGATGGCAGATGGGTGTTCGGTGTGTCAAGAAGCATCCTCTGTTCCTCGGGACACCCACAGCCCCTCACCACCCCAGAACACTGTGATGTCACCTCTGACTTGCCTGAGCCAGTCACTCTTCACCCTGCCTGGACTAGACTTGTGTAGTATGAAACCCTAAAATTCCAGACCCTCTCTAATTTGTATGAATTCTAAGGAAGTGCCACCAGCGAAACCATCACACAGAGTGCTCTTAACATACAGACATTCGGAAACAATGTCTCATTCTTCGGATTAAACATATTACAGTTCCATAAAGAAATTTAATTATATCACTTCAAAGCATTTGCTTTTATTCTCGTGGTATAATTTTCTGCTCACTTACAATGTACAGATTACTGAAAACAGAACTGGAGAGCACACATCCTTCAATTGTTAAAAATTACAAGGAAACGAAGAGAAGAAAATCCCTGAGAAGCTCCTCCCGGAAGAAAACGCAATGGCTGGCTGCACCACCCACAGTGTGCTGGCACTTTTAGTGTCTGACGAGAAATGCTAGTACATCCAATAACACGATGTCCTATTTTCAGAAAATACATCTTAAATTTTATCTTGCTTTCCATTTTCAGACTGTGAGGTCCTAGAGACTTACAGGCAGAAAAACACAATTAAGCGAGGTTGCCACAAGGGTAATCTGCAATCCTTACTCTGCTTTGATGAGAGCTCTGACCCAGCCAAAGCCACAACCATGTATGCTTTTTGACCTGCGGTCCCAGGACATGTGGGCTTATTCACTTAATGAAGACTGAGATACATAAAGAATTTATTGCACTGAAAATGTCCTTTCTTCAAGGAGGTAATACATGTGAGATTCTACCAGGGATACAATTACAGGTGTATTAAATACCCATTTCCCACTAAACAAGTGAATTATTGACTAGACCTTGGCTTTGGAATGGCCTCGTACTTTACAATGTTTCCAAATCTACGCTCTGCCCTCCTGTGCGACAGTGGGGCTGGACCCCATGAGTGCTTCTCCTCTGCAGCTGGTGTGGCGCTAGGCCCGGGTGATGGAGGCCCTGGGGGTCGTGACAGAGGCAGGGGCTGCTGCTTCTTGATCCTGGCTGCTTTTCCTTCCTCTTTCAGCACAGAGGCAGCAGCGTGCACGAGTCCGGGGAGCTCATCTTTGGCAAGCTCCCCCGAGCCCCCAGCAGCCAGCTGCGTGTGAGCGAGCTCCAGCACACCACACTCCAGTGGGCAGCATCCTGCCACCCAGGGCCCGGCTTTTATGGAACGACTGCAGCTGGAGACACCAACTCACACTTCACGGGCACCCCAGCACGTGGCCTCCGGTGAACTAGCTCCAGCCCACAGAACCCCAACAAACTCCTCTATCATCTACTTGTAGCTACAGCCTCTCCAGCAGGGTCCCAACCACAGCCAGCAGATGGGCCCTCTTCCAAGACTGCTCCTTGCCTGGAAATGCTAACAGTAGTTGCTCTCCTAGTCTGTTATTCCTGCATTTATTTTTAAAAGTTATTCATTGATTTATTTGATGGAAAGGGTTGGGAAAGAGAGACAGACAGAAATGAGAAAGAGCTCCCGTCCACTGGTTTACCTTCCCAACGCCTTCAATGGCCAGGGCCCATGTGGGTGACAGCAACCTAATTACTTGAGCCATCACCACTGCATTCCAGGGTATGCATCTGCAGAAACCCAGAGTCAGGGGCCAGAGCTGGGAATCAAACCCAGGTACTGCAACATAGGTTGCAGGTGTCTGAAAGCACCAGGCCAAATGCCCCCCCTACCCCGGCCATGTTCCTTACAGTCTCTCATACCACCTTTGGTAGTCAACCACCTTTTACTAGACAACAATTCTCTACAGTCATTTTCCTGGCCAAACCCCCACCAATATGCAATTGGCCTCGGATATATTTCCAGGTTACAGACCCTCAACAATAGGCATTGGACATGAGTGCACTTCAAAGTTCCTTGTCGGTGGGAAATGGGACACTTGTTATCCACGGCATAAAGCAGAATCAAAATTCATCAAGATCCCACCTATGACTAACTGCAGTGTGACAAGGCCTGGGAGTCAGAGCACTTACTGCCCTCAGCCATTATGGCAGCAATGGTGAAGTTAAGGACTGTAGGTAGGACTGGTTCTTTGGAGTGTAATGAAGCATTTATTACAAGAAAATGACAAGTGCAGGTCCTTTAACCTCTGGCCCAAGTCACAATCTAAAAACCAGACAGCTTTCCATAATAGCTCTAAAGGAATCTTTCATTTCCTGTAGCCACAGGGATAATACTTCCAGAAATCAAAAACAAAACTTATTTTTGTGTTGTTGCTGAATTACAACATCAGTTGGATTGACGGCTTCACCAAGTTTCTCATGTGAAAGTTAGGGCCCTGATTGGGAAAGAGTGGACCTGAAACCCGGAAGGAGAACAGGAGGTTGGATTCCAGTTGAAACTGACACTTTCAGATGTCAAAGAAACCCAGAGGTGCCCTGTGCATGGATGCCGCTTGCCTTGACTTCTGGAGAGACTTGGCCTCTTTTACTGGGGAGCCGTAGGCAGAACAGGTACCTTGCAAGGGGTTGCACATTTTCCTCAAGATCTACCACAGCCACTCCTGGTTGCCAAATCTCAAGCTGCTGCAGGTACACAGCAAGAGGCACCCAGAAGGAAACAGCTCACACACCAATAACCTGCAAGACTTCTGTTGCTCTATGTTTACAAAACCCTGGGAACAGGTGTGGGAGTAGATATCAAGGTTACACAGAGACGGGTGAGAGATAAGGCTGATGTCATGAACACAGATGTGGTCACTGGAGATTCCAGTTCGAATGCTGCCAGCTCATGAGGCTGGACGTGTCTCTGACAACTTCCTTGGCTGGCTGCCAGAACTCCCTGGAATGCTACGGAGGAAGAACTCCAAAGGCTTGGGCAGATGAGAATGTTGGAGTGATCGATCCCCTGTGACTTACACACCTGCCCACCCCAACTGCTTCTCCTGAGGAGGACTAGAGCCACTGCCTGCACTGTGATAACAAAACGCACGAGGGAAGGGGGCGCTGCAACTCTGAACACCTCTGCCATCACCTCCCTCTGGAGACCAGCTGTGACCACAGGAGACACCACCGCCGCCGAGATGGGCATCCTGATTTCCCGGGGGATGATGGGCTGCAGCAGCACTCACTGCCACAGACAGAGAGGCCCGCTGCCACCAGGGGCTGCAGGGACACGCCACTCATCAAAACGTTTGGTCCGACGGGCATCTCTGAGAGCAACTTCACCGTGGTGTCCCCAGGAAGGAAGTCCGTGTACAGGCTGCTGGACTACTGTGTGGCATCTTCACTGTGCCACCACGGAGAGTCACACAGCAGCTCGTTCTGCCCTCAGCCTAGGTCAATTTACAGGGCCAGAGCCCCCGGCCTGAAGAGAAGCCCTGGTTTCCTTGAGGAAAGACCCCCTGGGAATAGACCACGACTCCTCCTCCAACCCGTCACCAAAGGACCTGCCTCCATACACCAGACAGACGAGTGCATGGGGAAAAGGGCATTCCCAGACTTCCAGGGGCTATTCAACACTCGCTCTGTCAACACTAAGTTCCCCACAACAGGTTGACCGAGGAAAGAAGAAACAAATTCTAATTCTAAATGGTGCTATGTGACATTTCGGTAGCAACGGAATCCACGTCCATGTCTGTAGCCTTACACCCCCATAGAGGGTGATCCTCAGAGAACAGCCCTTGGGAAAATCCTCCCAGCGGGCAGTATTTGACAGGACATTTGGTGACTCACTTTGTCTGGAGGGAGAAATGGCCCTGAGTATGAATTTATTCTGACTCATGGGAGCTTGCTTGCAAGCTGGATGATCAGGGACTTGAGTGGATCAGGATGAGAAGACAGGTGACAAAGAACGTGGGGCAGGAGGTGTGTGGGTGGACCTCACCACAGGGCATAGTACGCCTCACGTGGACGCTCACCAAAGTGCTATCCACTCAGAGGAGGTGCTCAGCCAGCAGGTGCACAAGATCACACGCTGTGTGGCTGTCATTCCGCCTCCAGTGCTTGCTCACTGGGCCCATGAACCAAGCCGTCACGGTGTGACATGTGTTACCATGTGGGCCCAGAAGCATGAACTTCCCCTTGTTCAGACTGAACTGTCCGCCCCTGCTGCTGAGCGTGTATTGGATCTACCAACACAGAAGCAGACCCTGGGCCCCTTGCCCTGGAGGCCTGGATGATTATAATGGACATGAGGAAGGAGGGTTCTGTCCTCATTAGAATGGACATAGATACAGATCCCGGTTATGAACTTCGTTCCCTCACTGTAACATTTCCAACAGCACGAGAGCATTCCACATGGCACTGCTGCTGATGAAGGAGAGCACTTCCCAGCAAAGGAAGGGAAGCACTGGGCTCATCCCCATGGAACTGCTAGGCCCCCCACATGTCCCTTCCTTGCACAGCAGCCGGCCAAGCAGAAGGTGGAATGGCTTACTCAGGGCCCAGCCATGCCATCCGTTGAGAGTCACCACCCTGAGAGTGTTTCTGACTTACCGGAAGAAGCATGTGTTTTAAATAAGAGGCCGCTGCTGCCGCTCTAAAGAATGCACAGATGTGCAGATCAAGAAATAGATGTGGGAGTGGCGCCTGTAACTCACAACACACTCAGAACCCCACTCCCATCTCAGTCATGCTGAGCTCTGCAAGCTCAGAGGTCTTGGGCTCCAGGACCCAAGGGCGGAATACTTGAATAGTGACTGCACTGAACAGCAGCATGAGACTGCCATGAAGGCATTGTAAGGATCTTTATGCCACTGAGCCAACAAACAGAAAAAGAGGCTCCTCTACCGACTACAGCAACTGGTCCCAATTCCCAAGGGAAAACGGGATGTTTGCTAAATAACAGGGGCAAGAAAGTCTACATCTGAAACCCACGGGACCCCAGAGGGTGTCGCCAGTAGCTAAGGTTAATCAAACACCATGACAGCAAATGAAAGGCACGGCAACTGAGCACTCAAAACCACAAGGAATGAGGGTTCAGGTTGTCCCACCAGGTAAAGAGGTTTGGGCCAAGGAAAACAGGAATTATGGAATAAGCAATGAAAGAAGGGGGCCAGACGTCAGAACCAATTACAGAAGCACGGACTTCAGCAGCTCTGGGCACTGTCCCTTTGCTTGTTTGTTTTTTTTTTTTTAATTAATTTTTGATTTACTTTTTGTTTATTTGGGAGGGTAGGAGAGAGAGGAAAAAAAATAAAAGAAACAGAGACCTCCCATATGCAGGTTCACCCCCTGGATGCCCACAGTACCTGGGGCCAGGCCAAGCTAAAGCCAGGAATTGAGAACTCAGTCTGGTTCTCCCACTTGGATGACAAGGACTCAAATAACTGGGCCATCACCTGCTGCCTACAGGCACACATTAACAGGGAGCTAGAACCAGGAACAGAGCTAGGAGTGCAGCCCAGGCATTCCAATATGGGATGCAGGCATCGAAAACAGCATCTCAATCACCAGGCCAAGTTCCTGTACCTGCCTAATCTTTCACTTAAAAAAAATAAATAAAAGGTCCATTTATTTATTTACATTTTATCTGAAAGTGAGACAGAAAGACATAGATGGTGATACCTATCCATTGGTTCATTCCCCAAATGCACATAACAAAACTCAATCTGGGTCTCCCATGTGGGTGGCAGGGACCTGCCTAGCCATCACCTGTGCCTCCCAGGGTACACATTAGCAGGAAGCAGGAGTGGCAGCAGAAGGCCAACCCCAGCGCTCAACAGGAGATACAGGTGAGCTAATCAGTGTCTCAATTGCTAGGTGGAATACCTGCCCCAAATTTATCTCTTAGTTCCATTTCCCCACAAACTTTCTGCAGGCCCTTCTTATACTTGAGTATATTAACTATTTCCTTTCTCTCACTCCATCTTTCATGCAAACTGTTAAGGGTTACCCTTCTGAGTGAGTCTTTAGGCGACGGAATAATCAGTGTTGTATAATGCAATCAGAGAAGGAACGCATACAGCCAGGAGTGGATGCCAGGAGTGCTGAGACTGAGCACCTCACTCTGCAAAGGCTGAGAGGGAGCTTACACGAAGGACAGCTGATCTTCACAGGGGAGGCACAGCTGTCTCTTTAGGACACGCAGGTTCAGTATGTGAGCAGCCGCAGGTAGAAGCTGAGTGGTCAGTCAACAACATGCCACCTCCCCGAACCACAGCCACCGCCCGTTAGCCCTGCTCTGTGACCCTGGAGCCAGACTGATACTCAGGGTTAGCTGTGGCAGTAAAGGACATTGCAGGGCCCCCACGAGGCACAGCAGAATGTTTCCTGTGTGCTTCCTCCCCACGAGTGGCTGTGACTGCCAAGCAGCCAGTGGAAGGCCGGCGTTACTCACCCTCAGGCAGCTTTACTGAAACCCCAGCGGGAAGATTCTGACAGGCTTCGGCCTCCCACCCCCCAGCACCGGCCCAGGGCACGCAGGAGCACTTCCCGGGATCCCCAGAAGACAGCCTCCTGTAAACCAGTTCCGGTCTGCACCGCCATGGAAAACACCATCCAGCAGGCTACGAGCCACACCCTCTCCAGTGAAGTCTAAATTTCAGCCTGGTGGGGGTCGGGGGGTACCCTCCTTCAGCTGCAGGCCAACAGCCGCTTCTACATTCGCTTATTTCTTTAGAGCAATGCTTCCCTGTTCAAATTACTGGTACAGCCTCTGTTTCCTGATTGGGCCCTGAATGGTAAAATCCACTGTTTTGACTTTGAAGTATCTACTACAGCATGGTATTATCCATCTGATAGAGTATGCACGTGACAAACCGTGTGACTCTAAGACTTTACTACTGCTACTTCCATAACCATTAATTTGATAACATTTTAAGGAAACAACATGGGGAATGTTTGTGATTCCTTGAATCAAAGATGACAGTAAGAAATCAACTATAACCTACAGGGATGATGTAAATGCGAAACATGATGCTCAGCTATCCCAAGTACCACCTCGCCATTACACACTGGCTCACCTTCACTAGCCCATCTCTCTGTCAGATACGGTCTCCAGTCCATGCCATTTACTTGGCGAGAGCACTGTGGTCAGAGCAAACTCTTAGGAGAACCTGAGGGGAAAACACGTGAACCTGCACATGCTTGTGGCTCCCAAGGTTCATTCCTCAGCGATCAAAGTCAGACACGCCGCCACGACAGGTAACCGGCATGTAAAATATTTTACACTGTACTTATTTTAAGATGTATTTATTTGAAAGGCAGAATTACAGAGAGAGGAAGAGAGAGACACTCCATCTGCTGGTTCACTCCCCAAATAGCTGCCACAGTGGGAGCTGGGCCAGGCCACAACTAGGACCCAGGAGCTTCTTCCAGGTCTCCCATCTCCTTGGGTGCAGGGGCTCAAGGGCATGAGCCATCCTTTGTTGCTTTCCCAGGCACATTAGGAGGAAAGTGCATCGGAAGTGGAGCAGCCAGGACTCAAATTGGTGTCCATATGGGACGTCGGCACTGCAGGCAGCAGCTTTACCCACGATGTCACAGCGGCGGCCCCCTGTACTGTATTTTTTCCCCACCTGTTGCTCTTCTAAATTGTTCCCCTAGCACAAACTTATAACAGAGACACGAGAATCAGGAACTAATTTCACAAAACTAACAGGTCCATAAAACTCTGGGGTCAGTTCTGGCTCCTCCAACTAGATTCATGAAGGTAGTAACTGAATTCAGACCTCATTCTCTGCGGCATGATCTACTTGCAGAAAGATCGTTATCTCCTTAGATGTAAACAGTACTATACGCTCCGAAACACTAGCACCCTGACTTGACTGCACACAGCACCGAGGCCCCCCACCTCCACAGCAGAGGCTGGGACAAGGCTGACTGCACATTCCTTAGGAGGAAAGAGCGAGAGTCCCTGGTGGGAAGTGCCTGCCTTGCGTAAGAAAACTCTCAGCTGCAAAACTGATTCCCATCTGCTTGCCTCCTTCACACGCACTCTCTGGAGGAGAACTGACCTGGGGCACCATAACATGTGCTCTGCTCCGTGTTGGGTCATCTTGGAAACTATTAAGCAACTGTTTTTCTGCAGTTAAGAATGTGTTTCAGTTTATTTTATCAGGGAAAAAAATCATTCAGAGAGTTTAAAGGCTTGTAAGAGGAGCCAGCATTGTGGCTCAGTGGGATAAGCTGCCACTGGCGTCCTGGTTTGAGTCTCAGCTTCTCTGCTTCCAGTCAGCTTCCTGCTCATGTTCCCAGGACGAAATCAGAAGATGGCTCAAGGGCTCAGGCCCCTGCCACCCACACAGGAGGCCTCGATGGAGTTCCTGGCTCCTGGCTTCAGCCTGGGCCAGACTTGCTGTTGTGGCCAGCTGAACAGTGAACCAGTGAATGAAAGGTCTCTCCCCTCTCCCCCTTTCATGTGTGCACATGTGTACTTCTTTTCAAATAAATAAACTTTTTTTTTAAAAAGTTTGTAAGAACATAAAACAGTGAACTCTCCAGCACTCTTAAGATATTCAGCTTAAACACTTCTCAAGCCTTCAGAAATGTGAGGGTCTTCAAAAAATTTGTGGAAACGTGTACTACCAAAAACCTATGCACAGATTTCTGATTTTTTGGAGTACCAAAATAAACATCTTTAAAAAAAAATTTATTTACTTGAGAGGCACAGTTACAGATGGAGAGAGGGAGACACACAGAGAAAAGTCTCTCATCTGCTGGTTCACTCCCTCATTCCCCAAATGGCCACAATGGCCAAAGCTGAGCTGATCAGAAGCCAGGAGCCAAGAGCTTCCTCCAGGTCTCCCACATAGGTGCAGGGGCCCAAGCACTTGGGCCATCTTCTGGTGCTTTTCCAGGCCAGCAGCAGGTAACTGGATCAGAAATGGAGCAGCCAGGACTTGAACTGGTGCCCATATGGGATACTGGTGCTGCAGGCAGATGCTTAACCTACTATACCGCAGTGCCTGGCCCCAAAATAAACGCCTTTTAACTACAGTTCCCACAAATGTTTTGAAGTAACTTTGTACTTCATGAATAAATTTTTAAAAGGACAATCCCTTTATTTATTTTACTAGCTGCACTGTTAAACAGTTGTATTATATCTTACTATATGAGAGATAACTGTAAAACAACAGAATTGGTATTTCCTAAATCTTCCGGAACGGATACCTGTAAGAGAGCCTTGCCCTCTCCAGTAAAGGCCTCGGTGTTGCAACCAAAGAACACCATGTTTGCTTCTTTTATAAGGGGACGAGGAACCTCGGTTTTCATGGAACACGTTTAATTTTTAAGTGTTCACCATTAATTTTTTTAATTGAAATAGCGTGTGCACCAAGCAGAGCACCCACGGAGGACGGAAGCAGCCCTGAGCTCCCTGAGCTCCCGCTGCGCGCCTGCCGTACACAGCGACACGGCTGACCGGAGCCGCACGGCGCAGGCGCCCTCCGCACCACGCCCCCGCCACGCGGTGCTCCGCTGCCTTCATGCTTTCGGCTGGCCCCGGGTACACCCTGGAGTTTGCAGCCCTGATTTACAACTTCAGACTGGGCAGTTCCATTAGCTGAGCTCCTCGGTGCTGTAAACATTTGTCTTCTGATGGTAGGTTTAATTTCTGCCAAAGACAAAAGTTACTAAAACCAAGCCTATGAATATACATGCTGACAAGTCGTTCTTTCAAGGAAAAAAAAAACAACAAAACCGAACACTGAGCCAGGTGTGGCACAAAGCCACCATCTTGGCCTTCAGGGAAGAAAAGGGAGAAGAACAGGCTGCAGGATAAGATTCCCAGTGAGGCCTGAAGTGAGGAGAGGGGCGTGGAAGGTGCCCCCCCGGGGGGGGGGGGGGAGAGCAGGGCTTCGGGGAGGGTGGGATGTGCCACAGGCACACAGAGCAGCTCCGCTTGCCTCTTGAAGGGACCAGCAGTTCTGAGCTTTGGCCAACACCGTGGCTGAAGGGAAGTGGAGCTGCTCGGTGAGGCGCTGGTGACAGATTCTCTCAGGGTGAGGGTCAAAGCCGAGATGCAGATGATAGCTGAGGTCCGCACTGAGGCCAGCGAAGGTGAGAGCACTTGCAAGAGCGAAGCGAGAGGCATGGCAACAGGAGTTCAAGGTTGTGGTGTGCCAAAACTCCATTCAAATGGATTAAAGACCTAAATCTATGATCTGATACCATAAAATTATTAGAGCGCATTGGGGAAACCCTGCAAGACACTGGCACAGGCAAACAAAGAGTTCTTGGAAAAGACCTCAGAGGCAAGGACAATCAAAGCCAAAATTAACAAACAGGATTATGTCAAATTGAGAAGCTTCTGTACTGCATAAGAAACACTCAGGAAAGTAAAGAGGCAACTGACAGAATGGGAGAAATTATTTTCAAGCTATGCAACTAATAAAGGATTGATAACCAGAATACTTAAAGATATCTAGAAACTCCTCCACAACAACAACAACAAAAAAAACCCAGTGAAGAAATTGGGCAAAGGACGTAAACAGACATTTTTCAAAAGAGGAAATCCAAATGGCCAACAGACACATGAAAAAATTTTCAGAATCACTACCTGACAGGGAAATGCAAATCCAAACCACAGTGAGGTTTCACCTCATCCCAGTTAGAATGGCTTTCACACAGATATCAACAAAAAACAAATGCTGGTGCAGATATAAGGAAAAATGTCCTTTAATCCACTGTTGGTGGGAATGTAAACTGGTGAAACCACTATGGAAGTCAGTTTGGAGATACCTCAGAAATCTGAATACAGACCTATCATATGACCCAGCAATCCCACTCCTGGGAATTTAACCAAGGGAAATGTAATCAGAAAATAAAAGAACTATCCGCACCTCCCCCCCCCCCCCGCCTTTTTTTTTTGTTTACTGCAGCTCAGTTCACAATAGCGAAGACATGGAATCAACCGAAATGCCCGTCAACTGAAGACTAGATACAGAAATTATGGGATATGTACACTATAGAATACTACACAACAGTTAAGAAAAATGAAATCCTGTTATTTGCAATAAAATGGATGAAACTGGAAAACATCATACTTAGTGAAATAAGCCAGTCCCAAAGGGACAAATACAATATGTTCTTCCTGATCTGTGAGAACTAATAGAGCACCTAAAAGGCAATCTGTAGAAGTGAAATTGACACTTTGAGAAGAAATGACTTGAACAGCACTTGCCTTAACTGTTGAAGAACAATTTTTTTTTTCTTAATGGAGAATGGGACTGGGAATGGGGAAGGAAGGAGGAGGTAGGATGGGAGTGTGGATGGGAGGGCAGGTATGGTGGGAAGAATCACTATATTCCTAAAGTTGTACTTATGAAACCTGTACTCATTAAAAGGTTGTGGTGTGGAAAGGAAGACGGTGAGCTAAGGCATGGTACTATATGAAAAAAAAGGGATTAATCTGTCTGAGGGTAACCAGTTGATTCAAAGAGGAAGCAACTCATCTGGATTTAGAAGCTGAGCTAAATCAACTTCCAGCAGATTGGAGACAGGTCGATTAAAGAACACAACGTTTTTTAGTTAGACTGGAGGAGTGAGTTCTGAGACCCACTGTCATCCACCAGGGCTGACTACACTAGCAACAATCCATTGTACCACTGTATACTTGAAAATCACTCAGACAGTAGACTTCAAGTGGACTCAACACACTTAGCAATGTGAGGTAATGCATGAATTAATTAGCATAACTTGGCCATTCCCTAATGTACGCAGGTATCAAATCATCACGTTGTACACCACAAATCTTCACTGGTCAATTAAAAATATATGATAAAAGGTTGTATAAAAATAACTTTGTTTCCCTTTAAAGTCAAAAATAAAATGTGTTTATTATAGTCTACTTACTACTAAGTTGAATTAAAAATATATGAAAAGGAAGAGGATCATTAGCCATTCCTTTGGGGGAAACAAAACTATGTCACACCCCAAGCCCCAAGTAGATTTCCCAATCTACCAGGATGAGAGAAAGACCAAAATTTAAAAGGTTGCTTCAGTTTTAAAGAAGCTTCTAAAGCCCTAAAGCATATTTCTGAAAAACATATCACAGAAGGAGCTTGTGATCGTAGGATAACTCAGCCACGTGACTCGAAAGACTGCACAGACGGGCTGGACACGAGGGAAGGGAAGGGAAGGGTAGGAAAGGTTCTGTTTGCAGACACCAAGAGCAGGTCCCCTGCGCCCTCGGCCCCAGCAGGCCACAGAGCACCCTGGCCCGTCTCCGGAGCCCTCGGAAGGGAACTGCTCAGGAGAACCCCTCTCCCCCTGCTGCAGGCCCTGTGAGATGAAAAGGTGTGAGGTGCTTTTCTCTCTTTAAACACAGGGAAACATCTTCCTCCTCATCCCGGCAAACGGCTGTGGATAAACATTCCAGAATCTTTGTGCGTTTGCTCAAGCAAGCAGGCAAAAGGAAGCCCACCGGAATGAAGGGAAAGACACATCGCCAGCACCACCCGGGGACTGGTTACGTGCGCTTCGCATGTGTCCACGCACTGAGCAAACCCAGGCTTCTCTCAGAGACCAGATCTGCAGCAAGCTCAAACAAAAGCAAAACCATACGGCATTATCGGCTCGTAACCGAAAGTACTGTTTCTATTCCTGAAGAAAACTGAGAGAGGGTGCCTGGTGCCCAGGTGAGTGCGAACGCCAGTTTCCTCTGCACGTGTGCAGTGTCTCCTAGGCTAGCAGCTGAGATGAGAGGAACTCTCCTGCAGAATTTACGTTTCCATCACAGCACAGAGACGCAGAGCTTCAGGGCAGCAAAGGAACCGGGGTGGGCGGGAGAAACCAGGGGACTGCAAGGCTGGCCCATCGACAACCTGCTAACAGGGCTGAAGCAGAAAACATCAAAAGCATATGAGGAAACTTCCAAGGGACTTTGCCTCATTCAAAAAATCAGAGAGACGGGCGAACTGCCGGTCTCTATGACATGGACACAGTAAAGGTGTTGTCACTGACTGTCCCTTAACACTCCAAGCTTGTGGTTAGCTCAGCGCCACCACACACAACTCACACGCCCAGGCACTCTGCGGTTACTTCCTCACCCCACCTCCCAAGAGTGGGTATTTCACTTTACAATGCTGCCACAATCCCAAGCTGCCTCCTGGAGGGCTAGCCCATTCGCCACTTGCACCAAGCATGTGTGTGTTAGCACGCACCTCGTGGCCGCCAGCTCCAGACTGTTCTATCATGCAATCAGAGTGAGCCCATGGGACCCCATCCTCGAGCGGGAGCAGATCCCAATTTCCAGAGGATGGGAAATCAAGGAGAAATGTGCAGTTAAAGAAGAGATAAAATAATCCAGCTTATAACACAAACTGAGTGTAAATGAATGACAAAATACTGTTGGCTTGTGAGAGGAAAAAAAAAGAGAGAGAGAGAGAGAGAAAACACCACAGAGAACATGGGATCTAAAAAGTCTGGGCAGGGGCTGGCATTGTAGAGCAGCAGATAAACCCACCACCTTCAGTGCTGGCGTCCCATGTGGGTGCCGACTGGAGCCCCAGCTGCTCCGTTTCCCATTCAGCTCCCTGCTAATGGCCTGGGAAAAGCAGTGGAAGATGCCCCAAGTGTTTGGGCCCCTGTCACCCACATGCGAGACCTAGATGAGCCTCCTGGCTCCTGGCTTTGGCCTGGCCCTATGCTGCCCATTGTGGCCATCTGTGGAAGGAACCAACAGAGATGGAAGATCCCTCTGTGTCTCTCCTCCACTCTCTCTGTAACCGTTTCAAAATAAATAAATGTTTAAAATAAAAAAAAATAGTCTGGGCAGGAGTATACTATATAGGATGATGTAAATAGCTAGTTATCTCCAAGTCATAAAAGAGAAAGCTGAAATATGTGTGGACAAGCCAGAGAGGAGAGCAGAAAGGCTGGGAGTGTCTGGCTGAGCTGCTAGAATGACAGTAATAACAAGTCACATGCAGCGAGAGGCCCCCAGGTGCCAGGAGCTCTGCCGGGTGGACTTACGGGGATGAGCTCATTTGGCCCTCTCAACAGCAGGCCCTATTATTATCTATACTTTATAGGGCAGGAAACTAAGGCCTGGTACCACTTGCCCATACAGCTAATAAGCAGTGGAGCCAGGAAATGAATCCACACTAATTCTAGAGCCCAAGCTCTTAAACACTGTGCTATCTAGCTTCCTAGGAATTAAGTGCCTCCATTTTCAACAAAAGACAGATGTTATTCAAAAAATGCACTTTATTTCTAATACATGTAAGTAAAAATGCATTCTCTAGTTCTCAGAAATATTTGACTGCTATGTTTGCTGGTAGGCTGATTCCCCGTTAAGGACATACTGGCACATTTGGCTGAGTTTAGGTTTCTTAGTTTCTCAAGAATTAGCTTGTTCTCAGACACATGCAGTGACAGATTTCAGATTACATCAATCATGCCACAGGAAGTTAAGGTGAATCTGTGAATGAAGCAGACTTCCATGGCTGGAATTCCTGTGACCTGAAATCACCGGTTCCCATACATTGTCAGTGCTGCTCCCTTCCCTGCTCAGCCAACTTGAGTTCCATGGAAAATCACAAAATCCTTCCCTTGTCACCATCCTCAACTCCACTGTCCTGTTTTTACTTCAGGAAAATCACAATCCCAAAGAAATCCAATTTTCTATCTACTCCACTCCTGCACCTGCTGAGCTGGATACAGCTTGCAAGGACACACAGCCTCACCACTGTTCTCCAACACATTTCCCTTGCCCAAGAGTTTTCCAGTTTTTTTGTTAGGTTGTTTTTGTTTTTGTTTTGCATATAGACATTAATTGTTCTGGCATCAACTGTTGACAAAATTTTGTCCTTTCCTCCTGAATTGCCTTGCACTTCTGCCAAAAATCTACTGAACTAGTGTGAATGGGTCTCCTTCTGGACTCTATTCTGGTGTACTAGTCTATCTACAAATGAATACCATACTATCTCGATTACTGTAGCAAAATAAAGTGGTGCTATGACTCCTCCAACATTGTTCTTTGTCCAAATCAAGCCAGTTCAGGTCCCTTACACTCCTACATTTGTTTTACAATCTGTTTATCAACTGCTGTGCAGATGTGCGATTGCAGTGAACCACACACCAATTTTGGGAAATGTGACATCTTAATATCAAATATTCTGACCCATGAACACAGTACATCTTTCCATTTTTCTATGTCTTTTTAATTTCTTCCAGTAATATTGTAGACATTTCAGTGTAAAGATCTTGCACAATATTAAATGAATCCCTTAGTGTTCCGTATTTTTTAACAAGTAAACCTCTAATTTTTAAATTGTGGTATAAAACATAACACCTGCCATATTAACCATTTTAAGCACACAGTTCAGTGGCATTAAGCACATCCACGTTGCTGTGCAATGTTCACCACTATCCAAGACCAGAACTTTCCTCCATCCCAACTAAAACTCTTTCTATTAAACAGTTACTGCCTACCTCCCACTCCCCTCAGTCACAGGAAATCCCTAGGCCACTTTCTGTCTCTGAATTTGCCTATTCTCTACGTCTTACAAGGGAAATCATGTGAAATTTGTCTTTTTGTGCTATGATTATCTCACCTGGCAAAAACATAAGTTCCATCCACATTGTGAATGCATCAGAATCACATTCCTTTTAAGGATGAATAATATTCCATTGCATGCGTGTGCCACATTTGCTTCATTCACTCGTCTGTGCATGGACATTTGGGTTGTTCCCAAATATGTCCTATCTTTGTTACATTCATCATGCTATTTTTCTTTAAGATGGCAAATTCTAAACACCCATTGCTTTTATCAAACATGAACTCTCAATCGATTCCCAAACCTGCTCTGCCAACAGTCATCCATCTCCTCCACGCAGAACCTCCGAGACCTCCTTGTTGTCACAGCCCCCATGTCCAGCCAGTGAGCAAATCCACTTAGCTCTGCCAGTTCAGCCATGTCTCATTGCCCCCACCTCTGGGCCCACCCATACACATCTTGCACCTGCATTACTGCAGAGGATTCTAATGGGTCTTTCTGGCCCTGCCTCTGCCCCATAGAACCCTTTCTCAATACAGTATTCAGAGTGACCATGCTAAAACCTTAGTCAAATAATTTCAGTTCCCTACTCATTTCCTCCCAATCTGAATCAGAAGTGCTGACAGTCGTATCCCTGGCCTCTCACCTCTCTGGCTCTGCTTCCTGTTTCTTCTTGCCTTGCTCGCTCCACCCCAACCACCTCCACCCCAACCATCATGGCCTCCTTGCCATTTCTGCAACACACCAGGCATGCTCCCACCTGGCAGTCTGTTCCTGCTGCCTGGATGGCTTCCCCCCAGACACGCACATGGCTTCTTCTCTTTCTTCCTTTCACGTTCCATCCCGAGGTCCCTTCCTCAGTGCAGCCAACCCTGACTCATCCATAGAAACCTGCAACCTCAGCCCTACTCCGAAATTCCTGATTTCCCGTTCTCTGCTCTGTTTTTTCCTTATATTCATTTATTTATTTTTAACATTTTATTTCAGAATAGTTTTAAATTTATAAAACAAAAATTGTGAGCTAGTAAAGAGTTCCCATGCACCCCTCACCTCCTTCCCCTATTAACTCATATTGCTACATTTGTCACAATTAATGAAGCCCACCCAGTCTCCCCTGTTTTGTTTTATCCAAACTCCTTTTATCTCTCCTACCGTAATATTCTGTGTTCAGATTGAGTTGTTGTTCTTTTTTTTATTTTTAATTTTAGCTCCTACATATAAAGGAGAACATATGGCATTTATCTTTCTGTGTCTGGCTTATTTCACTCAAAATGATGTTCTCTGGTTCTAGCCATTTTCCTGCAAACAACAGGACACCATCCTTTTTTGTATAGCTGAATAATACTCCATTGTGTATATATACCACATTTTCCTTTTTTTAAGATTTATTTATTTATTTGAAAGTCAGAGTAACACAGAGAAAGGAGAAGGAGAGGGAGAGGGAGAGGGGGAGGGAGGGAGGGAGAGGGAGAGGGGGAGGGAGGGAGGGAGAGAGAGAGGGAGAGGGAGAGGGAGGGAGGGAGGGAGAGGGAGAGGGAGAGGGAGAGAGAGAGAGAGAGAGGTCTTCCATCCACTGGTTCACTCCCCAATTGGCCGCAACGGCCAGAGCTATGCAGATCCGAAGCCAGGAGCCAGGAGCTTCCTCTAGGTCTCCCACATGGGTACAGGAGCCCAGGGACTTGGGCCATCTTCTACTGCTTTCCCATGCCACAGCAGAGAGCTGGATTGGAAAAGGAGCAGCCGGGTCTCAAACTGGCACCCATATGGGATGCCAGCATTACAGGCAGGGGGCTTAACTCACTGTACCACAGCGCTAGCCCCTCCCCATTTGTTAACTGGATTGGTTCTTGTTACTTTTCTTGGTTAAGATTTATTTATTTATTTGGAAGGTGGAATTACCAAGAAAGAAAGAGGGAGAGACAGAGAGAGAGAGAGAGAGCAAGAGAGAGCACTTCCATCCACTGGTTCACTCCCCAAATGACCATGACTGTAGGAACTGGGCTTGTCCAAAGCCAGGAGTCAGGAGTTTCCTCTGGGTCTCCCACATGGTACAGGGGTCGGAGCACTCGGGTAATCTTCCGTTGCTTTCCCAGGCACATCAGCAGGGAACGGGATCAGAAGAGTAGCCGCCAGGACTTGAACCAGCACCCATATGGGATACCAGGTTGCCGGCTGCAGCTTTACTCACTACGCCACAATGCTGGTCCCAGTTCTTTTTCCATTGTTGAGCTTTCTGAGTTGCTGATACTGAGTTAGGGTATGGGCACTTAGCCTAGCTAAGATTAAGACACCCAGGTGCCACATTGCAGTACCCAGGTCCCATACCTGGCTGCAGCTCCTGACTCCAGCCCGGTTTCCTGCTAATTCAGACCCTGGGAGGTAGTGGTGATGGCTAAAGTTAGTTGGGTTCTTGCCACCTGTGTGGGAGACCTGAACTGAGTCTCCAGGTTCCTGGCTTCAGCCCTGCCGAATGGGTATGAGTAGAAATCCATGCTTTTTCTCTCTGTGTCTCTCAAATAACCCAATTTTCAATGGTGAATTACACTGACTCCGTGCACCCACTGCAGAATGCAGTCTCTTTGGGGACGCAGGGCAGCTTTAATGGACACTCTCAGAGCATCTCCCCCTTGTCAGGGCGGTTACTCTAACAGCTAATGCACCCACCAAGCACCAGTTTCCTGAAGAACAGCATCAGGCACAGGAGTCCTACTTCCAAGTCATTAATGTGCTGGCGGCCTCACCACATTCAGGACACCTTCATTTCCCTCGGGTCATGAATCAGTGAGCACCCAACATCAGCGGGCCGAGAAAAAGCATCCTGATCCCTTTTTTGGAAATTTGCTCAAAAACAAACCAGGAGAGAACCACGTCCAGGAAAATCCTTCTGAGCTGCTACAGAACTGAACCTTTCATTCAAAGGCACAGGACCTTACTCAGAACCCACACTTGCCAAGCATGGAGAAGAAAGGCTGTGGAGTTGACTAAGCTGCATTCTTTCCTTAGATCCGGGAAGAGGAAAATCTTTCCGTCTATCTAACGAAAGGAGAGAAAGCTGAGATGCAATCACTGTGTTTATTACTGGTTGTATCTATGCGCTATGCACTTACCGATGGCTTCCTGTGGCCAGGTACTAAGTGGAGTCCAGAAAATACACAATCTGGGGCTGGCCCTGGGTGCAGTGGGTTAATCCTCCACCCGCGGTGCCAGCAACCCATATGGGCGCCGGTTCTAGCAGTGGAGGATGGCTCAAGTCCTTGGGCCCCTGCACCCCTGTGGGAGACCTGGAAGAAGCTCCTGGCTCCTTGCTTCGAATAGGTGCAGCTCCAGCCGTTGCGGCCATTTGGAGAGTGAATGAGCACAAGGAAGACCTTTCTCTCTGTCTCCCCCTCTCACTGTCTGGAACTCTACCTCTCAAATAAATAAATGAAATCTTTAAAAAAAAAAATAGAAAATACACACTCAATTGGACACAGACCCTGCCCTGCAGAAACTGACACACGGAGAAGGTAAGATTTGTTCTGTGTGCACCACAGGCAGACACCAGCACTGGTAGCTGCAACTGACATTTTTAAGAAGTAAACTGTTCCAAAGCTACACAACTGCGTCTCATACATCACCAGTGCAGAAACCTAGTGCCTAACCAGGAGCAAGAAACAAGCATCAGTGAGGGGAAGCAAAAAAAAAAAAAAAAGCCAGCATGGCCCGTATCCTTGGTTAACTTCATGTCAGTGGTTTCCTGTCATCACTAGAGAATAGACAAGAAAATTCCAGGTATCTTTTTAATACCCAAGTCAGATAATTTTATTTCTGAAGACTAAGAGCCAATCCTAACTATTTTAAAACTACCCAAAATATCTGTGGGCTGTTCTTCCTCTCCTCCACTTTGTCAGTTGTTCTCTCCAGGGTTAGGCTTGGAGTTTCTCAGGAATTGAATTCGTGCTGCACACTGTATTTCCTTCTGGGAGCAGGAACCTAGCTTCGTATAATATCAGTTAATCAGGGCCCAACATTTTTACAGGAATACATTAATTGGTTTGATTTCAGCACAATATTTAGAGTATGGCTGGAAAACAAATATTAACAAGCTGAAATGTTTACTGCTCAATGTAGTGCGATCAATAATACTTTAATGAAAGGCTGAGAGAACAGTTGCAATAATGTTCCTCACAGGGCAAACTAACCTCCATCTACAGTAAATATGTAACCAAACAAAGTCACTAAAATGTTACAAGACAAAGCAGTAAAATAAGGATGTGGGCTTCTGCTTACATATCAGTGATCTAAAAAATTTCATACAATGATGCTGGCCTTAATGTGACTGCATTTCACATAATGTGACAACATTATTCCATAATTCAGGTAACTTTCTAAATTCCTCCTGGGCCCACGAGAAGCCTTCCTGCTGGCTTTTCCCCATCAAACTCTGCCACAAGGTTCCAGTTTTCTTCAGCCATATCAGTAGCACATGCTTATTCATTTATAGATTTGCCCAACATGTGTCCAATTTCCAAGTTTCTCTACCTCTTTTATAGCAGTTCACCTTGGAGTGTCTTGGATTATAGCTCCAACACAAGTGTCCTGTAGGAAACAGCTGAATGATAAGTGGCGATTCAATATACACTTCTAGATGATGACTATGTTAATTATCAAATAAAATGATTCATCATTTTAAATTACATATTCCCTAATCCAAAGTGATGATTTATATATGTGGCACAAAGGCGAAGCATGGCACCACGAAATGTTTAAAACTGTTGGAGCAGAAACAGGCATGCCAGACTCAAAGGTACAACAGCAAGGGCATTTATAAAAAAAAATGAAAAATCAAACACCAGGTACCCTACGGTCAAGGTAATAACTAACCATTCTGTTACAAGGTAGCTGAATGCAAGCCTATGACTGCATTTACTACGGTAAAGACGCGTGTATTCTACCCTCCAAGCAGCTCAGGACAAAACAAACGCAGAAAACCTAGGGATGTTAATACAGGATCCCTGCACTAGCAGAGAATGAGAGGAAGTGCATGACACTTAGTTTCAAGAACAAATATCGCAGTGTTTACTGCAAACAAGGCACGGGGCAGGGTGCTATGAGGCTGCAGAGGAAGACCCAAAGGAAGGCTGCTGTTCACAGCTGAGTTGCCCCACCTCTCTGAGCCTCAAGTTCTGATCTGTCAGATGGAGATACACTCTTGTAAAGTAACCATAAAGAAGAAAATGGCTGTAATGGAATAAAGAAGAAAATGGCCTTTAAGGAAACCCAGGCTGACGCTGGCAGCTGGACTGGTACAGTGGCAAGGACCAGGATGATGACGAGATCAGCTACAAAGACAGACCTTGCCTTCAGAGAGTCTGACAGGGAAGTCAGCTACACCCCAGGTGAGGCTGCAAACGCACAATCACACTGGGCCCTACCAACTGTAAATGCAGCATAAGGCCCTAACCATAAACTAATTAAAATTCTCCAGGATGGGCGTTTGGTACACAAGTTAAGATGCTGCTTGTGGGGCTGACGTTGCAACACAGGCAGCCCCTCTCAGGAGTGCCAGTTCAAGGGAGCCAATGCTATGGTGAAGTGAAGCTGCTGCCTGCAATAGCAGCATCCCACATGGGTACCAGTTCATGCCCAGGGCCCTTGCACCCATGAGGGTTAAGACCCAGATGGAGTTCCAGGCTCCTGGCTTCAGCCCAGCCCCGCCCTGGCCGTTGCAGCCATTTAGGGAGTGAACCAGTAGATGCAAAAGCTCTCTCTCTAACTCTGCTTTAGAAATGAATGAGATATTTATTTATTTATTTAGATTTTTTAATTTATTTATTTGACAGACAGTGAGAGAGAGAGAGACAGAGAGAGAGGTCTTCCTGCCATTGGTTCACCCCCTGCAAACAGCCACTACGGCCGGAACTACACCGATCTGAAGCCAGGAGCCAGGTGCTTCTTCTGGTCTCCCATGCGGGTGCAGGGGCCCAAGCACTTGGGCTATCCTCCACTGCCTTCCCAGGCCACAGCAGAGAGCTGGACTGGAAGAGGAGCAACCGGGACAGAACGGGCGCCCATATGGGATTCCGGTGCCGCAGGCAGAGGATTAACCAAGTGAACCACGGTGCCGGCCCATAAATCTTTATTTAAAAAAAAAAAAAAAAAAAAAAAAAAAAAACAACCCTGCCAGGTGGAGTACTGGCTGTTCTTGGAATCCAGCTCCCTAATGCCCCTGAAAAAGCAGCAGCTGATGGTCCACGTGCTTGGGTCCCTACCACCCATGTTGGAGACCCAGATGGAGTTCTGGGCTCCTGGTTTAGGACTAGTCCATATTTGGCCATTGAGGCCATTTGGGGAGTGAAAGAACAGATAGAAGACTGATCCCTGTCTCTGTCACTCTTTTCTTTTTCTAAACAGACACTTTTTGGGATGTCTACATCTACACTGGAGTTCCTGGTTCAAATCCCACCTCCTCTGCTTCCAATCTAGCTTCCTGCTAACTCTGAGAGGCAGCAGCTGATGACTCAAGTATGTGAGTCCCTTCTAGCCATGTGCGAGGCCCCGACTGAGTGCCCAGCTCCTGGCTTCAGCCTGGCCCAACCCTGGCTGTTGCAGGCATCTGGGGAGTGAACCAGCGGATAAACAGTCTCTATTTGTCTTTCTGTTTCTATCCCTCTCAAATAAATAGGAAACTCCTCCAATATACACATAAATACAAACATGTATAAAAGATGGCATCTACATTTTGCAGTATAGTTGGTGAGACATAATTGATAATTTTTTTCTAAAGATTTATTTATTTATTTGAGAGGCAGAGGCTGAGTTGGAGGGGGTCTTCCATCTACCGGCTTACTCCCCAAATGGCTGCAACAGCCTGAGCTGGGCCAATCCGAAGCCAGGAGCCTGGAGCTTCTTCTGGGTCTCTCATGTGGGTGCAGGCATCCCAGGACTTGAGCCACCCTGCTTTCCCAGGTGCATTAGCAGAGAGCTGGATTAGAAGTGAAGCAGCCGGGATTTGAACTGATGCCCATATGGGATGCCAGCACTGTAGGCAGCAGCTTTAGCTGCTACATCAATCACATTGCCGGCCCCAGAGACATAACTGATAATTAACAGTTATCCAAATCCTCCTACATGTCAAGCACTCTTCTACATATTTCATATATATTATCTCATTTATTCCTCCC
Organism: Oryctolagus cuniculus; assembly: GCF_964237555.1. Lineage (NCBI taxonomy): Eukaryota > Metazoa > Chordata > Mammalia > Lagomorpha > Leporidae > Oryctolagus > Oryctolagus cuniculus. The sequence continues at coordinate 68,019,453 of NC_091434.1, forward strand.
AACAACCCTAGGTTGTATTACTATTGTTACCCCCATTTCTGTGATGAAAAGACATGGCTGTTCATGTGAAAAGTTCAGTGGCGGGGCCAGAGCTGTGGCATAATGGGTAGAGCCACCGCCTGCAGTGTCAGCATCCCATATGGGTACTGGTTCTACTCCCGGCTGCTCCATTTCCAATCCAGCTCTCTGCTATGGCCTGAGAAAGCAATGGAAGATGGGCCAAGTGCTTGGACCCCTGCACCTGCATGGGAGACCCAGAAGAAGCTCCTGGCTCCTGGCTTTGGATCGGCACAGCTCCAGCCATTGCAGCCATCTGGGGAGTGAACCAGTGGATGGAAGACCTCTGTAACTCTTCCTTTCAAATAAATATTTTTAAAAAAAGAAAAAAAAAAAGACCCAGGGACTTATAAAAAAAAAAAAAAAGTCCAGTGGCAGATTCCTACAGGAACACTAGAGTCACAATGCAATTTTAATCAAGTCAAATTAGTGGTATAAATTCAGAACAGAAAGAGAAAAATGATGCTTGGAGGACTGAGACTGTTCCACAGAGAAGGAAGAGATTAAAGCTGAAGAACGAGGGGCACCTGCCTAGGCAGAAAAGACAAAGGTGTGCCAGCAAAGGAAAGAATGCAAACAAGGTTGCAGAGGTGAGAAAGCAGGACAGAAAACAGAACACCAAGCTGAGATGTCGGGTCAGCAGCAGAGTAGGCAGGCCTGGAAGCTGAGGGTGCTGCCTGAAGTTTCACGCATGTCTGCCATTGCTAAGCCGGCTTTGAGGGAGTGCCAGGCTGGGCCGCCGCCCCGGCCATCTGCACAGGGTGAAAGGGAGGGTCTAAAGCCTCCACAAACAAAGCCCTCGGCAAGTTCCTTGTGTTTCCAAACTAAACGTAATGCACCAGCAGTCTGCAGTAGGCATATGGTTGGCCAGACAGGACCTAAGCAATGGTTCTCAAATTCTAGTGGGCACCAGAAACAACGGGAAAGCACTGATAACGGAGATTCAGGGAGCTGAATCTATAATCAGTTCCCAGGTGATAATCGGTGCAGCTGGTCCAGGGCCACACTTCGAGAACCAGGGATCTAAAAGAATGGGAAGGCAGTGTGAGGGAGGTCTGATGAGGGAGAGGAAAACTCTGCATGGAGCTGAGCTAAAGAATAACTCATGAAAGACCTCCAGAATACAGGGGTGAGGCACCTCCAGATACAGGGGCAACAGCACCTCCAGAATATAGGGGTGAGGTGCCTCCAGATACAGGGGTGAGGCACCTCCAGATACAGGGGTGAGGTGCCTCCAGAATACAGAGGTGAGGCACCTCCAGATACAGGGGCAACAGCACCTCCAGAATATAGGGGTGAGGTGCCTCCAGATACAGGGGTGAGGTGCCTCCAGATACAGAGGTGAGGCACCTCCAGAATACAGGGGTGGCAGCACCTCCAGATACAGGGGTGAGGCGCCTCCAGATACAGGGGTGAGGTGCCTCCAGATACAGGGGTGAGTCGCCTCCAGAATACAGGGGTGGCAGCACCTCCAGAATACAGAGGTGAGGCACCTCCAGATACAGGGGTGGCAGCAACTCCAAATACAGGGGTGAGGCACCTCCCGAATACAGGGGTGGCAGCGGGGCCTGTGGAGAAGCCACAGAAGGCAGGCCAGGAATGTCGCAGTCAAGGCAGCATTGCTATGCTTGAAGATACCACCCCTGAGCTCCAGTGGGGATAAATGACTACAGGGACCAGGCCAGGACTCAACAGCAGTTGTCTAGCTAAGATATCTAATTTGTATTTCTATGGCTGCCATCAGTATTATTTAAGTATTGAGAGGACTTACAAAAAAAGTAAATCTTTAGTGTATCCGAGAGGAAAATACTAAAACAGCACTCCCACAATGAAAATAAATGCAAAGAATTCAATAATAAAAAGTCAACAATAGAACTGTAAGGCAGAGAAAGATACCCCAATAGCTAATAAAATGAAAACACTTAACCAGTCTTCTACAAAGTACTAAATACTGTCATATTGATAAACTATATAAAGCTTTTATTTTAACTTTCTGAACTCTGTTTGAATTTCAAGCTTATATTTTCTACTTCACACTGATATTTTCCTCTACATAAAAATTATTGATGGTTCCTATTATGACAGGTTTTGACACCTTGATACTCTCTCTCTATGTAAAAATCAATTGCAGGTGCTCTGGTTTTCAACATTTCTACAACAGTTAAGTTTGGTAGGGTTTCTTTTTTTTTTTTTTTTTCTCTCCCTAAAATAGAGGAAATGGTGTCTTACTCAAAGCCAAGGCAAATGAAAAAAAAAAAGGCCTTATATTTTACCTCTGAAAGATCCTGCTTCCTTCCGATCGTGCCAGGGAAGCAGGAAGGAATGCAGCTTCTCTCCTATCACATCCTCCCTAATGCGGCCCTGGAATAGCAGCTGAGCACCCACAGATCCCAAGCTTACACACTGGCTCTCAGGCGTCCAGCTCTCCGTACAGAACAGCCCGCACAGAGGTCAGCGTGTCATCAAATGCGCGCCCAGCCTACACAGGGCTGCTGCGACCAGTCCGTGAGACACACCCAGCAAGACACGGGCAGCTCCAACTGCATGGGGACTCTGCTCTCCGGCACAGCTAGCAAGACGTGGCGATCACCGTATCTGTGCCACCGTCACTCCTCGCTTACCTTTCTCCCTAAACAGTCCCTTTGGGTCCCAGCTCCTTCAGAATTTACCAAAAAGATGTGATAATGGTTTCTTTTCTTACTTTCAGTATTTATCCTTAAGATTGTATGATTTTTTTTTCCTGTTGAAGACAGTTTTTAAACAAATGAAGAGCGTGCTGTCAGTCACTCTGCTGGTTGTGCAAAGTCAACACTAAACACTGAGGCTGCAGAGTAGTGTCGTGTGCAGGAAAAAAAGAGTGCCCTCAATTTTCAGAGCCACGCTGTTTCTTTTTTCTGTTTTATAACTCCCAGTTAATAACCCTGAAAAGCTGATAGAAGCCCAACACCCACACGGGAAGAAAGTACAAAGTTCGCACCCAAAGTTCATCAGAACAAAAAGTATTGTTCTTTAAAATAAAAAAAAAAAAAAAAAGGGTGGGGGAGGAAACAGGTAAATGAAGTAGAAAATACACACACAGCAAAACAAAAACAGTATCACTAGGAAGGATGGAGAAATCCATTACCCCCTTGTGGCCCCAGGCTCTGCCTCAGAAAGGCCAAACCCAGGGAGAGGGGACCCAGGAGACTGCCAGGACCAGGGAATTGACAGCCAGAACCAGGTGCTTCCTGGAAGTGGTCTCTAGGGAATCTTCCCTAAGCCCAGGAAGGAAAGACAGAGCTGCCCCGGCTGCTGACCCATGCTGGGGAGGACGCCCTGTGCCCTGAGGCTGTGGAGGTCATCACAAGTATATACCAGCTCCCGTGGTAGTCACATGCCCTACTCCGCAGTGACAGGTGCACTGTGCTGGACATAACTACCACAAAAGAACACAAAACCTGGAGCGCCTGGGTTTAGGTCCAAGCCCCACTCTTGAGCCCAGCCTCCTGCTAATGTGCTCCCCAGGAGGCAGATGTTAGCTCAAGTATTTGGGTGCTCATTGAGCTCCCAGCTCCTGGCTTCAGCTCAGATGGTCCCTGGCTGCTACAGGCATTTGGTGAATCAGAGTGAATCAGCAAAAGGAAGATACCCTTCCTCCGCCCCATCTTTTCAAACAAAATTTTTTTAAAAAACAAAACAAGGGGCCAGCACTGTGGCGCAGTGGATTAAATCCTGGTCTGCAGTGCTGGCATCCCATATGGGTAGGAGTTTGAATCTAGGCTGCTCCATTTCTGATCCAGCTCTCTGCTATGGCCTGGGAAAGCAGTAGAAGATGGCCCAAGTCCTTGAGCACCTACACCTACTTGGGAGACCCGAAAGAGGCTCCTGGCTTCAGATTGGTCCAGCTCCGGCCATTGGCAGCCATATGGGGAGAGAACCAGCGGATGGAGGACCTCTCTTTCTCTGTCTCTACCTCTGCAACTCTTTCAAATAAATAAAGTAAATCTTTTCTAAAAAATGAAAGGAAACAAAACTGCAAACACATATGAACTCTAGTAATAACAGACATGATGAAATATTTACAGGGTAGTGTATTGGTGCCTCTGACTTATTTGAAATGAATCAAAATGGACTGATGGTGGAAGAACAGCTAGCTTGGCCTTGCGTTCATAAAGAAGGTTTTTCTACCACTGACAGACCCTATACGGTTGTGCATACAGATGTACAAGATAAAATCCTTTCAACTATTCTTTATGTTTGAAAGTATTCAGAATAAAATCTTGGGGGTGGAAAGAAATACCAAAAATGTGACTGCTCAAGAAAAATGAAAGCACCAGGCAGATGCCAAGTACAGACTTGGTATCATATTCTAGATGGGATTTTCTAACTTGCTTTCACCACGTAGCAATATATGACGAGCATTCTCCTAGCTCTCTGAATAGTCTTCCAGATGGAATGGAACTGCATCACGCAGCTTTAGCATCATTTGTTGCTTCCAATTTTTCACCGCTGTACAGGTGAGCTGACCACCTAAGATACTTATCTTTCTGACATTTCTAATCACTTCCTCAGGAAAAAGATCCAGGACTTTTCCTATGGTAAGTTTGCTTCTCCAGAAAAGTCTACCAATTTGCATTGCTAATAGCAGTGTAGCACAGATTCTACCTAGAGGCATGATTGTAAGTTTTAAATTAAATGCTTTCTTAAGTAAAGTTTCTCCAGAACCACTTTTCTGTCAAAATGACCCAGTCTTCCCCCCACCCCTGCTTCTTTCTAGGTCTAAATAAACAAACTCAGTATCCGATCTTGGCTGCTACACACTGCACTCTCAAATCAGCACACTGACTGAGGGCTTCTTGAAGCAATGGCTGGTTCTAGGCACGACACAGGTTACGAAATGAACTTGGAACTTTTTGTGCCACACTGTAAAGAAAATATTTTCTTTTAAAATGAGAACAGAGCAAAAAGACACAATACCCAGCTTAAAGGAGTTCTGATGTCCTAAGTCTGGTATAATTTAAGCACAAATGAGTAACTAATAGATTGCAGTATTTTGAATTTGAAGAAGAATGTTAAGTATGCAATCAAACAATAAATGAATGGATGGATGGATGGATGGGTGGGTGAATAAAGGAGGGAAAGAATGACAGATGGAAGAAGGAAAAACTCACAAGGAAGCGACTGTTTGCTTTCTACACAACAAACAGTACTATTTGATTCAAGAAAGAACCAGCAGTGGATGCTAAAAACATTGGGTAAATGTTTTTTGAAGGAAGATATTTGCATAGTTTCAAAGTATCTACCGACAGTTTAATTATTAATTACAAAGTGAAAATGGATAGACTTACTATGGAGAAATTGGCTGAATCCCTTTTAACCGTGGGATCAGTAACAAAGTGATGTCGCACAAGTCCCACCAAGGATGCGTGACCTGCTACAGCACTCCTAACTGGGGCAGGAGGGAAGGGGTCAGAGAGAGATTCTACAAAGCAACCATCCTGCACTCTTCAAAAATGTCAAAGCCTTAAAAGACAAAAAAGGCAGAAAAATAAACTTGCCCCAGACCACACAGATACGTCAACTAATTGCAACATGTGATCCTGGATCAGATCCGGGCTTAGACAAAAATTGCCATAAAAAGCTTTTGCGAGGCTGCATTATTGCATAGTGGGTAAGGCCTCTGCCAGTGACACTGGCCTCCCACGTGGGCACCCGTTTGTGTCCCAGCTCTGCCACTTCCAATCCAGCTCTCTGCTAATGGCCTGGGAAAGTAGCAGAGTGTTTGGGACACTGCCACTCACATAGGAGACCTTTGTGTGCACTTCAGGAGTGGATCAGCAGATAGAAGATTTTCTCTCTCTCTCTCCCTCCCTCCCTCCCTCCCCCCCCTTTCCGTGTGTGTGTGTGTGTGTGTTTGTGTGTGTGTGTGTTTGCAGGCTCTCTGTAACTCTTTCAAATTTAGAAAAAAAAAAAAGCTTTTGGAACAACTGGCAAAATGTGAATAGAGACTCTCTAATAAAGTGTGATACCACTGTTAAATTTCCTGAATATGTTCACTGTGGCTGTTTTCTTGGGAGATGCTAAAGTATTTAGGGATAAAAAGGTAAACAGCAAATGCAATTTAGCCTTTTGCCTCAGCAAAAATGACAAAATAAAGTAGTATATGACTGCGCATCGACCATGTAACACATATAGAGAAAGTAATTGCTGCTCAGGGTCACCAAGCGGTGAGTTTAGGGAAAGGACACCCTAGAGTGCAGTATCATTCTTGCATTCTCTCCCTTGGTGTTAGAGGTCTGTAAGGGCTGTATCTGACCTAGTGGTTAGGATGTCGCTTGGGATGCCCACATCCCACATTGACAGGACGCCTGCGTTCAAGTCCCAGCTCCACTTCCAACTCTAGCTTCCTGCAAATGTGCAACCCCTGGGAAGCAACAGGGGACGGTTCAAGTATTCAAGTCGCTGCCACTCACATGGGAGACTCAGATTGAATTCTGGGCCCCTGGCTTTTGTGGACATTCAGTGGATGGAAAAGGCTATCTCTGTCTCTCTGCTTTCCTTTTCAAGTAAAATAAAAATCAATGAATAAACAGTTTGTTAAAAATTTTTGAAACAGGCCGGCGCCGCGGCTCACTAGGCTAATCCTCCGCCTGCAGCGCCAGCACCCCGGGTTCTAGTCCCGGTTGGGGCACCAGATTCTGTCCCGGTCGCTCCTCTTCCAGTCCAGCTCTCTGCTGTGGCCTGGGAGGGCAGTGGAGGATGGCCCAAGTGCTTGGGCCCTGCACCCGCATGGGAGACCAGGAGGAGGCACCTGGCTCCTGGCTTCGGATCGGCGCAGCGCATAGACATAGCGGCCATTTGGGGGTGAACCAACGGAAGGAAGACCTTTCTCTCTCTCTCTCACACTGTCTAACTCTGCCTGTCAAAAAAGAATTTTTTTTGAAACAAAGTTTCAAAGAACTATAAGATTTTAAGATAGTGTTGTTTGTCTTCCTTTGTTTATTAGAAAAGTAATGTACACTTACTGCAGCCCAGGGAAGAAATACACACTCAGTAAACTAGAGGTCTACAAATAAGGGGAAAGCAAACAGCGCTCCTTCCCCCTCTCACAGGCAGAGTTACAGAGTGTGCTGTATGTTTTCTCCACTTCTCATTAGGCTCATAAAACAGGTGTTTATCAGATATTAATTCATCCTTAGAGTCACATGAAAGGAACTACAGACATTTATTAAATGTTTATAGCTTCCAAAACTCATTGGAAAAAAAGAACTGACATTACATTGAACTAAACATTAGGGAAAAAATCCAGAGCTTTAAAAGTTTGCAGGGGTCTGTGCTGTGGTATAGTAGGTAAAGCATCCACCTGCGGAGCCGGCATCCCATACGGACACTGGTTCGAGTCCTGGTTGCTCCACTTCTGATCCAGCTCTCTGCTATGGCCTGTGAAAGCAGCAGAAGATGGCCCAAGTCCTTGGACCCCTGAACCTGGGGAGACCCGGAAGAAGCTCTTGAATCCCAATCGGCCTAGTCCCGGCCATTTGGGGAGTGAATGAGCAGATGGAAGATTCTCTGTTTCTGTCTCTCTCTCTAACTCTACCTCTCAAATAAATAAATAAAATTTTTTTAAAAAAAGTTTGCAGAAAACGGAATTAAACTGTAAGTTTACTTTGGTGTGAAAGAATCTGGAACTTCTTCTTTTTTTTTTTTTTTCACAATCTGCATTTCTGTGAACTTTTCCAACACCCTACATATGTATGGCTTTCAACACTTTTGTACCAAAATAAACCCGTCTGTTAATTCCACTTCCTGCATGCTTTCTGCAGTACCTCCGCATCAGCTGCCCCCTCGCAAGACCCCAGGCAGCATGCAGTACATACTTCACAACGCAGAACGGTGATTTACACCAGACATGTGGATTTCCTTTCCAGTAACTGCCAACCGCGGCCAAAACTCTGTACAGCTCAAAGTCATGGTGACTCAGGTGTGGGGCTGCCTCCCCAGAATGCACCTGTCTCTCCGCGGCTGACTAACCAAGCCCCACACAGACGCCGAGCTTTCGGTCTTCCTGCCCACAAGCTTGGGAGTTAGGTTCTTGCGGTTTGTGGTCATCTGCTCACTTTCTGGTCAATCCACACACAGGCCAAATGTGAGGGGCTGCCAAAGAGCTCATGGCCAGTACGGATTACGCAAAACCACATGTGGCTTTAAAAACCTTTCCACAAAATAAAAGTATCTTTTAACTCCACTTAACTCCACCGTCCACGAGCCTTTTAAAGTACACCACACCGGCACAGAAGCGGGATTTCGCAGTTTTCAACTCCTGCTCTTGCCACCTTGATGTCCTTTGTCATAGTCCTGGCTCTCTCCAAAGCACCAGAAAAGGGTGTGTGTGCATGTGTGTGTTTGGGGTCCGCCGTGTGGGGTGAGTGAACTGCAGTTAATGTTCTCCCATCAAATCCGATTCCTGCCTCACGAAGCCTTCCTGACACCGAGAGCAATCGCTAAGACCACGTTCAGCACGCTAACAGTACGCGGCCTCATACCTGAACATGCCAGCAAGCGTCTTTGAACACGGCCAGAACCCGTTTCTTTTCTATTCTTACCTGGTCAGCCGGTGGTTTCACAGTTAAAATTTAAAAAGGGGGGGGGGGGGGTGTCTGGCTTTCACTTGTGCCTCCGGGGCAGCTTATTACATTTTTCAAGGCCCTAGTTCCTAGTCTGTAAAGTGGCGACAAGGTACGGCTCGCTGGCAGGTTAATGAAGACAAGGAAACTATCCCGGGAGATGAACGGATACAGATGTCAAAGCACAGGACGTGGCCGAAGGCTCCGGAGGGCGGCGGCTGGGGGTCGCCAGCGCTGGCAGGCCCCGCAAGCGAGCTCTGGGGGTGACCAGCGCGGATCCCAGGCCCTGGAAGCCAAGGCCCTCCGGAGATTTTAAAAGGAGGGCGGTTCTCCCTCTGGCACAGGTGGCGGCTCAAAAGCCGGCCACAGGACCACAGACTCGGTGCTCTCTACTGCCCCCTGTTGGCTGCCCTCGTGGGAGGGTGCACGCCTCACCCGGGCCTCAGAACACTGGGTCTTGGTGCCATGGGAAGAAATCCTCTCCCTCCAGATAACCCCTAGTAGAACTCAACCCCGGAGCACACGCTGCACACGCTGCGATAACTTCTATTTATGGGGCTCCCTGAGTGGCCGTTGGGAAGCGGCCCCAGGGATCCGCCCCCGGGCACGCAGAGGCAGGCCTTACCTCCTTCTCGATCTTCAGCAGCTTCTTCACCGCCACCTCCTTGTCCTGGGAGATCCATTTGGCTCGGTAGACACTCCCAAAACTTCCTCCGCCGCAGTTTTCAAAAAACTGCAAGTCATCGAATTTGATCTGCACAAAGGAGGTGCCGAGAGACGACATCGCATAATGACAAAGGGTGACCCTCGCACAGAACCTGCAGCGGGGGGCGAGAGGGAAAACTCGGTCACACGGGCGCACCACGAGGCCCCGCCAGCCTTCTCCACCAAAGGCACCCCGGTCGCGCGCTGCCAGAGAGCACTGTGGAGGCTCAGAAGAGGAAGGAAGCCAGACTACACACCAGGCAGCCCGTGCAAAAGGCGGTAGTGGCCTGTCCAGACCTTGAACAAGGCAGCACTGGCTCAGACGGGACCTGTAGCGGCGCTGCCTGTGGGCCACCCTGTCACCCAGGGCCTCCTGCCAGGCGGGCATGACCACTGGGAAGCACGCTTGCATAGTCCTCCTGGCATCTGAGGCATGCCATGGCTCCATGCTGCCCTCACGTCATGCAAAATACACACAACCTCAGCCACGGAGCGCCCTGGCACGAGGACAGCCACGGCGCTGCAAACCCAGCACGCATTCTGCCTCTGGGCTCCAGCAAGAAGCCACCAGCTCAGGCATGGCAAAGGCTGGCCAAGGACTTTCCAAACCTGGCTCCTGGGCCTGCGCACTGCAGCAGAACTTAATTAAAAAGCAGAAAATCTGCCCTTGGTTACAACATACTAAGTCAACCACAAACACTGCCAAGGATGTTAAAAAAAAAAAATGAAAAAGAAACAACACAAGAGTGTGCTTGTTTCCAGAGGAACCGCTGACCCCTCCCCGCGATGGCTACTTTGATATTTCCTGCAGCCGGGAGTTCCAGTGCTCTCCAGGTAAGAGACGGTCATTCCTTGTGCACTAAGCCAAACCGCAGGGCAGCAGGGAAACCAAAAGTAAACCAAAACAGCGTTAAGAGCTGATAAAAAGTCTGTGTGTGTGACACAGAATCTTAAGATGTAAGAACAAAGAGAAAAACTCAAATTTGTAGGATATGCTATCAAAACACTGGCCTGAGGTCCTAATGACTGTAACTATCATGAAAGATTAAAAAACAAAGAAACAAACAGAAACCTGGGAAACTCAGAGCATAAGGAGGACTTACAGACCAAAGGTGACTAAATGCAATGTGTGACCACTGGATTCCGGGCTAACACCCATCTACAGAAAATACTATTAGGATCCGAGGGAAATTTTAATATTAACTGCATGTCAGGTAATACACACAGGTAATATGCACAGCAGATAATGGCATTTTGGTTTGCAGGGGCTGTCCTGCTTCTGGACATCTGCATCTACCTCACCCTGAACTCCTGCAACCCCTGTCCCTGTCGGGAGAGCGCGGTGCGGCAAAATGTGAAGAGAGTTTGTCAAAATAAAAAGGTGGAGGAGGGCAGCCTGTGGCTATACAGACTGACAAAATCTCTTCATGAACACCTGGGGCTTCCCTGAGCGCCATCCACCAACAGCCAGAGAGCTTGGTGTGGGGCGGAGCAGCCGTGTGCCATCATCCCATCTGAGGAACATCAGGTGGCTGAGGAATGCAGACCTCTCTCACGGAGAGGCAGGAGGAGGGGGAGGAGGACGAGGCAGGGCTGACTGCTGAGGTCATTTAGAGTCAACACAAAAACACGGGGAGGGGAGCGGAGCGGAGCGGGCGGGGTGGAGGACAGCCCCGGATCCAGAGACAGTCTATAAACATATCTGAAGTTCCAGTTTACCTTGTCGATTTTTTTCTACATCGCATGGTCAGTGAAACATCAGAAAGAATAAAGTTTGGGTGAAGTTTAGGAACATGCTAAAAGGTGGGTATATAGAGTATACAAGTGAAAAAGTTTGTTCAGTAAAATGCAAAACACAGTATTTAAGATTCTCTCAGCACTACAAATGCTGGGTCTATATTTTTATTAACTATTTTTATTTTTGCCAAAGTACAATATTGAAATAGGACTGCCAAGTTTATAATACAAAGTGGAAGTCCCTAGCTGCCTTGTTCCACATACCCAATTCTCACTCTCGAGAGGCAACTCAACTCTCCCTGTGGAACATAAGCATTTAGTTCTCAAATACCATCTGTACCTCCATATACAAATATGTCACACTTCCCCAATCCTCTCGGCTCTGTTACAACATTTGGCTAAGTCAATACTTAGAGTTTATAGGAGTCTAACAAAGTAAATATTATTCCCAGCAGTTCCCTTTAGGACTTAATGACTATATTTCCCCTCTTGGGTAACCTTTTGTTTCTCCTGGAGTTATTAGTTGCCCTGGTTTTGTTTTTGCTTAGCTTTTTATATATTCACAACACTTATTCACCTCATCAAACTCTCCTAAGAACTACAAAACTCCTCAATAAAACTCACACATTAAGTTATCCTTTTTCTAAATCAGAGACATTCTTCCTACACCCTGCACCCTGATTCAGTCTGGCTGGACTGGCTGCTCACTAGGCCTGACCTGGCTTGGGAATTCCTGTCGACAACCATGCTAAGAACTTCCTTCACCGTTTTCCTCTGTGGAAAACCCTGTTCCTGGATCTCCTGCCTTCTCTTTGGCAATTCCCTTGTTTTGATAATGTGCATCTCCCATTAGCTACTTGAATGAGGCACACAGAATGTAATTTTTTGAGAATCTGTGTGTTCAAATGCCTTGGTTGGTGGCCTGACTAGTTATGGAACTCTAAGTAGGAAATCATTTTCTGTATAATTTTAAAAGTATTATTTCATTTTCTTCTAGCTTCTAATGTGCCCGCTGAATAGTCTGATGCTACTTCAGTTACTAATCCTTTTTACATTATTTTTTCATCTTTGAAAGCTTTTAGGATCCTCTATCATCCCTAGAATTTTGAATTGTAATAGGATATACTTTCGGGACCAGCACTGTGGCATGGTTGGTTAAACCTCTGCCTGTGATGCTGGCATCCCATATGGGTGCTGGTTCAAGTCCCAGCTGCTCCATCCAATACAGCTCCCTGCTAATAGCCTAGGAAAGCAGTGGAAGGCAGCCCTGCACCCACGTGGGAGGCCCGGAGGAGGCTCCTGCCTCATGGTTTAGATCAGCCCAGCCCCAGTCATTGTAGCCATTTGGGGAGTGAACCAGTGGATGGAAGACCTGTCTCTATCTCTGCCTCTCAAATAAATAAATCTTAAACAAACAAACAACAATACATAGGCCATAGTTGAGTGAGCCTTTTGCATTCACTGGTAGGACACACTGAACTCTTTCCACCTGTAACTGGTGTCTTAATTCCAGGGCACTTTCTAGTGCTATGCCTTCACCACTTCACCCGCCAGCCTCTCTGAGCCTTCCCCTTTGGTGCCGCAACTCCTTTCATCACCCGTTAGTCTTTCCCTCCAGATTCATGTCCGTTTACACCTGGAACTGCAGTGCCTGCTCCACATCTGCTTAATAATTACTCTGATTATTCTTCCGGTACACCGCTTGTAGGTGGGAAGACGTCAGCCTGCGGCTTCTGCAAGTGCCCCCAGAGGATCCTGTGGCAAATTCTCAACTGGAAACTGCTGCCTAGGCGTCACATGACGGGGAGGCTTCTGGTGCTGGGTCCCGCCGAATCCTAAGGGTGAGTGAGGGAAGAGTAGCGAAATCCTTCCCAGAACAAAAGCAGAGAGGGGAACCAGGGTGCAATCACTGGGAATCAATCCTATCCCTGTGGTGCTGAACAAGCCCAGGAAGTGCTGATGACCCGAGTAGTGACCCGCCACGTGTCAAACTACCCACGGGCACCAGAGGAACGCAGTCTGTGACGTGAGGCAACCGGTCAGGCTGCTCCCAGAACCACTGTTCCTCACAGTGTGTTACACTCTGCCGCTGGAGACGTGGCTGGACAGGAATGGGGCTGTTCAATTACTCGAATGCTTTGAGACTGTAAAAAAATTAAGTCTCGTCTGACTGAAGAGACTTAACAACTCTAGAGTGTGAGTACAGGTTTTTAACTCATGATCCTAGGGGGAAAAAAAAAAGAAGAAAGATTTATTTATTTATTTATTTATTTATTTAAAAGGGTTAGAGAGAGGGAGAGACAGAGCAAGCTTCCATCTACTAGCTCGCTCTCCAAATGGCTACAACACACTGCCCTGGCCAAAGCCAAAACCCAGGAGCTTCATGTGAGTCTTCCTTGTGGGTCTAGGGGCTCAAGCACTTGGGCTATCTTCCACTGCTTTCCCAGTGCATTAGCAGGGAACAGGATTGGAAGTGGAGCAACCAGGATTTGAACTGGCACCAGTATAGGATACTGGCACTGCAGATGGTGGCTTAACCTGCTGTGCCACAATGCCAGCCCCAGCTCCAGTGATACTGGCAAAGCATCATGGGCTTGGCTGAAAACCATGAGATTCCCATTCCCACACACATAAATGTCAGAAAACATGTGAAGGGCCTTCAAAGCATTTATGGAAAAAAGGAATAAACAATAACATGCATTTCCATAAACATTTGCAAAACCTCTGTGTGTGCCTGTATGTGAGTATTCTTCCTCTAAGTTAAAATTATTATTCTAAGAGAATCAACTTATGACCAGAAGAATGAAAAATCTGAGCTGCTGGTTAATCATAAAACACTTAGGAGAACACTGCCACCTGACCAAGTAATATCCTAATTTTCCAAATACATTCTCCATCAAGGACACCAGAATTTAACAAGACTCATCTAGATGTGTTTATTGACAGAGTGTGCCAAACTAAGTATAATGCTTTAATCCCACCCTGTTAAAATAATTACTTTTCAGGGCCGGCGCTGTGGCGCAGGTTAATTCTCCGTCTGTGGCGCCGGCATCCCATATGGGTGCCGGTTCTAGTCCCGGCTGATCCTCTTCTGATCCAGCTCTTTGCTATGGCCTGGGAAAAACAGTAGAGGATGGCCCAACTCCTTGGGCCCCTGCACCCACATGGGAGACCTGGAAGAGGCTCCTGGCTCCTGACTTTGGATTGGCTCAGCTCTGGCCATTGCAGCCATTTGGGGAGTGAGCCAGCGGAGGGAAGACCTTTCTCTCTCTTTCTCTCTTGCTCTCTGTAACTCTACCTCTCAAATAAATAAAAATCTTTAAAAAAATAATTTTCAACAAAAAGAATTTTTTCCATGCAACAATTCTCAATCCTAATTCTTTAGCATTATAACTTCTGTTTCAAAAACTCTCAAAGCTCTTTTCAATGTTAACTATCAAACAACACAGAAGTGGATTAGGGCAGGAATATCATATAAATCAAAGCACAATACAATGTTACAACTCCACTCTCACTGAAAAACACAAACAGGGTGGTTGAATTTAATCATCTGAATGGCCTGCCAAATTTTTTTATTTAAATATTTCCTTAAATTAAAATTTAAAAGATTGTAACCAGTAATTAAATTGCTGAAAGTATATGAGTATAGCATCGTCAGCTAATTATCAAAAATGGAATCATATAAAGATAGGAAATCTTAGGCCGGCGCCGCGGCTCACTAGGCTAATCCTCCACCTTGCGGCGCCGGCACACCGGGTTCTAGTCCCGGTCGGGGCGCCGGATTCTGTCCCGGTTGCCCCTCTTCCAGGCCAGCCCTCTGCTGTGGCCAAGGAGTGCAGTGGAGGATGGCCCAGGTGCTTGGGCCCTGCACCCCATGGGAGACCAGGAAAAGCACCTGGCTCCTGGCTCCTGCCATCGGATCAGCGCGGTGCGCCGGCCGCAGCGCGCCGGCCGCGGCGGCCATTGGAGGGTGAACCAACGGCAAAGGAAGACCTTTCTCTCTTTCTCTCTCTCTCACTGTCCACTCTGCCTGTCAAAAAATAAAAAAAAATAAAAAAAAAATAAAAAATAAAAATAAAGATAGGAAATCTTAAAAGGAGTGTTACTTTACTTTTTAAAGTTTTAGTCTTCACCAAAAATAAAAGACTTGGTCTCTAGGCATTTCTGTGTTTTGTCTCTTGACTTCAGATCAGTGTTGACCTCAAATAAATCATTTGCCTCCCCATGACCCTTATTTTTGCCGAAAATTAAAAACAAAGTGGATTGGCCTTTTGCACAGTGGTTAAAATGCCATTTGTGATGCTCATATCCCCTACCAGACTGCTTGGGTTTGAGTCCTGGCTCCACTTCTGATCCAGCTTCCTGCTATTGTGTACCCTGGGAGGCAGCAGGTGATGACTCAAGTGCTTGGGTCCCTGCACCCACATCAGAGACTTCAGAGTTCTGGACTCCTGGTTTCTCGCTGGCCCAGTCCCGCTGTTGTGGGCACTTAGGAAAAGAACCAGCTGATGGAAGTTATTTCTCTTTCTCACTCTGCCTTTCAAATAAGTAAGTAATAAGTATTAATAAAAATAAGTTTAAGAAATAAGACCCCCCCCTCGACTCTAACAGTAACAAAGCAGTTTTAGAAGGAGGTAGAAATGAGTTTGAACTCTGTCTCTGCCTCTCAGTGACCTGAACCCAACACTTTTTTCCAGATTATGACATTTAAAGACCCAGCAAATAAAAGGCCAAATCCTTTCCAGTCAGTGTCTCAAAACTGATAAGCCAAAAGCCATCAAGTGTGCAAAGTGTTACCTGACTTTTTAGACATCTTTCTTCCAAATCATGGCGATTTCAAAATGGAAGTAAGGGAAGGACTCACGTCAGAGAGAGCTAGCAGCCAATCCAAACGCAGGAGCCGTGAGACCCCAGATAAGAATCAGCGTCCCGCTGGCCTGAGTTCCTGCAGGGCAGTAAAAGCCACCTCGCACAGCTGGCAGCAAGTGGGAGCCTCTACGACCGCACCTCACACGGTGCCCAGCACCTTGCAGGCCCGTGATAAATGGACACTGTGGTTTCTAAACATTCAAGCAAGCTTGGTTATCAAACTGAGCCAGCTATCTCCTCAGCCTTCATAATCAGGTATGCTTTCCTGTCCTCGTCATCAAAACTGGTTTATATTCTTCCATCTACATTAGTTTTTCAGAGCAAGCATTAATAAATACATGCACTATTTTTCACCTGTCTTTTTCTTTGTGCATGTGTTAATTATTTCTAACTTCTCTGTTGCTTTGGTTGGTTTTGGTCAGTTTTGCAGGACCTTATCTCATTTGGTTATCACCATTTTGCTTTCAAACTTTCTTCACAAGGAGAGTATTTTCAGTTTTCAAAGGCAATACTTTCATTTTTTTAGACACTAGAGTCTCTAGGGTCTATCATTTCAATTGCAGCACTCACTCTGGTTGGGTCTGAGAGCATACCCACCTTCTATGGTGACTGCTGTCATCTTTTAGATCTTATCTACTGCATATCAAATAGATACCCACATCAAGAAAACCCTCACCTGCTCCAGGAAATGCCTGAAAATTGTAATTTAAAAAATACATCTACTCTATAAAAGCATTAACTTTACTAGAAAAAGGGCTTTGAAATTTTCTCTGAATGTTTCCATCATTCAGGTTTATATAAACCTATTGTTTCTGAGTCTTTTTTCTTACACCTAATTAATACTTTCCTTTTCCCCTTCTTTATAATAGTTACAAATTTATTCTTCACATAGCCCAAGTCCTTGGGCCCCTGCACCCATGAAGGGACCCAGAAGAAGCTCCTGGTCCCTGGCTTCAGACCAGCCCAACTCCAGCCATTGTGGCCATTTGGGGAGTGAATCAGTGGACGGAAGACCTCTCTCTCACACTCTGTGTCTCTTTCAAATGAAATAAATATTTTTTAAAGTTTATTGTTCATACAATACAGGAAAAAAATGAATTTATCATGACCTGATATGACAAAAAACAATTTTAAAAATAGCCTTCAGCCTTCAACCAATTATTTTGCCAAACTTCCTGTCCTAACACATATTCATGCTAGTGTTATTGCAGCCTCCTTAATGCAGATCAGTGAATAAGTTAATAAAAACTGCTTGATCACCATGGGTATTAAAACAATGTCACTTTGGAATCACTGCTCTGCAATTATTTTTTTCTCCTACAAATCTTATCTTCAACATAAACAGGGAAAGCTTTGATTCAGAGCATTTGGTTGTGACACAAAGGTCAAAGATTCAAAGATTCCATTCCTGAACAGAACATCTATTCTACTAGGATTCTTTTTTTTTTTTCATCATAGATAGGTAGGTAAGTGGGTAGACAGACAGATGAAAGTTGCAAGACCAGCTGGAGGAGATTAGGTAAAGGAATGGACTGTGTCTACCCTGGACCTTCCTTGCTCTCTCCCAGGCCCAGAAAACACTGTGTCTTACACAGAACCGGTTGGGCTCAGCCACGAGAACTTCTCCGGGCAGGGCTACCTGAGAGAGGAAAGAGAATCGCTGTGGTGTCTTTGTTTCCCTCCATCTTTGCTCTACCATGAAAGCCATTTTAACTCTCTAGCTGGAGCAAAGGGGAACACAAAATCCAGCTAGCTCCGTGAGACACGGTGCCTCTCCTCTACCATCTCAGTAAAGCAAAGCTTCCGCGACACCTTCCTTGCGGAACCGCTGCTCTCAGGAGGGAAGCGGGAGCCGGAGTGTGATTGGCGGGGGCACCCTCCCCCCAAGCGATACCACAGGGAACGTGTCCCTGCCCCAACAGGAGCCCACGAGGATGCGTGCTGTGGGTGCGCCCCGTGTGGCTTCCCGAGCTGACTGATAGGAGGCAGCCTGCGTCACAGGAAGATGGTGAGGGAGCACGCACCGCGCTGATGTGCAGAGGCCGGCTCGCGGTGGAGCTCGCTGCTTACGGGGCAGTGGCTCAGGGTACAGAGCCTCCTCCAAGGGCCAGTCTGCCCCCCAAACTCCTGTCCCTAAGGCCTGCGGCTACCCAGCGCCTGCTCCTGTCCAGAACCATTTTCGGTCAAATACAAAAGACCTTAGCATCCTGGCTGCTGCCGGAACAGGTGCAATTTGGGCTGATTCACTGAGTGAATGCCCCGCCTTGATCTAAGAGCAGAGAAGACAGGAAATGGAGATGTGGAAACTCCAAAGGGGCAGACACTGGTTGCAGCTATTAGCTACTGCTTGGGAACCCCACATCCCATATGGGAGTGCCTGGTCCCAGTTCCGCTGCTGATACAGTTTCCTGCTAATGCACACCCTGGGAGGTAGCAGGTGATGGCTCAAGAGCTTGGGTCTCTGCCATCCATGAGAGACCCAGTTTGGGTTCCTGGTTCCTGGCTTCTGGCCCAACTCTGGCTGGTATAGCATTTAGGGAGTGAATCAGTGTATGGAAGCTCTAACAAAATAAAAATAAATTAAAAAAAAAAAAAACTAAAGCAGACAGAGCAGGACCCTATATTATGTTTTGCTGGTCCAGAGACAAAACTATCTGTCGGCAAAAACTGCAGAAAGAATGGCTGGTTGTTAGAGCTACCTAACCAGAGAATATTCTGGCTCTTTCCAGGTGAAGGGTGCTCAGTGGGCGGTAGCTCCAGAGCAGAAGGCCCAGCGCCAGGCAGGAGAGAACAGTGAGTAAGGCTTTAGGCTCCACCCCGACTCTAGGAGGGCTGCAGTATCACCATGACCAACCAGAGTATAATAAATACAATGAAGCTACTCTCAAGTAGGGAGGACCCCTCCTCCTTGGAGGGCTACAGTACCAGGAGCCTGATTCTGAACCGTGTGGAGAAGGATGGGGAGGAGCTGAAATGTCTCCTCCCAAACTGGCTAGGAAAGAGAGAGCCACACTGCAGAGATCCCCCCATAGCTCTTCTCCCCCTTCTCCCCTTTCTCAAAGTTAACAGTACTTGTCCTCTTGAGCCACAGGATCAGCTCAGAAAGTGGGAACTCTGGTTGATCATCCTACCACTATTCTTATCCCAGCAAGATGCAACCACATTGTGCATCAGGGGCTGGGCTGTGGAGCTGTGGTCTGCAGTGCCCTTGATCGGAACCTATCCCCAGCTCATTCCCACACCCGGGGTAGAAAGCACAGCACACAAGGTATAGGAACAGGGGGCGAGCGTTTGGCCCAGGGGTTGTCACTTGGGACACGCATCTCACATTATGATGCCAGGGTTAGAATCTCAACTCTGCTTCCAACCTACGTGTACTCTGGGATTCAGTGGTGAGGGCTCCAGCAGCTGGGTCCCCGCCAACATGGGAGATCCACATAGAGTTCTGGACTCCTGGCTCTGGCCCGGCCCAGCCGTGACCCAGCCCTGGCTGTTGTGGGTATCTGGAGAGTGACCCAACAGATAGAAGCTCTTTCTGCCTTTCAAGTACATAAAATATGTATTCCAAAAAAAAATAATAAATAAGGTATACGAATAATAACATGTCCTGCAGCATCAACTTTAAGATTTGGAATGAACATGGGTCTGTTCTATTTGTTCATATCAACAGAACATCATGGACGATAAAGCAATGTTTAAATATTTTAATGTTCCAATGCAAGATTCTGAAGTGCTGCCTTCCACGGTGGGCATGTAGATGTACAGTTTCTTGAGGGAACAGATTCCTTCTTCTCCATAATAAGATACTCTGGTAGAAAAGCTCGAGATGCAAAAATTTACTGTACGACCTGCAGACGGCAACCCTTCCCTCCTCTTTGGTTTTCCTACATGAAGTCTAGAGATGAATCAGAAGGAAGCATTTTGCCCAAGGCCAGCTGTGCTCACAAGCACCGAGAAGGACCCCAGGGGATTCCAGGGCTGGCCTCTGGGTCAGAATCTTTCCTGGCTCACATGACTTCCAGATCTCTCAGACAGACGTGTAAACGGGTTCATCTTCGCATTCTCCCCCAGGCCCAAACACCGCAAAACTGTGTATAAGCACAGAGGTACAGGAAGCCGTTGCAAACCCCTTATACTCAAAGCACAGAGTAGTCATGAGAGCTTCCCATCGAGTCCCTGCACGCACACTTCCATAGGATCCGGGAGACAGGCGAGGCGGGCGGCTTTCTGTGTGAGGCTTGAGAGGTGTGCAAGAACACCCTGCGCCACCACGCAGCCACAGTGGCTGAGGCTTCAGGCACGGCTCTCACAGCGTTCATGTAGGCCCCCAACTAATACGTGGGGAAGCTGAGGACCAAGGCTGCGAAGGCTGCTTGCGCTGACTCCCTGGCTTGCTAGCAACACAACTGAGATTCACACACAGGTCTGATACCAAAGACAGATTCTTTTTTTCACTGCAAGTCTTTTGCCATTGTTTCATTCTGCAGCCTCCTTAGACTTTCCCTTATTTGCCTTTCTTTAAACAAGACCCTTTTCTATTACACTAATTACCCGATAGCTGCCTATACACCTCTAGGTCAGTATGAAGTGTTAATTTCCTATTAGCAATTGTGACAATGGGCTTAGGGTGTCAAATGAGTGGCTGCTCTGTTCTCATAGAATCTTCTGCTGTGTTGAGATAATTTCACTGCTGTTAGGGCCTAATCGATGCTCCAGCTGTCCGTAGGAGTCTGACACAAAAGCACCCACGGATCAGTCAAACCAATCTAAGCTCTAGCATTTACAGCTCTCTTTCCTTAACAGGTGCAGTTTTCCGGGCACAGCTGGAACTCTGCTTACTTGTGTGTAGCGGGGCAAGGTTAATAGCCACACTAGAAGTAGCCTAAATCTTCCCTACAGTAAGACACGAAGGGCCTTGGCTGCTCCTATTACACTCAGACAAGCCACAGCGCCCCTGTCAATCTGTCCTGGGTAGAATAAAATAGAAAGCAAATGACCCTAGTTGATTTTTTTTTCTGACATCTCAGGATACAGATATAAGGCAATTTATTCAAGAATAACATATCACCACATACATCTTTTTGTGGTTAAAAAAAAAAAACACATGACCATGGATTGTCCCCCTCTCTCTTTTCTGCATCTCTCAATTTCTGAAACCAACGGTTCGCTTCGCTCTCTCGCTGCGCACGCACTTTATCTGACCCCTTTCGTGCAACATCGCTGTCATTTCTTGCATGTTTCTGCTGATGACTCGCTTCTCCACTGCGCGCCCTTGCTAACTCCTGCTCCTAAGCCTGCAGCCCTCTCCGAGTCAGCTTCAGTGCTCACTGCAGATAGGCAGGGAGCCAATGTATTGCCAATAGCACTCACTCTTGTGCTGACTTAAAATACACAGAGCAACTTGCCAGGTTTCCTTATTTGGCAAGAAGGTCCCTTAGTTCCCAAGATCTTTGACCATCCATTTTTAGATCCAAATCCACATGCTGAATATTTGGATACTACTTTCCCTGTGTCTCTCTCTTCAATGTGTCCTTATGCATTCCCTAAAAGAATAAGAAATCCATCATCTAGTTTGCTTCCTAAACAAGAAAAGCACATCCCCTTGCCATTGTAGTTTGGTGATTTACTCTGCAATTACTACCACTAAAACTTGTTTTAAACAACATTTTTCAGTTCAAAAACAAAAACCCTCAAAATAATCCTGAAGTTATAGGAGGAATTAAATGGTGGAGGCCCAAAATAACTAGAGCACATCCTCCAAAAGACTGTTTCTTTTATTTTAATGCTCTCTTTTCAAACAAATGAAATTCATATTCATTTGCAAGCTCCCAAATCGCTCACTATTGTAACAAGAATTTAAAACAAAGGCTCTCCACAAATGACCAAAACCATAATTAAAGCACAGCCGTCACATTTGGGGGGTAGGGGGGATGAGGTGGGAAAAAAACAACAACAACAAGAAATGCCACTGCAGAGAGAGAGGCCTACTACAAAGAAGACATTAGCCGGTCTTGAATCACTGGTTTATTTTTGTCTCTCAACGCGTTTGTAGGTTTGGCTCCACGAAGCCTGGCTTCAGCGAAGGTCAGGAGAGCAAGGAGGCCCCCGAGCAGGGCGGGGGACACCTTCAGCCGCGTCCCAGCCCAAACGTCCCGGGTGCGCCGGGCCGAAGCCCCTGCACCGGGACTCGAGGGAGCGGGCTGCCGCACCGTCGCTGCCGTGGGCCACCAAACGCTGCTGCTTTCATTATCAAACTGCCCAAAATAGTAACTAAGTTCCCCCAGAAACGGTGCTTATGCGGCAATCTCAAGGAGCAGGCGAAACGTACGTTTCCAGCAACCCAACAGCGGCGCCCCGTTGTTTTTTTTATTTTTTATTTTTGCCTTTTTTAGGCGGCTCGATGACATTTCGACGGCTCTGAATCAAAGTTTTCCTGGAGCTGTCATGAGCCAGCCAGGCGTGGCGGGGGGACCTCGGCGGACCGCTGCGGACCCGGTGCAGGTCTCGGAGCCCACGCGCCCCGCGCCTCAGTGGGAGCCGGGAGGGAGCCGCGGCGGGCGGGCGCCGCACGCGGCCCGGGACGCGGCCGGAAGGGCAGGGGAAGAGGTCGCTCGGGTGGGAGCCGCCGCTCGCGGCCGAGTCTCACAGGGAAGCAGAAGTCGGCTGTCTGTCCTCGCACCCACGCACGCCCGCCCGTCCGTCCGTGGGAAGGGGCCCGCAGCCGGCCCGGATTCGGGAGACTCGCCTTTCGCCCCCCACCGAGAGTTCCCCGGTCACTCTCCGCCCGGCCGGCTCCGCCCGTACGGCCGGCCGGAGCCCCGGGCCCGGCCAGCGGGGCCGGAGGGCGCCCCCTGCCCGCGCCGCCTAAGCCCGGGCCGCCCCGGCCTGCGCCCGGCTCTTCCGGACGCCAACTTTTCCGTGGGACCGGCCCCAACTTCCCGGAGCCGCACTCGGCCGCGGGCCGGCGCGGGCCCCGGGATCGCTGGCTCCACACACCGCGGCCCGGCGGCCCCCGGGGGCCGGAAGAGGCGCCCCGTGGGGACCTGCAGTCCGGCTGGGTCCCCTGGCCCTTAGCAGGGCCTCCCTCGGCCCGGAGCCACCGGGACGACTTCGCGAGCGCGGCGGGGCCCTCTCCCTCCGTCCCTCCCTCGGTCCGCGGCCTGCAGCCTGGCCCCCTACCTGGCTCCCGGGCCGGACGCGAGCAGCAGCCGGGGGCGCGGAGCCCCGCGCGACGAGGGCGGCGGCGGGGGTCGGGAGGACGGCGGCCCGCGCGGCTCCCACGCTTCCGCCGGAGTCAGGAGTTGAACATTCCGCCTCTCCGCGCGGCGCCAATGAGCAGCACAGTGGCCGCAACAGCACCACCTACCTCCGAGCGCGGAACGGCCGCGCGCCGGCCCTCCCCGGCACGCCCGGGCCTCCGGGCCCGATCGCCGGCGCCCGCCCCTCGGCGCGCTGGAGCCTGCCGAGGCCCGGGACGCCCGGAGCAGCGCGCTGGCCCTTTCGCTGGGCACCACCTTATCCCGACCGCAGACATAGGCGCTGGGGCGCCGGGGAAGTCAGTGCTGTAGTGGGGAAGGGCCAGACTCGCACAGAGCTTCCCGGGGGGAAACGGGGCCCCAGCCGCCTCCGTGGAACCACCCGTGAGTACCCCCGCAATTCTGAGGAGTCCAGGTTGAGGAGACAGAGCCAGGTGGGAGTGGACGCTGGGGACCACGGCGAGTGATTGTGAATTGTGGGGAGCGCGATGTTTCCGTAGGGGGACAGGCCAGACAGGTGGTGAAGGCGTAAGCCAAGCTGTCCCGGGTTTCGATCTTGACTTTTCTCACCCGTGAACACGGGGGAATTGTGCAAAGCGAGTCGAGGGGGAGGTGGCTGTTTGTGTTTTTAGCTTAGTGGGGGTTTAGCGCAGTCGGCTGTGGCTGTGCAGTGGGTTGCTAGGGGGAGGCACAGCAGTGCGACTGTTGCTGTGACCTGGTGGTGGGATGGTGAGGACCTGAGGCAGAGTGTGCAAGCTGGAATTGAAGAGGAGAAACATCGAGAGACCTGTTTCAGGAAGAGGCGTGACCCAGGACATGTGGAAGACAAGGAGAGAGGGAGAGGACGCCAGGGTTTCAGGCCTGGGTGACTGGAAGAGGGATGGTGTCACTGACAGGAATAGGAACAGGGGACGCTGGCTTTTTGCCAAGTTTGAGGTCACCAAAGGAAAACCAGGTAGAGATGCAGCAGCCGAAACACCACACTGGCATTCAGAACACTGGCCAAGAGCACTGTTGTGCAGCTTGCAAGACATCCATGGAGGCTAAGGACGTGCAGTGGAGGAACAGGCGAATGTATAGGTCAGGAAAAACACAACTCTTTATCCCTTTGATACAGACTGAAGATTTTAGGATTATTAAATTCTATTTTGGTAACTGAGAAATTAGGATTGATAAAAACTGTCAGGCTAACAAAAAGTTCCTAATGTAGGTAATCAAATAATTGTTGAAGCCATCTAACCATAAAAGGGAAAACAAAGGCACTTCAGCACGTTCAGCCTGGGCTCAGGCTTAGGGATTCTGCAGGCATTTTACCTTACCTTCCAAGGCACCTGACCAGGAGAGGGTTGGGGAGCCAGGGGACCTGGCTGTGGTCTGAGTCCTAGCAGTTACCAGCGGGGCACTTGCTGCCTAGGCCTGGCTCCTGCTTGGCGAAGCGAGGGGGCCTAATGAGCTGTTAGCTGCAGGTTCCAGCTATAAAATGATGAAGGCTTCACATTTGAAGCTCATGGCTTCAGAAGCTTAAACTTTTTGGCCACTTTACCGCTCCGTCCTACCCATCTTCCTTCCTTCTCCTTTCCACCCATAATTAGGATCAAAGAATAACTATGAGGAGCAAGGAACGCCAAAGAGGAGGCTCTCAGACATGCTTGCCTGGTCATCCGGCAGGCATTGTCTTGTCTTCCCAAGTAGGTTGTAAATTCCCAAAGGTCTCTTGTCTCTGTCCAGAGCTGGAATAAACACCCAATAATTGTGTGATAAGCTTCCAGCTTCTAGCCTGACCTTTCTTTTGCCAAGCTGCCTGCTCCCTTATGACTACATTGTTCTGATAAATGCAGACTAGGGCTTCTTCCCATCAGTGACAAACCATGTTGAAGGTTTCTTTGCTACTTCTCACCTGGCAGATAACAGGTACATTTACTAACATAAACAGTGCTAACAAAGAGATCTAGTCAGACCTATCTTAGCAAACCTTCCTATTCCTTTACTTCAAATGTTTCCACACTAAAAATAGACGTGCTCTGGGCAGTGGGGTGGCTTGGAAGTTCTTCACACCCTCTTACATCCAAGAACACCCTGCAAAATCAACTTGCGATCTAAGTTAAACCAGTGTGTTTACTGTGTAAATACAGCTTTAGGGAAAAGCTCCTAAGCCCCACTCAAGGATACTGTTCTCCCTAAGCCCCTCTTCACTGGAAACCCTGGAGCTGCCACCAGCCATTAGTGGATCAGAGAAGTGCAGACATACATTCTATTCAAGACAGAAAGAAAGGGGCTCAGAGGCAAACAGCATTGTTTATGCTCCCTTGCCCCAGGTGGTGACAAGCTCTGGTACAGGCTGGCACCCAGGAGGACTTTCTCTAGCCATCTCACTTCTCCAACTTAGATGGTGAATACTTACTGTCTGCATCACAGCCACGAATTAACCAGCTTTTATACCAAGGTCAGTACAACTCTGAATCACTGGGAAATTAAAACACACAAGCAAACATCCTTTAAGATTAGTAGCCAGTACCTTAATATCATAAATGAAGCCCTGGTTACTGTTTGAGCTTAGCTGTTACAGAGATTCTCAGGAAGACTTGGATACCACCTTCGTTGGGTGTCCTGGGGCACGACAGCAGCGGAAGGGCAGGAAGCGTATTGGAGATTTTGCAAAATGTATTCAAGAAGACTTGACTGACTGTAGGGCACAGCGCTGAGCTTTGTTGATGACAGTGGTGAGGGAGGTGTGGTCCCTCCTCTTCCAGAGTTCCCAGAGTGCAATGGAAAAGCCAGCAAAGACACAGCAATTGTATTGAGGTGTGCTCTGCAGCAGGCAAGGGTGAGGGGCTTACAGGAGAGCACCAAACAGTTTTGAGAGGTTGATGAAGACTGCCAACTCAAAGAAGCTCTATGCTGATACAGGAAGAACGAAGAGGATCCGCTGGACAACAAGGAAGGGGAAGTATGCCGGGCACAGGGACCAGCAAATGCAGACCCCAAGGAACGACACCACCAGAGCAATAGTCCTTGTGTGGCAGCGATAGTGGCAGCAGTGACATACTCATGATGATGACAGACACGGCCAATATTGACTGAGTATTCAAATGCCGTGCACCCAATAACAGTTTTACACGCTCTTGCCATCTAGTCTTCACACTGCCAGGCAGCTTGCACGTCACCCACACCATAGGGCAGGAGAAAGCCTTGAGAAGCGTGCACAGCTTGCCTGCCTTCAGGGTGCAGGAGGTAACCAGCAGGGCTTGTTCTTTTAGTTCAAGCCGTTCCCCAGCGTTTTGCTCTCAGGATTTCTTTATACTCCAAAGAAAGGTGTCAACTGGTTTTTGTTTGTGTGAGCTACCCCTGTCAACATTTATCATGGAAATGAAAATGGAAGGGGCAGGTGTTGTGGCACAGCTGGCCAAGCTGGGGCTTGTGACACCCGCATTCACATCAACGTGTCTGGCTCAAGTCCTAGCTGCTCTGCTTTCCATCCAGCTTCCCAGTCCTACACTCAAGAGGCAGCCGACGATGCTCATGCATTTGCCACTCATGTAGAAGACCCAGATGGAGTTCCTGATCCTCGGCTCTGGCCTGGCCCAGCCCTGGCTGTGGTGGGCATTTGGGGAGTGAAACAGAAGACACAAGATCTCTATGTCTCTTCTGTGTCAGTCTGCCTTTCAAATAAAGTAATATTTTTAAAAAATTAAATATTAACTCATTTAAAACACAATAAGCCCACTTATGCTAACATATATAACATGTTTTACTAAAAAAACTATTATCCAAATTTTTAAAGATTAACAGTGTCATTATTTTAGACTTCTGAAAATCTCTTTAAGATTTTTTTCATTGGAGTGGGTGTTGTGGCACAGCACATCCCATATTGATGGTCATGTGGGTTGACAAAGGCCTACTGATCCAGTCTTGAGTCCTGTTCACCGTTCACTCCACCATTGTTTGGTGCTATTCTCCTCTAAATTTCTAATGTCAAATTTGTATGAGTTATAACTGAGCTTATCACACCCTTTCAGCACTGAACCGGGCTCTCTCTCCTGTTCTGCAAGAAAACGCATACATTCCTTCCCCAAGGACTTGAGCATTGATAGGATTTCCTGACAGAATCTGGTAACCTTTGACTGTGAACACAAGGCCAGCATGGATTCAGGGAAATCAAGACGTGCCCAGGGTTTTCACTGGAATCACAGAGAACAGTGTGGGTTGGTTTCAGGAAACACTTGACCTAGTTTCTCGGGCTGGCTTTATCAGCCAGGAGACCACAAAGATGACAGCACGATACAGATCCTTGCTATCAGGCTGAAACCTGAGCCGCGAGTGCTGTTGCATGGGCTGATGCTCTCATAGAGAAGGGCTTCCAGTGGTAGGTGGCTGGCTCTCATCTCTCTCCTGCACATCTCAGCAACTTAAATGAAGGCCTGGTGGCATGCATATCTAATAATGTGAATTTAGAAGGAACACCTAATGAACCAGGTAGAATACCTTTGCTCAGAAACTTCTACTGATGCCTCACTACCTATCACATGGAATCCCTCCTCCTTAGGAGGCATTCAAAGCCTGCATTGGCTAAACCAAATTTTGCTGCCCAGCATCACCTCCCATCTTTGCAGGCCTCTTGCTTGCATGAAACTGAACCACAAGCCTTCCAATCTCCACACTTCCCTCCTACAATTTCCTTCTTCTAAAACTCTATTGCTGGGGCCGGTGCTATGGCATAGCAGGTAAAGCCACTGCCTGCAGTGTCGGCATCCCATATGGTCACCAGCTCAAGTCCCGGCTGCTCTACTTCTGATCCTGCTCTCTACTCTGGCCTGGGAAAGCAGTGGAAGATGGCCCAAGTGCTTGGGCTCCTGCACCCACATTGGAGGCCTGGAAGAAGCTCCTGGCTCCTTGGCTTCAGATCTGCAGCTCTGGCCATTGTGATCATTTGGGGAGTGAGCCAGCAGAATGGAAGACCTCTCTCTCTGGCTCTACCTCTCTCTGTAACTTCTTTCAAATAAATAAAATAAATCTTAAAAAAAAAAAAAAAAAACCTCTATTGCTTTCCAGGCCCAGCTAAAATGCTTCCTTTCCTCAGAGCTGTTTCCAATTCTTTTTTCCCTTAGAATCTCATGCTACTTTCATATTATAAAAATCTTTTTGATTTTCTCCCATATCATTCTTATCAATGTGCCTGTCATTCCCTTCTCTTTACATTTTCTTATTTCGGTGTAAACTCACCCAACTGACATAGAGCACTACTTGCAAGCCCTTGATAAATATTTAATGAAGAAATGAATAAAGGAACAGAACTTCATAATTGGATTATGGTTCCAGTAGCCACATTGAACTCTCTCAGTACTTATTTAAGAAAGAGGACAACAACTAAATCTGTATGGATACGGATTCTGTGGTAGACATTTTATTAGAACTTTTGCAAGTGTATCATTTAATTTCTTCATTTTTTTAATCCATGAAAGAGGAATTGAGTTATCAGATATTTTATTAAGTAGCTTGCTCAATATCATTAAGATAATATATGGTGGTTTTGATATATAAATAAATTCTGATCTGTCTGGTTCAGTGGCCCACTTTCTTCTTATTGTACTGTATATCGTGAGAAATGTAGACATTTTTGGTAAATAAATAGGCTATGGAAGCAGCTATCTGTGTCTCTAAACCTTTTTCAAATATTGCTGAAAAGTGTCCTAAATTGCTAAAAATTTGATATTCTTTTTTTTTTTTTTTTTTTTTTTTTGACAGGCAGAGTGGACAGTGAGAGAGAGAGACAGAGAGAAAGGTCTTCCTTTGCCGTTGGTTCACTCTCCAATGGCCGTCGCGGCCGGCGTGCTGTGGCCGGCGCACCGCGCTGATCCGATGGCAGGAGCCAGGAGCCAGGTGCTTTTCCTGGTCTCCCATGGGGTGCAGGGCCCAAGCACCTGGGCCATCCTCCACTGCACTCCCTGGCCACAGCAGAGAGCTGGCCTGGAAGAGGGGCAACCGGGACAGAATCCGGCGCCCCGACCGGGACTAGAACCCGGTGTGCTGGAGCCGCTAGGCGGAGGATTAGCCTAGTGAGCCGCGGCGCCGGCCCAAAATTTGATATTCTTAAGACATTTGTTCATAACCAGGAAAAAGCCCATTTTTTTCCCACAATATTTTGAACTTTTTAGTACAATTTATTGAAATAAAATTTACCAGCTAAATAGCCTAACTACAAAGTGTTCATATCCATTTAGATAAGATGATACCAGAGTTTTAAAATGTCAAGGGCTGGTGTTGTACTGAAATGGGTTAAGCTGCTGCCTGCAATGCTGGCATCTCATCAGAACAATGACCGGAGTCTCAGCTGCTCCATTTTTGATCCAGCGCCCTACTAATGGCCTGGGGAAAGATGGCCCAAGTGCTTGTGCCCTTGCCACCCATATGGGAGACCTGGATGGAGTTCCAGGCTCCTGGCTTCCACCTGGCCCATCCCTGGCTGTTGCCACTCTTTGGGGAGTGAACCAGTAGACGGAAGAAGGTCTCTGTCTCTCTCTCTTCTCTGTAACTCTGCCTTTCAAACAAATAAATCTTAAAAAAAAAAAAAGTGTTGAATTAATGATTTCAGACTGCTTTGTCATAGTTAATGGTTAAGAGCAGAGGCTCAAACTCTCATAAAGAATATCTTCTTATGTAAGGCTAACCCCCTAAACAGTACTGAGTATTCAAGAAAGATGATCCCCAGGAGGAAAGAGCTCTCTGTACACAGGCTTTCAATTCCTCCACCACTGTTGCCACCCAGCATCCATAACTCTTGGGATTGCTCTACACCAGTTCTCATAGTTGCATCTGGCAAACAAGAATACCCTTTGGGGCCAGTACTGTGGCACACAGTGGGTTCAAGACATGGCCTGCAGCACTGGCATCCCATATAGACACTGGTTTGAGTCTTGGCTGCTCTGCTTCTGATCCAGCTCCCCGCTAATGCACCTGGGAAAGCAGCAGAGGATGGCCCAAGTCCTTGGGCCCCTGCACTCATGTGGGAGACCTGGAAGAAGCTCTTGGCTCCTGTCTTCACCCTGGCCCAGCCCTGGCCATTGTGGCTGTTTGGGGAGTGAACCAGCAGATGGAAGATATATCTCTCTCTGTAACTCTGCCTTTCAAATAAATAAATAAATCTAAAAAATAAAAATAAAAAAAAGAATACTCTGCCTCCATCACAGGTGCAGTGGTAGCAGATTCTACTCAAAAACAACACTAATGTAATCTAAAAGAAAGCACACACAACACATTTACACAACCATAAAATGCTATGGAAAGAGCCCAGGTTCTGAATGAGGCTTCAGCTTTAATAGATCCAATAAACAGAGGTGAGCATTCATCCTCAGGGAACTATATCTCAGCCTCCGGTGGGTTGGTAAAACATTATAGATAAATTATTATTTTCTTACTGACTGCAGAGCTTTCTGCATAAATCAAATTCTCAGCCCAACCTTATAGACATTCTGAGATGTCAATGACATAATCCCCCATGACATTCAGTTATACCACTAATTTCTTGGATTTAGGCACAAGCAGTAGGGAAGGGGAATTCTTCTATCTACTAATTTCTGGAAGACCACTAGTTATATTTAATAACATAATTATTAATTGCATTTTATAATCACTCATAAATAATTGAATGACATCACCTGACATTCACATAAAATTTTCAGGTATCTGGATATTTTTCATGGCTCCTTTTCATTATAAACATGATTAAATAATACAAATACATTATCATTTGAGGTGTCCTCAAAAGTAACCTCTTTTTCTTCTATAAGTATTTTTAAAAATTACTTATTCACAGGGCTGGCGCTGTGGCACAGCGAGTTAAAGCCCTGGTCTGAAGCACTGGCATCCCATATGGATGCCAGTTTGAGTCACAGTTGCTCCACTTCCAATCCAGCTCTCTGCTATGGCCTGGGAAAGCAGTAGAAGATGGCCCAAGTCCTTGGGCCCCTGCACCCAAGTGGGAGACCTGGAAGAAGCTCCTGGCTCCTGACTTTGGATCAGCTCCGGGACATCTGGGGAGTGAATCTATGGATGGAAGACCTCTCTGTCTCTGCCTCTCTCTGTAATTCTGTCTTTAAAGTAAATAAAATAAATCTTTTAAAAAATACTTATTCATTTATTATCTTTATTTGAAAAAACAGAGAGAGAGAGAGAGAGAGAGGAGAGAGAGATCTTCCATCATTGTTTCACTTCCCAAATGCTCACATAGCAGCATCAATCCAGGCCTCCTATGTAGGTCCCAGGGACCTAAAAATTGAGCCATCACCTGTTGCCTCCCATGGTGTCATTAGAAGAAAGGAAGGTAGACTAGGAAGTGGAGCTGGGACTTGAGCCCAGGCACTCTGATATGGAATGCGTATATCCCAACCAGCATTTTAACAGCTATACTTGAAGGCTGCTCGTGTGCATATTGTTTTTGTTTTAACTGATACAACCAGCCCCTGTATTTTATTCATCTTAATCACCATGAAAAATCTACAAGTAAGCAATATAGTTCCTCTGTTCTGCTCCAGATGGAGCTGGGGAGTATAGCAATGACCACGTCCTAGGACCTGGGCCAGAATCTCTCAAATGTGGATTTACCGTTTCATACTCTGAAAATCTTAGTCCAATTTCAAAGTTGCATTTCTTGTAGATTACTCTTTCTCAAGTTGAAATTTATCCAATGAATATTTCCCAAGTTTTCCTTGCTTTTTTTGTTGCCATCATTGTTTTTTACTAACTTTTTAACGTCCATTTGTATTAAGCCTTTGTCCACATTGTTGTTTGCAACACCTTCCAATTTAGTAGCATCTGCAAATTTCATTAACATGCTATTTACTCCCTCTTCCAGATCATTAAAAAATGCTATTTCTTATGTATTAAATTTTGCGGTCCAATAGATTTAATTTGCTGTTGTAATTTCAGTGCGTGTTTTCTAAAGACACAATGCAGTTAAGAATGGTCTTAACATAGGCTTAAATCCATACCCAGTTTATAGTTATTTTACTATTATGCAATCCATTTGTGTTCTCTAATCAGCACTGTTGTGAGCTCCGTTGAAGCCATAATCTATTGATTTTCTCTTCCCTCTTTTTCAATACAGTCATCATCTTGGCTTTAAATGCACAGCAACAGCAGAGTTAGAACTATTGTTGTACTCTAATCCACAGCTATTTATAAAAGGAAATTAAGTCTTTGTTTTCAGTGGATAGTCTTCCACTGATTTAAGAAATGTTCTACATTAAGAAGTTTATTTTATAACCATAATATTTGATTTTCTCATGCAGAGTATCAGTGCTCTAAGAAATAGATTCCAAATCTTTTAGACAAGTAAATATATATTTAAATGTTTTATAGACTTATATAAAATATATTTACATATGTAAAATAGGAGTGTGTGTGTGTGTAGTTTAAATAGTAGTTTAATTCACTGATTTCCTGACTACATAGAATCTAGGTTGCTTTTATTTTTTATAACAGGCTTAGACACGCCACCTTCACATCAGAGAATGAGGTTCATTATAGCTTTGCGTTACCCTGTGTCACAC
Source organism: Oryctolagus cuniculus (assembly GCF_964237555.1). Lineage (NCBI taxonomy): Eukaryota > Metazoa > Chordata > Mammalia > Lagomorpha > Leporidae > Oryctolagus > Oryctolagus cuniculus. The sequence goes on from NC_091434.1 coordinate 68,052,225, forward strand.
ACCATCCTCATTAGGCCTTATAGCATCGGTTACCATTTCCAATGAGATGAGGCTTCCTACAAATCACTTAGTGCAATACTTATGCTCACATATTGTTATTTTAATTCATTACCCATAAGGTTAGTCTTCGTGTTTCTATATAATATTTCCAGGAAATATTTTCTTTCCTTACTTTCTCAGACTTTCTCATTTCTAAATAGTGTTAAGGTGATCCCATAGTAATCTTTTCTTTTCCCCTTTGAGAAATTAATTTCCAACCCTGAGTCTCCCCATCCCCAAGTTGTTCCTGATAACTTTCCTGTCCATTCCAGGATGTTATTGTCAAGTTCCATCAAGGTAATTTATGTGAAAGTGTTTTCTAAGTAATATAAAATCAAACAAACGGCATCGTTTTGTCAGAACATATTAAAGGAAAATAGAGATATTCATTTCATTGTGAAATGAAAACTCTATTTCTAGATTTTTCCATGTCAGACTTTCAGTAAATGTCAGAAGACACGCTATCTTTTCATATTTGACTTTCAGTACAATTGAGGATGTGTCTCAGAGAAAAAGTCTTCATTTTCGAATTTCTCTAACAACATATAATTTTATATTCCAGATTTTTAAATAATTCTATAGTAGACTTCTGGGTTAAAAAAAAAAAAGGCATCATGGCCGGCGCTGTGGCTCACTAGGCTAATCCTCCGCCTGCGGCACCAGTACACTGGGTTCTAGTCCTGGTCCAGGCACCAGATTCTGTCCCGGTTGCCCCTCTTCCAGTCCAGCTCTCCGCTGTGGCCCAGGAAGGCAGTGGAGGATGGCCCAAGTCTTTGGGCCCTGCACGCGCATGGGAGACCAGGAGGAAGCACCTGGCTCCTGGCTTCAGATCAGCGCAGCACCAGCTGTAGCGGTCATTTGAGGGGTGAACCAATGGAAGGAAGACCTTTCTCTCTGTCTCTCTCTCTCACTGTCTAACTCTGCCTGTCAAATAAAAAAAAAGTCATCATCAAACCAAGTACTCGTTTTCCTGTACAAAACTCTTTTGGATTTTTCAAATTGTTTTTGAAGCCTTAAAAGAGTCGACTTTTTGTTGAAAACACTAATTGGGTTATCAGTGTAAGTCTCCATCCAGGGAAACTCATGTTGTGTGAATGTGGGAGATGGAGATCCTGTAGCGTTGGTTCTTGAGGTGGACTCCTCAGTCCCCGTGCCCTTCTCCCATCCTCCTGAGGTGTTCCACTCTTCTCCACACCAGCCATGTTTTTCAACAATCCATGTTCAACCTTTTCTTTCAAAATGGTCTCCAGCCCCCCATAATGATAAAGTTGTTATCGCTGGTTTCTTTGTCTGTGGGAGAGAGAAAAATCAAACACATGTAAGTACATGGTAGGAAGTAGAGGTAGTAGTTTGTATGGCAGCTCAAACTGACTAATTCAGAAGTACTTCCATGGAAGGAACATTCCATCAGAGTGAAGAGGAGCACAGAGCTAATCCTCTGATGAGCTTGTGTAAGCCCTTCTTCCTTACATGTGCAGACAAGTACATTTTTTTTGCCACAATTATTTAAGTATTATAATAAAAATTCTCCTTACAGTCAGATGTTAGGAAAAAATAAAAAGAGTTGAAATAACTGGATAACTGCTTTGGTTTTCACTTTGTTAAATAGAGCAAACCTTACCAAATCTTTATGGTAGACATTTCAAAGTAATTGCCAGTCAGATTTGCAAAATTCTATGGATTTATTTCAGTTGAGTAATCAAAATTCAACCGTGCTTAGCCTGCCTCCACCTGTCCCAACGACCAGTTTATCTGGATAATTTGCCATGCAAATTAGTGACCTAACCCTCCAACAAGTTTCAGTATGCCAGATTGCATCGTCTTTTAGCTATGACCAGCATCCCTAGCCTTGCAGGAAGTTGCCTTAGACATACCTCTAGATGGTTTCAATTATTTCTAGTCGTGATGGCTCTGGATTACAATAAGTCTACTGTTGATGTCTCGTTACAGAATGAAGCTCATAGGTATTCCTGAGGTCCTTGCCTGATTTCAGCTTCCGAGTAGCTTTTTCTGAAGTTTATGCAGATGGGAACCAAATTCAAGCTCTCACATTTTCCCAGACTTTTAAGCAAGTCAGGATAGACCTTGAGTGGCCTTATTACAAGAGACCTTGATAACTTGATGGATCCCTAGGATAAATGCTAATGAGGACTTTCAAGTGTGTGAAACTCAGAAGGCATTATAGAACAGGGACTAAGAGCATGGGCTTTAGAATTAGATAGATCTGGATTGAAGCATGGGTCTGATGTATATGAACTTGGGACCTTGGGTATTTTACTGAGACACTCTGAGTCTCAATTTCTTCATCTGTAAAATGGATATAGTATTCAGTTTTTCTCTTGGGTCAAATAGGTGAATATGTATACAGCACACTTGATAATAGAAATAGCCCAGATGCTAGCTATTATTATTATTATTACTATTATTAGTCATGTTCTACATGCTAAATATTTGCTATTATTATTGGTATTGTTGTTATTTGGCAACATGAAATATTTCTATTTCCTCTGGATTTAGTTTTTTCCCTGTGTTTCTCTTTATATTTCTATTTAATAGTACCGATTTTCTTAGACATCTCTAGTGATTGTTAGTTACTGTTATTTGTAAGAATGAAGACTTTTGTTGACTATTTTTGGTAGCTGGCATGGATTTTCTCTGTTATTCTGAAACAGATTTGTCTTCTATAGGACAGTTCCCTAAATAGGAATGTCTAGTCCATGGCAGCCCTATTGACAGGTTTTCTTTAGAGTTACACACACACACACACACACACACACACACACAAGTATGCATTCTCGGTTGGCTCAACCTTGTGGTTGAGTTAGTGGTATCATACCTTGGGCTTTTTCCTATCTAATTTGGTGAAGTTATAACATGTATGGCTAATGAATAAATGTGAGGATTGGGCTGGAGTTGATGAGAAAAGTGCCAGGAAGGTTAATTCACTGGATAGATTATTTTAATTAATTAACTGACTTCTTTTGTCTGAGAGGCAGAGAGATGAGAGAGAGAAGAGAAAGAGAGCTAGAGAGAGAGAAAGCGCCCATCTGCAGGTTTTCTCCCCAAATGCCTGCAATGGCTGGTGCTGGACGGGGTAAGGGCAGGAGCCGGAAACTCAGTCCTGGCCTTCCGAGTGGGTAATGGAGGTCTGATCGTTCACACCATTACCCATCCCCTCTGTGTCATTTGCTGGAGTCAGGAGCTAAGCTGGAGCCTGAACCCAGCTACTTCAGCCTGGGATGCGGACATCCCAAAGAGCATCTAAATGCCTGCCCCTCACCAAATATCTAAAGGAAAGTTTGGCTGTAGCTTGAGAGGACTTAAAGGAAATGATCAGTTACCAAGAAGATAAAGATAAGGAGAAGGTTAGGGAATGGTAGATGTTCTTTGGCATTATAAAGGGCATCAAAAATATCACTACAGCCTCTGAGGATCTGCCAAAACCAGCCAGGGGAAAACCTACTGCTCACAGGCATGCTATGAGCTAAGGGACGCTAAGAGAAAGGCAGAGTGACAGCAATGCATATTCTGGGAATCTGTCTCCTAGGTAAATGCAATGACTTAGTGAGACCTCCGAAGCCGTGGAGGCATCCCCATGCTGAGAATACACTTGAGCCCGGCAAACCAGCGAAATCTTTGCCATTTCAGCCTTTTCTTCCCTTCCCTCCCCAGTATCTGAAATGAAAAATAACAGGAAAGAGATCTATAGCTCCTGATCTGATTATGACACCCACCCTTAGGAAGGAGAAGTAGCCAGTTGTGCTTTTAAATTCGACTACTTTCTCCATTTGATATCATAACTGCTGTTTTTTTTTTTTTATTTTTTTTTTTTTGACAGGCAGAGTGGACAGTGAGAGAGAGAGACAGAGAGAAAGGTCTTCCTTTGCCGTTGGTTCACCCTCCAATGGCCGCCACGGCCGGCGCGCTGCGGCCAGCGCACCGCGCTGATCCGATGGCAGGAGCCAGGAGCCAGGTGCTTTTCCTGGTCTCCCATGGGGTGCAGGGCCCAAGCACCTGGGCCATCCTCCACTGCACTCCCTGGCCACAGCAGAGAGCTGGCCTGGAAGAGGGGCAACCGGGACAGAATCCGGCACCCCGACCGGGACTAGAACCCGGTGTGCCGGCGCCGCTAGGCGGAGGATTAGCCTAGTGAGCCGCGGCGCCGGCCCCATAACTGCTGTTTTATTCGGCCATTCACAGTACTCGTCTAGAGAGGAGGGCCCCTGGGAGTAGCAGTCTTCTATTCGCTCAGTACAAGTGTATTGTCAGCCTCAGTCAAGGCTCAGAGTCTCAAGTTGGAACTAGAAGCGATGAGAAAATCAACTTGGTCTCCATAGAAAAGAAAACACGACCTCAGGTCTCCAAGGCTGATCTACAAACTTGAGGGGCTAGAGAAAACTGGGAGGAGAAGGAAGAGTCTATATGGCTGGTAGCAAAGAATGACTTCAAGACAAGATGTGCCCAACAAAGATATTTTTAAAATAAAACACCCTGGGGCCGGTGCTGTGGTACAGCAGGTTAAAGCCCTGGCCTGAGGCGCCGGCATCCCAAATGGGCACCAGTTCTAGTCCTGGCTGCTCCTGTTCTGATCCAGCTCTCTGCTATGGTGTGGGAAAGCAGAAGATGGCCCAAGTCCTTGGGCCCCTGCACCCACGTTGGAGGCCGGGAGGAGGCTTCTGGCTCCTGGTTTCGGGTCAGCGCAGCTCCAGCTGTTGTGGCTATCTGGATGGAAGACTCTCTCTCTGTCTCTACCTCTCTCTGTAACTCTTTCAAGTAAATAAAATGCATCTTTAAAAAATAAATAAATAAATAATAAAATATTCTGAGGTTCTGTAACGGAAACTGCTTCTCCATGTTTTCTACAAAATAGTCAGTAAACAGAGACTTGTATAGTCGGACAATTGGCAAAATCCATTTTTAAAGAGATAAGGCATAGAGGGTAAGGTACAGAGAAGCCACTAAACCAAAGAGAAGGGGCATCTCAAACACAACGGAAGCTCCTGCTGGAATAGGAGTGGAGCCTTCCCAGCGAACACAGGGAAATGAGAGCTCCTGAGAAAGCAGAGGCTTTCTGTAGCTGGTATTTGGCATACCTGTGAACACACGGCATATTTATTTAGGGATACACACATACATTTCTATTTGAAAGGTGAAATTTCAGAAAAAAAAAAGGTCTCATATAACTTGCTTAAAACGACACTTACTGTGTTTTGGGAAAAATTAATCTCATGCTTTTGTTCCTGAATGTGTCTCTGTTATTTTTATTTTGTGACAATCAAGAACTTACATAATCATGTCGGCCAGGAGCAAAAAAATGGGCAGACAAAGCTCATAGCTGGCAACATCGGGTTTAGAATCTGGGAAACTTGGTTTCGGATCCTAACTCAGACATAAGATCCTTCATTTCTCTCAGTGTTTCCTCATCAGTAAGTCATGAGACCATTTCCCTCCTAGATATCAAGAGTAAAATCCTGTGTGTATGTATCTGACCTGAGCGGTGGCCCAACAGACAGACAAACAGCCTTGATTACTGAAACAAAATGGCCCAGAAAATTCTCTTCCAAAGCCAACTTTCAGAAAACCTTGTATTGAAACTGTATTCCTAGTGCCTCATTCCTCCCACCCCCCCAGCGATCGTCTCCTAGCACTCAATATATTTTCATACCCTGTGTTACAGACTTTGCTCAGGTGCTCCAAAGTTGGTTGTTTTTCTAGTGCACAAACAAACCCTGCACATAAAGCCTATGATGCATCAGCATATCTCAGTTACGCCCTTCATCCCACCCCCCAGCAACTGTCTCAATGTTAACTTAATGTCATTCATCTACTTGCGGCGTTATTGAAAACGGAGACTTAATTAAAATGGCCCAGCATCACCTGGCTCACAGAGAGTGCCACATGCAATAATCCCTAATAAAGTGTATACTTTGGCTCCTACCTACAATTGAATTTCTGAAGCCAGAAATATCAGTGGATTTATAATGGTGTGTGAGTATTAGGTAGGGATAGATTGGTACCACTAATGAAGAGCAACTTTCTCAGGAGGAATATCATAGCAATGCATAATTGTTTCTAGGCTACATAGACTGAACGTGTAAATGAACACTCAGGGTAGGGGTTAAAATCCAACTTCTAGTGTGAACTATGAAATGCATGACTTGTGCTACAACTGGGTTTCATTTCTGTTCTGTAATATATGAATATTTTATCTTTTTACGGTATTTCATTTTATTCTCTTCTGTTTCCACCTCCTGGCTCTTTTATATTTTTTATTTATTTGAGAGGCCCAGCAACAGAGAGAAAGAGAGAGCTTCCACCTGCTGGTTCATTTCCCCAAACGACTGCCATTACCAGTGGCCAGAGCTGAGAGCCAGGAACTCAACCCAGGCCACCAGTGTGGTCCAATCACTTGAGCCATCACCTCGGCCTCCCAAGGTCTATGTTAGCAGGAAACTTAGGTACTCCAGTGTGGCCGGTGGGTGTTTGAACCACTAGGCAACCCGCCCTTCCTTCTCCCACTCTTTCATTCAGTAATTTGAAATGTTTTCTAACACAAGAAAGTTTTCAAGCTGTGCACATTGGAGGGTGGGTCAGAGTCCCAGGCACTCTGCTTCCCATGTAGCTCCCTGTTAATGTGCCTGGGAAGCCTTGGATGATGGCCCAAGTCCTTGATTCCTACCACCCACCGGGGAGACCCAGATGGAGCTTCTGGCTCCTGGTTTCAGCCTGGCCCAGCCCTAGCGGTTGTGGCCATCTCGGGGAGTGAACCAGCCGATGGAAGATCCCTCTCTCTTTCTCCCTCCGTGCCTTTCACCTAAGTAAGTTAACAAGTAAATAAATAAATCCTTTGAGAGAAGAATTCGGTGCCCTGCTTCAATTATTGAAACAAACACTTTTCAAAACTGGTGCAACCCACGTTCAGACATGCATCTGACAGAACTCCTGAGAGCCCCTCCCTGCTGAGTCAACTCCAGAGCCTTAAAGCCCCCAGGTAGGTGTCTCTCCTTTTCTGTGCTTTTGTAATGGTTTGGCCAGAGACACCCAAGCATCCTTGAATGTTCTAAGGTACCTTTCATGTGGCCATTCATTCCAGCAGAGAGCGGGAAGGGCGATAGTATTTCTCCAGCACCGGGTAATCGGCGTGCCAGGTGCTTCATATACCTTCACTTTGACCCCCACTGTGGCCTTTGTGAGCGAGGGATTAGCATTCCAGTGGGCACATGTGGAATCTGAACCTCAAAGACCTTAAGATACTGGCCAAAGTTCACAGCAGAGAGCCTCCACAGGCCACGGTCAGGCTGCGGCACACGCTAGGACGCCCGCGTGGGCAGTGGCGGCTGTGGGGAGGGCTACCTCCCTTCCTGCTGTACGTCCTGGACGTGGCTCCGGCTGAGTCAAACCCCAGATCTGGCTGACGCTCTCTCTGCCGTTCCAGGCTGCTTCCCAAGAGCTACTAGATTCACCCAGGACATCAGGCAGCGCCCGGTCTGAAAAACTCTCCCCAGCAAGAGCCGTGGCCATTGCAGCCATCTGTGTCATGTGCTGCCCTCGTTCTAACTGCAAACATGGCAACCACAGAACACAAAGAATGGGCTTGCTCAGGAATAGGAGCTCTCCAGCAACCTGGTTTGATATTTCCTGTACAGCTTCAGCTCCCCTGGGTTTCCACCCTCTGGCTCTTAGACAGGAAGTGCGCCTTGGGCTCTCTGGGTCTCTGGTCTGCTGGCCCACATGGCAGATTTGGGGCTGCCAGCCTCCGTAAGTGTGCGAGCCAATTCCTTATAATCAGTCTCAAAGGAAATGTGTTATAAGAAATTGGCTCATTCTTTTGGGCTGGTTTCCCTGTAGAATCCTGACTAATGCACACAGCAACGCCCGCCCTCACTGATACGCTTGGCCTTTCCCCCTGAGCAATCTTTCTCTACCTCCTGAAGCCACTGCATCCTGGCTAGTGTGGAACCCAGGCCCCTCAGGGCCCCACTGGCTCCTGCCCTGAGCTCTTCTCCCTGATGGGGAGACAGAACCCTCAGTCGGTCCCTTGGCCCTAAAATATCCTGCCTGGAACCATCCATTTTCCTTCATTCCTGTAGGTCCCTGCTGTCCTATCACCCTGGTGACTTTGGCCAGCTGCCTCCAGCTATGGGAAGGTTAGAAGCCGATGAAGGACTTGCGGTCCCCCTTAGTCTCAGTTGCTGCAAAACCTGTTCTGAAGAATTTTAGGCCGGTTTTGCTCTTGTTTTTCTGTTGTGTTGGTCACCCTACTGTAGACTCCTACTCTTTCTGGCTTTCCCTTATCAAGAGCCTTATCCTCCCATAAGGGATGCAGGGAGGAGCCAAGGGTCAACTGGGCAGGTGCCACATGCCCTGGTCATAGGCTTTCTCTCTTCCCCGCTCTGGAGAGGAACACCGGTGCCCATGAGCTCACAGAGTGCTTACTTCCATTTAAAGCTGGGCTGTGGCCCCCATTGTTCAAAGTGTGGATCACACTGGGAACGAGGATCCCGGCTTCCAGCAGCACCCTTGTGGGACCAGCACACGCACGAGTTGAGCAAGGCACACAGTTTGCCCGGCCCCCTGCCCTTATCTTGTCAGAGTAACATTCCCTCCGCTCCGTCTCTCCTGCAGTGTCACACAACAGGCCACAAACATCTGATCCAGCAACCATCAGGGCAGCAAGGGGGGACCGAGGTTGGCAAAGGAAGCCTCCCTGCTCCACACTTGGGCATCCACGTGCTGGGCACTGGGTCCCCTGGCCGTGACTTCCCAGAGCCATGTCATTCACTGACAGCTGGAGTCTCCAAGGACGTCATGCATAGCCATGGACTATGTTAAGTGCAGCTCATTAACACAGCACGACCTCTGTGGGAGACAGTAGGACAGCTCCTCGCCGAATGAAACGTGGAAATACCATATGATTCAGCATCACCACTTCTAGGAACATACCCAAAAGAATTGAAAAGTTGGGCCTTGAGCAGGTATCAGTCCACCTGTACATGTAAAGCAGAACTACTATTCACAATGGTCAAAAGTAGAAGCAAATCAAATACCCATTGGTTGATGAATGGCTGAACGAAATGTAGCATATACATAAAAGGCATTATTCAGCGTTGGTAAGAAGGAAATTCTGGCACACACTACAGCATGGATGAACCTTGAAAGCATTTCCCTAAATGAAACAACACAGTCACAAAAGGACCAATATGAGTACTGCGTGATTCCATTTATATGAGGTACCCAAAATAGGCAAGTTCGTGGACACACAAGTAGAAGAAGGGTTATGGGGGCTGGATGAAGGGGAAAATTGAAACTTAGGACTTAACGGATAAAGAATTTTAGTTTGGGATGTTGCAAAACTTTTATAGGGTGATAGTGACGGTGATGGTGACCCAGCAATGTGAATATATTCAATGCCACTGAACTGCTCCTGCAAAAAGGGTTAAGATGGGGGCTGGCATTGTGGCATAATGGGTTAATCAGCTGCCTACAATGCTGGCTTCCTATATGGGTGCTGGTTCGAGTCCCAGCTGCTCTGCTTCCAATCCAGCTCTCTGTTAATGCACCTGGGAACACAGTGGAGGACGGCCCAAGTGCTTGGGAATCTGCTACCAGCATGGGAAACTTGGAGGAGGCTCCTGGCTTTGACCCAGCCCAGCCCTGGCCATTGAAACCAATTGAGGGGTAAATCAGCAGATAGAAGATCTCTCTATCTCCCCCCATTCCCAATGAGAACTCTGCCTTTCAAGTAAATAAAATAAATCTTTTTTTAAAAAAGGGTTGTGATAGACAATTTTATGTTCTATATATTGAAAAGTTAACAAGGGTCCAGTGAGCCATTAGGGGAAGAAACAGCATATGACGATGTGGGCATCGGCCCCGCTGCAGCTTCCTCAGGTGCGCCATCCCCCATCATGCCCTCTGCCCCACCCTTAACCCTGCACAATCAAATCATTCAGGAGTTAGGATGACACTCACCATGTGTTGCAAGTGGTGTGGTCAGCATAAAGCAGCAGCCCCTCCTCCACGGTCTCAGCGGTAGAAATTCAACCACCTGGGGTAGTAGTTTGGTGCAGCGGCTAAGATGCCTGCATCCCATTCGGGCTCCACTTCCAGTTCCAGCTTCCTGCTAAGGTGCACCTTGGGCGGCAGCCGGGGACGACTCAGGTGTTCGGACTCCTACCACTCATGTGGGAGACCTGGGCTGAGTTCCTGGCTTCTGGACAGTTGGGGAGTGGACCAGCAGATGGGAGGACTCCCCCTCTCTCTGTCCTTCCAATAAACAAAGTTTTCAAGCATGTCAATGGCTTACGATCGCAATGCAAAGTTACATCTTCAACACCGCCCTTTGTAAAAGATGAAGCTCCTTAAAGAGGTCTGGTTCCTTCTCAGCTCTCCAGAGTTCGCTTTTAGCTTCTTACCCACTCACTGCCAACTTTATTTCCTGCTTAGAACCTGTTCTTTGCCTCCCCCTTGTTAGTCAGCATTCACATCCTTCAATGCGCAGCCCAACTGTCACTTCCTCAGGAAACATTTCCTAAGCTCAGATCAAGTCACATTCCCTTATTACATCACCATCTCCATCTGGGTGTCCCCGAAGTCTTATGCTAAGGGATTCATGTTCACGGGTAAAGGATAAAGGGAGGAAACAACAATTATGGTATCTGCAGGCCGTGCCTTTGGGAAGTAGTGGATTGGATTGGGTTGCTGGGGTGGAGTCCAAGATCCAATGATGGTGACTTTACAAGGAGAGATCCCCACAGACATGGTAACTGGGCCCCCAGCTTCCTCTACCTCCCTGGCTGGCTACGCGATCCTTCTTCCCCCTGCCTCCTGCCGTCCACTGTCCTCCTCACCCACCGTACCATGAGGCTGCTTGGTCTCAGACTGCTGGAAACTCCAAAACCATGAGCCAAAGTAGACCTTCCTTCCTAAGCAGTTTCCCTTAGGCATTTGTGATATTGGGAAAGAGCTAATACACACATGCTCCGGAAGCATCCCATCCTTCCCCGGAAGCACTTATATCTACTTACTTATTCGGATTATATTACTTGCTTACTCCTCTGTCTCCCCATCGGATAAATTCCTGAATAGTGACCCTCTCTAGCTTCTCTCACAACTGAATCCTGAGTGCACAGAGGGCCTGGTATAGAGGACTTTAATCACTGTTTGCTACCGGGTGACTGAATGAACAGAAAAATAGCTCATTTTAAGGTCTTTCTCCAGCATGGAAGTAAGAAACGCTGGGACCAGCTTGTCTAAAGCCGCAGTCTTCTATGTAGGACAGATTAAGATTTCTCTGAAGAGAGGGATGCAATAAATTTCAGATGGACACCAAAAGGAAAGCTATTTAAGGTAGGGGCTCATTTAATCACACCAGAGAGTCCATGTCCATTTTTTCCATTAGGAGCACAATTTGCAAGGAGAATGACACTTCTTTTAATTTTCTCACACTGCTAGTCACTGATCTGCATTCAGCTCTTCAGAGGAAATGCCATTGAATTCAGGAGAAGCATATTTAACCTGCATGCCATTCCAAGATCGCAGCAAAGCTTAGCTCCCGCACACTCTGCCAGTGCCCTTGCTAAGTAGTTACGTTAAACACTTAAATGTATAATTTTCTGCAAGCGCTCTCGGTAAAAACATTCTTTCTCCTTTTTCACGTCTTCCAGCAAACCTCATTATACTTCTTGCGACCCTGTGGGCATCTCATTTTCTTTTGGCTTGTTTGCAAGTTTTAAAATATTAACTCCATCTCCCGCCTCAGGAAGGGTTGCTTGGCTACTACTTTACATTTTTAGAGTGTGACTGCTTTCACTTCTCCATCACTACCTTGAATAAAGGAATTCAGTGCATTTTCATAGAAGCCAGACATAATTAAGATCTCTTATCTTTACTAAGTATGGTAATGGTTCTCATTCAGAAGACGCAGCAAAAGCTACATGAGAGAATATGTATCATTTTGTATAATGTTGGAGCCAAATTAAAATACGGTCAACCAGTGTCAGTCCCCACAGGGCTGGGGAAAGGTGTTGCCATCCAGCTTTGAGGGAAAGTAGGAACGAAGCAGAGTAAAACAGCAGCAAGGGTGGCCAAGCGACAGGCAGCAGCAGCAGTCACCATCTGTGTGTTATCTAGGAAAGGAAAATGCAGCACGGCGACAGCGTGGGAGCGCACTGAGGCCTGTGACAGTGACCTGCTGAATAACTGTAAGAACGCGCGTCAGCGAGGCTTGTTGTGTCGGCTGGCAAATCCCAGGCATTGCCACTGTCTCCGGGTGGAAGGTATAACACGGTGACAAAGCAGCTCTCCTGCTCCCGAGGACCTTGAGATACCATAGAAATGAACACAGAAAGGCTTTTGCTGCTTTAGCACTTTTTCAAAGTGGGCTTTAATTGTGGGCTGTTAAACGGGATAGCAATAGAACCTCTTGGAGCTTTTGATAGGTTAATGGTACTGGGAATCACTTCTAAGAATGCAGTGTGTTGCGCAGAGGCTCCCAAACTTATTTGAAGATACCATCTTGGTTTTTTGTTTTTTTTTGTGTGTGTTCTAGTTGTGTTTTTGGTTTTTTTGTTTGTTTGTTTGTTTTAGGAATAACAGGGGCACTCATGAGACTTGTAAAGCCTAAAACATACTCTAGGAAATGCTGACATTAAAAAATAGTGGCATGTCTGGAATTGAAAGAGTTTTGGAAATGTCTTCATCAAATATCTACTACGTGCTACAACCGCCAAGAAGCAGGGTCCCACACCAGGCAGCTCTAAAATCCACCTATTCATAGAAGACATATTCCTAATAGCAAAGAAGGGGAAAGAAACAATTAATTGTTCCTCAACTGGTGAATGGAGAAATACTATGCAGTATTACCCACACAGTGGAATATTACTCAGCCGCATGTCAGAGACATGAACACAGGTGTAAGCTGTAACGTGGGTGAACCTTGAAAACACTGTGCCGAGAGAAAGCAGGCACAAAAAAAGGGCTTCACGCTGGATGGTTCCCTTTCCATGAAGCATCCAGAGCCAAGGCACTGAGGCAGAAAGCAGGACAGTGGTCGCCAGGCGCTGGGAGGGGAGGACAGCAAGGAATGACCACCACAGGGTACGGAGAATGTTCTGGAGTTAGTGATGACAGTCCCACAGCTTTGAAAGTCCCAAAGCCTCTGGACTGCGCACTCTAAAAAGGTGAGTTTTGCAGTGTTTAGATTTCGTTTCAATTCCTGAAAAATCCAGGACCCTCCCAAACTATAGGAATTGAAAACATCACAAGCCATTTCTTGTCAACAATTATATTTAATGAAGATACCAGATGATATTTACAGAAGATATACATACATACAATTTCTACACATTAGATGTCGTCTAATTGTGAAAACAGGAAAAAATGTACTCCAAAATTATCAACTAAACAAAATAAATAAAAAGCAGTTATTTGGCACAGTATCTATTATGTAGCAAATAAATAACTCTATACCGTTGATTGAATGAAGTATTTACAATCTATTTGAAAGTGCAAAACAATTGTTGAAAATTAAGATATTTGTAATAACCTTTAAGTCCAGAAAATATGTTTTTGTTTTTCATCAGTAACAGGAAATTTGTAGTTGAAAGGTTTTTAATGCCCAGAAAACATTTCAATTTTGAAAAACATTTTATGCATATTGTGCTCTTCTGAAATGTTATTTTCTATCTTAACGCTGGCAATTTTAAGAACCTTGGCATTTCTGTGTGGAATTTTTATGCAGGTGATCCTGATTGGTAAATTCTAAAAAGTGACATTGTAAACATAAATATTTTTCTACATATCTTTCAGAAATTACAGACCAGCCCTCTCTAAAGTACATAAATAGCCACAATGTTTTATTCCAAAGTACATAAATAGCCACAAGGTTCTATTCCTTCAGAGAGAAGACTATGAAGATGGAAGAACACAATCTACAATTTGGATTTGTACTGAGTCCTCAAGACCTTCCCCAAACCCCTCGCTCCAATTCAAGTTGTTGAGGTCAAAACTACAGAACTACATCCCCACCAAGGTATCCAAATCCATCCCATGTGCAGCGTATCTCATCCTACAAATATTCTCAGAAAGAATGGCAGGGCCTTGAGATTTCTCCTGATAATGATATTTCGCCCATCTTAAGGTCTCAGCACAGAAGATGACACAACCAGAAATGAACTAGGGTGACCGCACACTGGGGGCTCCTAGGGTAGAGGGTAAGCGTTACACACGTCAAGTCATTTCTTCTCTCTTCACACGGGGATCAACAGAACGCAGCCCTGAGGTTTCTCAGGACACGTCACTCACTCTGTGGCATCCTCACTGGTGGCGCAGTCAGCCGTGTAGCATCAGTGGCATTTTGGAAAGAGTGTGGACTGGAGACAGACCATCTCGCCTATGGCCGACGAGGCTCTAATCTGTGTGACATCTGTGATAAAGTTCTCTGGTTGTCAATCACATTTAATTGCCGCACATAACTCCGGACATCCTGATGGTTCTTATTAGCTTGAGCTGCATCGAGATCTGAATAAAGTGGAGAGGGGAGGATTGGCATTGCAGAATACATGCATGTAAAATCCAGCTTTATTTTCTCCGATTACTTATTCCACTTGTCATAGATCCCTGGGTTCCACCAAGCCCCTTCAGCACACCACATGCATTGAAATGTCCCCACTAGGTCGTTCCATTTCCTCCCTCTACCCTCCGATTCTCTTTTCTTCCCTGGAATCACCTCATTTGATCATTTTCCTTTGTATTGCATGTTGTAACAACAACAATAAAAAAAAAAAGGCACCAAATTAAAAAAAGAGAGCATCTGTCAAATAGCCCCTGGTTATAGACTAAAAATTTGCCCCTTACCATCCCAGCTCTGAGTTTTATGCTCTGTGTCTCTGCCTCCTTTGATCCAGGGGAGGACTAATGTCCAGACACAGTTTTCACTAGCTCCTTGCAAAGCCTTAACACCCGGCCCGAGAGAAGCAAGTGCCTGAGACCACAAGGTCCTGACTCCCTTCTTTCCTTGCGCACACACACAGCCACACGGCATTACCAGGTAGACACGTTCTTAGAGCTGCCCACATTCACAGAGAATCCCAACTTGTGTCCTGCTGTTACAACTTCTGCGAGACCTTCGGGTTGCTGATGCTGCTGAAAACCTAGTCAAGTGCTCAGATCTGAGGCGGACCTCAGGTATGTGTGCACCGAGCTGTCACAGAGGCTGATTTCAAAGCAGAATCTATCACCTGCACGTGGGCTGCTACACATGATGGAGAAAGGACATATTTGATAGTGGTAACTAGACACACGGGTCTCTCGGGAAGCGACTGCTTATTTTCCACACGGTACCATCTTGTGGCAATCTGTGCGAGAGTTGCCAGAGCTTTCTAATTTGGTTAGAGATGGGAAATCTCGATTTCTTTCCTGGGGATTCTTCCAATTTTCAAATGGTGATATTATTCCAAAATAAAAGGGAACAATGGTCAGTTTGGACCCAATACTCTTTCTGTGGTCTGTGGGCCACTTCCATCCTCTGGATCTCTGGGATGGCATCTCTGGTCTACTTGGGGATATAGAGGGAGGCCCAGCCAGAGCTCTCTTCCTTAGCACTCAGATTTCCGTAGGACATTTGTGCTGGTTAGATCCACATCCCACTCCCAAAGACACTGAGGCCGCCATCTGCACACGGGGTGAGAGAGGGCAGCACTGCAGGTCTGAACACAGCCAAGCAGAGGGAAGACACAAAGGCCCCTTCTCGCGGTGAGAAGAGACTCATCAGTGTAATTATCACAGATAAATAATACGAGGGAGAGCTGAAGGATGTGCTGTGCTTAATTTCTCTGCTTCTCCCTGGCAGCGCCCTCCACATGTAGAATATACTCTAATTGCATTGCACCATTCCCGCCATGTGTAAGAATCTATTCCTATAGCGTTATCTATAGATTGTTGACTTCAGAGTCGAACAGCTGTTGTTTACCAGCAGTGACTGATAATTTCAACAAATGCAGCAAAGACTTCCAAAAACTTGTCTTCCTACTTCTCTAGGAGATGTGGGAGAATGTCGGGTTTGCTTCCAAAGAGGCCCATGGGCTCCAGACTATTCTATCACGGTTCTTGACCAGTTCCTGGAACTCGTTAAGAAACTTCTCAATGTTGTGAATGCTCTTAGGCACGCAAATGTGGCAAATAATTTTAGGAATTTTCTGGGTATGCCTGAAGGCCAAAGGATTCTAGTTTATAAACCCCTGTAGCTGACACCACTTATCTGTTCTCATCTCTGCTTGTTCAATGGTTTTATGATCGTGTCTTTAAACACACAGTAAATTACTGGACGAAAAGATGGGAGACTTGAACTCTGGCAGAATCCACGTAGGAATAGTCAATGACACGCAAGACTATTCTCATCTTGGAAGTCAGAGAAGGCACAATCATTTCCATTCATTTGTAAAAGGTCTACTCGTTTCCTAAATCATGATTATTTCTCCTAGCTTTCTTGCCTCTGGATATTCAAAAACGGAGATGTAGTAGTAGTTCTGGCATTCCATGTTAGCCAACCCTGGCTTTGGGCTAGCCCTGTGCAAGGAGGAGCTCTGATTAATAAAACAAAAACCATTTAGGCTTCTAGCATCATGTTCACTGCAGGGAATGGTCCAGGTAGCCGCACAGTCATGTCCGTGTCATTGTTTTGTGTTGCGTTAATGAGCGAAATTTCCTCAAGTGACTCACACAATGACATTAACAACTGTACCTGGTCTGCCTCCTCACTTTCAGACCCCACTGAGAGAGCAGCTCCACCCACAACCCCAAGTCCCAGCCCAGAGGAGACCGTGGCACTGGTCTCACAGGACCGTCTGATGCCGTGATGCAGCAGGTGAAAACAGCTAATTAGTAAAAATATTGCTATACGAAAGCACTACATCGTGCTAGCTCTTGGGATCTGTGTTCAGACCTTAAAAGAACACTTCAAGTTCACTTGGGAGTACCAGAGCTGTCATCTGAAATCCTGCTCTTGCCCTTACCAACGTGCCGAACACACAATGCACCCTCACAGGCCTCTGAGAGGCGGTAAATATTCTCTCTCCCGGTTTCTAAACTCAGGCCTGAGTCATCGAGAGCTGATGTGGGTTTCTCAACATGGAGCAGTGAGTCACGCAGATGCCTGGGCTGACGGAAGGCTTGCGGGCTGCCGTGCCCTACTTATCTCTAACCACACTGCAACAACTCAATTCTCTTTAATTCATTCATGACACACTATTCCTCCGGTTATTTTCTAGATCTGTGACAGCAAAACAAAGGGCGTCTGAACTCAAGGCCCCTGCTGGAATTCACTGCCCAGAGTGTGCCTGATACAACCACCCAGATCTCCATGCAGCACATCCGACTTACTGAAGGGTTGGCTCCTGTAGTACCTCACGGTTCTGGCAGTGTTTGCAATCATACGCTGAAAAGAATCAAGAAAAAAAGAAAGGCAGAAATACAAGTCAGCTTAGTGTATGTAATCCATAGAGGAAAATAAGCCATTATTTATTTCTGCAATACTTGTCCCATAAGAACAGCTTGTTCTGCAGTAGTGGCGCTCTGAAGGCGATGGTTGAGGGATAACCTGGTTAATGGCTTTGAAGAGGCACCCACACTCACAGGGACAAGGTGATGGCAGGGCAGGAATGCCGGCAGCCTAACTCTAATCTAATTGTCGGCTTGTTCTGAGGGACACAGCGAGCGTCTATTGTTCCAGTAGCCCTCCTGGAGGTCATGGTGAAGGTGTGGGGGAATTTAGAACTATCCTAGACTAGAGCAGGGTTAGCTATCAAGCTCCTTGCTGAAAGCAAATAGGACTCAGCAATGACATACTAGGTGGTATCGACCAAGTAGGAAGTCAAAATGTTCTACCTGTGAGTTTTTGCTACATGGTATGCGTTACTGACTTCTCTGCTCTTCCAGCAAAAGCGTGTGTTTTAATGTTAATCCTAATGGTCCATTCCCTTCCTGCTCCCCTTCTTTCTGATGACACTAAAACATGGACATTTTAGAAAACCAGAGAATACACAAAACATTAACAGCAAAGTAAACGTCACTTAGAATGTCACTTCATTATGTGCCTGAGTAACATTCATATTGTTGTACATTTCCTTCTAATATTTAGGAAATAAATATAGGAAGCTATATTTTTAAAAGATTGAAGTCACCCTATACATACATATTTCATTCCGAGTTGAATTTTCACAGTACAGTGTGACTATTTTCCATACCATTTGCATCTTAAACCATTTTAAACATTTATTTATTTGAGAGGTAGAGACCGAGAGAGCCAACTCCTATCCACTGGTCAGGCAGGGCCAGGCCAGAGCCAGGAGCCAGGGTTGCACACAAATCCAGGTTTTGCATGCAAGAACCCAATTATGCAAGCCATTCTTGTGGCCTCTCAGTGTCTGTATGTGTAGGAAGCTGGAGTAGGAGCCAGAGCTGGGTACCAAGTCCCAGCACCCTGATGCAGGCTGTGGGCATCTTAACCAGTTGGTGTCTTAGCACTAGGCCAAATGCCTGCCCCATGAGCTTGCATTCAAACAGGACAAACCATAATCGGTCTGACCCTTAATTTCTCCATTAAGTGACCTTCTTAATTTCTTTGTGAAGTTTTGGTGATCATAAAGATTTAACAGGGACTCTTCCATGCTGAACTCAATTAAAAATAAAGGAAAAGAGGAAAAATATTCCAAAGGACAGAAATAGAGGTCCCGAACTCCCTTGGAAACCACTGTTGGATCCCAAGCCCCAGCCCCATTGGTGAGCCAGGGGGGACGTCCCCTGCTCATGGTGCATTAACAGTAGCTGGGATTTGCATTGGGGCGGAGCTTTCAGCACATCTTTGCTGCTTAGATTCTCAAAGGGGACCCTGCACAGATAGCAGATTAGTGAGCACCCCAATTGCTAAGAGACTTCCCCGTCTCGGAGTGGCTGTGCCATTCCAGCCCCTGCTTCCTTCTTTTCCCGGACCCTTGGTTTGCCAAACTATAAGAGAATGACTTGGAGCAGGAAGACCATGGCCTTACACATGTAAACAGGTGAGTAGCACAATACTGCACTGGGTTCTGGATGCTGGCAAGCGCTAAGCGACCTGTGCCTGCGTGGGATAGCGTCTCTTGCACAAAGAGGTCATTGAAAAAGTTCCAACTTCACGTTCGTAAAAGATCGTCAAAACCAGCACGTCTCTGGATCAGCATGAGAAAAATATTACAAATCCCTCCAAGAAAGTGTAACATACAATGTATAATTAGCCTCTGATATATGGAGCCCTGAAATAAACAGTAGCTGTGATCATTTTCCTGCTAATTTACTTGAAGTTGTTTTTTCACTTCTCTAAAGGCTTTGCATCCGAAGGGCACCAGTATATTCCGTGTAGAATTATTGTAATTCTTCCGATATTGAATGGAGTGTAATTACCGAAAACCCCGGGGAGTGCTGCCAGTATGCCCTTCTGGAGAATAATAAAACAATTAGCAGGGGTCAGAAACCTCTTCCTATACCATTTTGTAGGGAGTAATTGTTCTGCTTTTTAGTTTTGAGAGCTAAAACATTTCATTCTGACTTTGGTTTTAGACTACTCTTTACAGCTATACTCTGAGGCTTCATAATTTTTAGCTCATTATGTAGTTTAAAATGTGAGAACAATTGTTTAAATCGGTAATTTCCAGCTCTGAAGTTCATTCTACCTTGCTAAGTCTTCGATTAATTTTAACAATGCTTTTAATTTTGACATATCCTTTTTAATTGTGCTCGAAGATAACTTCAGTTTAACTTCAAAATCCAAATCTGGCTTTACAAGGTCCATTCTTTGCCTTTGTGAGTTGCAGACAATAATGCTGAATGGTGTGAGCCTATGGAACTGCTGTATGAACCCGGCCAACACTGCTGGTCAGTGCACGGTCACACAGTGCTCTCACGGGGCCACAGAAGAGTTGGCCCCATACTCTAACTCCGGCTTCACTTGCATCCACTGAACCACATCGCACCCACACAAGAGTCTTCCCAGGGTTGCTGAAACAGACTCCGGAAGTCACCTCCTTGCACCACCTCCAGGAGCCGGATGCCCTCTGCAGCCTTTCCATTCGTAAGAGGCTCCCTTCCCGCTGTTGGAACGCACCCGGCAACGCAGCATTCATTGCCTGCACTGACAGCCCCTTCCATTTTTAGTTTACTCACTTCCAATTTTTATTTTCATTTTATTTGAAAGACAGAAAGACACAGACAGATCTTCCTTCTGCTGCTTTATTTGCCCACAACAGCCAAGGCTGGGCCAGGCTGAGGCCAGAGGTTCTACCTGGGTGTCCCCTGTGGGTGGCAGAGACCCAGGCAGTTGAGCCATCGCCTGCCGCCTCTGAGGGTGTGCGTTAGCAGGGAGCTGCATGGGAAGGAGGCAGCCAGGACTGGACTGGACCCAGGCACTCTGGCAGGGGATGCGGGCATCTCAATACCACAACCACTGCACCAAACACTCGGCCCTTCTTCTGTTTTTAGACATCGCTGACGATTGACTGAGTCCCCGTCTTTCTCCCCTTACTTCTCCCTCCTTGATCCTAGCTCTGAGCTCTGGCACCGCGTTGAGTTCCTCTCTAACAGGAGAGTTCTTCGAAGACTTGAAGACAACCCTTAGGGGTGTTTCCCTAGCCCCAGGCTTTCCTCATTCAGCCTTAACAGGCTTGATTTCCTCTGAACGGTCCATAGCACAATGCCCTGGACTGACCAAAGCGCAGATTGCAGTAAACGCTCCCTCTTCCTTGATCCATCTAGAGATGCTGTACACTGTATATTACATGCACAGCTTTAAGAAATCATGTTACCTCGCTGTGCAGACTTGGCATCCTGCTCTGTCAACATGCAATTGATTTTGAGGGTGAGCGTGGCAGATTTCGCATTTCTCTCCACTAAAATATGTTCCATTGGAGTCTATCTTTCTGCAGACTCAAGCCTCACGTGTGATTTTTTTTATGGCCGGTGGCTGTTGACTCATTGGAGTTCAAGGTTGGCAGAAACTAAGGTGAAAGACACAGAGGCTTCATTATCCAACTGCCACAGTAGGGCTGAAGCCAAAAGTGATGGTTCAGGTGTGGGAGTCTTGCCAGACCTGCCTGGAGCAGGCTGGGCAACTCTGTGTACAGCCAGGTCGGGAGCCCGGGGGGCAAGGCTGATTACTCCACAGAGAACCTCTCATCTTCTTCTTCCATGTTAGCCAACCCGAGGTTGATGACGCATGCCCATCAGCAACTGGCTCATTAAGACAGCAGTCGGTAACGCAGGGGTTAAACACGAGGCCAGCCTGCTTCTTCAGATGCGTGGAGGACACACTGAACCCCCTGGCCATATCTCAACTGGCTTTTCTTAGGACTAATTCCCAGCGTAGCTCTTCAGCGCTTGCTGGCAAGCCTGAATGCATTTACAGTTCCCAACCCTTGGGGCTGAGGGACAGGCAAACCCGAGAGCCAAGGCCAGCTCCTTCCTAGGGCGTGGGTTGCACAGTGACCATGTCCAAGGATGCTGTCCAGAGGAAGGGATGACCATATGTGTGGGGGAGCCTGGCACAGGCCAGAGGCTCCTGGGCTACAGTCCCCAACACAAATGTCCCCCACACTTCAACAGAGCTGAGGCCACATGAACCTGGCAAGCACCACCTCGCCAGCGGGCCGTTCTAGGACACAGCCCCTCCCGCGGGGACCCTCACTGCCTCCCGCAGTGCCCGGAGCCTTTACAGCTGCGCTCGGCTTTTCTGGTCAGTTCTGCCCTGATGCTTGCGCTCTCCATCCAGGCTGCCTGCAGCTCCCCTGTTGCCCAAGAGGGGCAGACTCCCATGTCTGGGTTTCATGTCCGGACCGGCAGGCCCTGCGGGCACTGCCACCTCCCACTGTTCCATCCGGGGCCTCCCACTCCCGGGCACCTGCTCTTCCAGGCCACTCTGGCTCTCTGCTGCGGTGCTCTGGGGAGGCCCTGCTCGGAGGCTCCCGCCTCCCTGACTGCAGGCCTCTTCTATCTGCCTGCCCAGGGCAGTCTGTGTCTTGCTCCTATCCTCCCTTTAAGAGCACCCTTGCTCTTACAGTGTGCCAGCTTGCTTTGCCTCTTCTTATATTCTGCCCTTACCTATTTGGTTCTCTCCCATCTCCATGCCTGTTAAATATAGGCTCTGAGCCATTCATCCTGGCTTAGCACATGTCAAACCACATGGCTATCATCAGATTCTCTCACTCGGGTTGCCACATTTTTGGAACAATTTTTTTTTTTTCTGCAACAATTTTCTGAAATACAACAGTCCTTCAGAAAGGTACTTGCTGGGAAATGGAATTTAAGAGATAAGCTTATTAGGCTGCAAAAAGTTTTAAAATCCATGCATTTTTTTGTAGGACACATTTCCTGTGAACCTTTTTAAGAACCCGCATCTGTGTGGATTTCAAAACTTCTTACATCAAAATAAAGTTTCTTTTTTAATTCCACTTTGCAGGAACTTTAGGAGCTCTTGTCTGTAGCCTCTCAGGCACAGAGATTGTGCCCATGAGAGCAACTGAGAGCAACTGCAGACCACAGGGATCTGGGTGCCGGACCAGCCTCCGCTGCGCGTGTCCCCGAGCAGGAAGCCGGAGTCCCCGGTCCCCACGGTGAACCTGCAACACCCAAGTGTACACAGGGGTGACACTCGTGATGCCTGCAGCCTACATTACACATGACCCATGGGAGTTGCAGGCCAGGCACATGTGCAGGCACACTTCGATCCTGGGCTCCTGTCTTTCCTGGGGGGAAGGGCGGGCAGATTCTGACTGGGAGGAGGGGAGACAGACAACCCGTTAGAACACAGGGTCAGTGCGCTCCCTTCCTGTCGGGTGGCAGTTATGTCCAATGCACTGGGTCAGGTGCTTCATCACCTCTCCTAATAAGACAGGAAACACTTCTGGATTCCGTCTCTATTACATAAAATCCTTTAAAAATACCTGAGTGCCCTGTCCTACTTCACTAAGTCCAACCCTGGAATATAATTGGGTTATTCTCTTATTCGACAAGGATTTCTCGCATAGTTGCAATGTGTCAGACACCTTTATGGGTTCTGGAGAATCATCAGTGGAGAAAACAGGGCGCTGACAGGCAGACAGACTGTGAAAGGGCAAGTCAGGCTCATCTCACATTGTGGGGCCAGCTGTCAAGGCAGAGAGTGCTGGGCCGGGGGCAGGGGTGGAAGAGTGAGGCTGGAGGGGTGGTCAAGGAGGACTACCTGGGGGAGGGAATGAATGATGAGAAGGAGCCAGACAGGTGCAGACGAGGGGAAAAACATTTCAGGCAAGACTAACAGCTAGTGCAAAGGGCCTGTGGCAGAACAGATGTCACCAACGTGGACTGAGCACGAAGAGGCAACATGACATGAGGCTCGTGGGTACTGAGGGTGCAAAGTCTGCATTTTATTCTTTCATGCTATTAGTGCTAACGCAGCTTTGGTTCCCACTGGCACATCTGCAGGAAGTTCCCTCCCCTGTGTTTCACTTTTCGACATCTCATTTCTGATTCTTATGATCTAGTTGCTGTCCCTTCTGTTGATTTTTTTTGACTTTTAGCATTTCATACGTTTACATCTTACCTCCTCCAATGCACGTAATCCCCTAAAGGCCAAGGACTAGTTCCTAGAGATCTTTATATTTCCTAGTAAAATCTTTTGCCTGAACACACACGACACATGTTCCTCTGAAGCATACTCATTGGAAAATGTGCATTTAACCTGGTCTGCAAAATCTCTATAAAGAAACAAAATCTCAAAGGACTCCCGTTAGCTTCCCTTTGTGTTGGAGGCGCCTGGCAATCGGTGGCTTTGAACCTTCAGGTTTTGACTTAGAGATTTGTTTTTCTCCAGCTGGAGATAACAAGTCCGGTGCACTCTCCGTGAATCTTGTACTAATATTATTGGCAATAGAAAACCTATTGCTGCTAATTGTGTAATGACATGCTTAGTGATACAAAAATAAAGGGATTTAAAAACATTTCCTTAGCGAATTAGCGTCTGTTAATGTTTCCAGATGTTTGCTCCATGCTTCTCAGTCCAAATAAAATGACTACCTTAAAAATCATATTCATAAATAAATCTACCTAAATATGGATATGTCTGAAAACAGAACCAGCTTCCTCACACACCAGCAACTGTGCCATCAGCATGCTTCCTGCAGCCTGGGAGAGCGGCAGCCGGCCAGCATATCATCCCCTAATCCGGGGCTGGTCTATCTCCTCGATGTTATAAATATTCATGCATGCCATGGAGAGAGACGAAGGGCTCGATTCAAACATTTTTTTGAATACTCCTTTATGTCGCCCCCAGATGAAAGAATGTCGGCCTTTTTATTTTTTTGCATAAGGATCAGAATGTGGATTCTTTTGTTCATACCCAGAAATCCTGAAAACTAATATACAACAAATTCTCTAATCCGCATTTCATACCCCAAGTGTGAAGAAGCTCAAAA
Organism: Oryctolagus cuniculus; assembly: GCF_964237555.1. Classification (NCBI taxonomy): domain Eukaryota; kingdom Metazoa; phylum Chordata; class Mammalia; order Lagomorpha; family Leporidae; genus Oryctolagus; species Oryctolagus cuniculus. Next base: position 68,076,737 of record NC_091434.1, read on the forward strand.
TAAAAATACTCGGGGTTGGCACGGTGATTTGCTGATTGTGCAATGCAGCCACCAAGAAAAGGCATCTGTGTTCCTGGCTACCCTGGTGACTTCTGCCCCAGGCAGGGACTCCTCTGGGGACACAGCCCACCAGCTCCACAGAAGCCTTCCACGCTGCTCTGCCCACCGCCTGGGCCTTGCCGGCGGGGGGGGGGGGGGGGGTAGGGGGGTGATGGGGAGACACAGCATTGAGACCTGCTTGAAAAGGAAGATGTGTCCTCCCCAAAGACCCAGCAGGAAGAGCAGCCGCTGCGGGTGACGGCAGGGAGATACCGCGGGGCTGAGCTGGCTTATTGGAAGAACATGTTGGGGAGTGGGCAACACGTGCCAGACGGACGGCAGCCAGGTTTAGAAAACATCACGCAGCCTTTGTGAAATGCCATTTCATTTTCCAGCCTCATCCAGCTGATGGAAAGGCGATTCTGAAATCCAACTTTCTCACGGTAAATACGACTTCCAAGGTTGTAAAAGCAAAGTACTAACAGCATTCCTTCAATACCTTTCCCTCCCTGTCTTTCAGAGTTATAAACCCCCCTAATTTTTAATGGGGCACATGGATACCCCAAAGAAGGGTGACATTTCCAAGCCTTCCTTTCATGTGACAAAGTTTCTCGACAATAAAATGGGAGGCAAGTGCTGAGTGCAACTTCTGCCCCACCCCCGAAGGGACGCAGTGTACCTCCACCTCCCTTTCCTTTCCCTGGGGGCTGGAATGGGGACGTGGGGGCTGCCATCTTAGGTCACATGGTTGGCAAAACAGCAAGAGAGCAGACGCCAGGAGCCACACCTGCCTGGACTTTCAAGGGAGAAAGACATGAACTCATCTTGCTTCACGCATCACAGAATTAGGCTTCCGTGACTGCAGCTGAAACGCTTTCTCAGCTATCCCCTTGCTTTTCAGCAAAAGTGGACTTTTCTTTCCTCATGGCTGGGCACAGAAGAATCTGCAGCTGAGGGCACGAAGTGCAGAACCAGGAGGGGGCGCTCTCCTGGTATCCTCTGGTGATCTCGGTGTTGAGTTTGCAGGTTACAGACGGGGGACATCACCACCCCAACATTGCGACGAGGCAAATTTTGGCCATCCCAGCCAACAGCTGAGTTTGCAGCCCTCGGCCCTTGCTGCTCTTGCTTGTTCTGTTTGGTTAACTATAGTGGTGGACAGTTCTGAAGCTCAGAACTTTTGGAAACTCTGACGCCTCCATCTCTGCACACGTGTGTATTTTACAGCTAAAAGGCTGGGGCATCCCCCTCTCAGTTTGCTTTTCTGCGTAACTGATCCAGAAGCTTCCTTACTCATTTGCTAAATGTTTCACTTCTGGAAAACATGTTTTCTTCTGAAGAAGCAGGGATAATGTTTAATTCTCTGTACTAATAGGTGAGCCAAAGTTTTTTTTTTGTTTTTTTTTTTGTTTTTTTTTTTACTTTGATCAAAAATTACTAAAGTGATGGAGTAACAGAGATGTTCACAGCCTGCCTTTGATGTGGGGAGGAAGCTGAGAAAACATCTGCCCTCTGGTCTAGAGTGTCCCTGATGAGTGTGCACCCACGTGCTGTTCCCTAAGCAGCTGAAGACCCGGGAACCTAGTGTCCAGGCTGGGCTTTGCAGTAAGCTCGTTCCCCAAGCTGAGCGGTGCTGATCCTCACAGGATTACCACGGGCTGTTTCACATTGCCCCGGAGTCACTTACATAGGCTCCAGTTCAAGAAATTGGAATGGTTCTCTGATAAGACTTCTGTAGCACTCTATGGCTATACACCACAGACCTACCAATAACTCAGAGAGAGATGGAGCGGGCGTGAGTCCCATTTTCTGTTGGGGAAGGCGACCCGCAGAGAAATTAAGGAATGGCTACAAAGTGATGCAACTGAGTAATGAGCCTCGTGCCTCCTGAATTCCAGGTCCTGGGCTTTTGCCACAGCATCAGAGGCACGTTGCTCATCCTAAGCTGGGGAAAATGCTCACCCACCCAGAGACAAAACACTACACCGCTCCATCCACCCGGGCTGCAGCCAGCGGATTTAGACGACAAGGGGCCATTCCTTTACCACGCAGTATGTAGCTAAAGAAAGGTTTTGCGTGACTTGTTTTATTGCTTGACAAAAGATAAGAAAATCAATTGCAAGGCAACTCACACCAGGCAACCCTGCCTCGTTTTCTGTTTTGTTTTCTTTTGCCACAGAGGGTGACTGGAAAGTAACCAATACTTGCATGCCAGGTCCACATCTGTTATTGTAAAACATTTTTTGTTGTTGTTGTTGCAAAGATGCCCAGGTTCCCTCTCTGAACTTGGGTGAACCTCACTGGGGTAAAGCCACACACATTTGGATGACTACTCCATAGTAAAGATCCGCTATGGAGTTGCCTTTGACCTCCATGCCCGCAAGCGGGTCTGGGCAGTTCACCATCTCAAAGGCAACCTGGGGCAGCCTGCCTCCACAAACCTCACAACACAACAACAACACGGAAGCCACTCTGCAACACTCGTGCATGTTAGCAACAGGCAGCCCAACATGGAAATACAGAGCTTCAAAGCTGCTGCTGGGAGCCCCAGCACAAAGGCTGCACAATTTCACAAAACAGAACTGACGGAATGCAACAGCGAGCTGACGGGGACTGAGTGTTTCGAAACTCCTTTTTGTGTAGCTACCTTTGTAACGTGGCAGCACCTATGGAAATTATTTCCTTTATTAGTACGAATGCAAATTTCATGTTAAAAAAACATTGTGGTTAAGGTTATAATACGGCACGTACCATTTTTTCAAAGTTTACTAGATTGTCAGTGAAAGTCTTGTTCCCCTCATGAGTAAATGTCATATCTGTAAAGAAATAAAAGCCACATTCTAATCACGAGCCGAAATATGTCACACTAAGAAAGCACAATAGCACCATTAGATTATGCTGCTAGATTTGCATAACACTGCAGATGGGGAAAAAAGCTGATAATAGTTCCTTTTATGTTAGGTGTTTAACTTTCTAAATCGCTTCACCTGAGATTAGTAAAATCTCTAAACTAACCCTCTGCTTTGCTAACTAGTCTTCCTAGTCCCGGATGCCCGCTCCTGCGCCCATCTTCCCGGCCCTTCCAGAACAGGCGGGGCTCAGGGGAGAGGGCAGGGCTGGCAGGATGGCATTGTTCTCCCGGGAGAGCTCTGGCCAGGTTCACTTTCCTCGGATTACCTTTAATGAGCAGAGGCATGAAGGGGATGAGAGGAGCCTCCAGCTTGGCCACCGTCAGCCTGTACGCCCTGTGGTTTCTCGAAGGATCCTTAGGAGAGAGACAAAGAGAAGTCGGGAGTCAGGGCCTAGTGACTCATGTGTGGCCCACCCTCCTCAACCCACGACCAGGTATTCCTGAGTCAACAAGTGCAGCTATGGACGAAACATAGACGGAACCAAAGGAAACCGAGGCGTGTCTTAAGACAGCTTCAGATTTGCCTCCGGAGGCCATGGGGGAGAGGCTCCCTTTGATGCAACCCTGAGCTGTCAAAGCAACCTGCCCCAGGAGCTCCTGTTCGCCTGAAGCCCCAGCGCCTCCCTGGGAGGTTGGCTCACCCATTCTCTGCCCTGTCCAGCCAGACTGGTCCAACCTGCCCTCTGAAACCACCCTTCTCAGGACTGCTAGCAGTCCTGCTTGCTGGGTTTGTCTGTGGACACCTCCCAGCAAATGGGGAGAGACCATTTTTGGCAAACCAAGGGAGAGGCAGCTTCTGAGCCATCACGGACCTGAGCTGCAAGGAAGGGGCCCCATTACGCTGCTTTTCTTAGTTACACAAATTGACCTTATGCGGGACATCAGTCCTCCTTAAGTTAGTTCCTGTGGGGGCCATTCATTAGTCAGACATGCTTGTTTTAGCAGCACTAAAAGGGATCATAAACTTCTTAAAGTCAGACAAGGACAGATAAAATTTCCGAAATGAGAACTTCGACTCAGCTCATCAGAAACTGGATTAATGCAGACAGTGAACAGGATAGAGGAGTCACTGTCACTTACCATTAAACTTTCAAACTCGGCATAGAACTTCTTGAACTTGCTGGGCAGTTTCTGTTAATGAAATGAAAATGCCATATAGATACGTCAGGCTCAATGTGTGGATTTGTATCCTGAGTTACCATTGCTAGGGGAAATGGATTTCTTTTGGCTCTGAATCAAACATGCGAGACAGGCCAGACTATAATCTGTCTTGTCACTTGAGAATAAGCCTCTGGAATATGGAGGACTTGACTCTTAAAAGTCTTCACCTGCTCGGACCAAAAGTAACTATGAACGTTCTGGTCTTCCTGCTTCTAGAATGTTCTCTGAATTGAAGGCTTCATTAACAGGACTGCGGTGCCCACACCCCCAGTGCTCTGGACACGCCACCCTGCACCCCCCTCCCTTTTATTCTGACTTCACTGACTCCCACGATAAACTCAATTCAGAGAATATCAGAATTAAAAGAGCTTCAGAAATTATCTATCTCAACCCTCACGCTCCCATACAAGGCAAGCCACATGAGAAGAGGGCTCTGTGTGGGCTTTGTTCATTGCTTCCTCGGTGCTACAGAGTGCTGGCTCCATAGGAGGTGCTCAGTGTCTATTAGACTGCATGAAACTTGCGTTGTACAGAGGAAAGAAATTAAGGTTCAAGTTCATTTAAGTTTTATTTATTATTTATGTATCTGAAAGGCAGAGCAACAGAGAGAGAGAGAGAAAGAGAGAGAGAGAGAGAGAAACAGAGAGAAACAGAGAGAGAATCAGAGAGATCTTCCACCCACTGGTTCACCCCCACCCCCACTCCCAGTACCCACAACAGCCACTGCTGGACCAGGCTGAAGACAGAAGTCAGGCACTCAAGCTGGATCCCCAACGAGGGTGGTAGGAACCCGAGTGCTTCCCAGGCACGTTAGCGGGAAGCTAAATCGGAAGTGGCGGCAGACTCGGTCCTGGGCACTCTTACGTGGGATGCAGGCATCCTGAGCAGCAGCATCACCTGCTGCACCACACAGCCCGTCCCAATCTCAAGGTCAAACATCCCAAGTCACACAGCTATTTTCATCGGCGCACCTGTGATCTGCACCAGCTCCCTCCTTCTCTAACGCCTCTCTTACATACTCTATGCTTTCTCTGCTTTGCTGTAATACAAAAACGCGTAAGTTCCGTAATGGATCATGTTCCCATGTTTGTATTTTGGCATCTAATTCATCACCACTCAGCACACCCACAGCTCTACCCTCAGTAGGGCAATATTAAACCACCCTTCAGCTGACTGGTTCCCACCTTGCTTAGGGTCTCAGTTTCTAGAAAGTTGAACATTTCTCTTCTGAAGGGGCAAAGGCAGGATAGAGCAGCACAGAGAAGCTTCCCACCCTGAGTCTGGGAGTGCTGGCCACGTCTCAGGCCTCAGAGCTACCCCGTCCAGTCCTGCGTCACACAGGGGAGTCACCTCCAACAGGTGATTCACCAGGTAGCCTCTACAATTCCACAGAAGGGCTCCCCTCTCCTCTCACGTCTGAGTCCCTCTGTCACATTCGCGTGTAAGCATCTTTACAATGGCCCATGTTGTTTCTAGCAAATAGTCTCACGGACATCCTCCGAACACATTTTCCTCCCGATAGGCTTACTCAGAAGTAGTCCAACAACTGAGAGCTAGCTGGGCACGAAGGGGTGCAGGGATGTGACTCCACATGGGCCAGCTACATCACCAGGCACACCGTCCATTCTGAAAATCAGACCTTTTCAGTTAGACCAAAGTGTCCATGGCCATAGGCCAGTTTCGGCTAGACTTCTGTCACTGTGTTTCTTCCTTTACTTAGCTTGTGTTAGGTCAAAGGCAGCAGTGCACCCAGGAATAACACTTTTTTGGTTCTCCATGTGATTTCTTTCTTTCTCTTCTTTTCTTTTTTTTTTGACAGGCAGAGTGGACAGTGAGAGAGAGAGACAGAGAGAAAGGTCTTCCTTTTGTGTTGGTTCACCCCTCAATGGCCGCTATGGCCGGCGCGCTGTGGCCGGCGCATCGCGCTGATCCGAAGCCAGGAGCCAGGAGCCAGGTGCTTCTCCTGGTCTCCCATGCGGGTGCAGGGCCCAAGTACTTGGGCCATCCTCCACTGCCTTCCCGGGCCACAGCAGAGAGCTGGACTAGAAGAGAGGCAACTGGGACAGAATCCGGCACCCCGACCAGGACTAGAACCCGGGGTGTTGGCGCCGCAGGCAGAGGATTAGCCTAGTGAACTAATTTCTGGGCACATCTCATGCTTTGAGAGCAGGGTTCCCCACAGGGACCATTTTGCCAATCCAGGGACACATGCAGATGTCTACAACCTTTCTTTTTTTTTTTTTTTTGGGCCACAACTAGAGTGGGATGTAGCAAGAGAAGCTACTGAAATAGGGTGGGCAGTGGCTAGGGATGCTGGGAGGACCCAGCAGTGCACAAGATAGTCCCTTAATGTTGTAAGGCCATGCTCAAGTCCATGGTTCTTGTCTCACTTGAGCCCGTCCCTTGGCCATGTGGCTAAGCTTTGTCTTCTATCATGTTCATTAACTGTTAAACCCATGTCCTGTCACTCTTTGTGGCCAGGCACCATTCTTCACAGCACTCATGGCCACCACGGTCCTCACTGGAGTGGGATGAGAAGCCCTTGAGAAGTTCTTGGCAAATACAGGTAGATAAAAACAGCATCTGTGATGCTTTTGAGTGAATGCTCTTCCTATAGGACTACGTAATTACAGTGCCCCTTTGGGAAACAAAGGCTTGTTAGTAACGGCAGGTTCATGTCTTTTCAGCAGCAGACACTGAAGACAACAGAAGCTCACAGGCTCGGCGTACTCCTACACCCAGTGAGACTGAAGGCTTGGCCAGTTATCTGTCTCCTTTGCTGGCCAGAGCCAGTTAGTTATCTCTTGCAGCCTGCACCCTCTCCAGCTGCTTCTTGGTCCCTTTAGATCAGAAGAAGGGACGCAGACCCTGTTTTCACATGCTCTGCTCGGCTCTCTGGCTGCTGTGACGTCATCCCCACACCTGCCTTCCTGAACCCCTAAGAGGCTTTAGGCCTTTTTTGATTTTTCCCATCCAACTCATCTGGGCTCTTTCAGGGGGATTAGAAGCTAGAAGTGGGCTGGCAAAGCAGAGTGCCTAAGAGGGAACCCTGGGTCTCTAGAGATTCCAAAAGCCTTGGGCTGTAAGACAGGGGAGCTGTACAATGGCCTTGTGGCTTAGATGTACTGGCAGCACTAAGTGTGTCCTTTTGCTAGCTGGAAGATGACCCAGCTGCATGGCACACGGGCCTCACCACTTCCCTCATTCCTATATTCAGGGCATGAGCTGCTGTGTGCTGCATCTGCCCGGAATTTTAAGAGAAATCCAAGACAGAAGGACTTGTGAGGGCCTGCCCTATAAACAATGGAAACATTTAGGAGGGATAGGAAAACAAAGTGCTTTCAAGAGGGAAGTGGGAAGAACATAATTTCAAGGCACAGCTTCAGAGATGCGAGCAGCTGCCTTGAAGCGCCCTGCAAACGCAGTGTCTGTGCCACATGCCTCCTTCTCTCTCTGGGTCCCACGCACACAGACTTCTTTATTTTTAGTACGACTCTATTTTTGGGTGTATGTCCTATCAGAGATCAGTATTTCTTCAGCCACAAGCCACGTGTAAGAGGTCAAGCAGATTTTGCCTACTGAGCTAACAATAAATGAAGATGTTTTCTGGCTTGAATAACCGACTGTCAACAAGCCACTCATCACAGGGACATTTGCTACAGGCATTCACAACACACCTGTATAACTTTTGCCTTGAACTGAAAAGGAACTGACTGCTGTTCCCCCGGGCAGGGAGAAGTCAGCCAGGTGGTCCAGCCATAGTCAGGATTTCAGCCGTGCCAGGCAGTTGGTCTCCTGGCTACTTCTCCCATGGGCAAAGTGACTACTCAGTAAAAACAGATCTTCTTTCCATCATAGATAAGGTTCGTTGCAAAAGCAAGAAGCAGACATTGAGAGGACAACAGGTTCTATAAGCAACACTCACTCCAGCACTGTTGTTCCTTCCCATTCCCCTGGGGAGCTGGACTGCAAAGCTGAGAGCCCCCCACCCCCACCCCCCAGTTCCTCCTCCTGCAAAAGAACAATGTCTTTTCCAATTCTCTCTTGGAGGAAAGTAGCCAAAGGAGACAGTTCACCTCCCTCCAAGGGTCCCGCGCTCCTGCATTGTGATACCAGTGTGAGTGATAGTTCTATAAAAACCGCTCACCGGTGAGCCAGTGTTTTCATCCTTAAGGCAAAAGTCACAGCTGGATCCCAGCTGCAGCTTACCTCCCACGTGAGTGCCAAGCGGCTCACGGCTACGTTGCTGAGTCCCATGACGATGGCAAAAAAGGAATTCAGATTTCTGTACTCCTTACAGCTGAAACACAAGAGGCGCGGGATTGAGTAAAAGGCCACTTTTGAGTGAGATTAAAAAAAAAAAACCAGGAGAGTGCTATTTTCTGCTGGTCATTAATATTCGTCAGGACTCCTTTCTGTGAACAGGCAATGATAGATTTAATGCACTCCATAAGTTCCGCTTGGGTGACCGTGTGCTGCTGTTGGGTTTCTCGCTGTCATTTCACAGCGTTGATGGCTTTGGTCATTGAGGTTTGGGTTTTGAGAAGTAATTTAAAGATACCTCCCCCAGGAGTTGTTATCATCATCCCAAACTTGCCAACAGCCTCAGAGGACCTGCAGGGAAGCAGCGTGTGGGACAGGAGCAGGGGATGAGAAGTGTTCTTGGAGACTTTCAGCCCTACACCCTGCAGGTGGGCCCTGCCCAGCCCCTGGGGAGGGGACCAAGGAGTCACAATGCTACGGCCACTGGGATTCCATCTGCTGAACAAATGCTGCTAATTCACTGACAGCTTAACTTACAAGGCCTGATTCCTATGGGCTGGCCTTTGACTTTCAAGGGGCTTAGGGGGAAGAAATAACCCAAACAGCTGACAAAATCTCTGTGCTTTTCTGAGGTGCTGAAGCTGTGTCCGTACACTACTATTAGCTGGCATGAATATATGTTTGGGAAGGAGGCACGTGCACCAAGCCCAGGAATACTTATTAGAATGGCAAGATCTAGGTAGTAGGCTCAACTTAAAAAAATACACAGGAACCCCCGACTTCTTCATACCAGGTCCCTCCTGAGAAGGGAGAGAATTCATTTTGTAAAAAGCACAAATCCTTTGTCTCAAATCAATATAGTTATCAAAGTTGAATACATCATAATTAAATCCCATTTGGATTCACATTTTATAAAGGGCTACATTGTTGCATTTGCCATCCGGGATATCCTTACAAAGGTAACCATAAGTAATTCTAAGTGGTCTGTGGGGAAATGAGAAAATATATTTCAGAGTCAGCCGGCCCCACTCCTGAGAAAGCAGGGGAGGCCTTGGCTGTAGCACTCAGGTCAGGGGCTGACGTCACTCAGGAGACCCCAGAGGTGGAAGGCAGCAGGTGCAACCCCCTGCATGTGTTTGCTTTTGTCTTGTGCCCATGATCTTGAAAGAACAAATGCAAGACTGTGGACCTGCCTTTCTGGTCACTGCTCTGTTTCTAACTCGCTTTATCACCCTTGGAAAACCATGACATGTCTCCATGCCCCAGTCTCCTGACACGGAAACAAAGACATAATGACACCTGCTCCTCCGCCCTTCCTTCCCCCCAACTTCATAAACTTCAAGACAGGGCCACGATCTTGGAGAGAACAGGCAGAAGTCCTCTAAAGACAGCAAGCCAAACAGATGCTATGGCCACTGGATTCCCATCTCGCGCTTACAGATCTGGGATTTGTGAACGTCTACAATCTTCTCCAGCTGGGCTGTGTAAACAGCTCCACTCTGGGACAGCAAGCTCAGCGCAGGACTTAATCGTGGTTAATAATATAAACCAATTTATACCGGAGGCCAGGTCCACCTACTCATTCACATAATCAGAAGGGAGAGGGATAAGAAAGGCAAAAACATTTAAAAAACCAAAATCCTGGGTTTTTCAAAAGGCTCTCCTGCGTTGCTTCAGTAACGTAACAGGATTAGGCCCCCAAAGATTTGCTGACCTCCCACATTTGCGTGCAGATTGCTTCTCTCTCCTCCTCCTGGTTGCCTCCGGCACTGCCAGGCTCCGGTGCAGAGAGAAAGCACACATTGTCATAGTTTCCATAATCAACTCATTCCAAATCCGTGAGGGCATTTGTCCCTTGCAGCAAGCCTGCTCAGGCTGCTAGGGAAAGTGGCTTCGCTCTGAGCCAGGAATTCACAAGCAACGTTTCACCAAATCTCTCTTCACCAGGCCAGCTTTTCCCAACGAAGAGCTAGCAGCGCTCAATTCCAAGGGCTTTGGTATTCTGTTGGACCCTCACCTTTCTGGCAAAATAACTCAAGGCATCTGTCAAGCTGAGAGCTATAAAACGCTGTTGAGCTGCCTTTACTTCTTTGTTTAGCGCTGTATGGGATCTAAACTGTTTGGCTCAAGGAAGTGGCCTAGCCCAGGTCACTGGCACTCCCCACCTTCCTCTGCTTGAGCTCCCGGCATTTAGAAAAGGAAAGGAGTCTCACGGCCACAGGCCGCATTTAGCATTTTATTTTTAGCACAGTGGTGATACCAAAAACATGGAAGTAAACAGGAGGTTGTCAGGCATATCCAAATAGCAGGAGAAGATTAAATTCATGTCAGGGAGCTAACTGGCCCCTGCAGTAAATAAATTGTTTCCCACGAAGTGCTGGTAAATAGAATATTTATAAGATGTCTGCTTTTCCTGATGCTCATGGAGATGATTTTCACGTGCCAGGTTACCTCGCCTTTATGCATGTTACTGATTTGATTCTGGCCGAGTTGGACGCACGCTGTTGTAGACGCATGTTCCACTGCCCTCTACTGGTCAGAATGTGTCATGTGGGGACACTGGCAGGCACAGCCTTTCAAGGGGAATTTTGGGGGAAATCTGGGGGCTCCAGGACCCTTTCATCTGAAGGAGGCAAGGAAATCTGAGTAGCCCAGGGCAAGAAGAGGTCACAGCTTTGACTCCAGCATCAATGCTACGAGATATTAATTCAGATATTGATGTCAAACGTTACAAAAGCTAAAAGAAATTCCTCTTTTCCATGAATTCAGTTATTTTTGAGTCTGTGCATAAGCTGCTCCCATAGCCTGCTTTGCTTCCCAAGGGATAGTCTAAGAAAGCAAAACAAAGACATAGCTCAAAAGGGTGATTCTTCCTCTTCCAAGCTAAAGATACTTACTGGGCTGCAATCTTAATAAATTTTTTTAAGAGCTGAACACGCTTGCTGAGCTGGGAACACAGGCAAATCTCAGTGATGACCCAGAACTGGATTTCATTAAATCTTCTCAGGAACAGATCCAAGTTGGCTGTGGTCTTTTTAAAATTGTGCCTTCCAAATGTGTGATAGATTAGCTCCAGCTAGAAAAGCAAGGAAAACAATGTCTCTTAAGGGTTGGCTTTTTAAAATCCAGCAAGCTTGCACGGCTTGGCCATTGGTTTCTCTGTTTTATTGGTCAATGAATGCGAGCAAATGCAGCCACCAACTGAGATGCAGCCTGTCCCGCGGATTTGAAGGGCTTCCAGGAGTCTTGTGAAATATATAAATAGAAGCAAGATTTTGTTGGCTGAATATATGCAGGAAGGCATGGCATACCGAAAACCATAAAGCTTTTCCTCTAATATTCAAAGGCTTTGTAACAGGCCTTATTTATAACCTCAGTATGCAAACAGATCATCACGTGGTTCCTCTCCTGCCACGCGTATTAACGCTCACAGTGGGCTGTGGCCACAATTGCCAGGGCACCCATGGATGGCGGCCCCCCAGGCCCCTTACCTCGTGCACGCAGTTGAAGAGCTCCCAGTCGTAAATCGTCATCTGGTATGCAAGGTCTTTGGAGCTCATCAGTTCAAAAGTTGCCACGGTCCCAACAGTTGGGCCCTCTTGTTCTGCGAGTGGGGTCTGAGAATAATAAGATAGACATGGATCAAAATCTCAGAGCCACGTGCTGAGTGCTGAAAGCTGTCAGGAGTGTCTCAGGAGAAGGGATCCCTGCAAGCCTACAGGACTATCCTGAAAGAGGAGGGGGTGCCTCAGTTCACGGTGTGGCTGGCTGCGGTGGCATCTTCTGTGCTGTGTCATCACCATCATTATAGCCGATTCTGCTGGCAACATGGAGCATGGCAGATAAGCTGCCGGGAAGGGTGTCCCGTGGAGGCTGTGTGCCTATTGCTTGGGCCTGCAAGGTCCCTGGGAATTCTTCCATTTCCCCAGAAAAGATGGAAGACGTTCTTGGTGACACCTTCCCTCCTGCTTCCCACTGAAGCCGCAGCCCAGCAGGTCCTGCCAAGGCCATGTGGGACTGTCAGCCTCAGTACCCCTTATGCAGACTGGGCACGGAGCTACAGCTGCTGCATCTCCACCCCTGGTGACACACTGCCCGGGGCACATGTGGTGGGAGACGGAGATGGACAACCATGGGCTGAGACCGCCAGCCAACCCCTCGACTCTCTGGCAGGGCTTAAGCTGAGCACGTTACTCCTCTGGTCCTGGAGTCTGGGGCTGGCTATTTGACGATAAAGCTGTGCTACTTTCTAGAAGGCCTGTAGTCAGAGGTTTTTATCTGATGTACTTACCTCAGGTGTCCTTTGTGAGAAATGATCTGAAGTGTTTTTCCTTAGTGAGAGGAATGATACACACACACAGGAATATATGTATAAAATGAGAGTGCTTCGAATAGTGCGTAGAACATGGAATGCAAAGGTAATGCACATTTTCCACAAGCCTTTTGAAGGCCCCTTGTGTATTAATATCTAGCACAAAATAGGTAATACATATTACAAAGTCACAAAAATGAAAAGAATGCTTCCTTATTAAATCTTGAAAAAAAGGGGGGGAGTGGGTGCTGTGGGGTAGTAGGTTAAGCCTCTGCTATGGTACCAGCATCCCATATGGGTGCAGGTTTGAGTCTCAGGTGCTCCATTTCTGATCCAGCCCCCTGCTATGTCCTGGGAAAGCAGTGGAGAATGGGCCCCTGCCAAGTCCTTGGGCCCCTGCACCCATGTGGGAGACCCAGAAGAAGCTCTTGGCTCCTGGCTTCAGATTGGCCCAGTTTTGGTTGTTGTGGACGTTTAAAGAGTGAATCAGCAGATGGAAGATCTCTCTCTCTCTCTTTATCTCTCTCTGTAGCCCTGCCTAAAAAAATTAACATGATGCTAACCACATTGGGAGATTTAATATTGATGTCAGAAGTACTAGTATTAGGGCTGGCACTGTGACGTAGCAGGTAAAGTCACCGCCTGCAGTGCCGGCATCCCATATGGGTGCCAGTTTGAGTCCTGGCTGCCCCACTTCCGATCCAGCTCTCTGCTGTGGCCTGGGAAAGCAGTAGAGGATGGCCCAAATCCTTGGGCCCTTGTACCCACATGGGAGACCCAGAAGAAGCTCCTGGCTTCGGATCGGCACAGCTCCGGCCATTGCAACTAATTGGGGAGTGAATCAGTGGATAGAAGACCTCTCTCTCTCTGCCTCTCCTTCTCTCTCTGTGTAACTGTGTTTCAAATAAAATAAATAAATCTTTGAAAAGAAGTACTAGTATTAAACAAGTTCCACCGTCACCTTCATCATCATCACTCTAACCACTGTGTTCTATAAGTGGCCACTGCATCCTGGGCACGTCCAGAGATGATGCGTGGGGCTCATCAAGACTCCCTCCGCCTTGGCAAAGGGCAGGCTGACCCCTTCCTCTGTGAGCCCAGTTATGAGGCTCTCTGAGCCCCAAAGGGTACTGCTCCCTCTGACACAGGGGGTTTCCATGGTGACCAGGGCCCTGAAGGATTCCATGCTCTGATTTATCCCTGTGGTGATGTCCTACAGAGGAGACACACAGCACTTAACTCAGAGAGCTGGGAACCCTGCCTGCACACGGACACAGAACTCCATGGATTCCCTCCCCGCCCCTTTGTACAGATGGCTCCTGTGCTACAGCTGGAGAGAGGTGCTTGGGAGACCAGCTGCCTTCCCATTTTCCAGGCGTGACAATTAAGACGTCAGGAGGATGTGCTATCAGCAACACAGAGGTGGCGACGGTTGGCCCGTGTCTTGTGAGCGCACACCGTCCCTCTCATTCTGCAGTGGCCCCTAATCACGCTGACTTCTCCCTGACTGCAGGGTACCAGGAGCTCCACGAGGTATGAGGCCCATGGTGGATTGGCTGAGGCCATCCCAGAGCCAGAGCCATCCTTGATGCCCGGATCATTGTACAAGTTACTAAATCAAAGTCTGAGGAACTAGTGGATGGATAGAAGTGGAACCAAACTACAGTTCCATGGGATTTTACTGGAAGTTGTTGGGCACTCACACTGACGTTTGAATAAAATGTCCGAGGGTAACACTACCAACAAAAGTCCCTGGCTTTGAGCAGAAGTGGCGGCCAACCAGCTCATTCCAGACAAGGCAGTTAACACGAAAACGTGCTCTGATCCAGGCTGCTGGGTCATTCTCATCTCCCTACCTGGACTGTAATTGTGGCAAGGCCAGAGGACCCACGGCACTTGATCTCGTGTCATACAGAAGCTAGCCCAGTGCAAAGCAGACCCCGCCAAAGCACCTGCTGGGGGATGCAAGGGTTTGCAATGTCCAATATTGCAAAGTCATGCTCGGGGCCCCTGCCTACAAGGGCTGTCTTTAGAATGCTGGAGAAGGAGCTCTATGGAGGAAAGGCCCTGGGGCACAGTGGGTAACAGTGCGCTGGCAGGGAAGAAGTTCATGTCTGGGGGACTTGTTCTAGAGCAAATTCCTTCCAACTACTCAGGCCTTAAAATGGAAGACAAGCAAGGACTAAGAACTTGGAAGGCTGTAGGATTGTGTGCAAATAAACAGAGGCTTAAAAAGTTAGGATCTGCCCCCTAGGGAGCTGGCCGGTGTCCACACTGCCTATCTGTACACGGCGCTCCCCACTGCGGCCCAGAGCCAGCTGGCAAGGGAGGCCCCTGCCCGCTGTGCTGCGTAGTCCACGCGTCACATATGCGGCGCCCTCCCGGGGGCGGCAGCCACACCCCTCCCAGGAGAGGGCAGTGGCGCTCCCTGACAACCTTTTTTTTTTTAATCCTTCAACGTTGGGAGACAGTGTAGAAAACAATGGTTCAAAAATAGAGGAAAGGAATCTGAGTCGTGTCCGATCTCACAGCACTGGGGGCTGAGGAAGGCGAGGCTCCGGGAGAGAGAGGCCGAATCAGGGAAGTGAGAGCCACATGGCCGAGGTGCTCCGCGCGCCAACTCACACAGTGTACAAATCCATGCCGCTGCCCTGCGGTGTCCATGCGTGCTCTCTTCACACTGGAAACCCAGGGTCTCGAGGAGGAAAAAGAGCCCTACGAAGTCCAGGGAGCGGATTCGGGATTTCCCCGAAAGGCCTGACTGGGTGAACTGGAAAACTTCGTGGGTCATTCCGGTAGCCAAAGTGCCTCCCGGAAAGTGGGAGCAGGTTACTTGATCATAT
Source organism: Oryctolagus cuniculus (assembly GCF_964237555.1). Classification (NCBI taxonomy): domain Eukaryota; kingdom Metazoa; phylum Chordata; class Mammalia; order Lagomorpha; family Leporidae; genus Oryctolagus; species Oryctolagus cuniculus. Next base: position 68,092,266 of record NC_091434.1, read on the forward strand.
TCTTTCTTTATCTGAAAGGTGCGGACAGGGAGAGGGAGAGACAGAGAGAGAAGAATGAGACAGGGAGAGAAAGGAAGGAAGGAAGAATGAGAAAGGGAGAGAGAATGAGAGAGAGGGAGAGCGTGTAAGGTGGGGAGAGGGGTGGGGGAGGGGAGATTACACCTGCTAGTTCACTCCCCCAAATCCTACAATGCTGAGGCTGGGCCAGACTGAAACTGGGAACTGCGAAACTCAATCCAGGTCTCTTATGTGGGTGGCAGGGACCCAGTCACTTGACCCATCCCCACTGTCTCCCAGGGTCTGCATTCGCGGGAAGCTGGAGTCCGGAGCCAGTCCGGTATGGGGACCCAGGTAACCTGATGAGAGCCACAGCTGTCTGAGCCCTGCACCACACATGCACCCCTTAATGGAGTTTACCTGCACATCCATTTTGGTGCAAAACCATTTTGAAATCCACACGTGGTTTTTCCTAATCGGCATTTGCAAGGACTTCCTGAATGTCCTTCAGATGCGTGACTTCCCTTGTGCTGCCCTTCTCTGAGCAGAGAAGCCCAAGGGCTCTGTGCCAAGGCTGAGGGCACAGGGCCTTCACCTTCCGCTCTGGCCCCCTGGCTGTTCCAAGGTATTTCAGTAGCTACACACCACCCCCCCTAATTTGTATAGGATAAATACAAATGAACCTTCTACCTGCAGAAGAGAGCAGTTAACTCACTTGTTAGTGTGGGTCCATTAGTCCTTTACAGCAAACCGTGTGGCCCGAAAGTGTTTTGGAGATTTAGGGAATGAGTCTGTTCTCGAATTTCCTATGCATTTTCTATGCTCCCCTGATAAATAGCATTAAAAAAATGACTTGCATCCTGGTCTAACTATTTCGACTTTTAATGTGAATATTTAAACTGTGGACATTTCAATGCGGTGAAGTTCAGCTCAGAGTGCTGGAAGCTGAACGATGCCCTCATAGCAGTGCCACTGGGCTGATTTCCATAGAAGAAAAAGCCAAAGCTCAGAGCATCTCCAGGGAACACCTGAGACTTACCCAGGAGAACCCAGAAAGAGGAAAAGCCAAGGAGCATTTAAGATTTTTCAGCCCCGGGGTTTGTGACCGCACAATGAAGCTCAAGACAAGTTTTGCTGATTGCAGACGCTGCTCCGCGGAGGCCGTCTGCACCTACCAGTGAGTCGAACTGCTCCCGCGGGCAGGCAAACAGGCGGCCGTTAATGGTGAGCGTGGTAAACACGGAAACATCATTAGGCTTGAGCACCACCTTTTCTGTGAACACACAAAGCAGGAGATTGCCTATTAAATACATCTGAGATTTGCTGCACTGCCCTAATCACACCAACAAATTGCCAGCTCAGTGAATTGCCGGGACACGCAGAGGGACCGCATAAAATACAGGGCTGAAGGGACCCACTGAATAAAAAAGACGCAGCTCTCACACAGCCACATGAGACCCAGATGCCATCAGAGATGACCACAGAGCAGGACCGGACACACCCGAGGGTCGGTTCACCCCGTTACAGCTGCAGCCACAATTATACAGCTTGACCGCATTTGCTATGTATAACAACGTATGTTTTTAGGTAGCAATAGCGCCCAGCACACTGGAGACAGAAAGATGACTTCTAGACAATTTAGGGGGTTTCTGAGGTCCCACATGGTTTCAATGCAAACTTTATTTATTTTTCCTGCTTATTCTCTAATTTGGAAGGCAACAGTATTAACTCCTTGCACATTCTACAAATTAGCTCATTCAGTAAATATGTACAGAGCATATACTACGCGCCAGACCCTGTGCCAGGCACTGGGGAAAACAGAGGGAGAAAATCCCTGTCCAACATGCACGTCCATCCCCTTGAGCAAGGCAGACAGGAAACAGGGTGAGGAGGAAGAGATCAGAGTGGAAGGGGCTAGGAAGTAATGACACAGGGAGAAGCTGGCGTTTTAGAAAGCGCATCAGAGTTAGGGATGAGGGAAGCCTCGGCGAGGCCCTGAAGTGTGGGTAAAGACGTACAGGAAGCGAGGGAGGCACCGGGGAGCTACCAGCAGCGAAGACAGACATCCCGGGCCTGTGCAACTGGGACAGAATGGCAGGCATCCTGGACTCCACCAGGCACTTCAGCATCCTACATCCAGGGACTCATTTGCCTTAGAACAGGCTCATCTGTCTGCAGGACCCCGCCCCACCGCCGGGGCATCAAATCATTTCCGGAGACGTCACTTCCCTCCAGTCTCTTGCTGAGCGAGCATTCCTAAAGCTCCTGCAACGTGGACTGTAGCTGCGTATTTACTGGCTACCTGCTCCCTGGCAAGCAATGTGGTAACCCATCCTCTCCTGTCTCAGCCACACAAAGGCCAGTGCAGAGAGCCGACGACTAAATGGCATTTCAGGGTACACAGAGTGATCAAGGCCAGCGAAAGGAAGGGTCAGCATCCCTCCTGTCATCGGATGTAGCTGGGCTCCTGCCCTCTCCACTGGCTGAGGAGGGAATCGCTGTCAGTGGGAAAGGACCAGCCTGGGACCACTTCCTGTTTCAGACTTGCAGAAAGCAGGAGCCTGTAGCTGGTCAAGGCAGAGTCTCCCTTAGGGTGCACATTGTCAGGGCTTCAAGCCCTAGAGCTCTCGGTTCAAGTTCACACGGAAAGAACTCCAGGCTGGCATGCACCCAGAGTCTACAGTTCCAGCCACCTCGGATGCATTGCTTTACCTCCCTCGGATTCAGAGCAGGTGCCTCCAGGACAGAGGCGACAAGACACCCACCCAGGCCCCCTCTGTTCTCTGGAGTGCACACAGCCCCAGGTCATCTTTCTGGGTCAGCCTGCAGTGGCTTTGTAAGCCCTCACCTGGTTTCTGTTTGAATGGGATGTCCCATTTTCCAAAAAGCCCCAAGTCCTAATAAAGGCTGTTACCTCCCCCAGAGCTCATCTTGACGATGATCAGGCCTTCCCCAGAGCCCAGTTTGTCGGCCACCGCACTGATGACTTCCTTCACCGAGGCGGCCACCGGCACCCGGATGGTGGTGTAGGTGTGGTCCATGCAATAGACCTTAAACAGAACTAGGCAAAGGCAGTCAGAGTGGGGTAAGTTGGTCTTGGAGTTCTTAAGAAAACCACACGTTATGCAAAATGTTTACTCTACCTCCCAAATTTGCACCATCTTGTCATTCTCACCTATTTGCACACACCTACACCCAGGCCTGCCTGCTTCTAAAATTGCTTCCCTTAGCACTGGCCTAGAACAGGTGTACATATGGTTGCCAACCCCAGTCACCAGAACGATAGAGAATTTGTGGACAGACCAGAAACAGGTCATGGGAAAAAATGAGAAGTGTCCTTATGCCAGGGTTCTGGGTCTGCCCTGCCCTCCGAGCATTTTTATGGTCACAAGAAATAGAGGATCCTTGCACCCTAGACTGCCCTGAAGGACAATGCAAAGCTGACATTAATCTCTGCAAGCAGGAGAGCTCTGCCCAGGCCTTAGCGGCTGCTGCCGTTACTACTCCTTCGCTTCACTGGTCTGTGTGCTTTGGGGCTGGGCCACACAGTTCTGATGTATGTCGCTCAACAGACCTATATGTGGTACCCACAGGCTCACCTCTGATCACATAAACCTGGGAATCAATTGCAACTACTGTGATTCTTAGGGTGTAAGGCCCTCCTAAATGACAAGACTCATTTGTGGCTTAACATGAAAATGTTATCATTATTATGAGGATGGCTGTGGGTTGCAAACCTTTGGAGAAATCTTAGACGGCTGAAAAACTAAAGCCAGAACATTCACCTCCTAGACAGTGGCTGAGGCAGCTGCTCAGGGCAGGAGTGCTCTCCCAGGCTAGATGCCCCGTGTTCTACAGCACCAGCTCCTTTCCCACCACCCTTAACACCTGGGCCTGACACCATCCACATTCCCCTCCAGAAAAGGTGGCAGCCAGGGAGAGGTAGAACTGGGGAAGTGTGGACAAGTTCCTCTGCACCAGGTATTCTCGCAACGCAAAAGGGCACCTCTGACCAAGGCGATTCTGTGGGTCCGTGGTGCCACTTCCCGCGGGGAAGATTTCACTGGGATGCACTGGGAGTCAGAAGAAAATTCTCACCCTCGTCAGAGCCGCGGATGGGCTGGCGCTTCTGGCTTCTCTCATCGCTCGTGTTGAACTGTTGCAGAAGAACTTTGTGCTGCAAAAATAGGCAGTACAGCAAGTGCCATGAGGGATAGGGACCAGGGCGGGCTAGCAACTCACCGAGAAGGCGTCTGAGAGCAAGCAGAGGCCCGTCGGGAGAGATCATGTTTGTGTATCACAACACACATAGGATACTTCTGGAGCGCGGACTCTCCAGGGCGCAAGGAGGAAATCCAAATCCATGCCACTTACTTTCTTTTGTGGAGCTTTTGCATCTTCTGAGCTACGGGAAATAGAGGAAGCACATCGTTTAATACCACGGGGATGGCTGTTTTCCGCTGCGTCGTGTGTATATGACTTTCATCTGTTGGTACAGAGTGTAATCACAGGGTCCCTCCAGCAGGCAACATGAGCCTCTGTGTTCTAAGAGACCAAAGCAGCCGGCACCGCGGCTCACTAGGCTAATCCTCCGCCTGCGGCGCCAGCACACCGGGTTCTAGTCCTGGTTGGGGCGCCGGATTCTGTCCCGGTTGCCCCTCTTCCAGGTCAGCTCTCTGCTGTGGTCAGGGAGTGCAGTGGAGGATGGCCCAAGTGCTTGGGCCCTGCACCCCATGGGAGACCAGGAGAAGCACCTGGCTCCTGGCTTCGGATCAGCATGATGCGCTGGCAGCAGCGCACCGGCCGTGGCGGCCATTGGAGGGTGAACCAACAGCACAGGAACCGGCCGTGGCGGCCATTGGAGGGTGAACCAACAGCACAGGAAGACCTTTCTCTCTGTCTCTCTCTCTCACTGTCCACTCTGCCTGTCAAAAATAAATAAATAAATAAAAATAAAATAAAATAAAGAGACCAAAGCACGCAGGGACAGCAGAGATTTGCACGCGCGTCCGAGGCCGGTCCCCGGCAGAGCCCATGCGACACCCAGGATTTCTGCCTTTGCCAGTCTCTCCAGCCGCAGGCTCCCTCTTGAGGATTTAATGGCTAACTCAAGTGGCAGTGTATGCATCCCTTCTGGTCTCAAAAGAAGACACAAGTGTCAGGACCAGCTTTGGCAGTGGGAGGTGACCTTTCATTGTAAGGAATTGCCCTCAAATTGTCTTTCATTGCCCCTTGCTGAATTTCTGCTTTGAACTGAAGGGACCCCAATGTCATGAGTGGGGCTCCCCAAAGGAGGGTCTTGCTCCCCAGGCTTTCCCTTGACAGCCCACCCATGCTGAGTGCAGCCAACAGGATCTCAGTCCTTCTGTGCACCTGGGCCGAGAGCACCGTGCTTGCCCCGTCCACTTGAGTCGGAACACAGCGTGGCTGCGGAAAGCCCAGCTTTAACCTCTCTGCACAAGCAAAGGACTTTGGGGAGATGTTTCCGCGTCAGGCAGGGGCGGCCGAGACCCAGCCCTTCCTTACATTTGCTTGACGATCTTCTCCAGTTCTGGAAGCTGCTCCTTCAGGGTGGCAATGACCCGGGCATCATCAGACACAGACACGTAAAACTCCTGCAATTGGCAAAGGTCACAGGCTTTTCATGAGAGCTGCAAAAGGTGCACGCCACTGTGAGAGCAGCTAACATGTGCTCCAGTGTCATCAGCCCCCGACGGCCCAGACCGCGGGCTCGTGGACCGCAGGGAAAGTGGCAAGGAGCAAATGCTGCAGTATGTCTCAATTCAAAACTGTGAATGAGAGAAAGTTCTGGAACTAGACAATGGCGATGCTGGCACAACACTGCAAATGCAATGAATGTCTTTCATTAAAAGCATGCATTTAACACGTGGTTCAAATGGCACATTTTATGTTAGAGATTCTTCCATTTTACCACAGTGAAAAATCTCCCCCCCCAAAAAAAATTAAATTGCAATTATTAAATTGCAAGTGATCTATTTATATAAGACACAATGGAATGCAATGCTCTAGAAGAGGGAGTTTTATAATTTATGCTTCAAGATGACTTTCTTATCTCCATTTTTAAGGGAAATTCTGGTACTTATTTGTAATATTATTTTAATATTTAACATCTACCCCTAGTGTGGTTAGTTGTTGGTGGCAAAAATTCAGGCATGGTCTTTCACACTGTTCCGAATCGGTGCTGAGTGTGTGCCGCCAACTCACGCCTCCTTGCTGCCTGGAAGTGCCCGGTCCTGACCACCCAGCTGCAGCAAGTGTGCCCAGCATTGCACGGGAGTGCTGGCCTCCACAGCAGACAATGAAAATGACCGCCGCCACTTGGGGTCAGCTGCGGAAAGGGCCCACGCTCAATGGACAGAGGCAGTAGGTCAACATAGGACCTCAAGCTCCTGTGATCCCTCGCATTCTCACAGCACTTCCCCCCCCAGCCTTGAGAGACCCTGGTCAACCTGCCTCACCCCTCAGCCTGAGAAATCAATGCACTACAAAGAAGCGAGGGGATTCCTTTTGGATGACTCATTGTACAACTTTGGGTTGATAAAGTTGGCCCCGGAAGCCACCTTGCACAGAAGCCAGGACCTTGTCTAAATGTAGGGGAGAGGGGGAGTACAGCACATTCTGCCCCTACCATCTGTGGTTTTGCTTTCCTGTGGTTTCAGTTACCTGCAGGCAATTGTGGTCCGAAAATATTAAACAGAAAATTCTAGAAATAAGTACTTCATCATTCTTAAATTGGACACTGTTTGGAGTAGTGCTGAGAAATCTCTCATCAGCCTATCCCATCCTGCCTGGGATGTAAATTGTCCCTTTATCCAATGTGTCCACCCTGTAAGCCCCCTGCCCCATGGCAGTTGAGAGAGAGAGATGACATTCATGCCACTGTAATCAAAGTACATTGTTAGAATTTTTCTTTTATTATTACTGCTGTTAATCTCTTATTGTGCCTAATTAATAAATTAAACTTTATCATGGGCATGTATGTATAGGAAAAAAACAGGGTATAGACAGGGTTTGGTACCATGCAAGGTTTCCATGAGGGGTCTTTGTAAAAATTCCCACAGATAAAGTGGGGCCCCTTTAATCAAAGATTCAGTGTCAGGGCCAGTGCTGGACTGTGGAGCAAGAGCAGGCCAGCTGAGCTTACAGCAGTGTTTGCAGAGTAAATGACACCCCTTTAGAACTACCTCGCAGCCTCCCAAGTCCTGTTCCAGTAACTCCTCAATAAAACCATCTGCTTCACTCCACTCACTTATCTAACAACCCCACATTGAGGAACATAGCAAGGACGTACCCAGCTGCACAGAACTGTTCACTACACTAAACTCCCACGAAGGTGAAAACTGGCCAACACGATAAGAGCAAATAAATATATCTGTGGCACAGCTACCCAATGAAATTGAGTAACTGGGAAATTTTTTTTCTTATAAAGACTTTACTGATATGGAAAAAAAAAATCCTTATGTAAGGATTAAGTAGAAAAAGCAGCCTGTGGGATGATGGATTCTATGTGATTCCGACTACAGGAAACACTCAAAAGGAAAAAAGCATAGACGAAAATACATTAAAATGCGACCAGTTACCGAACTAGAGCTGCAGGATAATGGGTGATGCTTTCCTTTGCTTTTCTTAAAGCACCTCTCTGAATAGTGAATGAAGATACTAACAAAGCCTAGATTGTGCAATGACTTCCCCCCCAGGAAGCTGCTGTGTATGGCTAGGTTCCTGCACGGCAGGACCACATTGTATTCTTGGAAGGAAGGACCCCCATGTACCTCCAGGAAAGCCACGGCCACGTCATCTTCTTGAAGGAGGTCTCCGTACGTGGCAGCCCACTGGAGAACCAGGCGGATGACTCGCCTCTTGTTGTTGAGGGAATAATCCATTTTCTCCTGTTCCGTACCTTGAGAAGGCTGTGCATGGTAAGTGCCCAGGAGTCAAGGAAGATATTCAGCCATTGCACTGCATGATGCTACTTGCAAAGACAGAGTGACAGAGGCCAGCTTCAGAGAGCCAGCCTTCTAAAAGGATGCAATTTCACTCTCAAGATAAACTCCACATAAAGTGTCTGCACCAAATGCATACGAACCTTCCCCAACTCCTGTTGACTTTGACCTGACAGTTGACAGGTAATTAGACTTTCATTGACTCCCACTTGGACTTGAGTGTTGACAAAGAATCTTGCTATGCCTGGATCCAGCTCTCATTCCCTGCCTGTCTCCGTCTTGCCCTTTGCCTCTCTGGGCGATCATGTCTCTTGCTGTCGCTAGTATATGGGTGCCTTGCCACCTCTTGTTTCCCATAATTCTGTCCACATCTCTGTAATGCTCTTCACCCTATGCATTTCTGGGGAAGCCTACCAAGTGGACATCTAGGCCTGCTGGGACCGTGCCTGATACACACGGTGCATGGGTAAGCAGGCAAGGCTGGCGGAAGGGGAAGTTCCTGCTATGTCAATCCTCTGATGAAGGCTTTAGACATGCCCACCATGCTTTTTGCTCTTGCCTACAGCCACAACCTACCTCCTTGTTAGCTTATGCCTCGCCATCGTAGTTATAAGCCCCTGAAGGCTTGGTATCACATATTATTTGTCTTATATTCTACCATGCCTACCACAGTGACTTTCATCTAGAATTTTTATTTTATTCATTACTACAACCAACATCTGATGCCTACTATGTGCCAAGAATAAAAGTCCCTGCTCTGGTTGGCATTCTTGGATGGATTACATTAGGTAGAATATAGTGGGTGATCCAGAAATATTTTGGATTAGACATGCTATTCATTTTTTTCAGTGACTTAGAGTAGTTCATGTTATAGCCAGCTAGTTCATGATCAAATTAACCCTTCAGAACTTACACTGCAACTCGCATACAATGTATCTCAGTTAAACTCTAGTTTATGGTCTTGGGATGAAGGTGGCATTCCCTTCCTACAAGGGAGCAAACTGATACTAACAGGGTATAAAAGGGCAGGACTATGTAGCAAGAGTTCCCAGTGGGTGAGTCCAAGACTCCAGCTCGTTTTGTTGCCATTATACAACCCCTTGGGCCTGACAGCTAGCGACAAGACTGGCCATGCCTTCGCTTACACGATGACTTGAAAGGCATTGTGGAAAACGGCCTCATGGCAGTGCTGTGCTTGAGAGCGCACCCAGCAAAGGGGCTTTTCTAAAAGGACTATAAATAATCATGACCAAGGTAAATGACAGAACCTTAAAGCAAAGGTTTACTGCATGTAAATGGTTTGCAAAATGGCTTTCATAAATTGAGCACGAGATTCATAAAAAAGAAAATTGCTCAACCTGTATTGCTACAATTCTCGCTGAGCTTACAATAAAAAAAGAAGAAAGATCACTTTATGTGAAAATTATTTCTTTTCTGATTAACCCCTTGGTCTCTTGCTTGTATGCTTACAATGCGTTTTTCCTTTCTAAAGAGCTGCAATGCTGAGCACTACATCTTACGGCCACTTTTTAAGAAAGTGAAGAGCAGCACAGTCAGGCACATGGTGGGACCGAGGAAATAATTTTCAACTGCCTGAAAAATATAGATTGGTTCACGTGAGAGTTAGAGGAGCTGGGTTCGAGTCCTCCCATTGCCAGCACCAAGCATTCTGATTCCGGGTAAGCCACTTAGCTGTAGATCTCTATGTGCTCAGCTGTGAAATGAGGAGGTGATATGAAATAATTCCCAAATTCTATTGGAACTACCACAACACTAAAGCAAGGTGGATCTAAAGAGAAACGATAAACTGCCTTTCCATATGGCTGTCTTCTGTTTAACTGCGTGGTGACCGGCAGGTGTGGTGCTATGGTTTGCTGATGGTTTGTCCACACCAAAAGTCATGTCAAGGCTTAATTCTTGAATGTGGCAGTCAGGAAGTGGGGCCTTGAAGAAGCATGGTTGCTTTTCTCATGAGACTAGATTAGTTCTCTTGGGAATGGATTAGTTCTTGTGAAGGCCTGGTGTTTTTCAAAATATTTATTAATTAAATTCTTTATTAATTTTATTTATTAACAAATAAGAGAGATTGAGTTAGAGATCTTCCATCAGCTGGTTCACTCCCCAAATGCCCACAACAGCCATGGGCTAGGCCAGACCCAAGCAGGGAGCCAGGAGCACCATCCTGGTCCTCCACATGGATGGCAGGAACCCAAGTACTTGGGCCATCCTCTGCTGCCTTCCCAGGTGCATTAGCAGGAAGCTAGCTTGGAAGCAGAGCGGCAGAGACTCTAACTAGTACTCTAATATGGGATGCCAGTGTTGCATGGGGAAACTTAACCCACTGGGCCACAGTGCTGGCCCCTGAAGGCAGGTGGTTATAAGGAGGTCAGCTCCATTGTTACACCCCTTATTTGGCCAGCACCCCTTGGCTTTCTAGTTTTCTGTCATGCACAGGGCAACGAAGTTCTCCCCAGCAACCGAACAAATATGGCCATCCCATCTTGGATTTCTAGCCTTCGGAGCTGTGAGCTAACTAAACCTCTTTTCCTTATGAATTACCCAGTCTCAAGCATTCTGATATAGCAACAAAGAGTGGATTAAGACAGTGTAAACTTGGTGTGTATCAGGCTTTGACAGGGACTACCTTTTTACTCTCATGGCATAGGAGAAAGTAAGAGTGGCTAAGGTGGGAGGCACGGGTAGGGGCTGAGGACAGCCAGCCTTGACACCTCCATAAGGCAGTGAAAATTCTGAAGCCAGAAGAGCATGAATTTTAAAGCCCTTGCTTCCTGAGCCAGTAATGTCAGCCACCCCATACACCCTGGTGCCATTGTTGGTCACGCCCACCATCCTCACACTGACACTTCAAGTCTAGCATGCTTCTTCTTCTATATTGAAGTGATAATGCAAGTGGAAGCCAATCTTTCTGATGACCCCACCCTGTAAAACAATGTGCCAATTTAAGTTTGGATTATGTCATATCCATTTTGAAAGACTGTCACATTGTAGCCTAGGTTATCATATAAACTTACATCTTAAAAACATCTTGTTACACTTGCAGTATGAGTACAGTTTGAATCACTCAAAAGTGATGATGTCACTTAGAAGAAACAAAAGCTTCCATTGAGCCTGTATATAAAAGGTGAGCACTCAGCTTAAATTCAGGAAAATAACCCCAAGATGTAAATAAGCCCAATGTAGTAATGTGGTTTTTACAAGTTAAACATATCTTCAAATAAATTACTTCACTTTTCAAAAACAATGTACATCCAAGTGTTTGACAAGTAGCAGGCTAATGAAACTATTCAGTGACTCACCAATTAGTAAGAGATACTCTTAGTGAGGCACAGCGTGAGGAGCTGGGAATACAGTGGGCACCTTTCCTACCCACCTGGAACATTCCACTGGATTGTATGTTGAAAGGGAGAGATGAGATATTACGGAGAGAGAGAGAGAGAATCTTTCCTACTTGTATGAGGTTGACATGGTTTGCAGTATCAAATTGGCATCACGTGACTATAATCCTAATGTTCCTTGACTTGAACTCAAAGAAACAATGCTTATTCTTGTGTTTCAAATATAGTAATATCTGCAGCATCCTTGTGGCTAATCTTTGGGATCACAAGAAAGGATAATTAAATCTATATTGTATATATGGGCAGGATAAAGATTTTTCTTGTCATCTTCCCTGTTGTAGGCATTTGTCTTTTGTCCACTGCACAAAACACAGTTGGAAAGATTACAATGATACCATTTTTAGCATGTGTAGAGCTTTATAATTTATAAAATGTGTTCAATGTGCTCATATGAACATATGATACTATCTACAAATATAACGAGGAGATAGTCAGAGATGCAGAAACTGGGGTTGAGAGAGAAGAGATATACCCAAGAGTGCTGAGGGGAGTGGATGGCACGGTTTTCAAATATAGACAAACTCTTTCCACGGTCAACATACCTACCATCCCAAACAGGGGCCACAGTGACTACACGTTAATACTGAGGCTCATGAAATTTTTAAGAATAATTGCACCTGGGGAGCAAAAATCCTAATGAGAAAGAGGTTTCTGTTTTTCTTCTCCTTCTGAAGTTCTAGGTTTTGCTCTGACGTAGCATGCTGAGTAGCTAAGCCAGGGCTGAGTACCCCCTGTCTTTGAATAACTCCACGGCCTCTTGGGAGATGGACTTGACCAAGCCCAGAGGGACTAGAAGGCATTTGCTTCCTTTTGTCATGAAAGGAAAAATTTCTTCCTTCTGAAAAAATAAAAAGGACTGACTGATGCCACAAAGTCTTGCCTTCCCCCTCACAAATGTTTATTTACTAAGATGGAGGTAGCGGTAAGACTTCCTGTATAGCTGAATGCTGGAATCTGCTCAAGGATTCTCTCCCTCCACCGGTAACACCCTGCCCATTCCTGAACTGCCTGCTGAATGAGCTTCTTAAGGGACACAGAGAAGACTTTGTATGGCATCGATCTTACCGGAAGTGGTCACAGGCGACGCGCTGGGGCTGCTGTTTATTCCCCTAACTGCCTCCCCAGGCATTTAGGAGAATGATGCGACTTCTGGTCTTTATGTAATTCGTATGAAAATGATAGGGGGGTGGGAATCTCTGTTCCCTTCAGGTAGCAAAGAATAAAGACTCTTCAGTCAGATCCCTTGTCCCAATATGAGATAAAAGATGCAACTGAAAAGAATAATATTTAAATACAGTATGTTCATGAACTGAAACACAACAGGAAGGTTGAGGAAAACATGTCTGCATGAAACTGGAATAATGCATTACCCATGTGATGGAAAAAGTCCCATGGGAAATAAAATCTAACTTTATTACAGGGGGAATAACAATTTAGAAAGCAATATCACTGAGTTAGTACCATGAACATAAGGGATATTTAACATTGGAAAAGCATTCATTGAAATATATACTTGGCTGGGGCTGGCGCTGTGCTGTAGTGGGTTAAGCCACCACCTGCAGTGCCGGTATCCCATATGGGTGCCAGTTGGAGACCAGCTGCTCCACTTCCAATCCAGCTCTCTGCTATGGCCTGGGAAAGCAGTAGAACATGGTCCAAGCCCTTGGGCCCCTGCACCCACATGAGACACCTGGAAGAAGCTTCTGGCTTCAGATCAGCGCAGCTCCGGCCGTTGCAGCCATATGGGGAATGAACCAGCGGATGGGAGACCTCTCTCTCTCTCTTACTCTGCCTCTCCTTCTCTCTCTGTGTAACTCTGACTTTCAATAAAATAAATAAATCTTTTTAAAAAAAGAATATATACTTGGCTAATGTTTATGCAACTAGCAGATAAGAACAATTTTGTCCCATCAGCAGAAAATACATGAACTGAATAAGACTCCTGACACAAGGCAGTGGTCTCACTGCTACTCAGCAAATACCATTAAATCTACTGAATATTCAAATTCTAACTTGAAGTTTCTCTTATAATATATTCGACTCACCACCCAGGAGCATTAAGTCAAAATCCTAAACAGCTGGAGCTGTGTCTTAAACTCATTTTGAATCTCTCCATTTCCTAGCTAAGGATTGGGCATATAGAAAGTTTAACCAAAAAAACCCTCAAATGTTTGTTGATTGACTGATTGCCTTAAACAATTCAATTGCATTGTTTGGAATGCTAGATAAGTATAATATACTTTTTTCAAAAAAGAAAAATCTTCAAAAAAAATCACAGATCTTTAAGACCCTTTATCTAAGCCATCTGAAACCCTATTTTTTGTCAAGATATAAAATATGTATCAGAGATATGTTCTAAATAAGTTTCTAAGGAACTCAATGTCACCTGGTACACTAAGTTCATGCAAATCCCAAAACATCTGGCATACATCTTTTCATTGTTTCATGTAATCTATAGGACAAACTTGCACAGCATCCAAATCGTCATTGAATTGGAGCAGCTCCTTGGGCACTGGGTCCATGTAGCCGAGGACAGATTGGATCCGTTTGCACTGTGTTCTTAGGGCTGAAAACCAGAAGAGGTGAAGGCCAGAGTGCAGGCTACAGTTTCCCACCGTGCCAACGGCAGGCTTAATATTCCATTGAGTCATTTTCCCCATGCCGGCTCTGCCGTTCAAACACTGTAATTATTTCATATATTTTTACCTAGTTATTATCTTACTCACCACAGGCACCTGTAATTTTTCTGTATTTTTTTTAACTGCTCATTTACTTATTCTTAATTCAGCTAATAATGGTGCCATGTATTAAAATTATCATGGAGAAAGTAAGTGAAAACCTCCTAGGATGTAGAGGAAGCGGATTCATTACAGCCTACAACAGGGAATAAAATATTATGTATACTTTTTGCAGTAAGTACATGCTAATTATGCAGCTATTTATAAAACACTTATCAACATGCAAACTGATACTCTTCAATGTTGCTGTTTTTTAAAAACCCTGATTTGCATACAAGATCTCTGCTTGCAGCTGAAAACAAACTTTGGGGGTCATCTGCCCACGGATGAGACCAAGCTGTTGCACATTCTTTCCATTGTGCTGGCTTGCTGTCATGACGGGACCACAAGAATGGCAATATTTATATGGGGTTTTAAGGTTTATACTGTACTTTCACACATATAACCTCATTTGATCTTCACAAGAACCTGGGAGGGTGGGTAGGGCGAGTATAATCACCTCTGTTACCCAGAAGGGGCTCGCAGAGGTGAAGGATGATTGCTGCGAAATACAGTTTATAAGATGCAAGTCTCTAGGATGACTTCAGAGCTTTGCTTTTCCCACAAGAATCCGCTGCCCCTTTACGACTTTGCTTGCCTTTGTGGAGCAGCCCAACACCCTGACCACAGGTTCTACTCCTTCCTTGATGTGGTCTGCTCTTGGGAACGCAAGTGCTGGAATGAGACGACTTTTGATCAGACCCTGGCTTCCCCACTTAGCACTTGTGGATCCTTAGTGAGTTCACTGACTGTTTAGAGCCCTGGCTCCCTCCTCAGCAAACTTTACAGGGTTGTTGTTGAGGACGAAATGAGATACTATAGGTAAAACATACAGAACTGTACCACCAACAAGCAAGTTCACTTCCAAAAGGCTCAGGGAGAAGTGAGTTTGTTGCAAAAATCTTTGGCTGTCCATTCAGTTTCTTCATAATACACTGTGTCCATGTATCATACAAAACACTTTTTTGCACCAGAAATTTTTTTGTACCAAAATAAACTCACACTTTAAATTCCATTTTCCATTTTTCCTTGAACTTTTGGAAGCACCCTGGTATTAAGTACTCAGGACCTCTAAACTAACAGCACGATCACCAGCCCTCCTCTGGAGATCACTTAACACACTCTCTCTCTCTCTTTTTTTTTTTCTCTCTTTTTTTTTTTTTTTTTTTTTTTTTTTTTTAAAACAAGCCGAGTTAGACAGTGAGAGAGAGAGACAGAGAGAAAGGTCTTCCTTCCGCTGGTTCACTCCCCCAAATGGCCGCTAGGGCCGGCGCTGTGCTGATCCGAAGCCAGGAGCCAGGTGCTTCCTCCTGGTCTCCCATGTGTGTGCAGGGCCCAAAGACTTGGGCCATCCTCCACTGCCTTCCCGGGCCACAGCAGAGAGCTGGACTGGAAGAGGAGCAACTGGGACAGAATCCAGCGCCCCAGCCGGGACTAGAACCCGGGGTGCCCGCGCTGCAGGCGGAGGATTAGCCTAGTGAGCTGCTGCTCCGGCCAACACACTCTCAATGCACAGTTTAGAATTTGTCATCAGACCTGGCATTTCTGGGTTTTACCCTGCAATGCTGGTCCTACAAGACAGGCTGTTCTGAGGCTTATGTGCCCCTGTTTAACCTGAGGTCACAGGAGCACCTTTGTGCTGTCAGTTAGTTTAGCTGTCTGTCATTGTCTTGCTCAGAATATTTGTCCTCATTGACTTTCAGAATTCTCTCTCTTTTTTTGAGAGAAAACTCTAGAAATATTCCTTGACTTGAACTCAAGGAAGCAATTCAAATGCTTGTGTTTCAGATACAGCAATACCAGCAGCACCCCTGTGGCCAATATATAGGATCATAGGAAAGGATAATTAAATCTACATTGCTTATATGGGTCAGAATGAAGATTTTTCTTGTCACCTTTCCTATTGTAGACATTTGTCTTTTGTCCACCATAAAAAAAAAAAAAAAAAAACAGAATACACAGTTGAAATGATTACAATGATAACATTTCAAACACGTGTAGAGCTTTACAATTTATAAAATGTGCTCAGTATAGTTCTTGGCTACTCTGTAAGTCTCAAATCAGGGGCTTATACTCACAGCAGAGTAATTAGGACGTGGCCCAACACAGCACACTACTTGGGTTCAAATCTATGTCACTTGGGTTCAAAGCTATGTAACTTGAGGGCAGATTACTTAGCTGTTCAATCTAACTTTCCTTCTTGTGAAAAACAGAACTAAAAGAGTACACAGCACTCAGTGTTGATATGAGTTTGAGAAAATATGCATGCAATGCTTTGTAGCATGTCTGATAAGACACTCACTTCCTTCCAAGGGACATAGTATATCCATCTCATCATCAAATCAAACCTTCTCTTAGAAATAAACTCTCAAGCTGACTAGCTGCAGAAGTAAACTGCTGATAGTGACATAGGGATCAAACATCCTCACAATCAAATGGAGGCTACAACAGCAAAATTTGGCTATAATAAAATTTAAGTTGACAGTTCTCCTTAGAAATCCAATGAATATTTCTGATACTTGGTTTCATCTAAAGAATATGAATCTGAGACTATTTCTGTAAATTTTTCATCAACAAGAAAAGCACATTTCGATGAGTATTCCCCTGAGAGAGCCCAAGTCAGTGTATTTAGAGAACACCTTCAGGTCATTTTTACAGAGATACATGATGGAGGCTGTGTCTTTTCAATAAGGGAAACTGTTGTGTTTGTTTCAGTATAGGAATAAAATTAAAAAAAAAAAAAAGGCTAAGCATTGGTGGCCAATCCATATTCAATTTTTTTTCTCTTTAATTCAGGAAACTAATTATTTCCAAGCTCAATGCATAAAATTTATGTTGAATACTAAGCCAGAGAACATTAGTATGCTAATAGAAAATATTTTACCAAAGTGACGGCTGTATTGAAATTTCTATAAGTTTAATTATAAGCCATTTTCACTTAAGATTCTTTTAGATGCAGTAAGTCTCCATCCTAAACAACAAAGACCTGTGTTCATTGACATAAGAAAAAAATTCATTGGCAGGGAGAGCTTCAGAATTGGTCCAAATGCTAACAATATTATCATAGACCTCACATTTTCCCTGTCTGCTCATTTCAGCTTCATCCTAGGCTGCAGTCCCCTCAGTTTATTGCTGGCAATTGGGGTTACCGGTTTCTCTTTCCTTCTCTTAAATGCTGAAAAGATTTTTGCACCAAAGTCCAGGAAGTCACTCTGATTTCCAGTGGCCCCGTCTAGCTTGGCCCTGCAATCTGCCAGCCAGTCGTTGGCAAGGGCAGCCAGTTACTCTAAGTAGTCAGGCTGACCAAGATGGTGGGGAGCTTGGGATGTCAGCCACAAAACCCACCACAAGCCTCAGTGACCCCAGTGCTACCAGACTTCCTCCCAGCATCTGCCAGAATGTGTGCCACCCGTGGTATCTCCCTTGCATCCGGATTTCTCCCTTGGGTCCAGTGAAAGGAATAAGATACCAGTCATTTTTGCCTCACATTTGGGGAGTGAGTTTTGGAAAGATACAGTAAGTGATGTAAAAATACTCTGAACCCAGGAGATAAGTTACTAAAAGTCAAAATAATTTTAACTGAGTAGTGATCACTGACTGAAGTGAATGAGAACCTGTATTTGCATAATTAAGAATAGCGTAGAGCTTATCATCACAAAGCACAAAGTAAAGATAATAGGAGAGGGGCCAGCGTTGTGGCCTAGAGGATAAAGCTGTGCCTGTGATGCTGGCATCGCGTATGAGCATGGGTTCGAGTCCCGGCTGCTCCACTTTCAATCCAGCTCCCTACTAATGGCCTGGGAAAAGCAGCGGAGGAAGACTCAAGTCCTTGGCCCCTACACCAATGTGGGAGACCCAGAAGAAGCTCTTGCCTCCTGGCTTCAGCCTGGCCATTTGTGGCCATCTGAAGTGTGAACCAGCAAATGGAAGATCTCTTTTTCTATTCCTGTAACTATGATTTCAAATAAATAAAAATAAATCTTTAAAAAAAAATACGGGGCCGGCGCCGCAGCTCACTAGGCCAATCCTCCGCCTTGCGGCGCCGGCACACCGGGTTCTAGTCCCGGTTAGGGCTCCGGATTCTGTCCCGGTTGCCCCTCTTCCAGGCCAGCTCTCTGCTGTGGCCAGGGAGTGCAGTGGAGGATGGCCCAGGTGCTTGGGCCCTGCACCCCATGGGAGACCAGGAAAAGCACCTGGCTCCTGGCTCCTGCCATCGGATCAGCGCGGTGCGCCGGCCGCAGCACGCCAGCCACAGCGGCCATTGGAGGGTGAACCAACGGCAAAAGGACGACCTTTCTCTCTGTCTCTCTCTCTCTCACTGTCTACTCTGCCTGTCAAAAAAAAAAAAAAAAAAAAAAAAAAAAAAAAAAATACGGGCCAGAGCTGTGGTGTAGTGGTTAAGGCCACGGCCTGCAGTGCTGGCATCCCATATGAGTGCTGGTTCCCATCTCAGCTGCTCCACTTCCAATCCAGCTCTCTGCTATGGCCTGGGAAAGCAGCAGAAGATGGCCCAAGTCCTTGGGCCCCTGCACCCTCGTGGGAGACCTGGAAGAAGCTCCTGGCTCCTGGCTTCAGATTGGCACAGTTCTGGCTATTGCTGCCAATTTGGGAGTGAACCAGCAGATGGAAGACCTCTCTCTCTCTCTCTCCTTCTCGCTCTGTGTAACTCTGAGTTTCAAATAAATAAATAAATCTTTTAAAAAAAATAGAAGAGCAATTTGATAATAAACATCCAAAGCTCCAAGATTTATATGATTATACTTTATATAAAATTATTTGACTATATTCAATTAATACTATATATTTTAACTCATAAATTATAGAATGTTTTCATAAAATTATTAAATGGTAGGATACCTAGTGAGTTCTGCTCTCTTCTCTTTTTGTGATTATTGGAAATTTTGCAATCAGAAGGTTTTATTTGTTTTATCTTTTTTTAAAAAAAGATTTATTTACTTATTTGAAAGGCAGAGTCACAGAGGGGCAGAGAGAGAGAGAGAGAGAGAGAGAGAGAGAGAGAGAAGGGACTTCCATCTTGTTGGTTTACTCCCGAAATGGTCACAATGGCTGGAGTCTGTTCTGAAGCCAGGAGCCAGGAGCTTCCTCCAGGTCTCCCACCCAGGTGCAGGGGCCCAAGGACTTGGGCCATCTTCTACTGCTTTCCCAGGCCATAGCAGAGAGCTGGATCAGAAGTGGAACAGCCAGGACTCGAACCTGCCCATATGGGATGTTGGCACTGTAAGCGGCGGCTTTACCTGCTGTGCCACAGTGCCGGCCCCAATATTCTATTTATTTTTAAATTGAGAGGCAAAGAGACAAAGGGAGAGAGAAAGCTCTCATGGATTGGTTCACTCCCACAGTGACCACAGCGGTCAGGACTGCACTTAGCTGAAGCTGAGAGCTGGGAACTCAGTCCAAGTCTCTCAAGTGAGTGACAGAAATCCAATCATCTGAGCCATCCACTGTCCCCAGGGTGCGTTTTAGCAGAACGATGGAGTCAGGAGCGAGAGGGGAGTCTGGGATCCAGAAACTTCCATCTGGGATGTAGACATCGTAACCTCTAAGCTAAATGCCTGCCCAAGGATGTTTTATGTTTTAAGGAAGACAATATTTATGGTATGGAAAGATTTTCATAAAATATTTAGTGACAAAATATAATAAATTTCTGTATGATCTCATTTATGTATTTAAATGTAAGTATATGAATAGAAAAAAGACTAGAAGGACACACAACAAAATGTTGGCAGTAGTTACACTTGAAAGGCGATAGGGTTGTATACAGGCAGTTTTCATTTTCTTTTTAAGACTAAAGGAAAGTGAAATTGAATATTAAATACACATTTGAATAAGATTAGAGAGGCTAGAAATGAAAAATATAGACATTGAGCAAATACAATATTTCAATTCATTCTAAAACATGTGTATTCTTCAGGTCAAAACACGTCCAGAGTATATCTAGTGAGTGAAGTCTCTCTCATTAGCACATAAAAGACCTGATAAATCTGTGAAGCAGACCTCTGCCACAGGGAAAGTGCGTGCTAAAAGCAAAATTGGAAGTGACACACAAAGTAGATTAAGGGCAGGCACAAGCGTTAGGAGTTCAAGGCTCAAATCTTTTCCGTATTAGCTAATTACCTCTCTCAAAGCAAATTCTAATTTTTTCATTATTCTAGTTTATTGATTTGGAAAAAAAAAGCAGTGAAAATACTGACTTCTTCATGGGGATGCTATGAAAAATCACAGATGTAGGTGCTTCGAAAACACACTTAGCTAGAGCAACTGACTGTGGAACAGGTTGAGTATTTTACCTTCTGTATAACTCTTGTTAAAAGCATGCGGTTTAACAAACCTGTTCAGTGTTACATTGTGCGTCTTTGTTGCTGTTAAGCAGTTTATCTATAAGAGGGGACTTCCAAATGTGAATTATATAGAGAATGTGCATTATGAAGAAACTATGCACAGCTTTGGAAATTTTCTGTACCAAAATAAACTGAGTCTTTTAATTTCATTTTCCACAGACTTAAACTTTTTCAAAACTTTACTTATTTGAAAGGGGTGGGGGAGGGAGGGAAGAAGAGAGAGAGAGAGAGAGAGAGAGAGAGAGAGAGAGAGACCACACTCACTCCCATCTGCTGGTTCATTCCCCAAATGCCCAAAATAGCCAGAGCTGAGACAGGGTAAAGCTGGGAGCTTCGGACTCAAACCAGGTTACTCACGTGGGTGGCAGGGACCCAGCTGCTCGCGTTAGCACTGCTGCCTTCCAGGGTGCACACTGGCAGGAAGTTGGAATCAGGAATGGAGCCGGGACTCAAACCCAGGCATTCCAATACGAGATACAAGCAACACAAGCGGTGTCTTGACTACTACACCAAATGCTCGCCCTCCACGACCTTTTTGAAGTGCCGTGGGGTTTGCTACTTTTCTGCCCATCTTCTATTCCTGTTTGCTCTCTCTGCTTTTGCAGGCAAGCTGAATGAAGCAGTTCAGGAAAGTCCTTTGCCATCGTTTGACCAAGATGACAGCAGCGATGCAAGCTGGGCCAGGCTTACCCAGGGCTTGGGACTGAGGCCAGGGGCACAGGAGCTCTGGAGAAGATCAACCCTCTTAGTTCCAACCCTTTAGGCCCCTTTGTAAGGCCCAGGCTCCTCAAGGATTGCCTCAGATCTCTGAGTTACCCCAAATCCTCCTGCTGAATTCCCTTAATCCTAAAGACAGTCACAGGTGGTCTATGTGGCCAGAATGTACCAGAATAACACAGCTTCTGGGGGACGCCTACATCACATCTCCCCGAGAGGAAAGGAGGCTAGAAACTGAGTCCTTAACAGAGCACAGAAACACTGACATGAATAGACGGCTCTCCAAAAAGTTCATGGAAAATGTGCAATATGAAAAATCTATGCTTGGATTTAATTCGTTTATGCCAAAATAAACTTACCCTAATTTCATTTTTCCATCAACTTTGTAGAGCACTGTGGTATGGCCTTTGGGGAAACAGTCCTTTCCCTTATTAAGCTTTTTTTTTTTTTTTTCAGACTTTATTTATTTGAAAGGCAGAATGAGAGAGCGAGCGAGAGAGAGAGAGAGAGAGAGCCAGCCATCAGTCTTCCATATACTGATTCACTCTCCAAATGGCCACAACGCCCAGGGCTGGTCCAAGCTGACACCAGAAGCCTGGAACTCTATCTGGGTCTCCCACTTGGGCCATTTCCACTGCCTTCCCAGGCACTTTGGCAGGGAGCTGGATTGGAAGTGGAGCAGCCAGGACATGAACTGGTGCCATATGGGATGCTGGCGCTGCAGGAGATGGCTGAACCTGCTGCACCACAGCACCAGTGCCAGAGCCCTTTCCTTTCACTGACATGAAACATAGCAGGTTTCTGGCCTCTGCAGACTCCCTCCCTGGGCATCACAGAGCAGCAATTCTTGTGTGAGTCTCTTCTTCCCTATATCCAAGGACCAGGTTTGTGCTGTATAACCTGGTGGTCGCTAACCACAGGTGTCTATTTCAGTCAAATTAATAACAATTCAATAAAAGTAGAAATTAAAATTTCTTTGTAACCATCAGTTTCCAGGCTAGTGGCCGCTGCATGAGCATTGGTATAGAATGCTCTATGGGGGTCCGGCACTGTGGTGTAGTGCCTAAAGCCTCCACCTGCATGTTGCCATCCCAGATGGCCGCTGGTTCGAGTGTTGGCTGCTCTACCTCTGATGCAGCTCTCTGCTGTGGCCCAGGAAGGCAGTGGAGGATGGCCCAAGTACTTGAGCCCCTGCACCCATGTGGGAGACCAGAAGAGACTCCTGGCTTTTATTATTATTATTATTATTATTATTTGACAGGCAGAGTTAGACAGTGAGAGAGAGAGAAAGGTCTTCCCTCCATTGGTTCACCCCCCAAATGGTCACTATGGATGGCGCCGTGCTGATCCGAAGCCAGGAGCCAGGTGCTTCCTCCTGGTCTCCCATGCGGGTGCAGGGCTCAAGCATCTGAGCCATCCTCCACTGCCTTCCCAGGCCACAGCAGAGAGCTGGACTGGAAGAGGAGCAGCCAGGACTAGAACCTGGCGCCCATAAGGGATGCTGGCGCCACAGGCAGAGGATTAACCAAGTGAGCCACAGCACCCAGCCCCGAGACTCCTGGCTTTGGATCAGCTCAGCTGCACCCATTGTGGCCATCTGGGGAGTGAACCAGTGGATTGAAGATTTCTTTCTCTCCCTCTGTCTCTGCTTCTCTGTAACTCTGCCTTTCAAATAAATAAATCTTACGAAGGAAGGAAGGAAGGAAGGAAGGAAGGAAGGAAGGAAGGAAGGAAGGAAGGCGAGAGGAGAGGGGAGGGGAGGGGAGGGGAGGGGAGGAGAGGAGAGGAGAGGAGAGGAGAGGAGAGGAGAGGAGAGGAGAGAGAAAGGGAGGGAGGGAGGGAGGGGGAGGGGAGGAAGGAAGGAAGGAAGGAAGGAAGGAAGGAAGGAAGGAAGGAAGGAAGAAAAAACTGCTTCTACCACTGCAGAAAGTTCTGTTGGCCAGTCCTCGCTGGTCCACAGGCCCACAGTCCCCTCGGAATTTCGCCTCAGGCCTTTGGTCACATCCCTGAACTCCCCAGGCAAACATGCAGACAGGTGCCCTACGAGCCATGGCTCATTGGCAAAACTATGAAAATTGAAAAAGCACATTTTTTAGGAACACATTCAGAAAATCCTGGAGAAGTTTTAGGAAAGATTGATGTCCTACAAAGCACTTTTTTTCATCTCAGCAAATGAGGCCAACTTTGATTTTGGCCAAAGTATCAATAAACATGGGTCAGGAAGGTATTGTTAACAAACGTTCTTAAGCTCTAATGAAAGGTGATAGAATCATTACAAATTTAAATATGGTTTTAAAGAAATAAGTTGTAAAAAGGAAAAAAAAAATGAAAAACTCCAAACTTGGGATCCTAAGACCTAGATAATGGTTCCATTTGCTTTGGGTTTGCCACTCCATTTTTTTTTCTTTCTTTTTTTTTTTTTTTTTTTGGTGACATGGGGCAGGAGAGAGGAAGTATCAGGGTACACATCTGTAATACAAAGTTACTACTAACCCACTAAAATTCTCTAAGTGTAATATACTTTTATAGTATATTTATACAGTGTAGTATAATACTGGTATAGGATATAAGTACTATACTTATATAACCCTTTAAGGAGTATAAAATGGGACAATGTGTTCAGAATGGTACCTGACACACAGAGGTGATTGAATATCGAACAAGGAAGGGGAACTCAGTTCTACAGGGCCAGGTGTGAAGAGGGTAATGGCAGGGCAGCAGGTAGTACCGATTCTACCCAGCCGCCCTGGATTTTGTTATCACAGTAGAATCTTCTGTGATTCTACTGTTCATTCTTGTCTTCTCTTCCTTCCTGTCATTATCATTATCCCTATTCCTCTCTTCCTGAAGCTGGAATGAACTTTCCCTCCAGGGAGAGTTTTCAAAACAGTTTTCAAAACAGAAGTTAGTGATATGACTATTTCTAATCGACTCTTAGAGAACAAGCTAAGGAATGATACAGTCAGAAGCTGCAAAAGCTGAGTGCTGGGGCCTCGCGTTGTAAAGATGGTAGCCCACTGGGGCTGACTTCTCTGGCTTTGTTTGCCTTAGGCTCATCCACATTGAAGAATGCACATCTCATCTACTCAACAGTGCTTTTATTTTTCCTTCGAACAAATCTCCAAGGTCTGATGATGATTACCATGCACGGAGTTAACAGAGCACAGAGAGATCCTGAATGTGTTCATTTTACTTGACAAAAACCGAATATGAGCCGGAAAGACTATATAACATATGTAAGTCTCATTAAGCTGTCGTTATTTGGAAAGATGACTTGCAGGCAAACAAACACCAAATCTCCTCCCTGCAGCTCCCTCTGAGGAGCACGTTCAGCTCAAATCTCCTGCCCTCACACCTTCTGCTGACTTTAAAATGAGAATTATGGGTGAATAAGAAAATGAGAATCAGGTAGTGTAATTATAATTCTGAAAAAGGAAAATGTGCCAACATTGATTGGATTGCTAAAAAAAAAATCATTCTCCTTCAATATATTTGACTGCTCAAAAAGGCCAAACTATTTTGGAGTCTACATTTTTGTTACTTTAAAAATAAATTGGAATTTGAAAATACCCCTTCACCTGCTCCCCAAAGCTTATGGGGAAACTCATTCATCATTCTTTTATATTGTACATCAACCAGTCAATTCAAGACAGAGTTTAAAAGCTGCCCCAAACAAACTCAGTCTTCAAACTGTCCAGAGGAACTGTCATTAGTATGTTAAGTTCTGTGGGTTTGTTTTAAATCAGTGTGATGATAACTTAACAAAACAACAACAAAAAAAGAAATCTTGTTCTGTAGAGGAGGAGGCGTGGTGTGAAAGCAAAGTTACCCAACAAGGGTGATTGCCTTTCCCC
The DNA here is from genome assembly GCF_964237555.1 of Oryctolagus cuniculus. NCBI lineage: Eukaryota > Metazoa > Chordata > Mammalia > Lagomorpha > Leporidae > Oryctolagus > Oryctolagus cuniculus. The sequence continues at coordinate 68,117,350 of NC_091434.1, forward strand.
CAGCTGGTTAGCCACCCAGTTAACGCTGCAGCTTAGAGGAAGGGCACATGCACACCCCGATCCATCCTTTCGGGTAGCGGTGCCAAGTCACCTTTGCACGTTTTATGAATTCTCTGAGGATAGGCAGATTCATGTTGTAATAGTGGGAGTGGATTTGTTAGTGATGTTAGCAGCCTGGGTGGCAGCACCCTTGGGGACAAGTCTAGGAGTTCAGAGCATGCCTATGACACCTGGAACTCAGGGTGCCATGGGGAGGTTCAATCATAAAATGGACCACCCTGGTTGAGACTTAGGAGGCTCACATCACTTTGCTTGCTGGCTCACTCGCACGCTCTCTTGCCCTTCCACCTTCCACCATGGGATGCAACAGCACAGGGGTCCTTGCCAGATGCCAGCACCACGCTCTTGTCTTCTCAGCCTCCAGAGCCCCGAGACAAAGGCACTTCTGTTCAATATAAATGATCCCGTCTCAGGTAGTCTGTGGTAGCAGCAGAAAAAAGACTAAGCCACTCCTAGATTTTGTCTCCCTGACTTCTCTGGCCTTCCTCCCAGGCACAAGTACGTCTTGCCAGCATCACCTTCTTGAGGTGACGTGGCTCATGCTTCTCCACACACGTGATGTCTAGGAAATCCACATACACGCATGGTGGACAGAGCGAGAGACCGCTGGCTTCTTAGAATTTTAGGAGAGCAGAGAGCCCAGCCCTACCTGGGCCGGGACTTACCTTCAGAGGAGGCCGTGCACCTGTCGGGTGTCTCCAGAGAAACAGAGACTTACCAACAGCAAAAGGATATTGGGCCACTAGGGCAGGGCAAAGCTGGGTATTTGGCATAAAAACACAGTGCATCAGAACGAAGTCGCTTAAAACCGAATCTGGAAGGAGAGAAAAGTGGAAGAGGAAATTAGGATATTGTGGCAATCTGGGAAAGCCAGAGCGCCTACTCATTTATTCTTGGCCATTAGTTCTTATACATTGGTTTGGAGTTACGATTTTACTGTACATTTGGTAGAAGCACTTGGTAGAAAATTAATGATATGGACTGAGTTTGAGATGAAAACTAAGTTTTTTAGGACAATGAGCCAAAAGTATAATATTTTACAGAGATACCCTTGCTCAATGGCATTAGTCACCCTAGCCACAAAGAATGCCCTTAATATAAATATAAATAATTAAAGAGTCACTCATGGGTGGTACCATATATGCAGAATGAAGACATGGTCATTTCTCTATTTTATGCCATATTTATTCTCTCAGTAGCTGTTTCCCTTTATCTCTTTTCAAACTGATTTCCAGAAAGAGCAATGAGATAGGAAAAGGTGGTAGAAAGAATGGCGGAAGAAGAGGTGCTCAAAGCAGAGAACAGGTGACGGGGTGGGGGGAGCAACAGAAAAGGATGCAATGAAGTCTGAGCCTGGACCAACAACTGCAGCTCTGCAGTGGGAGAAAACGGTGAACAGCCCAACTTGGCAGCAAGGGTCCTTACTGCAAAGGCAACACGACCCAGCCGGCCTGGGTGGCAGCACCCTTGGGGACAAGTCTAGGAGTTCAGAGCATGCCTATGACACCTGGAACTCAGGGTGCCACAGGGAGGTTCAATCACAAAATGGCTGAGACTTAGGAAGCTCACATCACTGTTCAAAACAGGAAGGGATGAGAAATACACAAATTTGTAAGTTAGATTTCCGATGTCTGTGTTATTAATGACCTTGCATTGGCAAAGTATGAATCAGTGACTACAGGTTAACCACGATGCCCACTTGCATATGTTGTGATCCCAGGCGGTCATCACTCAGTGTCACCCATCACGCCAGTCCTATTACACTGGGCCAGAGAAGAAGCAGAGAAGGTGCCAGACAGAAGCTGTGTGGAACTTTTCATGTTAAGCAAAGAAGACCTGTGGCTCATCTGAGTTTAACGTCTAGAGGCACTGCGGCATAGTTAATACACTCCTTGAGGATAGGACAGGTGGGGGCTGCTTACACGCCAGCCAGAAGACCTGGGCTAAACAGTCGTTGGAATTTGGGGAACGCAGAGACTTGGCATGGCTGCTCCACGGCTGGGGAGCTGGTCCTCCTGCACAGCCAACCACCCAAACTCACATTTCAACGTGGCTTTCTGATACTTGAGAGCTGATTTTAAAACCATCATTTCCTGCTAGAAAATGATTTCCCAAGTCACTCGGTGACCAATGATGGCCACAGAGGTCAAAAGTCTAGGGAACTAATGGGTCTTAGGTCAAAAAATGATGTTCTGGTAAATTAAGAGCATGCACTGTCATAGTCATTGATGTTGGTTTCTGTGATGTGAACAAGGTTCACTGTAACTCTGGCATTTCTCATTGCATGGTAAATCCATCAACATCATGGAACTCCTACTTCACCATACCTACATGCTGCATGTACCGGTTCTAGGGTTATTTTTAATATTCAGGATAATAATGGGGGGAAATTGTATCTTGGATTTATGAGAAAGACTCTCATTTATTTATCCCCAAACCATGAATATTACTTGTAATTAAAAAAATCATCAAAGCAGGGCATGAAGGTCACTGTTCAGTGATGATGTCAGTCTAGTCACTAAGATAAAAAATAGAGGGAACACAAGTCAAATCGCAGCTGTAGAATATTCTGGTATCCAGTCTCCACTTTTTTAAGAAACAATAATTCAATCTCCATTTTTCCTAGACGTGACTTTGAAAGGAAGTCCATATTTGCTCTCCATGGGCAGGAAAGACCTGTAAGATGCCGCCCTCACTCAGGTACCAGCACCTGCCTTTGAGCCAGTGTGTACTGCAGGGGAGACTCTGCTGCTTGCTTTGAGCAGTCACACATCCCAGGCAGCTGTGTTTTTCCTGAACTATGACCCCGGACCTCTGGTTTATTTGAGGTTATGTCTGCCTCTTGGAAGCAGTTCCCTCCTAACTGGTCCCTCAGGGTTTCTTCACTCTCAACACACAGTCATCTTTTTTCAGCAAGGCTCCCATCAGATTCTCCTTGTCCAGCCATCTCTGACCACTCCCCAACACTTAGCTTTGCATTTAAAACCCTCCAAGATCTGTACCTCAAAATGTTACCCCTTATCTTCCTCCTTCCTGTGTACGTGACAGATCTATAGAAACCAGGCTGCTCATTCTCCCTTGCCTGTTTCTGTGTCACTACTCATGCCCCTCAGGATGGAAGGCTTTGTACCACTGCTGCTGATTGGTCACCAGTCTTCCCTCAGGGCCACTTCAGAGGCTGTCATCCCCATGACACTTCTCTAAGTCCCCTCAGCTGGTCAGTGGCCCTGAAGCTCTGACCACATTTTGCCTGTGTTCAAGATACTTGCGCTTTCCTGTGAGTCTCTAGCTAACTAAAAGCTCCCTGAGGGCAGGAAGGGGCTCCGTTGTCCACTCTGCCTAGTTCAAAACACCCAGCATAGCTCCTGCCTGACAAGGTGCTGGATAAACACTGAGCTGAAAATCAAGCCTGGAGCTGGGGATCCGAGCTTTTGTGTCTACCACTCCCCAGAATTAAAAAAAAAATAAAGAAAGGAAAACCTCACAAAATTGGATAAGGAGAAGAAACAATAAGTCGGTGGTAAAAATACATTTAGGAGGTATATAATAATAATGATGATGATAACTTCACCTTGACCATAAGGCAAAGATCAATTACAGAAATTGATTTTCATCCACCACCAAGTTCTTGAGATAAATCTCTCAACTTTTTTTAGTGAGAAAAGCTCTTCTATGGAGCATGATATGCTTAAAATATTAATCCATGACATCATTCTAAGAGACAGGCTAGTAGCATAGAAAAAACCAGCAAGTGGAACGGGGGCTGTCCCAAGATCATGTACAACATGGATCCCAACATGCAAATGAGGTCATGGTCCTGAATGCTCAGCTCACTCTAAGGAGAGCTATGTGCTGGATTTGTTAAACTTATTTATTTATTTGAAAGGGAGGAAGAAATGGAAACAGGGAAGGGGAGGGAGAGACGAGAAAGCATGCCCCTCTATCTGCTGATTTATTCCTCAAATGCCCACAATGGCTGGGACTGGGCCAGGCCAGTGCAAAGAGCCAGGAATTAGAGGACCCAATTATTTGAGCCACCACTGCTGCCTCCAGGGTCTACACTGGCAGAAAGCCAGAGTCAGGAGCAGGGAATCCAACCCAGATAGTCCAATGTGGGACTCAAGTGTCTTAATTGCTAAGTTAAATGCCTGCCCCAATGTGTTAAAATTTATCCTTCCCCAAATTTATGTTGAAGTAGTCATAACCCTCAGTACCCCTAATGTGACCTTACTTGGAAATAGGCTCTTTGTAGATGTGATCAAGTTAAGGTGAGGGGATTTGTATGGGTCCTAATCTGTTATGTCTGTTGGCCTATCACAAGGGAAAACGTGGATGCAGAGACAGATCTGCAAAGGGAAGAGGCACGGGGGGATGCCATGTGAACACGGAAGCAGAGGTGGGGGTGATGCATTGATGCCAAAGGTGGCCAGCACACAAGCAGACACTAGGAGACTGGCACAGAGCAGATTCCCCACCAAAGCTCTCGGAAGGAATCAACCCTGCTACCACTCTCCTCTCAGACATCTAGCTCTAGAACCAGGAGACAATAAGATTCTGTTGTTGGGACCACAGGTTTATGTGCTTTGTTATAGCAACCCTAGCTACATTCTGGGGCAGCTCAATACCTTACAACCACAGAGAGAGCCATTTTATTCCCAATTGGAACAAGGCTAGACCTCTTATGAAGGCTGCTTCACACAGAGGGGAGTCAAATGGCTATGGAAGGTTTTTTTTTAAGATTTTTTTATTTATTTGAAAGGCAGAGTTACAGGAAGAGGGAGAGGCAGAGGCAGAGGCAGAGAGGCAGAGGCAGAGAGAGAGAGAGAGAGAGAGGTCTTCCATCTGCTGGTTCACTCCCCAAATGGCTGCCACGGCCAGGGCTGGGCCAGACTGAAGCCAGGAGCCAGGAGCTTCTCTGGGTCTCCTATGGGACTTGGGCCATCTTCCACTGCTTTCCCAGGCCATTAACAGGGAGCTGATTGGAAGAGGAGCAGCCAGGACTCAATCCGGCGCCCATATGGAATGCTAGCACTGTAGACAGTGGCTTAATCCACTACCTCACAGTGCCAGCACCGGAAGATGGGATCTGAATAATAACTACAGAGATGCCTGTAGAGGCCACTCCTCATCCTTATGAAGGAATCAAAGTCATCTACAGCGGAGAGCTGGGACCGGAGAGAGCTTGGGCAGCATACACCAAGAATGAATTCAAGTATGTATGTAGGTAACACTATGCTTGCTTGCTTACTTGATTTGTTTATCCATTCATTCTCTAGAGAGGCAGACAGACAGACAGCGAGTTCCCATTTGTTGCTTTACCTCCCAAATGCCCAGCTGAGTCTGGCCTGGGGCCAGAGCTGTCAGCCAGGAACTCAGTTACCTGAGCCATCCCTGGGTCTGAGGTAGCAAGGAAGCTGGAGTTAGGAGCTTTGATGTGAAATGCAGGCATCTCACCCACTAAGCCAGACAACCACCTCCCAGGCATGAATTTAATAAACACACAAAATTGTTCCACGTATGTACCTGCTGCTTCGTTTAAAGCTGGCTCGAGGCGGATTGTTTCTAGAAAATGCTCTAAAATTTTTTCAGGTGTTCCTGACATCACAGTATACCTAGATAAGAAATGAAAATATCATTAGTTTTTCAAAAGTGGGGAAATCATTAACGAAAACTTTTTTTTTACTTATCTAAATTTTTCTTTCTTCTTTCTTTTTGTGATCTCAGGGAATCATACTGATTGACTTGTGGCCAATACACTCTTCAGGGTAGGAGAGACCATGTACTCAGCCAAAGTCACACAAGATAACAGCAAACACATAAATGGAAGTAGGCACTAAACACGCTGTTCTCGTGTCTCTACAAGGAGCAAGAGTAATCTTCTGGGACAGCAGATGCAGCTGGCTGGAAACAGAGGTTTCAGCTTTGTTCCACAGGGGCATGAAAGGGAACATGGAACTCCTGGGACAGCTCAGGTCAGGCAGGGAGAGCCCACGAGGGGGAAGGACAGGAAACCAGGTTACCCATATACGGGTTCCTCATGGTAAAACTGCAGTCCCACACTGGATTCGCCTGCCTATTTCTGGAATGCTCTGTTTTTCCCAACTGTACACTGGCATGTTCTTTGGAAATGCAGCTACTAATAAAACAAGAGAAAACAAAACCCCAAACACCAATGAGAAACAAACCAACCCCAGTGGCACCATGAACAGGAAATGAATCAGGAGTAGAAAATCCACATAACTTATTCTACTGTCAAATAAAAGTTATGTGGGGAGGGGGCGGATTAGCCATTATTTGAGAAGATCCAGCCAGAGTGCTCTTCAATCAAAATGGGAAGGCTTATTTTTTTAAACAGGATGTAGGGTTGTTTCAAAGTCACGTTCAAGATGGAGACAGGACCGTGAATGAAAGCTGCGGGTAAAACACGTGACAATGAGCTGGGTGCCGTTCCCTTCCCGACGCTCAGACTCTGCCTTTCTGCCTGGCACTTCACTTAAAGCAAAACCACAGGGAGGGAACATGGCAATGAAAGCGAATGCCTGCTGCCCAGGAAGAATTCAGCTCCAGGAGGACTCCACTGTCTTGGGATCCCCTGTTTGGGATCTTGCTGGAGAGGGTGAACGCCCAGGAATACCTTTACCATATCAACTCTCAGGATCTCAACCTCCTGCCTGAGAGATGGAAGTGAGACATTGATGTTAACCTATAACACTGTGTACCTGAAGACGGAGACAGGTGAACAAAGCGGCCTCGGGGCTGAAGAGGGGAACAAATGCAACGCAGCTAGCAGGCAGCTGGTAGCTAAGACTGGAATGTGAGGGCACACGCTGACCCAGAGGAAGCCAGAGTGAGATCCTTAAGGAAACCAGGCAACCAGGCTTCAGAACCCAGTGTGGGCAAGGAGACAGATCAAACAGTCCACTTTAATCACAGAACTGTGTCCCCTTTGTCAAAACCAAGAAGGTGGAAGATGGTTACTTCTTCCAGCAGTCGATCAGTACTTGAAACAAGGAGAGGGCATTTGTAGGAGTGACTGCTGACACTTCCGTGGAGACTACTGCTCCGCCCATTCAGGAATTCCGGAAACACACACTTCTTTGAGAGCACTCCCTGCAGTAGCATCTGGCCCCACTCAGGGGTAGGGTGGGAGAGGGCATTTCACAGTTCAGCATCGCTCTGCCCCAGACGGCTGTCACGTGGACCCAGCTGAGGAAACACTACCTGTGCTCTCAGATGCAGAAACTTCTCAGCAAAGGGAGGCAACATGTCCAAGGTCAAAGGGTTAGTAAATGGGTGATCCCTAATGCAAACCAGGTCTGTCTGGCTTCAGATAACACGTGTATGTTTCATGGCACTTGTCTTGTCTACCCTTGCAGCAAGCTGTCCAGATGGAGACCGGATCTAGTGCCTGGAGCTCATTCTTCCTATCATGTATTTATTTTCATTATTCGAAAGCAGAGAGAGAGAGCGAGCGAGACAGAGAGAGAGAGAGAGAGAGAGCGCTTCTCCATCTACTGGTTCACTCTCCAAATGCCTGCAACAGCCATGGCTGGGCCAAGCTGAAGCCAGGAGCTAGGAACGCAACCTAGGTCTTCTATGTGGATGGCAGAGACCTAAGCACTTGATCCATCAGCTGCTGCCTCTCAGGCTGCACATCAGCCAGAAGCTGGATCAGAAGTGAAGGGGCGGGACTCCTGTATGGGATGTTGGAGCAGTGTCCTGACCTCTGAGCCAGTGCCCGCCCCCTGGTGCTCATTCTGAGCAGGAAATTCTCCATGTCATTAAAAACTGTCATCTAAAGAGGGGTTTGTTTTTGAAAACAAGTGTTATTTAAATAAGAGTATATAAATGCATAGCACAAAAACTCAATGGAAAATCTGGGCTGGGCCTGCCCATCGCCTCTCAGCATCTGTTGCTTGCTAGCTAGCTGCATAGCTGATAGCTCAGTTTAAAAATTGTTCCCTTGCCAAAAGTTTAATTCTGATCCAAGGTTGGCGTCACACTCCAGTGTTCTTCCTTTGGAAATCCCTTAGCTATAGCACTATGTCTGTTCAAAAAGAAGCAAGACTTGGGTGGCAAGCCAGATGGCCCATCAACTCTCTGGACAGAAAGTGGCCTCTCTCACCCGGCCAACAGGAGACCCCATGATTCTTCTTTTGTTACGTATGCCTCCCTCTAGTGGTCATCTGTGTTGTCTGCTCACCCCAGCTTCCCATCCGGGTTCTGCAGGAGGCTGTTAGGCGTGAATATTCTCTTAGGGCAACCGGCCTTTGGCCAGACACAGCCCCTTGAGATGTGGGGCTCATGTTATAGCTTTGTTTCACACTGGACATGGCCAGGTGCCTACTGCCTTCCTTCCGTATAAATGAGGTCAAGGTCGCTTGAAGATCAGACAATATGGCTGTTTTCAGTGTATTGCATGAAGCACATACAAAAATAAGCCACAGTTGGTGACATTCTATCGGCTGTGAGGTTTCAAGCCTGTGTCTGAACATCTCCCAACACCAAGTCTGCAACTGAAGACATTTCCACCTGCACCTACAACAGAAAATGGCTACGGGAGGAGGAGTTGAAAGACAGCATCTTCTTGCAAACAGGATAGAGCAGAACAAGAAAACAGTCTGAGGAAAACAGAGCATGGTAACTAAAATAGTCATTTAAAATCCTTCCTTCCTTCCTTCCTTCCTTCCTTCCTTCCTTCCTTCCTTCCTTCCTACCTTCTTCTCTCCTTCCTTCCTTCCCTCCACACTTAACCCCCATAGCCATAGAGCTGAAACTCTGTGCTAAATGGTTAAGTGCTCTATCTCACCTATACCCATCACCAGAAATGCTCTCTTGTTATTGACTTGTTAATATCACACTCAGAGTTGAGTGGCTTGGGCAGAGTGAGGCAGTTTCACAAGTTGAAAATGTAAATGTGTAAACCATTCTAGACTCAAAACTAAGTCAGAGAAGTAACATTAAAATCAGCACCAACACGGAGACCTTCTTTGAGCTCACAAAGCACATTGTGAGGGGGGAGAGGCCCAAGGCATCGGCAGACACAGTGGACGGTGGTCGCCACGGTGTCGAAGTGTCCAGAACAGCATTTACATGGAGCCTGTCTTCCATCTGCTCCGACCCAGGAAAACTCAACACGCTCAATGACCCTGCGAGAGAACAGCTTTTCATTCTTGAGAGGAGGAATTTGGCGGGCTGCGAGGCTTTGCCCACTGATTCGTCTTAAATAGTTTACTGTGAGCATGCATGAGGTTTTGAATTCTGTACGAAGTCTGGACTGAATTACAGGGCGCAAAGAGATAGAAAGGAAAATTAGACACAGGCCTAAAATAAACTTAATGCACGTGGTCTCTCCTTTTCCAGTCCCTGTGGTTTGATTTCATAAGAAATCTCTATTTGGAGGACACCCTGAATGGAAGTCATTGAAGCAAGTAGGTTCTTTTGATCCTGCCCAGTGACTGGAAGAGGGCAGGCAGGGGGATGCCCAGGGGGCCTCTTGATCGGAAGTTTCAAAGCTAAGGGGGATCCTCAAGGCTCACCTTTCTGGTTGGCCTGATTTCCCTGAGCTATTGGAGGCCTCCTTAAAGAATGCAGATTAACCACTACTCAGGTGCTGTTTAGGACCAGGAAACACCCTCTTCAGGGCACCAGGAGGACTACTGTTCAAACATCTTTGCAAGAGTGTGTTCAAGAATAGATAGTAGTAAAAGCTAATGAAAGAATAAAGACAGGGAATGGGAATGCTATCACTTTGCAAATGTATGACAGGGCTTTCTTTAGTGCTTCTTATGGAAGCTCTTTTGAAATATATCGATTTTGCAATATTTTCCATACAGGGTACTTCACTAAATTCATGGACAAGTAGAATTAAAATAAATTTATTAGGCACAAAAAAATTGGAATTCATGCCTAGTTTCTTCATAATACACACTTTCCGTGAACTTTTTGAAGACCCTGTCAGAGAGTGTGGAGGATTTAGTATTTCCATACAAACTTGTCCCTCAGCACTGTGGGAGACTGGCTCCAGGGATTCCTGTGGATAGCAAAACCAGGGCTGACTACGCCTTCCATAAAATGGCATGATATGTGCTTATCATCTCTGCAATCCGCCCATATACTTGAAAGTATCTCTAGATTACTTACAGTACTAAATAGAATGTAAGCGCTATGTAAACGGTGGTCACACCGTATCCTTTAGGAAATGATGACAAGGCAAAGGTCTCTGCATGCTCAGTACAGATGCAATTTTTTCCTGAATGTTTTTCATCAATGGATGGTTGAGTGTGTGAATGTACAACCTGTGGATGTGGGGGCTCAACTGTAAGGTGTTTTGCTGCCGGAAGTGTGGAGACAGAGGGAACTGAGGCAGGAAAGCTGGTCAAGCCCGACCCGACTCCAAGCTGTTCCAGCACAAGCTTTGAAACTCTGGGCCCGCATTTCTCCACCTTTCAAAACGGGTCACAATAAGGACCAGATACAATCTGCACACTATACAGTGGAGTGTCAGTGATGACAATGTGTTTCTTCCTGCCTCCTTTGCAAATATGTTGATTCGTCTGGAGGAAAATGTCTGAGACTTAGGCTTTTAGTTTAGACAATGAAAACTCATCAGTTTGCCAGTTATTTGGCAAACAAAGGAAAATTACTTGAGATGCCTTCTCTTTCAACTTATTATTTGGTGACATTTCTTTAGCTACAGAATGAGTGTTTTTATTAACCTAACATTTAAAATTAATTCCTATTAAAAACTCAATTCTGGAATTTATTATGATTTCTTAAAGTCACATTCCCCAATTCTTCTGTCTTCCCACTCAAATGTAGGTACTTGGGAGGAAAGAGTCTTCTGTAGGAACTTGAATCAAATACTGGAAGCAAACACAGATATTCTGAAAGAGGTTGGTTAAACAGGAGACCTGTGCAATGTGTCCGGAGGCGGCTTTTACACAGAGGAATCAGGAGGAATGACACTAAAAGGAAGGCTCTGGGCTGCAGTCTACAGACTGTTTTATATTTGAAATCCGGGTTGCCACCCAGGACGCTCCTTCTGATAACAAGATGAAAACACTTAGGACATTGAAATGGCGCGGTTTCTCCTCACCTAGGGGCCATGCGTCCTTGGAGCTGCCCCGTGTTCCTGCTTCCATTGTTGTCTCCCATGCCTTCCTTTGCAAAGCTATTACAGTTGAAGACTACAGGGAGAGGGTATGACAGCAGGGGAATATTCTCTGCAGAACGACTCCCAGGCAGCACCAGGCTCAATGCGCTGCCAGAAATGGATACATTATCCTCCACAAGATGTGTGATTAGTCAATAGAGGGGAAAAGCACACACACGGCCGCCTTCCACAAAAAAGGAGAACACGCTATTGTGGAAATGATGATACTAAGTGAAAAGGTTAATCACAGTCTGGCAATTACAGTGTTGGAGGCAAACATACTTCTGCTGAGGCTGTGAGTTTCCTTGATTGGAAGCTCTGTTCCCCGCTGGGACCTTCTCCAGTACCAAGACATCTTGGTCATGTTCTTTAAGTCTGACTGTGTTCGCCTCCACGTCCTGCAAATACAAATGACACCACATGCAGATGCGGCCGTTTACGCAGACAATGGCAAAAATTCCAAGTGCTTCAGAAACTCATTTGGTGCTTGTGATGCTAATTGTTGCGTCTACAAATTAAGTCATTTTCAAAGTCAAGGGCTGGAACGGTCACGGAGAGGACCAGATGAGACTGGAGGCAAGTATTTCAGGAACTCTGCTTCTACCCCACATTCAAACAGCGGAGTAGAGAGTCCTGTGGCTGAGCTCTGAGAAGCCTTGGGAGGGGGTGGCCTGGCAAGGAGACGGTGGGGGCACAGTCATTTGTTCTTAAGAAAAAATGCCTCGGCAAACAGCATCCGGCTTTAGCAAAGCCCTGTTTCCTTCCCTGTGTATGTAATTTCCCTAGGGGTAGCACCTTTGTCTCTAATCAAAAGATGCTTTTTTTAAAAAAATCAGAGTGAAAGGTGTTAAAAACCCTTTGCCAGTTATTCTGAATGGCTTTATAAGTTACAGTAATGATAGTGGCCCTAATTTGATTCTTTCAAAGGATTTTTTGGCTGAGTATGAACTTCATGTCAGTAAACTTCAAAGAGTAAAGTTCACCTGTAAATTTCAGTATCATTTAAAGTACTAAAAAAATTTACTACACTTTTCCTCAATATATGGTCGCCATTTTCAATGAGATACAAACCAAGTAAAGTTCTATGTGGTATTTTTTTTCTATGTTATTCCATGGCATACATTTTAATTTATTTTCTTTGTGTTTAAGACAATAGATTTGGCAGCGCCGCGGCTCACTAGACTAGTCCTCCGCCTAGCGGCGCCGGCACACCGGGTTCTAGTCCCGCTCGGGGCGCCGGATTCTGTCCCGGTTGCCCCTCTTTCAGGCCAGCTCTCTGCGTTGGCCAGGGAGTGCAGTGGAGGATGGCCCAAGTGCTTGGGCCCTGCACCTCATGGGAGACCAGGAGAAGCACCTGGCTCCTGCCTTTGGATCGGCGCGTTGTGCCGGCTGCAGCGCGCCGGCTGCGACGGCCTTTGGAAGGTGAACCAACAGCAAAGGAAGACCTTTCTGTCTCTCTCTCTCACTGTCTACTCTGCCTGTCCAAAAAAAAAAAAAAAAAAAAAAAGACAATAGATTTAATTTAACTTATTGTGTGTGTGTTTAAGATAATAGATTCCTATGCTTCACACCTCCTAGGGACACATGTCCATGCATAAGAGGAGAAGGGAGGGGTGAGGGGGAGAGGAAAGCTGCTCTGAGAGGCCGGGGTGATGGGACACTGTCACCATCCCCAGTCACCCACAAGCAGCTCTCCACCAGCCAAAGCTGGGGCATCTGTCCCAGGGGAGCAGGGACTGCATGGTGGGCAGAGAGCTGGGACCGCTCCCTGTCAACACCCCTGCATTTCACACGCACTGCCTCCAAAGTCACCTTCAGGGGTAATTTCATGGCCCCTTCCATCCCCCAGTTATTCTTCATCTACTTGCCATTGCACTGGGAGACACAGCACTGAAAATGAAAATGCTTGGTTGCAATAACCATGACTGACGGTCATTTCCACTGACATACAGTTGCTCCACACATCAAGAAAATGTGTGACGAAACGAGAAAGGTTCAGGTTTGGGAAGGGATGGGAGTTGGAGACTGGGAAAGTGTGGGATAGAGAAAGGCATGGGGCAAAGGGGGTCGCCACTAGGTGGGAGAATGTCTACATGCCCCTTTCTGTGTCCTGCACCCCATTCTCCCACCCAGTGGTGCAGGACACAGAAAGGGGCATGTAGAATGTCAGAGAGAAGCTTCTTAGATGTCAGCAATTGCCAAGGCAATCCTACCCGCTTTCAGTTCTCACAGCCACGTGCAGGTGCAGGTGTGTGCAGAGGTACTGGGTCCTGCATGGCATCCTGCACCTGCAGCTTTCCTGGAGGACGACCTCTGCACCCAGCATGCACACCGGCACATTGAACGCTCCAGTGTTGTTACAAAAGCCCTTCATTCTAGAGCATTTGTTCAGCGCAGGAATGCTCAAGCAACATGACATCATAATTCTGATTTTTTTTGGCAAAAGGACCACTTAGCTTTGGACTCACCCTCAGGATCCGGTTGAAATCTTCCTTGTCCACTCTTAAAAAATGACAGTTATCTTCCCGCAAGACAATGGAGGCAGCTCGCGGTGCATCGTTCACTAGTGCTAGCTTGCCAAAGTCGTCTCCCTCGTGCAGGGTGCACACCACACCCTGGAGAGAGCAGAGCATTGAAACAAGGATGACCCCTGGGATGGCGCACATAGCCGCTTGCTCCCCGCGATACCCTTCCTCCAAAACACTGCGCGCACGAGCAGGTGGGACCTGGGCTGCTACAGGGCAAGTGTGGAATTACATCACCACAGTTCATTCCTCTTCCACTGAGGGATATGGTCTACGTATACAAGGATACTTCAAAACGTTTAATGAAATGGAAAGATGTTTGTTTCAGTGCATTTTCTCAAAATCCATGCATACAAGGGGTCTTTAAAAAGTTCATGAAAGTGTATATTATGAAACATTAGGGGGCCGGTACTGTGGCATAGTAGGCTAAACCACTGCCTGCAGTGTCAGCATTCCATATGGCTGCCAGTTCGAGTCCCGGCTGCTACACTTCCAATCCAGCTCCCTGGGAAAGCAGCAGAAGATGGCCCAAGTGTTGGGCCCCTGCACCCATGTGGCTGATCAGGAAGAAGCTCCTGGTTCCCGGCTCCTGGCTTTGGATCAGCCTAGCTCTACTCATTGTGGCATTTGGGGAGTCAATTGGTGGATGGAAGATCTCTCTCTTCCCCCTCTCTGTAACTCTGCCTTTCAAATAAATAAATAAAATCTTAAAAAAAAAAAAAAAAGAAAAACTAGGCATGGATTTCAATTTTTTTGCACTTACTTTTTCATTTCATTTTCATGAACTTTTTGAAGTCCCTGCATATATTATAACCCATAAGGAGAGGAGCCCCAGTAAGTACAATGTTACTCTGGGTATAATAATTGAGCTAATATATACTTAAAGATGCAATGATGCCTTTTCTCCATTGAGCAGCAATGTTGTTGCAGGTTTTACTGTAACAGGACACTGCTAAAGCTTAGAGCTAGATGCTAAAGGGAGCAAAAGGGAGATTTAAAAAGAAAAAATATATACGTATATATACCTTGCCATAAATGACTACATTCACAGATCCTTTTAGAATAATGTACCAGGAGGTTCCTTCTTCCCCCTGGTTAAACACTAGACACAGAAAGATGAAAAGACATATGACAAGAATAGAAGCACATCAATATAAATTACAGCTTATCAAATCATCAGTTCTAACTCCCCAGAATTATGCATATGTGAAATAAAAAAAATTACTGGCAAATCCTAACTTATTCAGGTGGAATGTTATTTCCTTTTCTATAGAACATGAAAGGAAGAGAAACACTGCATTCCTCGCCAGGCCCTAAAAGACAGCTTTCACCGGGTATCAATTTATGAGCCGTCCATTTCTTAAAGCAACACACATTTCCCCCACAATTTATCAAAACATTATGCCATAGAAAATTGTTTTTAAGAGTAAGCTGACCAGTAAGTTTGAAAACATGCAAATCAGCATTATACATTGTTTACAGGTATATACCTACAGGTTTATAAAAAATAGGTTGGAACGATAATCACTGCATGTAAGGTCAGAGTTAGTCTGTAGTGGGGAAGGAGAATGGATGAAGGCAGCAACAGGGGGCAGTGTGATGTCTTTAGCAAACGGGAAGAAATGAGGCGTGATGTGCTGCTTGGTACGGGTTTTGAAGCTTTTTTCAATGTTCTCTATTTTTGTTTGAAACACTTATGGTTTCATAATAAAATGAAAACAATCAGTAACTCTGAATGAAAAGACATGTAAGCTATCAGTGACCACAACAAATAAAACATGTTACAGGGAACCTTAAGTGACGGAGAAATGACATTCTTACTGAAATACATACCAAGGTCAGTAACGTCATGTTTGGGGACTGAAGGTAAAACAACTTGAAATGCGATTTTAAAAACATTTGCGAATTCATGCTCATTTGACTAACCCAACTCAACCTTTTCCAAAGCTACCAGAAGTCCCGTTAAAAAAGTGTTCTCTGGGCCAGCGCCGCGGCTCACTAGGCTAATCCTCCGCCTAGCGGCGCCGGCACA
The DNA here is from genome assembly GCF_964237555.1 of Oryctolagus cuniculus. Taxonomy (NCBI): domain Eukaryota; kingdom Metazoa; phylum Chordata; class Mammalia; order Lagomorpha; family Leporidae; genus Oryctolagus; species Oryctolagus cuniculus. The sequence goes on from NC_091434.1 coordinate 68,133,122, forward strand.
CCGGGTTCTAGTCCCGGTCGGGGCGCCGGATTCTGTCCCGGTTGCCCCTCTTCCAGGCCAGCTCTCTGCTGTGGCCCGGGAGTGCAGTGGAGGATGGCCCTAGTGCTTGGGCCCTGCACCCCATGGGAGACCAAGAAAAGCACCTGGCTCCTGGCTCCTGCCATCGGATCAGCGCGGTGCGCCGGCCGCAGCGCTCCAGCCGCGGCGGCCATTGGAGGGTGAACCAACGGCAAAAGGAAGACCTTTCTCTCTGTCTCTCTCTCACTGTCCACTCTGCCTGTCAAAAAAAAAAAAAAAAAAAAAAAAAAAAAAAAAAAAAAAAGTGTTCTCTGTTTCACTGGGTTTGGAGAGCGCCAGCTTAGACACAGTGACCCTTCCTCTTTACTGCGGAACCTGCGGAACCTGTGAGAGCCTTAGCATCTCCCGTGATTCTGTAGCACAGGTTAGAGAAAGGGCTGCTGCCCGACCGTCATAGATCACTGGCCTTGTAAGGAGGATTTTGTAGACTGGTGGGAAATGTGACCTTAACTAACACTGCCTATGGCTTTCAAACCCAATTTCAATTTTTCCCTTCCAAATAGGACCACAGAACTGTCAGGACTTGAGTTCTGCAGATACTAGTACTGCATGTACTGGGGGCAAAGGCAGTCTCTCAGGCCTGGAGCCCACAGCAGAAGCGAGAGAAGAATGCAGGATCGCTTGAGCAGTCCTCTCATGAGAGAGCTTAGTTCTTCCAAAGCCGCAGACTGAGGCGAGGTCACAGTGAAAGGCACTGCCCAGGGCCCACGTGGAAGAGCAAAGGCTTCGTCCCAACCTCTTTAGACACCGCTGTGAGCCCCCAGGCACCGGGGCGAGTGAGGCTCAAGCTGGCAACCACAGCCCGAGCTGGGACTGGAAAACCATCACTCTTCACGGGAACAGCCTGATGTGGCAGATAACCACAGGGCCAGAAAGAGCAAGGGGCCACGTGACGGCCTGCAGCCCAGGCTGGGCCCCAGGCGGGGGCACTGACCCCCAGGCTCCCGCTGCACATGCTTGCGAGGGAGGCGACCAGCACCGTGCTCCCTTGCGGATTTCACTTACACACGGTCCCTCCTTTGGCGTGAGACTCAAAGATGAGAACACCCGCTAACTCCCGTTTCACCTAAAAGACAAAGAGAAGGCAGCAAGACGGTCAGACTTGAGGAGACTGGGGAAGGGGGACTCGGGCTGACCATCCCCTTGCTTGCCACGGCCGTCTCTCCCTTGCTGGCCGCTACTGTCAGTTGGAACCACTTCTACAAGACTTGCTACTCAGTTCTTTGCTTTTTAAAATTCTCTTTATTAATCTGAGAGACAGAGAGGGAGAGAGTGGGAGAGCTACTGTCTACTGGTTCACTCCACAAGTACCTGTAAAGGCCGGGGCTGGCTGGGACGAGAGGCAGAAACTGGGAAATCAATCCTGGTCCCCATAAGGGTGGCAGAAACCCAGCCACTCAAACCATTGTGGCTGCCCCCCAGGGTGCGCATGGGCCAGATGCTGGCATAGGAGTTGGAGCCAGGAACCAAACCCAGACACTTCGATGTGGCACATGGGCCTCTTAACTGCTGGACTAAATGCTGGTTCCCCTGCCAGTCTTAAAACGTGTCCACAAGCTGCTTTCATAGGAGAATAACTTAACTTAATTCATATACCAGACAACCTCCTTACAGACAGTGTCAAACACGGTCGCACGTGCACCAGCCCATTTGTCTGCCTGTCTTTTCCTGGACAGCAAGCAGAGACATCTATAGAATCCCAGCACGTTCTTGCTGTTAGTGGCTCTTCCCTGCCTCACACATAGGGCATCACTGTAAGGGGCTGCAAACCTCATCGTCGTAAAGTTGAATAACAAAGCTTAAATACATGACTGGTTTCTGCTCTGAGATAGTGACAATTCTAAGTTATTTCCAAATAGCAAAATTCCAAATTACTTCTAGCTAGCTACCATTCCAAAAGTTTTTTTTTTTTTTTTTTTTTTTTGACAGGCAGAGTGGACAGTGAGAGAGAGAGACAGAGAGAAAGGTCTTCCTTTGCCGTTGGTTCACCCTCCAATGGCCGCCACGGCCGGCACGCTGCGGCCGGCGCACCGCGCTGATCCGATGGCAGGAGCCAGGTACTTATCCTGGTCTCCCATGGGGTGCAGGGCCCAAGCACTTGGGCCATCCTCCACTGCACTCCCTGGCCACAGCAGAGAGCTGGCCTGGAAGAGGGGCAACCGGGACAGAATCTGGCACCCCGACCAGGACTAGAACCTGGTGTGCCGGCACCGCAGGCGGAGGATTAGCCTGGTGAGCCGCGGCGCCGGCCCATTCCAAAAGTTTTTAACATTCCAAATTAGAGTCCCAAATGATAGCTCTATCGCTCTGTGTAGGGATAGCTTAGGGCCCTTAGTATATCATCTAAGAAAATTCAAAATACTTCCTCATCCTTCTCAAATTACTAGCACACTCGAGCCTGTGCTGCCAGGAGATCACATGCCCATGCAAGCACATATTGCTATCCCAATCTGTAAGCCAAAGCTAAAAAAGGCAATCAGGGCAAAGTCTGGCATCAGATGCAGCCATTACGCCCTTTTCCCCCCCTTAATAGTGAGAAACGCTATGGTGCCTTCACCGATCGGAAGTGACATCTGCTTCCTTTCTCAATATGGCAGCAAACCTGTGTGGAGCTGTCCTCTAGGGTCGTGGCAGGACATCTGGAGTTCTCTCCATCTCCCTCCAGGCTCCATATGTCACAGGAGGGCTACTGAGCTGCTCCCAAGTCCCGGATCCCCACGGTCAGGTTGTCGGGAGGAGCACACGTTCCAGCCCCACTCAAATCAGACGGCTTTGAGGGCTAAGGCACACAGGCAACTGCTAATAATGAGATAACGCCCGAGTCCCTTCTGGTGACTTGCTGGGCGTAACTTCCGTCCTCTCAGAAGACAGAGTGTGAGGATTTAGGAGGTGGATCTCGGCATTCCAGCCTTCCATACCACAGTATCCTCTCCAGTCCTAAGAGTGCATTTAGAGGCCAGCGTTATGGTGCAGTGGGTTAATGCCCTGGCCTGAAGCACCAGCATCCCGGCTGCTCCTCTTCTGATCCAGCTCTCTGCTGTGGCCTGGGAAAGCAGTAGAAGATGACAGAAGTCCTTGGGTCCCTGCACCCATGTGGGAGACCCAGAAGAAGCTCCTGGCCTTGGATCAGCACAGCTCCAGCCGGCCATTGCGGCCATCTGGGGAGTGAACCATTGGATGCAAGACCTCTCTCTCTCTCTGCCTCTCCTCTCTCTGTGCAACTCTGACTTTCAAATAAATAAAATTTTTTTTAAAAACAGTGCATTTAATTCAAAGTGCCCTGCACATGGCCAGCTGAGACAACTCACCGTGGTGGAGAGGTGGGATAAGGCTTTAATGTGAAGGAGCTCTTCATAGATAATCTCTAGGTCATCCACAGTCCTCTGGCCAGGTCTACAAAGAAAAAATGTAAGGAGGATGTAATGAAAAAAAAAAGGCAATCAAAAAGTTTCACATATGGAAATCAATTCAGGGGTCAGTGACATGTTCAGGGATTTCTTCCACATAAAAGGATACTGGCAGAGGGAGAGATTGTGACATCATCGTTCCTGAAGGGATTTGTGAAACGAATGTGTTCCTTGGTGGAAGGGTATGGGAGAAGAAACCCAGCGGGCACAGGACGCTCCCCTTCCAGCCTCAGGGGGCTGAGCCGCTCCCTCCACAGGGCAGCTGGCTGCCTAAGTTCTCACTTTGTAGAGGACCCACCTAAAAGGCTGTTTCTCATTACACCTCGATCAATAATGACACAACTTGTCTTTTCACACCATTTAAAAACCACTGGTTTAACCAACTTGACCACTGATCTAAACCCTTGGGGTCCCGTGTGATCTGTTAGCCTCACAGACTAACGATGCTGTGGGCACCACTGTTTTGGGTTACGTAACACACTTCTTTCAGCGCACAGGACGTCTGCAGTCTCCACAGTGCCTTACGTGGCTCTGTGGAGGGGAGGGTGCAAGAGGAGGAGAAGGCACACAGTGGCTCCTGGATTAGGAAGAAAGGGAAAGATGAAGGTTTGTACCCACATTTCCCAAACTCGCTCCCTGCACCACCTCTCTCCATAAAACTATTTATGTGAGGTTTTTTAATTTTAAAGCTTATTATAAGATTACTATCCAGCAATATGTTTTTCAGAAATGCGGAATGGGGTGTTATGGACACGTTTGGCATAAGAAGGCTGTGTGATTCCAACCGTCTTTTGTGTCTGCAATTATTTTGAAGTCGCAGAGTGTTTACTTTTGTTAATAGGCCAGTAATTGGGACTTTGCTGCTTTGTGCAATATAAGGAGCCTTAATATGTTTTTGAAACTTAAGACCAAATGGGTTATTAATTCTGAGGATGCTAGGGAGTTAGCTGAGAAGCAGTCTGTACATGTACAGAGAAGCTGTATGGACTCCCAGCCACCTGCTGTGGTACACACCACACTTCGTACATGACCAGTCTTCTTTGACCATTTTGTCCTAAAATAGCAACAACTGATGGCATTATTCAATACTACTATATGTTAGACATTTAAATCTTAGTGACTTACTAATGGTATTTCAGTATTATAACCTTTTAAAAGGGAAGTGTCCTTTATAAAAACCTCATTTTACTGTTATTTTTATTTGAGAGGTAGAGAGACACAGAGAGACAAAGCATGCAGACAGAAAGACGGAGCGCTCTTATCTGCTGGCTCACTGCCAGATGCCTGTACTGGCCAGGACTGACTGAGTCAGGCCAAAGCTAGGAGTCAGGAATGCAATCCTGGTCTCCCAGGTGGGTGCAGGGGCCCAACTACCTGAGCCTGCCAGGGCCTGTGTTAATAGGAAGCTAGTGGTCAGTGCTGCGGCTCACTAGGCTAATCCTCCACCTTGCGGCGCCGGCACGCCGGGTTCTAGTCCCGGTCAGGGCTCCGGAGTCTGTTCTGGTTGCCCCTCTTCCAGGCCAGCTCTCTGCTGTGGCCAGGGAGTGCAGTGGAGGATGGCCCAAGTCCTTGGACCCTGCACCCCATGAGAGACCAGGATAAGTACCTGGCTCCTGCCATCGGATCAGCGCGGTGCGCCGGCCACAGCGTGCCGGCCGCGGCGGCCATTGGAGGGTGAACCAACGGCAAAAGGAAGACCTTTCTCTCTGTCTCTCTCTCTCTCACTGTCCACTCTGCCTATCAAAAAAAAAAAAAAAAAAAAAAAAAAAAAGGAAGCTAGTATTGGAAGCAGAGCTGGGACTCGAATCTAGGCATTCTGATGTTGGACATGGGCATCTCAAGTAGCATCTTAACTGCTAGACCAATTACCTGCCCCCTATATTACAATTTAAAATGTAGTTTTAGGTTAAATAAATTCAGGGAGTCTTGGCATAGTGAACAGAGCACTGGCAGTCAAGTTCGCACCACCGCTCACCACCTGGGTGACATCGGAGTCTTAGTCTCCCCCCACCGTGGAGGATAGCACCTTCCTGAGAGACACCATTAGAGCTGAAGGAGGTGGTGCATGTGAAGGCATCTATCTATCTATTTGTGCAAGTGAAAAAAACTCCAGCAAAGTGTTACTCAAAACCCAAAGTCTTGCAGAGGTTAACCAACCTTCAAAAAAGTATGTTAATCTGCCCAGCAAATTGCATCTGAAACACAGTCAACGACTAGGTCAGTGCTCCCAGGAGTCAAAACTGCGCTGGAAATAGTCTAAGGGCGCTAACTGGATTACAGACTTTGCAACCCTATTAGCCTGTGGGGAGACAGCAGGCCCCTTGGGAAGGCTGCAGGAAGAAAACGGTGCACTTTGCTTTCACAGGGGCGGCTGAGGCGTGAGCAAAGGAATAGGACCCCTCCTCTCACACAGGCGACAGAGGAGACATCTCCTAATCCTGACTGCACAAAGACAACCTGGGAGACGCCCACCAGGCCACCTCCTGCTAAGGGTCTCCAATGGAGGCCAGAACTGCACACCAGTCCAGTGGTTCATGGTGGAGCCCCGCCAGGGTGGGACCCACAAAGACTCGGAAGAAAGGCTGCACCGCTGGGCCTCCAAGGGGTCAGGCCTTCTTAGCGAGAGGCCTAATCTGCCTCTTGACTCGGACACAGGGATTTTGAAATCGGGACCCTTGGGGATTTAAAAGTCAACCGAATCACCTCCATCCACCTAGGCCTCTCACACGTACGTCTCAAGGTGGGCATAATAGGATTACGGCTCTTTCGCACAAGGAGCAGCCCTGCTGTTCTTGCTACTTGACATCAGCTTGGCTCAAAGAGAAAACAGTCACCAAGTCTCCTTCTCACCTCCCCTGGGCGGGCGGTCACAGAAGGAGGGGAAAAAGAAAAGAAAGGCTTAGCAAAGGGGAAAGGAAAGGCTTAGAATTTGGCTCTAAAATCTTGACAGATCCAAAGACGGGATCTTCGTGAGCAGATTTCTGTGAGTTCAGGAGTGTTTATATAATATCAGTATGAACTCTGTCTTGGTTTTAAAAAAGCACTACCTGTAGAATCTGCAAATCTCACTGTCTTAAAAATAATGACATTTCATCCTGTATTTAAAACATGAGGAGGAACAGTCAGGCACTCAATGCAATATACTAAACATGTGATGTCATGGTTCCAGGCTGACTTTGGAGCCTTTACAGTGAGTCTCAGGACCTGCGCCACAGCATGAGGCCAAGATGGCAACGTTCAAGCTACGTGTGAAACATGCTCAGTTGACGCACCGCCCTGCGCCACTTGGTGCTGCCCGAAGCTCTCCTCTCCCCCACGCTGCCTGCCCTCCCAGCTCACTGCCTGCTTTTCCAAACAGTTCTCGGCATGTGTTTCCGTTTGTTGCTCTTCTGTCCACCTCTTGCTTTATGCCCTGCCTCAAGGCTTTGTTCTCCTCTCCTCAGGGGAAAAACCAACTTCCATCTATATAATGACAAGACCTAACGCTTTCTTTCCATATGGCCCTTCTTCCTGAGCCCCAATGGCTTTCTGGCCATCTTTTCCTACGCACCCACAACCCACAAGTACCACGAGCTCAGTCTATCCAGAGGCCCTCCTTGTCTCCACACAAAGCTCTTTAAGACCAGATCTGGATCTATATCTGCAGCCTCGCCCAGGGTCCCTCTTTCCACTCTTTTCCAGACAGCCACATTCTGTTTTCCAGCCAGGCTGGGCAACTCTCCATTCCTCACACATTCTGCATCTCCTGCCTCCAGGACATCTGGCTGCTCCTCTCCTTGCCTGGGCTGTCTCTGCCTCAAGTCCAGTCAGATATATCCTCACTCCTAGGTCAGCTTGCCAGCCTCTCTTCTTCCATGGCACGTGGTCCTGCTGTTCTGGCCAATGTTATTTGCTTAGGTATAGAAGCTCAACTGCTCCTCTCTCAAGAGAAGCAATATCTGGTAGTGCCAAGGGCTCCGGATTGGAAGTAGAAACGAGACTGCAGATCTAAATAAGCAATTTTCTAGCTTCCCAATTGGTCTAATGCTTTGTTTCTGCAGCAGAAGAATGGGAACCATGACTTGACATGCATACGTCATTGGATACACTGGAAAGACAGCACTAATGCAGGAAGGCAGTCTCAGGGTGGGTGTGTGATAGGGCTGCATTGGATGAATGAACACAATCCATGCTGATTTCAGGGTCTGCCCAAGGGCGAAGGTGGCAGTAGCAGGGACCAGCTATTGTTCTGTGGGCCATGGGAAGCGGGAGCTGATGTCTTACTGTCCTTCCTACTGCCAGTTAGCACGAGGAGTCCCCAGCACCACTCGGTTTTCATACAGGACACATGGCAGATTGTACAAACAGAGGGGGAGTGGGGTGAAATGATGACATTTGTCTTTCAGGGCAAGTCCCACAGAGGCATGGGACAAGTACACTTGCCTGAGGATTTCTGCTCCTTTCATACCAGTAGACTGATAGAGGTTACCAGTCTAGTATGCCATGGTGCAGGTGATCATTCAAGTTCAACCAGCAGCACCTGGTGAGATGGGCCTGTTTGCTCTGCTGTGCTGTGGGTCTGATGGAAAAGCTATTCTAACACTCAAACAGCACCAGAAAACAAAGCACCATCACCACCGCTACCACCTAAAGGAGCCAATGAGTACTTCTAGAACACCAGAAAGTACAGGAAGTCTTGGATGAAAGAAAGCGGAATGGAATGGAATGGAATGGAATGGAATGGAATGGAATAGAATAGAATCAGAGCAGAATAGAATGTCTGTGAGGTAAAACTGGAAAGAACCACAGTTCAGCACCCACAGAGAAAAACCGCATCACTGGGGAGACAGACTGGGGCCCAGCAAGCATGAAGGGCAGGAGAGGGTGATGCCTGAGGGGGTTCCCAGAGGCCGTTTCACTCAGGTGGGCTTGGGCAGTCACCCCTCCTTTCCACACCCCCCACACTGAGCAGCACACAGGGCAGAGGTTGAAAGCCTGAGACCTGTGCTCTCCCACAGATGCCCAGGGAGGGCTCTCTGGACTAGTACGGGAACCTGCAAGAGAAGCAGGCCGGAGCCTCTGCACACCTGGCTCCCCATGGGCACACAGGGGATGGAGGGGGCTGCAGTGGCCCAGGAGCGAAGTGCGCCAGTGGGCTCCCTCTGTTTCTGGAAAATCCACTTTATCTCAGCAACTAGCAGGAGGCTAGGGACTCCTAAAGTGCAGCCCACTAGGAAACAGGCCTCACTGGAGGGGCGTCCCCCCAGTGCCAGCAGGGGTGCTCTGCCAGGGGCATGGCAGCTTCATCTGCACAGAAACCAATGGTCCTCTGAGCCCACCCTGGGGGAGACTTCCCTGGATGCCCTAGGGGAGGAGGCTGTGGGTGCTGTTGGAAATAACATGTAATAGAACAAAGCCTCAAACAGTTCCAGTTGCTGAGTCTTCCAGGCCATTCCAAATGAAAGGGGAGAATGGAAAACCCAGCGACATACAGCAGATGCTGTGGTCTCGGGTGGTGACTATCATCACATGGCTGCTGCTGTGGGACAACCCACCCAGGAAGCAAAGAGCCTGGCAGAGCTGTTGTAATGAGGTGACAGAAGCCAGGACTGGGAGGCATGAAGAGATGGCTTAAAGCACGAGCTGATTGAGAGTTAGGCAAGTCACCACAGCGGTCCTGAGAGGAACCAGGACCCTGGCCCCAGGGATGTCAACATCTGTGGGTGATCCTGTGCCTGGCTGGGAGACTGCCTGCCTAGCCCATGCAGGAGGTTAAGAGGGCAGGGCAGCCCATGCCTCCAAGGAAAGACCCTGGTCGGGGATTCAGCACACTGAGCCACACATGACCTGAACTGCTGGCAGGCAGCGGGGGCCCCAGGAACATTTCCCCTACCCTCACTTCCTGTTGAGGGGCCTTGTAATTGTCAACCAGGTAAACAGGTCCCAGGCGTGGCCCAGACCCATAAGGACCATCTGGAAGGCTACATAGGCTACATGACCTTCAAGCTCATTGGAGAAGAGTAGAGGTGCCATTATTGGCTTTATCCAATAGAATTAGTGCTGCCCTGAACTAGCTACTCCCCTCTTTGCCTGCCGCGTAAAAGCCTGTGCCTGACTGTTAGCAAATGGACATGTTCACCGAAACTTGTCTCTAGTGCTTCTTCTCAAAGAACGCCGTTGCCCCATCATCCCGACAGTGTGGGCCTCACAGGATAAGCCCACAAACGCCCACGAGGAGGAGGCCATGTGGAGCAGAAGTCAGCCTGGCCCCGATGTGAGTCCCTCCCCCAGCCCAGGGTGGGTCCCAGTGTTTGTGGCAGCAAGGACAGTCAGGAGCCCAGCCCTTCCAAGGCCATAGCTCGGGGCTGCTGTGCCTTCCAGCATCTCAGGAAAGGTGCTCCCCTCTCCCCTCCTCTCTGCTCACCCCAAAAGGACCTGATGGACGCCATCTAAAACGGAGCATCCCCTGCCACCATCACGGAACAGAGCCGCCTTCTAAAGGCCGGTTTCTCTGGGCCAACAGTAGCATCAAGCAGCTTTCACGCTCTGGTGACAGGGAGCCGATGGAGACGTGATCGTAAACACCAGCCCCCAGCCTGTCTAAACAGCAATGAGAGGGTCCTGGGCAATGAAGGCCATTCAGCACTCCAGGGCAAGGGGCACAGTGTGGCCCGGCCAGAGCACAGCCCCCCAGGGGACCTGCATGAGAGGAGCCTGTGAGGCCGAGAGTGAATGGACTCTGTGGAGCGCACCTGTTTACCTGTCCTTCTCTGGATGTCACAGGGAGAGAGATGAGGCCTCCCTGCTTCTTCACAAGCCCGCCGGTGCCACATTGATGTGGATTTGTGGGACCCCGCTGGGGAAAGGCCTAGTTTCTGCAGGGGAGGTGCTGCAGTGGCGATGTCTGCTTACAGACGAGATAATAACCGGGGAAGGCCGGGAGAGCAGCTTACACATTAAAGGAGGGGAGGGCTCAGGTGGTATTGGAAGCTGCTGGTAGACACAGTGTATCAAGGAATTTATCAAGGTCAGAGTCACAGCGCCTGCGTTCCTGGAACGTGGAGGAACCGAGCAGTCATCTCAGCTGCCAAGCGGCTACGCAGGGAGCCAAGCAAATAGCCTGGCTCCACTGCACCTGATGTGCCGCAGACCCTGGGACATGGGGCCATGGCCAGAGAAGTCTACGTTACAGAGAACCTACATAAGCCATGGTCAAGGTTGGACATTAAAAAAAAAAAAAAAAAAAGGCTTGCTTTCTTTTTGGGGATGGGGTGGGGAGAGGGAGGATGCTTTTATTTTGATGCAAGACTTCATAGTAATGCATCTGGGTCTCCTACTTGTAAGTCATATCTCCAACTCAGACCTTTCTCGAAACTCAAGACCTGTGTAACAACTCAATTCATTTCCAGTAAAAGAAACTTTGCCGGGTTGCCATGTCCTTGTCTAGCAAAATCAGCCAAGTGTGGCATTTATTTTTTCTTTTGTCACTTCCCAGGCATTTCTCTTTCCCATGCTTCTTAAGTATCAGAGAAATTCCAGGATCCTGATGACTGGACACCTAGAATGTCTGTCTGCCCAGCTCCCCGTCACACCACCACCCCTCACCTTATTTCTAACCCAGAAGGGGACATGTGATGTCTACCAGGTGCAAGTAGGTATGTCCTGGTTCTGCCACAAAGCCTTGGCTTCTCTATGAAATTGAAAGGAACACAGTTTACAACAGCAGAAAAAAGGAAAGGCAGTGGAACACTGTGAGAAGTGAAGTCATCCCCAGCAGGGCACGGGGTAATGCAGTGACTCTGAGCCCTGAGTGTTCTTCCAGCGATGTGCGATTGTGTTGAGAAACCCAACACACGATATAGTCTTCTAGCAAGTAATGGGTATTCTAGAAGTTTCCAAGTAAATGCTGTCAATGGGACCATTTCTATTTTCCTTTAAAACTCCCAAGCAGCAAGTTGAGGACAGTCAGAAGGTGTGACCACCTACTGTTGAGTATGAGGCACATGTGTGAGAGAAGAAATGCAAACACTTTCGAGGAGCTGTTGCAAAGATGCACCACTAACTTCTCCTTGCAAAGAGGCAGTTCTTAATCAAGAAGAGACAGATGGATTGTCCATGTCTTTGGTCAGGTCAGTGATTACTGAGTAAATCTACCAGAGGGGGACTAGAGAAGAGGAAAGAATATTGTCGATGAAGAAGAAAGGAAGAAAGGAAATTGGACTTGCAGTACGATTTGGACCAGTTTCTGGTGTGGCCACATAATATTGTGGGGTGTGATGCTAAGAAAGGTATTTGGCATCCATGAAACTTAATTTCTGCTTCTCTCCATAATGGACCATAATGAGCCCTACTTAGCTTACAGAGTTCAAAGGGGTGATGACTGTCTGCTCACTATTCCCATATAGTGCCATTCAAATGTTGGTTATTAAAGGGTGTTTGTGCTTCTGGGTAGAGAATTGATGTGGAGTAAACTGGCTCCTCCTGGGGCATGGGATGTCAGCGGTTTCTATGCAGTAAATTTTCCAGTACCTTTTCAAGGAAATTGTGAAAAGAAGCAGATTAGTTATCTTAAGTCAAGTGCCACATTTAGCAAAACAAAACTAAGACATTGTGAAGCATACTCATTTCAAAAATCATTTGTTGGGGCTGCTGCCTATAGTGCTGGCATCCCATTTGGGCGCTGGTGAGTCCTGGCTGCTCCACTTCTGATCCAGCTCTCTGCTATGGCCTGGGAAAGCAGTGGAAGATGGCCCAAGTCCTTGGGCTCTTGCCCCCATCTGGGAGACCTGGAAGAAGCTCCTGGCTTCAGATTGGCTCAGTTCTAGTCATTGTGGCCATCTGGTCAGTGAACCAGCAGATGGAAGACCTTTCTCTCTCACTCTCTCTCTCTCTCTTTAACTCTTTCAAATAAAATAAATACTTTTAAAAAAAAATCATTTGTTGTTCCTACAGAATCTGAATTTAACCAGGCATCCTATATTTGATCTGACAACACTGGTCATAAGGCAATTAAAATTATAAAGTATATAGTTTTATATATAAATGTACTTACTGCAGAATCACCTTTGAAAATGGATTTTAAAACTAACTTATATGGCCAGTTGGTTAATACCTAGTGGAACTTAATATATAATATAAATATAAAAGAATTACAGATGTCAGAAGCATATCACGGCCAGTGCTGTGGCTCACTAGGCTAATCCTCCACCTTGTGGCGCCGGCACACCGGGTTCTAGTCCCGGTCGGGGCGCCGGATTCTTTCCCGGTTGCCCCTCTTCCAGGCCAGCTCTCTGCTGTGGCCCGGGAGTGCAGTGGAGGATGGCCCAAGTGCTTGGGCCCTGCACCCCATGGGAGACCAGGAGAAGTACCTGGCTCCTGCCATCGGATCAGCGCGGTGCGCCGGCTGCAGTGCGCCAGCCGTGGTGGCCATTGGAGGTGAACCAACGGCAAAGGAAGACCTTTCTCTCTGTTTCTCTCTCTCACTGTCCACTCTGCCTATAAAAAAAAAAGAAGAAGAAGAAGAAGAAGAAGAAGAAGAAGAAGAAGAAGAAGAGAAGAAGAAGAAGAAGCATATCACTCCTTCAAGAAAAATAAATTATTATTGTTTGAGGGGTGGAGAGAGACAGAGATCATATCCACTGGTTAACTCCTCAAATGCCCCCAACGACCGAGGGGTCAAAGCCGGAGTCAGGAATGCAATCCAGGTCTCCCGTGTTGGTGACAGGAACCCACGTACCTGAGCCATAACAGCTGCCCTCCAGGGTCTGCATTAGCAAGAAGCTGGGGCCAGGGGTCAGGAGGCAGAGCAGAACTCTAACGAAGGACTCCAATATGGGATGTAGGTGTCTCACGCAGCATCTTTACCCTCTGTGCCAAAAACCTGCTCATAACTATCATAACTCATTATGTGTGAGTGGCATTTCTGGGTGTTTCCTACACACACACAAAAATATCTTTTTCCCTAAGTCCTGTACACTTGTACTGCATTCAGGTCTCTGTGATAATAATTTAATGAGATGAGGTTTGCCTGCATTATTTATTTTTCTTCTTTTTTTAAATTTATTTTTATTTATTTTTTTTTATTTTTGACAGGCAGAGTGGACAGTGAGAGAGAGAGACAGAGAGAAAGGTCTTCCTTTGCCGCTGGTTCACCCTCCAGTGGCCACCGCGGCCGGCGCGCTGCGGCCGGTGCACCGCGCTGATCCAATGGCAGAAGCCAGGTACTTATCCTGGTCTCCCATGGGGTGCAGGGCCCAAGCACTTGGGCCATCCTCCACTGCACTCCCTGGCCACAGCAGAGAGCTGGCCTGGAAGAGGGGCAACCGGGACAGAACCGGCGCCCCGACCGGGACTAGAACCCGGTGTGCCGGCGCCGCAAGGCGGAGGATTAGCCTAGTGAGCCGCGGCGCCGGCCTGTATTATTTATTTTTAAAACAGATTCCAAAACATCTTTCTTAAGTGCCCAAAGCATAAAGCTAGTCTGAATTCTTCTTGGACCACGGCAGGTGCCAGGGCACAGTAAGAGATATAACTCAGGAGTCAGAACTGGGTGAAATCCCAAGCCCATCACTTTCTGGATAACCACAGGCAGCTGACTTAGCCTAAATTTTTGCTTTTTAATCCATAAAATGGGGATAATATGAGTTAACCACATTTTATTGAAAGAACTGAATTAAATAACTGAAAAAAATAAAGCACAGTCGTTAGTGTACATGTACTCAACAGATGTTGGTGTGATTAAACACAATCACATCTGTGTTTCCACTTATAATCACCTTGTGAAATAGGGAGAAGGCAAGTCGTTCTTATTAAATGCACTTTATAGCTGATGAGATTTGCAGCCTGGGGAATTGGAAGGCTAACTGGTAAACTGGGAAGACTAGGACCCAGGGTTCTTGTACTCAGTTCTACTTTCTCTTCCTTTGAACTTTCTTTTTAGTAGGATCTTGGGTCAAATGCATGTATCTCAAATGCTATAATTAAATTCTCAAAATGTGATTTATTTTACTCTTAATTTGGTCTTGGCTTCTCCTGTCCGTTTTTCATGGTTAGCAGGGGAGCTGCTCACACTACACCTCCCTTTAACACTTCCCAGTGGTGCCCCCAAACAACCATGATAAAGGTCCAAGGTGCACAGACGAAATAGCAGATCCCCTCCACCTGACCTTGGCCTGAGACTCTGCAGCCACATGCACGGTGCTGCTGGCCTGCCAGCTCCTCCACGGGAAACAGCTTCCCTGCAGGAACTCTCCCAGCATCTTTCTGGCCCCACTCCTACCCCTGTGCCTGCCAGGCTAGGAGCTCGCTCCTTGTTCTGGGAAGAAGAGAACTGAAATAAGACTTTGCTGCTCCTAACAATAGGAAGGGCTTGAGACTCAATCTAAACCTCCACGAATCACACACTGAATGCATTAAGGGGGCATTCAGAGGATAGATTACTCAGTACCTATTTAAAAAATCCCAGGTTGGGGCCGGCACTGTGGCATAGTAGGCTAAGCCTCCTCCTGCAGTGTCAGCATCCCACATGGGCACCAGTTCAGTCCTGGCTGCTCCACTTCCAATCCAGCTCTCTGCTTATGGCCTGGGAAAGAGGTGGAAGATGGATCAAGTGCTTGGGTCCCCGCACCTGCATGGGAGACCTGGAAGTGGCTCCTGGCTCTTGATTTGCCTAGCTCTGGCCAATGCAGATATTTGGGGGGTGAACCAGCGGATGGAAGATTTTCTCTCTATTTCTCCCTCTCTCTGTCTGTAACTTTACCTCTCAAATAAATAAAAAAATCTCTTTAAAAAAATCCCAGAAGATCTAAGTTTAAGGGAGAATGCCCCGATGCATTCTTAATCATAAAACATTAAGAACTGAAGAACAGCCAGAGGGAGAGGCACCAAAAATTAGCAGTAATTATCTCCAGGCCATGTGACTGCAGGTGTTATTTATTCTTCTTTAACTCTTTTTGGTGGTTTCCAAATTTCCAACAATGAACAGATTGATTTTAGTAATAAAATTTCTTAGAAACTTGAGATAATCTTATAATGGACCCCAAACTGTGAATGGGCAGCCACAGCCAGCTCCCCACTCCGGAGCCTGAATCGCCATGGCTGCGACCCCGTGGCTGCTTCCCTGGGTACACAGACACCAAGGGCAAGTGCCAAACCGCTCCTGTGGTGACAGGCAATGCCAAGCCCATGAAATGCCCCACTTAATCAGTCATTTATGCAGGCAAGTCCTACAAGCTGTCACTTAGGGCACAGCGATCGGTCCAGCAAGAACAAAGGCAAAGTTTGTCATGTCGTGAGGGAAAGGATTCACAGCGAACTTCTTGTTGCATAAGATTAGGCTCTTTCAGTCAAATTTCTCTCCATCTGATTAGCACTTGGGAATGGACCTCACAATGGTAAACATTCTCTTGGCATCTCTCACCAGAAATCAAAACCCTAAGCACCACTGATTTCAGGCTTGCTAAACTGAGACCCCCTGAGGAAACAAATCCCCCTGTAATTATCAGGATTTCAAATTTCATACCCTCCAAAACAGTTTGGACAAATAAAGATCCTGTTATAACAGGTTCTGCTAATTAAGAGCAAAATACAAAGCCCCTCAAGCGCCCCCTAGAGCAAGCACGTGGAACAGCAGTTGAGAGTAGTCTTGACCCTGCCTGAGCAGGGCAGCGGATAGACAGGTGAGCAAAGCTTCTGCCCTCCAGGTGTCCTGCGATCCATCTTAAATTATTTCCTTTCCACTTCAAGTCCCATGGCATGTGTTAGAAAATATTAATTTACCACACCAAAAAAATCAACTTAAGTTTCAGAGTTTCCAACCCATTCGGAAGACTACAGAACCTGCCAATTCTCTCATGCTATTTTTTCCTCTGCTCAGGTCCAACTTGTTTGTTTCTCAGCTAGTTAAGCTATTAGACTTAAGGATTTTTGTTTTTTAAGATTTATTATATTTATTTGAAAGGCAGAGTTACAGAGAAAGAGAGAGCATGTGAGAGAGCTGGGCCAGGCTGAAGCCAGAAGCAGGACTTTCATCCAGGATTCCATATGGGTGCAGGGGCCCAAGGACTTGGGCCATCTTCTGTTGCTTTCCCAAGTGCATCAACAGGGAGCTGGATCGGAAGTGGAGCAGCTGGAATTTGAATGGGCATCCATATGGGATGCTGGTGCTGCAGGCAGTGGCTTAACCTACTGTACCACAATGCAGCCCCTTAGAATTAAGCTTTTAGAGACTTTCAGAATTGTAGATATAGGAAGTGTGATTCTCATCTACAACTAGATTTAGGAAATAGCACCTACTTCATTGCCCTCTCACCTCTAAGCCAGGCTCTGCTGACCCATTCTCAAGTGTGGAGCATCATGTCTCATTTTACTTGAAGGGGAGGTTGGAAGTGTGGATGGCAAAAGCAACTTGTCTTCTGAAGCCTCTTTTTATCCAGGTGCCTTCAAGTTTATAACATTTTAAAATTTTTACTTATTTGAAAGGTAGGGCAGGGTGGGGGAAGAGAGAAAGAGACCTTCTACCCACTGGATCACTCCCCAAGTGCTCACAACAGCTGGGGCTAGGCTGGGCCAAAGCCAGGAGCCCAGATCTCAATCTATGTCTCCCATTTGTGTGGAAGGGACCCCAGTACTCGAGCCATCACCTGCTGTCTCCAAGGTTTGCACTAGCAGGAAGTTAGAACTGGAAGCAGGGTCAGGACTTGACACCAGGTACAACGATATGGGATGTGGGTTTCCTAAGAAACATCTCAATCACTGCATCAAATGCCCACCCCACATTTATATATATATATATATATTTAAAAAATTTATTTGTTTGAAAGCCAAAGTTGCAGAGAGAGAGAGAGGGTTGGGGAGAGAGGGAGAGAGAGAGGGAGAAAGCGAGATTGGAGATAAATCTTTCATCTGATAGTTTACTCCCCAAATGGCTGAAATGGCCAGGGCTGTGCCAGACTGATACTAGGAGCTTTGAACTCCATCCAGGTGGCCCACGTGAGTGACAGAGGCCCAAGCATTTGGGCCATCTTCCTCTGCTTTCCCAGGCCACAGCAGGAATTTTGGATCAGAAATGAAGCAGACAGGACTTGAACCGGTGCTCATATGGGATACTGACATCGCAGGCAGCAGCTTAACCCACTGCACCACAATCCCAGCCCCCAGATTTATAATATTTTGCTTACTTGGTCACTGCATATCTTTTTGTCCACACCTCTCTGTCCAAGGTACCTGCTAAATATTGATGAAATGCACATTTTTATCAGTAAGGGCCTCACTGAATCTATTTGCTATAGAGTAACCTCTTGTTTTTGGATTCATAAACAAAGCAAAATCAAAACAATAGACTCCAAAAGCCCATTTTGTGTTTGATGGCCTGTCTTGGAGCTACAACAAGAGCACTGTCAAACTGCCATCTCTCTATAGCACTTGCCCCCAAATGCCACCCAGGTCTGCACCTGTGAAACCAGGATGGGCTTTGTGAGTCACTCTGTCTGCCACTACATAAAAAGCTAATTTCACATTCAAAATGTATGTTTTTTTTTTTCAATACCAATAGCAACAAGAGTGTGCCAAAAATTTCCCCTGAAGCTCTAGTCTGTTTTTTAAACTACAGAACATTCTTTCATAGTTTGACAGTTAAAATGCTGCAGTTAATGTAATAAACAGAGAATTTTTCTAAGTAGCCTGTCAAAACAAGTGACACTTTTTTTTTTTTTTTGGCTAGCGAGTCTCAGATTCAGAACAATAGGAAGTACCTTTCAAAGCAACATCTTCATTATACAATCAAATTCTCAAAGTAATCTTCTCATCAAAGAATATTGTGTTATTTCTTTCCCAGTAATTACCCGAGTTGGGTAACCTCTCTGGAGTGGTGACTACTCTAAAATGCAGCTGTGCTGAGTTTAAAAATGGGGAGGGGGGTCCTGCCCTGGTCACTGTGGAGCCAGTGTATCTCATACATCTACACTTCTTGAGGACTTGGCAATGGACAGCAGAAAGTCAGCATTCCCAGGACCTTGGAACATGCCCTGATTTCCAGGAGCAAAGTGTTTAGCTGTACTCTTCAAGGACAGCTGTGACACTGGTAATTCTCAAACAACTGCACTTGTTTTCTTTCCACTTAATAATCATAATAATAGCCCCCACAGACTATTAGGAGACTTTAAAAATGGGATGTATTGTAGAGTTTGAATGTCTGCCTCACAAACTTACATTCTTTATTTTTCATTTTCCTATCTCTTAGGCATTGTCATTCCAGTAGAAAGAAAACCCAAAAGTCAAAAGAAAAACTGCAAACCCAGCTCCAGCATTACAAAATTTCAAAATATTGTGCAGACAGGAAAATCCCAAGGCTACCAAAGTGACATCTTTTGGAATACGGGCGAACACTGTGCTGTAAGAGCCAGCGAGACTCCACGGGTCTCAGATCTGGTATGCAATTCTCTCCGAAGGATCTGTGGGCTCCTGGGGATGGTGCAGTTCAGCGCTATCTAGAAGAAAAAGCAAGCAGAACAGAGGCTCACCTCCAAGGGGGGCTCATCACAGCCAGCTCTTAGGTCTCTCGTGCAGGGTGAATCAGTTAGAATGATCCCAGCTTATAGCAGAAACGCAATAAATGTTTGTTGCACTTGACCCTACTTGGTGAGTACCTCTCTCCCTGGATTATAAACCCCCCAGTCATGCACAGAGCTAAGAAATGGCCCTAGTACTCCACACCAGCTTAGACCTCTCCTCTCCACATCCTGTTAACACACAGTATGCTTTCCTTTGTAGTATGTGACATGGCTGTGATTAAATGGTTGCTTGCATGGATAGTTACTTAAGGTCTTTCTCCCACGCTAGACAGAAAGCTCTGGGAGGGAGGACCAATCGTCTCATTCAGTGCTTCCCTTAATGCCTTAGCAGCTAACGTAGTAGCTAGAACAAAGTAGGTGCTCTGTAAATGCTGGTCAATAAACGAATGAAGGAAGTGACACGGGCTGCATCTTTGCCGTCAAGACTCTCACAGTTCACAGCCCCGTTTCCCAGGGCAACTCCTTACGTTGTGGGCTTCCTAGGTGCTGTGCCCTGTTGAGCTCCCCTTGGTTTTGGCCACCGCTGCATGAATGCCAGCAGTGTGCCCCTTCCCGAGGGACTACAGAAATCGCCCCTCACATTTCCAAGGGCCTGAGGAGGCTGTCCTGCCCTGATTCACAACCACTGCCTAAGGTTGGCTCGAATGCAGGTGGCAGCAAAAAGGAGGACAGAGAGGGGGATGAGCCAGCAAACACATGAGGGAGGACACGGAGAAGAGAGCGAGCGGGGAGGCAGTCCGGCAAGGGGGCACGGTGTGGGCGGTGGCGCTCACTGAAGTTCCCCGTGCCCCCGCCCCCGAGAGCTCTGCTGCGTGCCCTCAGCCCCTACCCCTGCGATCCTTCAGGGCAGAGAGAGTGCAAATTGGCCGGGCAGGTTTCTTGGACTGTACTCCTGCTCAGGTCAGCAAGGCTCTCGCCTGTCTCTTTGATTATTTTGGATTTTCCTCTTCCATTTTTGTTTGAAGATAAGGGTTTTGAGGCTGAAAGAGCCGACAGCCATGGTTCTAGAGTTAAGGATGATGGTGCCAACTGGGAGGAGGAAAAGCCTTTGAAACACACGATGGGGGAGAGGAAGACCCAAGAGGAAGTTTTGACAAAGGGGACATGGTGTGACAAAAATGAAACACGCTGAAAAGCCTTTGCAGCTCGGAGCCTGGGCCAGTGAAAGGGAAAGTGTCCTGAGGGGACAGAATAAAGCTGCCCTCGCGGTGGCTGTTGTGAGTGGTGCGAGGGACAGACTTTGGGAAGTTGGTCTAAGGGATACCGCTCTCTTGGAAAGTGCCCGGCGGACACGAAGACGCGGCCGCTCAATGCTCCTGTCAAGACCTGCGATTCAATGACAGGCAGCCAGGGCGTGATGCAGAGTCCAGAGCCGCAGCTGCCTGGCACTGGTCGCAGGGCGGAGGCGACGTCTTTTCCAGCAGAGAAACATGAGCCTGAGCGTGGTGGCTTCAGAACCAAGGGCCAAGGCACTCCCTTAGCAAAAGGCTTTCCTGCGGATTAGGAGGCAGCCCAGGCTTCTTTGCAAGCCAGGGGGCCATCATTAGGACGCCCTGCTCTGCCGCTAGTGGGGCTCCGGGCGGTTTCCCTGAGTTGATCGCGTTATAATCCCCAAATCCGCTGGTGGGCTTCAGCTGAGACGGCAGGGGGCGCCTGTCTCACCAGCTGAACCGCATCTGAAGGGATTCCTGAAAATTAGGCATCTGTGAACCCAGTGCAGAAACCTCAGAATGTGGCCAGCAACAGGCTGAATGAACGAATGAATGCAAGTGGGCATGAGGGTTCTGATAACTCCTGTCCTATTGGATAAGCAAAACGGAGCTGCCGCAGTCTGGCACAGCAGCAAAACCATGTCTGTTTGTCCCTGCCCAAAGGTCTTTTATATAGGAGACGCCTCAGTTTGTCATCCTGTGCCAACTGCTGGCCATCTCGAGAGTTCTGCAGAGGAGAAATGGAGCTAGCCGGCTCCAAAGTGAAAAATGCAGAGCAAAACTGAGACAAAATGTGAAGCAGCACCCCGTCTAGGCGTCTCCTGCGGCCCCAGGCCAGCCCTGGACGCGGGAGGTCGCAGGAGCCCGGGTGCACCTGTGCAGGCGGCGGGGCGGTGTCCCGGGCTGCCCGGCGCGCAGGCGCTCTCACTCACGGTTTGCGCAGGATCATCCGCATGTGGGCGTCAGGGCCCATCTGCGAGAGCAGCAGCATGGTGTCCTGGAGCTCTTCGTCGCACTCCTTCTTCTCCTCCTCAGTAGGCAAAGGGGCATCCTCCTGCTCGTCATCCAGGAATCGATAAAATAAATATTTGTCTTGGAAATGGTGCTCCTGGTCCACTGCGGGGAACATGGAGGCAAGCGTCGGCGGGGACCTCTGCCTCCCGGCCCCGTTCGCCAGAAACAGGCAATGGTGCCCAGCCCCTGCGGTGAGACTCCGCACCCTTCGCACCCCGCCTGCCCCAGGGTGGGGCAGCTGGAAGTCTGTTCGTGGCTGCAGTCATGCCCAGCACAGCCCGCCCGGGCCTCCGTGGGACTCCCTTGGAGAACCTGCCAGCTTTGCTGAGATGCGCACTTGGACTTGGAGAAACCGCCCTGGTGACATTTTCTAGGTCCCTAACAGGAATAAGCCCTGTAATGGTTTTGGGACGTGCGGCCTTTTAAAAAAAAAAAAGCTGCTTTTTCAGGGTCAAAATGCACATTTTCCTCTATGTACTGTTTACTAATGTTTCTGTCTGCACTTTGACAAAAAAAAAAGTTAGAATAAAATTGTTTGAACAAAGACTGGATCAGGTTTCTAGGTTATACACTCCTTAGAAGAATTTTATGGTAATTTGCTTCTAGTTATGATTTTAAAAAGTTTTCCTTCTTATTCTTTAAAAGAACAAGATCAAAATCTTCATAGGGCAAAAAACAGTGAACTCAGCTCAGAACCCCTCATCCACAAAGGTTCAGAGTGAAAATGCAATTAAAAGTTTACTTTGGTGCCAGAATTTTTGAAATCTCCATCATTTTTTTTCAAAACATACATTTTCAAAATGCATGTTTTAATGCAAAAAAATGGAAGCTCGTGGAGTTTTTTTCCCATAATAGGCATTTTATCATGTGCATTTTGATGGAAACAAATTGAAATCCAGACAAAGGTTTTTGTTTCATACTATGCATTTCCTGTGAACCTTTTGAAGGCCCCTCAGTTCTGTCTTAAAGCCGTCACCCCCTTTACAGGATGGAACTCTTACACTCTGAAAGGCCAAGGAGAAGCCGTGGACTCTGGCAGCTCCAAGAGGGAGCCCCAGAGTAGCAGCAGCAGCTGGGAGTTGTTGGAAACACACTCAGGATGCATCCTAGACCTGCTACATCAGAATCTACATTTTTACAAGGCTCTCAGGGGAGCTGTATGCACATGGGAATGTGAGAGACCAGCAAAACCATTATCAGATTCCCAGGTGTGGGCAAATGAAGTGGCTGATGTTACCATTTGGTCTGTTTTGAAAAGTGCATGTGAGCCAATGGTGTGAGAAGTTGAGTCACAGTTGTGCACCGGCCCTGCAAGGTCACTGTGTTGGGTGGCAGCCCCTGCAGTCATTAGGGGCTGCAGTCTGCAAAGCACATACCTGCCTTTGAATATGGCCATCCTGTGGGGGATACAAATGGGCTCTCCCAGGCGGCAGCGCCGTTAAAAGGCAGCTTCTGGATTCATTACCTGCTTGCATGTCGTCAGCCTAGCCACACATGTCATTGCTCTTCCTTCTGCCCCTGCATCAGGATTGCTATGCAGTGCTTAGAGTATAATCACACTATCAATGAACCGTGAATGCAAACTAATAAACGTAATTGGAATGGATGCACTCAGGTTGCAATTTCATTTTCCTTTCATACACTCTCCGAAGTCAGGAAGGTACAATGGTGGAACACGGCCATGCATAGCATCCACTCGCCGCGTCTGCACCGTTAAATGAAGGTGTCAGCTCCGCGGTCCCAAAAGGGATCCTAATTCTTTCTAGTCCATTTGGGAGGCGAGCAACCGCTTGTCCAGGGAGATGCACTTAGCATTCCTTGAGGCTTTCCCAGGAGTGCGGCGCATCATACGCATCTTACCGTGGTTGAGCACCCCATCTTCTAGCAGAACTTGCCACATGCCAACAGCTTGCGTCCGGGAGTGAGCACACGGAGTCTGCTGCATCATCCAGTCCACCAGCTCGGTTCCCACACAGCATTGTCTGAAGGGGGGGGGGATGCAAAGATGGGGAAATCAGCCCCTTGCAGACAAAAGATGGGGGTAGCTTTTGAGAGGAGGACTTCCCAAGGAGTGCAGTGCCCTCCCATCACAGGGGTCTCACAGCAAAACAAAGCATCACAAGGTGTTGCCTCCGGTTCTCAAACTTGATGAAAACACTCAGCTCACGAGGGAACCCTTGTAAGCAACGCCGGCCAACAGCTAGAACTCAACAAACTGCCGCATCAGGGGAGACCTGAGGCCACTGTGGGAGTGGGGGCGGGGGCGGGGGCGGGGGCGGCGCACGATATCAGGAGCGATTCAGTGAAGTGGCTCCCTTCACCGGAGCCTTGTGACGGGCTGAGCTGATGCTTGGGAGGCACTTGGAGGTTCTCCCCGAAGGGCGCTGTGTTAAGTGCAAAATTATAGAGCACTTTATTTTTTCAAGTAACACTACTGAGCTTCTTTGGAGGGGTGTTGGGAGAGACGAGCAATTAGTGATGCAAATCTCTCTTGAAAAAAGTTCTGTGTAATGAGCATTAGCACTTCCGCAGAGCCTGTCTGGAGGGCTGCAAATGCTGTGTCTTCACACAGTAATCCCCCCCACCTCCTCCTCCTGATGCGCACGGGCAAAGCACACACATGTGAGTGAGGAAGGGTCATTACGCACACGCGTTAGGAAATCTTGAAAGCTCCCAGTGATGAGTGAGACGGCCGGTGTTCACAGCAGGATGGTCAGGGGAGGAAATCAAATCTTGAAGTCCTGGGGATGGATCCCAGGGGACAATGGAACAAAACAGGGGGTCAGAGGGGATGCAGCTGGGACTGAGTCACTGATGGCCTCTCCTCCCATGTGGAGGATGACCCTGCCTCTGGGACACAGTCTGGGATGGATCAAGGCCAGAGAGCTTAAGTTGAAGTAGACTCCTGGCGCTGTGCCATTTTGTGAAGTCTTGAACTGCCAGAGACGTGAAATGCAGCATTAGGCCTAGTGCTGGCTGGCCGTGTGACTCTGGCCACTCACTGATTCTGTTTCCACGTCTGTAGCAGCAAAGAGGAGCAAAAGATGGTTTGTAAGGTCCTTCCTGGTGCTCATGTTCTAGGAACTCTGCAATGGGTTGCCTTTTGGGACGCCCTGATTTGTGGCTGACCCTGACCCAGGGTCTTACAGTCTTGTAAGAGTATCAAAAATCAAGTTCATTTGGCTTTTAACTCATTGATTGCTTTACTACAAGGAGTACATGAAGTCAGGATGAGCCCAGAGCACCTGAATCCTTACAAAAACTCCTGCAGTCAGAACATGGAACATAGACCCACTGCGTGCTACCTGTAGCTGATGGAATTGCTGGGGAATCTTTCAATCAATGGTTCCTCACTTTGGAAGAACAGACAGGAGATGTGAGTGTTGGTGTCACTGGGGTGATCCTACCTCTGCAGAGGCTTCCTAACTCACCCTCCCCTTGGCTCCCACTGCCAAATTGCAACAATGAATTAATGGGATGAGGAGCAGGAGGGAGAGAGGATGGATCTGGAAAGTACAAGACCTGGGATGAGGCAACTCAAACTGAGCTGCAGGAAAAAGAAAGCACACATCTGCCTTCTGGTTGAGTCTACTGGTCATTGCCGGCAGATCATTAGTTTGCATCATAGGGTGTGGAGTGGACATCACACCTATATGTCAGGGGTTTACAGTTTCAGTGCTATGGAGCAAGAAGGATTCTGACTTCTAGTTTCCATCACTTGTCACCCAAAATGACATGTTTTAATAGAGTTTTCCAATGTAAGCCAATACTTGGGACAGCATAATCACATCTTAAATTAAGGAATAAAAATTTTAAAAAGAGAAAAGTCCTTTAGCCATATGAGATTTTTAAGATCCATTCAAATGAATTAAGGAAGTTGAACTCTCTCTGGAGACAGGTGACACTTAATTTTTTTTTTAACCTTTACTTAAAATTATAGCAGGGCATAAGGCCACAGATTCCGAAAGAATCAACTTCTAGGGTTGGAGAAGAGGACTAAAAATGTAATTACCGTCAGCTGCAGCTTGCAAAAATCCACAGGAAGGGGAACAGATGACCAATCTGTCCTAAGAAACAGTGTGTATGAGGAATCTACTACTGATAAAAGGGAGGTGCTTCTTAAATCTCATCTCATTTCCAAAATTCTGTCAAGACAGGCCAACATAAATGTGGCAAACTGTCCACAACATGGACATATGGTCTTGCAACATATTCACCCCAAATGCTGGCAGAAGAGGGTTACTCTGCCTGGAGTGTAGAAAAAGTGACCGAAAGAAAAAATATTTGCAATGTTTCTCCATCTTTGGCCTTGGGGAAGAAGGAGAGGCAGAGGGAGAGGGAGATAGAGGAGGGCGGGGGGGTGGGGAGGGAAAGGGAGAGAAAGGGAGAGGGAAAGAGAACAGGAGAGAGAAAGGGGAGAGATAGAGGGAAAGCAGATCTTGAAGTATGTATCCTGGAGGCACATATACTTGGAAAGGTGAACCTGGTCTAACTTTATGGGCGCTGTCATAGGTGGTAGTCACTAGAAGACATGTATCATTTACAATAGCTTTAAAATTTATGTTGTAGCTTTCCATTGGGACTTATGAATTTGGTTCCTGTGAACCAAATGGGTTTTGACTCATGCCCAGGCTAATGGATTCTGAGGTCATGTCTAAGCTAAATGGGAAAGAAAGCCCTACTGGTTGATGACAGAGGGCTGTGTCTGAACCCCGGGTTCAGGGAACAGGGTGAAGGCTCATGTGCCATATATTAGCTATTCTGGTTCTTAAATATTTGCTGATTGATGTAAGCAGAAGTTAGGGATTAGACCCAAATTCTTATCAGGTTCCCATGGTTCAGCCATCCCAGAAGGCTGAATTACCCCAGTAGCCTCCAGATTTATCTTTGTCAGTGACAGCTATAGACAGGGCTCCTTCTTCCGCTGAGTATGGATATGATGCAGAGCTGTGTGTCTTAGTATACAAATGCTGAAGTGAAATCCTGCATTCAAAAATCAGCTCCACAGAGGTCTTTGCATATTTTGTTCATTGCTATACGCTTAGGGCTTGGGACACAGTGGTGGCTGGCACCCAGTACCTGATTAATAAACTTGTGAAATAAATGAATGGCTGAATGAAAGGTCATTGAATTTGGAAATCAATCAAGCTTGGTTGAAATGTTGGTTCTTCTATTCACTAGTCTTGACTTAGGACAAGAGGACAATTTATTTTCTCTGGGCCTCAGTTTTGTCATCTGAAAAACAGTCATACATGGTTCTGGTGGGGATGAAACAACATGGAAAGAGGCCTGGTGCCCGTCTTCAAGAATAAGTAAGCAGTCAGTAAATGTTAAATGTGATATAAGCCTGGTAGGTTTCCTTAAAATGTTTCTTTTATTCATAATAATTGTACCAATGTCCAAACAAATGAGTTCTTGAGCAACTTCTGGGGCTATTACTGGTAATTAAATAGCCATAGTGAAGCAGGTATCTAAGACAAGTATAGCTCTCTCAGAACCTGAAGACTTTATAAAACAGGCTGCCACCAGATGGGAAATAGAGAGAAGCATGTTTGTCCCAATCCACGAAACGTGAATCTGAGGGGGCCACAGCTTTTAGAATTAGTGCACGTACCTGTATGTCTTTAGGTGGTATTTTCTATCTCTTATCATGTGAGGTGCTCGAGAGAGAATGGCATTTCGTAAAATTTTTCCAGCCCTGAGGATCTTCTCTGAAGGGACCTGGATTTTAATCAGGTAGAAGGAGGGGGAAAGAGAAGAAAAGGAGAATTTATGAAGGAGAGCACTTGGGAGGAATCCTTCAATTACTTTCCAATCTAAGTCTGGCTAGGAAAACATCATCCTCATACATATTTACGTTGTTCACTTGTGCGGCATGTCACTGAATATTTGTCCTAAGAAATGTATCAGGTTTCTTGATCTGATGCTCTGACATATGCGCCACCTCCAAGGCACCTGCAAAGCTAGCGCTGATGGCTCATCAACCCACCTACGTCCCATTACCTTGGTAATGGTGTTAGCAGGACGGAGAGGAACGTGAGGTTCAATGAGAGGTGTCTGAAAAATAAAATGTTAAAGCAAAAGAAAATTAAACAAAAAATTCAGTAAAGAAAATTATGGGTTGGGGGATAATAAGAAATATCAATTTTTATTAAACACAAAATAGAATTAAAAAAAAGATAGCATCTACCTAGAAAACTTGAATGCATGAGCATTCAAAGGGCAAAACAGATCATTCAATTTGCCAACATTTAAATATAAATTATTAAAAATGAAAAAAAAAACAGATAGGAATGATTCGATGTTTGTTGGCTTAATGAGAAGGGCATAAATATCCACTCAAAGCATAACAAAAACATCAGAGCAGAGGAAAAAGCAAAACAAGATAAACAGAGGTTAAAATGACCCACTCGGGGGCTGGGGATGAGGCATTGGTTTAGGATGGAAATGAGCCATTCCATTCTCTGTCACGTAGTTAAGACTCCCCTTTGGCTCTCTGTGCGTTTAGGAAGGAAGTTTTCACATTTCAGCGAGGCTGCGAGCCGGTTCTGTGCACTCGGGTGCCCAGAGGCAGCGGTGCCCTCCTTCTCGTTCTTTGACGAGGGGGTGCCGTTCTCAGGGCTCTATGGCTGTCACGGGAAAGCTCTATTTATTACCCACATTCTTCAGACGCAAGTGCTACATGTGAATCCAGAGAAATCAGCGGCTTCAGGCTACACAGCTGAGCCCTCTTGTCTGACCAAACCCTTTAGCTCCCTTTATCTGAATTACCAAAGGCCGGGGGACAGAACCACCAGTCCCACTACCAGAGGGAAGAAAAGATGAGATTTCTTATGAGACTGTGGTAGGCAGAATTACAGCCTCCCAAAGATGTCCACGTCCTCAGCACCAGAACCTACGATGGGATTCGCTGCGTGGCCCAAGGGGCTCTGCGGGTGTGGTTAAATTCAGGACCAAAGTCTGAAGATTAGCCTGGTGTTTCCAGGTGGACTCCTGTCATCGCAGGGAATGCTTTAAAGACAGAAGAAGGGGCAGAGGAGCCTGAACCCGAGGCAGCAGCCCGGGAAGGAGTTGGCCCCACCTGGCTGGCTTTGAAGACGGAGGAGGCCAAGAGCCAGGGAAAGAAGGTGGCCTCTTGAAGATGCGAAAGGTTTCTCCCCACGTGCCTCCACGAGGATGCAGCCTCCAACACCCCAGCTCAGCTCACTGAGATCCATCCAGCCTTTTAAGCTGGCACACAATCAGGCTATTAGTTTGTGTTGTGAGGAGCCACTTCGTTTGTGGTACTTTGTCAGAGAAAATTAATACAGAGATTACCCTACTTTCTACTGAACACCCTGCATTTTGGCAAACGGAAGATAGTTACAGGGAAAATAAATGGGTATGTTTTCCCTCTAGTCCTAATTTAAAAAATATGGTCAATGGGGGAAATGAAAATTAACATTAATTTAGAAATCTTTCGTATACCAAAGTACAAATACACACCTATAAACACACACCTTTCTTTTGATCAATAATACACTTCAAGTGAGTCTATGCTTTTCACGTTAGAATTAAGGAAAAAGAGAAAAGAATATTAAACTTCAGGAAACAGCATAGAGGAGATACAGATGTTTTTGGAATGGCTGACATCTCACTGGACCTGGTATTTAAACATTTTCTTCACCTGGTTGGCATCAGGTAGACTTTTCCTATCGCGGTCACTAGAGCAATATCATAGTGACAACAGCACACTGTTCACAACCAGCACAGACCACGGAACGTCAGGGTGCTCGCTCAATGGTGGCTTTAATCAGAAGCCAACTCTGCCCTGAGAGCAGACCCGTAGGGGTGAGGGGGTCATGAGCTCATGGTCTCCTGCCCTTGTCCTAACACCTCCAAAGAAGACAGGGGGAATTCTGCGATGGCGTAGCACCTGGAAAACGTGCAGAAGTGCCACCATCACACCAAGATGCTGCAACGGTGCTAGTCAAGCATGCTGGGTATTTTGGAATCATGAGTTCCCAGTACTCCCACATTCCACATCCTTACATTACACAGGGTCACCTGCTGAGCCTCTGGATAGTCGTTTTGTTTGTTTGTTTGTTTGTTTTTGGTAGGCAGAGCTAGACAGTGAGAGAGAGAGAGAGACAGAGAGAAAGGTCTTCCTTCTGCTGGTTCACCCCCCAAATGGCTGCTATGGCCGGCGCGCTGTGCCGATCCAAAGCCAGGAGCCAGGTGCTTCCTTCTGGTCTCCCATGCGGGTGCAGGACCCAAGCACTTGTGGATCCGAAGCCAGGAGCCAGATGCTTCCTCCTGGTCTCCCGTGCGGGTGCAGGGCCCAAGCACTTGGGCCATCCTCCACTGCCTTCCCAGGCCACAGCAGAGAGCTGGACTGGAAGAGGAGCAACCGGGACAGAACTGGCGCCCCAACCGGGACTAGAACCCAGTGTGCCGGCGCCGCAGGCGGAGGATTAGCCTAGTGAGCTGTGGCATTGGCCAACCTCTGGATAGTCTTAAATATAATAAAAGAAGCCTACTTCTTCCTGTTTTGGAGGAAGGCAAGGCAGATATATGAGGTGCAGAGCACGCAGCTGTGAGACCAGCCTTGGAAGTCACCTTCTGTGACTTCCTGTGAGCACACTCTTTTCCTCTGCACTGATTTTGGAAAAGCTGGCTGAGCCAGGGGTCAGAGAGATGCCCACACTTGAGGATGACTGACGATTGTCTGTTCTGTGGTGTGAACAGTGAGACACTATTTGCAGATGGCATCTTTTTATTTGCGTTTACAGAAATGGCCACACAGTAGTCCTTGGAGGAGGGAATGGCCAAAATTATGGGTAATACTGGATTCTATGTGCTATTTTATGTCTTTTCTATATGCATCTATGATAAAGCTTAATTTATAAATTAGGCACACTAAGGGATTAACAACAGTAACATAATAAAAGAGAACAATTATAATGATTTTTTTAAAGATTAATTTTTATTTATTTGAAAGACAGAGTTACAGAGAGAGGTAGTGACAGAGAGAGAGGTCTTCCATCTACTGGTTCACTCCCCAAATGGCCGCAGTGGCCAGAGCTGTGCCGATCTGAAGCCAGGAGCCAGGAACTTCCTCCAGGTCTCCCATGTGGGTGCAGGGGCCCAATGATTTGGGCCATCTTCTACTGCTATCCCAGGCCATAGCAGAGAGCTGGATCGGAAAGGGAGCAGCCAGGACTAGAACTGGTGCCCATATGGGATACCGGTGCCTAAGGCCAGGCTTTAACCCGCTGCTCCACAGCGCTGGCCCCTATAATGATATATTGTAATGACAGTTCTCTTCCTTTAACTGCCATGGGGCAGGCAGCTTACACAATATGGTTACACTGCATAAATCAGTGATTTGCATCCCAGGTGGGACAGAGCAGGAGGCCATGAGATTTCATCCCACTATTCAGAACAGAGCCCAATTTAAATTTCATGGATTGTTTATTTCTGGAACTTTCTTGTTAATATTTTCAGACCATGGTTAACCATAGGCAATTGAAACTGTATAAATCAAAACCACAGATAAGGGGAAACCACTGTATTTTAACAAAATGCTAACCGGTGGTCCCTAGGTTAGTTTATTTTGTTGGACAGCTCCCCTTTTTGGTTCCTTGGAACCCTGAAAACAAAGTAATACTAAAGCCAGGGCAGCATCAAGCTTCAGCCGAGATTTTTCCTTTGATTTGCAACTTCTAAAGGTGTAAAATGTACACGAGGTTGTCTTTTAGCTAGAAAACCCTAGTACCAGTTCCAGGACCAAGAGGCTGTTTAATCTCTTGAAAAGCAGCATTCTCAGAACCGTCTCCAGCTCAAAGATTTAGGTAGAGGGGTGACACAATGAATGGATGCTTTGAGTAGGGGCCGGTCCCTTCATTTAAACAAAACCTCCAAGGGACACGTGCCGGGGGGCAGCAAGGGAAGCTTTATTTTGAGGGAATAGGGATTGGTCTTTGAAAGGTGCACCGTATTCAGTTGGGCAATAGCCTGTGTTCTAAGAACAAGGTTGGTGCCCGACAGCCATCTGTTGTGACACAGAGAGCATGTGTGACAGCAGCTCTGTCCTGGGAATCGGTCTCTGACCACTGCCTGTTCAGGGCCCCTCCATTGTGAGGGTGACTTTCTTGCTTTTGTATCTGCTTGTTTATTTTCTTTTTGGTTTCCCTGGGCTTTCAAGCAAAGCTTCTTTTGAGAATTTTACCTCCGCTGTGCTATAGACAAACATGAAGATTCCCATTTTCTGGATGATTTGGTTCACTAGGGAAAGGGGAAGCATGAGGGTGTTAGGGAGAGTCAGAGAGAGCAGGCCAGCCCTAGAGGCAGCTCCGCATGCACTACCCTCTTATGCAGTTATCACTCTCATTATTTACCAGGAAAACGCAGGCTGGGTAGGGTCTTTGCTCATGCAGCTGAGAGGTGGAATTGCTGAGCCGAATGCAGGTCTACCTCGCCCTAGCGCCTCCACTGCAGGGCCAGCTACCCCGTCCCACCCGCACTTCGCTCACAGAGATAGCTTGGTTCAGACATGACCTCATGCATTTCCGGCATTAAATATTCATAATCACTTGCTGAGATTACATATTAGCACCTTTCCCTGTGCCTGGCCTGAATTCATGTTCAGAAAAGCAACTTTGTGATAATAAAACACTCAGCATTGATGAACTGCCCCTTCAGGGTGAAGGCAAACACACCAGGGAGTGGGTTCCAGCCAAGTGCACCCAGGAATCAGGAAATTTCCCAGAGTGTTGATCACAGAGGGTGGCAGAGTTGAGCAGCCAAATGGGCCAGTGTGAGGTAGCCCTGACATTAGCAGTGCAGAAAACCCCTCGGGAGAGGGACAGGGAGAAGGGAGAATCACCAGGGCCTGGGCCTAGTCCTAGTGCCAGCTGGAATCTGGACAGCCTGGAGCAACCACAGTGGTAGAACCACTGCTGCCTCTGCCACCCATCACCCGCCCACTGCTGAGAACAGAGTGAGGACTTCCTGGATCCAGTCTCCCACCAGCAGAAGCCAGAGAAGGAAAGAAAATATCATTTTACAAAGGACGAGGCTAAGCAGAAGCAGTGTGGGAGGCGGGGTTGGTGCAGTGGCTATGGTACAGCTTGGGACGGTCACAGCCAGTGGTGGCTCAAGTACTTGAGGCCCTGCCACCCCTGTGGGTGACCTAGATGGAGCTCCAGGCTACTGGCCTCGGCCTGGCCCAGCCCAGGCTGTTGTGGGCATTTGAGGAATGAACCAGTAGATGGAAGATCTATCTGTCAGTCTTTGTTTTTCAAATAAAGTGAAAGAAAATAAATCAATAATTAAAAAAAAAATAGAAGCCGCATGGTGATATCAGTGAGTCACAAGGCCAAACCAAGGACAGGGAGCCCAGAAAACACACTGTGCAGAGGCCAGCACCCAGTGCCCAGCACAGAAGGACAAAGAACTGATCTGAAGGCAATAGGCGTAGGCCAGGCCAGGTGATCACCATGGCTGCCACACGGGGCACCCCGGCCCTCTCACCTGCACATTGTACCGTGTGCCCCAGGCACTCTTCCTGTTGGGCTGCAGGCATGGCAGGTGGGCTGACCAGAGCATGGCTTCATGGGTGCCCCGGTTTGCTTCCCAGAGCTGCCCACCTTTGTGACCTATAGCCTGGATGCACATTTCACAAATGAGCCCGGAGAGGAGCAGACCTCTCCCTGATTCAATTTCCCACATTTCAGCACATCAATCACACGCTGATAAAAATTCTTCCTTCCTACCTGGGCAGGAAAGAATCCAAACCGGGCTGCGAGCGTGTGAGCTGGCAAGCTGGGCGCGAAGGACAGACAAAGGCAGAGCAGTCCGCTTTCTCTCTGCTTCTCTTGGCTCTCTCTGCCGAAGTCTCCCCTCAGGATTGACCGTAATTGGTTTTTGTTTGTTTCTGGAAAGGGGATGCTCTTTCTGCCGCTTTTTATTATGTTTATATTACTACTGAAAAGGAGGAACAGTCAGGGAAAAGATTCCTTTTGGCACCAGAGCCAATTCAGAAATCCTAATCAGGTGATGAAAAATATGAATTTAGCCTCCATTACCAGATGCACAATAACTCCCCAGTAGATTATAATGAGGTGCAAGGCCCTGTAATAGGCCTGTGAAAAACCATATTCAGAACCTTTTGAAAGAGGGTAATTCTTTCTCCTCAAGTATTTGCTCACAGAAGCCTTTGGCAAGGCTCGACGTTTTCAGCCAAGAGACGAGAATAACAAGCTAGATTGGGGCACAAAGCTCACGGCTGACCTCTGCAACCCGATGCAATACCAAGCCCCGAGAGTCCACACACGGTCAGATTCAAGGAGCTAATGACGGCCTGTTGTGAGGAGCAATGCACTGGGCTAATGGAGGAGATTCGGGGGCAGGTGTTTGGCCTCGTGGTAAAAATGCCACTTGCATCCCTGCTACCCACATTGGAGGCCCTGACTGTGGGTCTGTCTTTCTGCCTTTCAAATGAATAAATACACAAAGATTTTAACAAACAAAGAAAGATGCCACTTGGAGCACATGTAGCCCATCCTGGAGGGCCCGAGTTTGAGGCCTCGTCCTACCCTGATGCCAGCTTCTCAACAGTGTACACCCTGGAAGGCAGCAGGTAATGCTCTGGGAGCTGCGTCTCCGCTGCTCACGTAGAAGACCCAGAATGAGCGCCTGGCTCCCAGCCTTGGCCCGGCCCAGTCTCAGCTGTTGTGAGCATACGGGGAGTGAAATAATGTCTGGGAACCCTCTCCTCCTCCAATACATAAAAATAAGGAAATAAAAAATTTTGAATAAATTCTGATAAAGTGTCTGGTCTAAATGAATCCCTCATCTTGTTGGAAAAGCAAAACTTCTACAGGAAGTGAGATTACATGAATCCACAAATAAATGCTACATCATGGATTTCAAATTCTCCCTTTTCTTATTTCAGATAAAAGACAGAGGTATATGAGGAAGTGGATGAAAATAATATTCAACCCTGGATATACTTGTAGGAGTTACAGTCCCTTGTTTTGGAATTTTGGAATAACACAACTAAGGTATTTGAAATGTATGTCTCATTCTCATAATAATTAGCATAATGTCATCACTCTTTGCTAAGACCAGACGAAAATAAAGTCAGAACTAAGTCATAGGCAGATTTCACCACTCTGAAATAACCATGTAAGTCCTGCAGTTGTGAAATAATGGAAAAAACATCAATATGCATCGTTGGCTTTTTTGTCCCCTGAGTCTTTCCTAATTGGAAATTGGCTCGCAGATTTCCAGTTTCAGCTACACCATGTAAAAAACCTGGAAGTTCACACCTCTGCCACAACCAGGACAAGTAAAAATGATGACTTTTCTTGGGTGCATCAGAGAACCGAGGTTGCAGAGCAAAGTAGTACCCCGAAATCTGGAGAGAGAAGAACCCAGCGTCACGGCTGAAATTTACTAATCTGGAATGGAAGCCACAGAACAGGAGGAACATCTAAATGATGACTTTGATGGCACACAGGAGACTGAAGGTGGACACACTCCCTCTCTCTCCCCCATGTCCCCACCGCACCAATATAAACATCGCGGATTCCCGCTGAAAGAGCAGCCTAAGGCAGAGTTCCTGGGGTAATATAACGGTAATGTGGGAAACCAAAGCAAGGACACTAGAAGATTTTGAAGGTTTTGGTACCTACAACTCCAGCAAATACTAAACACAGGCCAACCCCTAGCCAGTCTAACACAAAAACTTAGGTTAAAGGACAATTTATCTCAATTCTTATTACCAATACATTATGGCTAATTTCCAATAAAAAAGTATAAGGCATGCTAAAAGGCAAGAATAAACACAGTCTAAAGACATAAAGCAAGTATCGAAATCAAAATCAGATACAGCACAGATTTTGGAATTTTCAGACAGGAAATTTAAAATAGCTATAATTTATATGTTAACTATGGGCTTGTATGTCACTGGTAATACCAAAGAGAATAGTAGACAATATACAAGAATGTTTTGGGGAGCCGGCGCTGTCACAAAGTGGGTTAATGCCCTGGCCTGAAGCACTGGTATCCTATATGGACGCTGGTTCGAGGCCCACCCGCTCCACTTCCTATCCAGTTCTCTGCTATGGCCTCAGAAAGCAGCAGAAGATGGCCCAAGTCCTTGGGACCCTGAACCCATGTGGGAGACCCGGAAGAAGCTCCTGGCTCCTGGCTTCAGATTGGCGCAGCTCCGGCCATTGTGGCCAACTGGGGAGTGAACCATCGGATAGAGGACCTCTCTCTCTGCCTCTCCTCTCTCTGTGTAACTCTGACCTTCAAATAAACAAATGAATCTTTCTTTCTTTCTTTTTTTTCTTTTTTAAGAATGTATTAGGTAATACAAACAGAGACCTAGAAATTCTAAGGAGGATGGTATTATGGCACAGTGGGGTAAGCTGTCACCTGTCGTGCTGGCATCCCGTATGAGCACCATTTCGGTTCCAGCTGCTCTACTTCCAATCCTGCTCCCTGCTGATGTGTCTAGGAAGGCAGCAGAAGATGGCCCAAGTGGTTGGATCTCTGGTAAGAGACCCAGATGGTGTTCCAGGCTCTTGGCTTTGGCCTGGCTCAACCCTGGCTGTTGTGGCCATTTAGGGAGTGAACCAGTAGATGGAAGATATCTATCTCCATCTCTCTCTCTCTAACTCTGCCTTTCAAATAAGTAAATAAATAAATCATAAAAAAAATAAAAGAGAGAGAGAGAGAAATTCTAAGAATGATCAAAGGAAATTCTACAAATTGAAAACACTGTATGGGGCCAGCACTGTGGTGTAGCGGGTAAGGCCGCTGCCTGCGGTGCCAGCATCCCATGTGGGCACTGATTCAAGATCCAGCTGCTCCACATCCGATCCAGCTCTCTGCTGTGGCCTGGGAAAGCAGTAGAAGATGGCCCGAGTCCTTGGACCCCTGCACCCATGTGGGAGACCCGGAAGAAGTTCTTGGCTTCAGATCGGCACAGCTCCGGCCCTTGTGGTCGTCTGGGGAGTGAACCAGTGGATGGAAGACTTCTCCCTCTGTCTCTACCTCTCTCTGTAACTCTTTCTTGCAAATAAATAAAATCAATCTTAAAAAAAAAAGTACGGGGTAAAAACCCCTCACCCATGTAGAATGCTATATCCATCAAGATTCTCCTTCAAAAGCGAAGGAGGGCTGGGTATCCACCCGGGCAGTTAAGATGCTGGTTCAGACACCATATCTGATGTCCAAATTGAAGCACGACTTCAGCTCCTGATCTCAGCTTCCTGTGAAGGTGCACCTGAGGGGCAGCAGTGGATTCCTGTCACTCACATGGGAGACTTTGACTGAGCTCCTGGCTTCCAATCCAGTCCCAGGAACTGCAGCTCTGGCTATGGCAGCCATTTGGGGAGTGAACCAATGGATGGAAGACATTTCTCTCTGTCTCTCCCTCTCTCTGTCTGTAGCTCTACCTCTCAAGCAAATAAGTAAATATCTTAAAAAGAAAAGAAAAAAGTGCAGGAGAAATATATATTTTCTCAGACAAACAAAACAAATATTACTAAGGCAAAACTTTTTGGAGGCAAAACCTAAAATACTAACTATGGAGAGGCACCCATTCTTACCAGTTGGAATGGTTCTCTCTGAGTTCTTACATAGCAGTTCACTTTTTCCTTACAAATTGGCCTGATCGCACCCAGATTTTCTTACAATGGCCATACCAGAGTATTGTTACACAATTTGCATTTGAGTAATTAAAGCTAAGGGATGTACACAGCTCAACCATAATATTCCACAGAGGCCACCGCCCATTATGGCCATCTGCCATCACAACTAATTTTCAAGGAAATAGAAGCTCCATGCAGGATTATTAAACTCCTCTTTTTTACAAATTGAAGCCCTGTTTCCATTACAGGAAATTCTGGCAGCAAAGTCCAAGTGTAGGATTAGTGTGCTGAGCACTTTTGGGAAATGAGGCAAACAGAAGCTTGAGAGACACAGTTCAAAGATGGCTTAGACGGCAAATAAAAATCACATCATAGGAAAATACACAGAACAAGACTTCATTTTTATAGAAAATGCTCCATATTAGATCTGTAAATGCATAAATACCCAAAAAGAAGCAGGGTAAATTATGAACAGGAAAGGAAGTGGGAGATGTGGGGACTTGGCAATGGTGATGGAGGTGGTGGTGGGGATACTTGCGTGTGTTCCTCTGCAGACTTCTAGCGTGTTCTAATGATGTACAGCAAGAACACTATTCTTGTATGATCTTTTTAGGAAAAGACAAACGACAGCTGCAGCAAACCTTTTGAAATAGGTCTTGAGTAAATGCTTTGGATGTTTTGCATAGATAGGTGTGTTGATAATTTGCCAAAATTCGACTTCACTACACAGGTTTAAATGTCAAAGGGAAGCGGTGCATTGAGACAGGACCCTGGAAATCAGAATATATCTTACTTTTTTCTGGCATTTGACTCTTTCTCAGAGACCACAAAACATCTGCTAAAATATGGTAAATGATCCACATGTCTAGAATGTTCTCAAAACACTAAATGCAGTAGTAATATAGAAGACACTGGAAGGGCCAGACATTCTTGGATGCATAGACTTCTAGATATTTTAGAGCCAGAGGGGCTCAGAAAAATAGTCTTGTCATTAATCCATGAATTATTTATTAATCACTGCCTTTCTGCCCAACACTGTACTAATATTGCGGAGGAAATAAAATGACCTTTAAAACTGTGCTTTTCAATGCATTAGCCACTAGTCTCAAGTAGGCATTTAAATTAATTAAGATTTAAAAATTCAGCTCCTAAAGTCTCATTAACTGTACTTCATGTGTCCAGTAGCCACATGTGCCTTGCCTGAGCCAAGGTCATTTCTCCTCTGAAGATCATGATGAGTCCTAAGAGATCTTTGTGCTTGCATCCACCCTCAGCTCCCCTCGGCATTCTCACCCGCACAGTCAGAATGATCCTATTAAAATGACCCCAGTTTGGGGCCGGCATTGTGGCTTAGCGCATGAAGCTGCTGCCTGTGATGCTGGCATCCCCTCTGGGTGCAGGTTTGTGCCCCAATTGCTCCACTTCTGATAGAGCTCCCTGCTAATGGCCTCGGGCAAAGCAGTGGAGAATGGCCCAAGTGTTTGGGCCCTGTTACCCATGCGGGAGACCTGGAGGAAGCTCCTGCCTCCTGACTTCAGTCTGACCCAGTCCTGGCCATCTAGGGAGTGAACCAGTGGATAGAAGATCTCTCTCTCTCTCTCTTTCTCTTTCACGCTCTTTCCCTCTTTCTCTGCATAACTGACTTTTTTTTTTTTTTTTTTTGACAGGCAGAGTGGACGGTGAGAGAGAGAGACAGAGAGAAAGGTCTTCCTTTGCCGTTGGTTCACCTTCCAGTGGCCGCCGCAGCCGGCACACCGTGCTGATCCGAAGCCAGGAGCCAGGTGCTTCTCCTGGTCTCCCATGCAGGTGCAGGGCCCAAGTACTTGGGCCATCCTCTACTGCCTTCCCGGGCCACAGCAGAGAGCTGGACTGGAAGAGGGGCAACCGGGACAGAATCCGGTGCCCCGACTGGGTCTAGGACCCGGTGTGCCAGCGCCGCAGGTGGAGGATTAGCCTATTGAGTTGTGGCGCCGGCCATAACTGACTTTCAAATAAATAAATCTTTAAAATAATTACCCCAATTTGATCATGGCGTATCGTATACATGTACTGAACTATCACACTGTATCCCATAAATATGTATCATTATGTGTCAATTAAAAATACGAAAAAAATTAAAGAAGTAAAATTCCTCTGTTAGTTAAAACAAGAAAGCAAGAAAACAAAAAAAGCTAGGAATCAGATCATGTTACTCTGCTAAAACTCTCCAGTGGCTACTCCTCCCACCCAGAGGGAAAGTTGAACTCCACAGAGTCTGTCTTATCCGGGTCCTTGCTTGATAATCTACCTACTGGTTCCCCATTTCTTCTCTGCTCTCAGTCCTGCTTCCCAGCTCCCCTGTCATTCTGGTCCC
The DNA here is from genome assembly GCF_964237555.1 of Oryctolagus cuniculus. NCBI lineage: Eukaryota > Metazoa > Chordata > Mammalia > Lagomorpha > Leporidae > Oryctolagus > Oryctolagus cuniculus. The sequence goes on from NC_091434.1 coordinate 68,172,380, forward strand.
CATCTTTCCTTCTGTCTGCATACACTCTTGCCAGATAGCTCCACAGCTCACACCCTCACTACCTTCAGGTCTCTGCTCAGACTTCCCAGAGAGGGCCACTCTGCGGCCAGGAGCGTATAGTATCCCTCTGCCTATCTGGCGCTCTACCCCTCTGGCTGTAGCACTAACACACTCAACATACTACGCCCTTGTTTCTTATCTGTCTTCTCCACTGAAATGTTAGCAACAGGAAGGCAAGAACCGTGCTATGTCACTGTGCTATCACCCTGCTCTCGGCATATAGGACTACACCAGAAGTATGTACTCAATGAGGATCTCATCCAGATTATTTTATAGGTCTGAGGTGTGATTGTAGGTCCTCCATTTCTTCCAGTGGTGTTGACGCCTCTGGTATGTGGACCACACTGTGAGCATTCAGGAATCACAGCAGTACAGCAGCAACCTGTGGACCCAGAAGTTCATAATCCCTCACTAAAACCTGGGGGTAAAGATCGGGGCTACCTGGTATAACCACAAGGTCATCGTCATCACCCCAACAACATTTCTGTGCCCCAAATAAATGGATGTGTTTCCTAGGTAAAGAAATAATTTCCCAACTACTTTTCTTTTTATGTTTTTGAATACTCAAGTACCTTACATGAAAATCAAAAGCTTATAATTTATTAGAGAAAATGGATTTGTCTTCTAGAAGTATTTGAACTAATATACTTAATATTCAAAAATAACACACTTCAAAATTTCTAAATTACTCATGCTCATCTCAATCAACTTATTAAATATAAACATTTAATAAGGTTTCTAAGAATAAATGAAACACAACCTAATCCTGACATTATCATCTGAAGGGAATAAGGCACAAAATAATTGCATCCCATATTTAGGAAATCAGTATTTGAAAATGAAGGAAAGTGTTTATAGTATGAGTCTAAATTACAAAAGCATACAATATTTTCAATATCTGCTGGATATATCAGTCCATATCCTTATTCTAGCTAGTTGGGCCAGAACAGGAATTTGTTAAGGGATAAGAAAAAACTCAGAGAACATGTGGAAGAGGCACAAAGCTGGACTGAGGGGTGCAGAGGCAGGTGACCTCACGAAGTGCCTCTGCTAATACATTAGGGAAAGCAGTGAAAGATGGCCCGAGTGCTTGCCACCCACATAAGACCCGGATGAAGCTCCTGGCTCCCGGCTTCTGCTTGGCCTAGCTCTAGCCATTGTGATCACTTGGGTAGGGAACCAGTAGATAGAAGTTCTCTATCTCTCTCCCTCTGTGTCTTCCTCTCTCTCTGTAATCCTGCCTTTCAAATAAATTAATATTTAAAAACCTAGAAATCTTTTCACATACCCATTGAGCACAGATTATTCCTTAAAATTATGTACCATAACAGCAGACTTATAATAGTTCCCTATATACAGAAACATTAGCTTATGTAGTTCCAGTTTGAATAAAAACAAATGTGCAAATATCAACTTATTTCATGGACATTTGAGAATGTCTGTGCCATGCTGCTACAAAGATTCATTAGAGTTCAAAGGGAACTATTCTTACAAAAGATGCTGTGTTTGGGTTATAACCGTGGGTCTGGGTTACAACATTTTTAAAAATGACTCTGGTTCGTATTTCAGGCATGGAAAGCCAAGACACTCTGGCAAAAAGATCTCTGTGAGTGAGATCCCAGTGGAAAGAACAGGTCTTCAAATAAGGAGGTACCTTTCTCTGAAGGGAGGAGAGAACCTCCACTTTGACTATGACCTTGTCTAAACAAGATAAGAGTCGGAGAACTCAGAGGGCTTCCATAGCCTTGGAAACTCATGACTGGAGCATAGGGAGATTACTGATGCCATAGACAGGAGTGTCAATTGGTAAAGTCAACAACAGGAGTCACTGTGCACTTACTCCTCATGTAGGATCTCTGTCCTTAATGTGCTGTACATTGAGATTTAATGCTATAACGAGTACTCAAACAGTATATTTCACTTTGTGTTTCTATGGGGGTGCAAACTGTTGAAATCTTTACTTAATGCATACTAAACTGATCTTCTGTAAAAAAAAAAAAAAGAAAGAAATTATCAATTCCCAACTTGACTCTCACTGGGATTAAACATGACAATAGGTCTGATCTGATTTCATCATCATTTAAAAAAATCATCTATTATTTTTCACTTTATGTTTCTGTGTGGGAGCAAACTGTTGAAATCCTTAATGTATACTAAGCTGATCTTCTGTATATTAAGATAATCGAAAATGAATCTTGATGTGAATGGAAGGGGAGAGGGAGTGGGAAAGGGGAGGGTTGTGGGTGGGAGGGACGGTATGGGGGGGAAGCCATTGTAATCCATAAGTCGTACTTTGGAAATTTATATTCATTAAATAAAAGTTAAAAAAAATGACTCTGGTTCAACTAGAGACACAGCCTCTGGAACAATCTGAAAAGTCACAGCAATTCTTTGAAAGACACATCAGTTGACTACACGTGATTTTCCTCATCCTTGCTGCTTTGAAGAGTCATGATCAACGCACAAGTTGGGTGAACTGGAAGCCCCCTGGGGAGAGCAGTGGTCCTGGAAGGCTATTTCCGGTTCCCTTGACTTTGAGGGATCTGTGGAGGGGGTTTCCTCCAGATCTCAGTCATGCGCTGGGTTTGCCCTGGGGACTCCCCTGCCTTTCCCAAGTCTCCACACTGCACGCATCTCACTGCTCGTGCCCAGTTATGGACACATCTGTTTCTTCAAGGATTTCACAAATGCCTTAAAACAAAACTCATGTCTTTGTTATCTCAGAACCCCTGTGGTGCTCTGTGCATACAGATTATTCATTAAATATGTATTTGATTAATAAATGGGGAAACCTCTGAGGAGCTTGCTGTACCCGAAGCTGGTATGAAAAGAATGGAATGCATGTTTCCTCTTTTCACGTCTGAAATTCCAGTTTGGCTCTTTTTGATGAGATACAGGAAGCCTAAATTCACTGGGTGTTGGCAGTTAATCTGTGGACTGTCTGACTTTGGTTTTTTCCTTCCCAGGGGTAACATGTCCTGCAGCTCAAATCTGTAATGGGGTGTTTTAGGTCAAAGAGAGAAACATTAATTTTGAGCTGAGATTGTATGTTTCCTTTAGGTAGAGAAAGTTCTAGAAAGCAGATTGTCTTACAGAACTGAAAACCATCCTTTTCCAGCATCTTGACTTCCTTTTATTTGTCTTTTGATAGACAAAAGACCGATTTTGAATTTTCACAGTTTTTATAAATATTTCTGAATGTTTTGGGATATGCTTAAGACGTTAATAAAAGTGATAGATCTTCAAGATGCATACATATATATCCAAAATTCTGCTATAATTTCAGGGTTTAACAAATGTCATAAGTCCACACACAGACCCTAACTGAATATTTGTATTCCTAACACTCCAGAAATCCACCACTACCTAAAAATGCCATGGAAATGCATAGATATATTCATCAAATAACATCTACCAAACTGTTCAGAGTAGTGCTAGTAACAATATCTCATCCCCAGCAAAAAGGACAATAAACTGTATACTCTCATAATGAAATGAGAAAAACCATTCACAACTGCATGGAATGGTGTGGAGACATCTCAAGAGACATAATGTTGAACGAGAGACAGAGCATACGTAAGTGGGTGCCAGACGGTTTCACTGCTTCAAAGCACCAGAACAGATTACTGTTCTCTGGGGGGCAGCCTGGTAAGGAGTCACAGGGAGTTGAACCCTGTTACATGTTACAAGTATTTTGCAGAAACAGAAGAAAGGCATCAGTTGTCCACAGCAGCTCAAGGAAGCCTTCCCAAAGAAGGCAGGACTGGAACAGGATGGTTAGGATGAGCAGGTTTTGCAGAGAGGAAGTAACTGACATTGCAGGCTAGAGCCACAGTCACCCCGGAGGGAGGGAGGGGGTGTTAGGCCTTCAGAGTCCTCTGGTCGGGCTGCCACAGAACCTTGGGGCTGGGAGGGATGGGAGCAAGTGCAGGAAGACAAAGCAGGGGAAGACAGTATAGATTCACCGTGGTTAACACCAGACGCTGGGAGTCAGTCAGTTGTAGTAAACCCTTCTCCAGTTACTGGATTTTACCTTTTTCCTAACAAAATAACACATGCTTATTGGAAAGTCTAACAAATTAATCATACCAAATTGACCACTTAAAGATAACTTTGATTACTATTTTAGAACATTAATATTAGTCCTTTTTGTCTAACTGTGGGTTCTACTTTATTTTAAAAATGTATTTGAGGGACAGGGAGAGAGAACTCCCATCTGCTGGTGTAGCCTCCCACCCACAACAGCCAGGGTTGGGCCAGGCTGAGGCCAGGACCACAAACTCAATCCAGGTCTCCCATGTGGGTAGCAGGGACTCAGCTACTTAAGGTTAAGTCATCACCTGCTTCCTCCCAGAGTCTGCATTAGAAGGAAGCTGGAGTCAGAGCGGAGCCAGGAATCACACCCAGCCATTGTGATACAGGACTTGGGCAGCTCACTGCTGGGCCACACACCTGCTCTTTTGATTGATTTTAAATTGAAACATAACCATGCTCTGGATAAAACTTTATATCCTTCCTTTCTACATAAAGTATTAAATCATCAGTAATTTCACATATTACTATAGATTCTTTGTAACTGACAAGCAAAAATTCTACTAAACACATATAGCATAATTTAGTGGTTCTCTTATCATAGCAACTATAAGTTATTTTTACCAACTTGCTAGTACAAATATGCCATGAACCTTTAACCTACTCATATTTGAAGTTTTCTTCTCGGAACCAATTCCCAGAAGTAGAGCACTCAGGTCATGGTTAACGTTTCTGGTGCTTACTAGCGAATTGCAAATATTTCTTCTGGATAAACTCTTAGAAAAAGTGGTCTCTTTTTGGCGTCTTGAATACAGCCATTGGATTCTGTATTAAGACTAATAAATATTAATGTAGGACAAATTAATCAATTAAGATAGAAATTTCCAACAGGAAAACACAAATACATTTTCATGCTATGGAAAATGCCCTGAGCCATTATTTTAATAGCATAGCAACTCCCAGTTGGGAAAGGTAAAATAATTACCACGGAAAAGAGTTCTTTGTCCTACACTTTGAATTGAAAATAATGCACTCAATTAACTTTTTGTACATTCCTCTGCCGGTAGGTGTATTTGCCTGTATTGATTGGAAATTTTGAAAGATATTTTTTTTCTGCCTCAAGCAATCTAGTAGGCTAAAGCTATAATAAACACAATGTTAGTACAAATGCAGGGCAAGAACACATAAGCCAATGATTTTGATAACCTGTAAGGACTCAGAAATATACTGAGAGCAGTAGTATATTTGATCCCTGTTATGCAAAATTCCTGGAATAGCAAAAGCCTATTAATATTTTCAAGAAACCTTTTAAGCCTTTACAAAGCTCATCAAACCCAAAATGATCAAAGTCCTAAAAACATACCATATAAGATATGAAAGCAAGCCAGAAAAACAGTATACTACATAAAACACCCAGTTCATTTCGGATCTGCCTCAAATGCCAGGTTCCCCAAACACAGCCTATGTTCTTTTCTTTTTAAAAATCATATTGCACTAGTGTTGATGATGGTTTCAATTAGATATGCAAATCGTATTTAAAAAAATTAAAAAAAAACAGTGTGATGTATTAACTTTAGAAATTTGATTTCACCACATTTTTGTTCCTTTCCCTTTCAATAGTTTTCTAATTTCCTAGAGTGTGCCTAAGAAGAAAAAAAAAGCGCTCAATGTTAGAGCCCTCCCACTCCTGGGGAAATGATCAGCTGGGGAGCCTGAGGCAGACTTGAGAAGCCTGGCGAGGCTGCCTCAGGTCTCAGTGTTTTTAGTCAAAGTAACTTGAAGGCTTTAGAAATCCTTGAAGCATCCGCAAGTGCAATGAGAAGGAATCAGATGTGATCGAGTTCTGCTATTGACTACACACGATGGCTCACCGCCCCCCTTCCCTGCAGGAGAGAGGCCAGTGCGGCTGCCTGTCCCACAGCCACCACAGCCAGACCGGGGCTCACCTCGCTAGGGTGTGGTGATTAACAGGATGCTTCTCCAGGAAGCCCCAAAGATTCCTTGGCTTCACAAGGCTCCAGATTCTGGAAGCTTCCGTTCTGCAGCTGTGTGTGTGTGTGTGTGTGTGTGCGCGCGCGCATGTGTGCGTCTCAGGGTGGCCAGCACGCACTGCAATGGTGACCTCAGCTGGCTCTGGTCAGTTACCAGCAGAACCAGGCAGAGCCCCACCACTGACCTGTTCTCCCCTCTCTACCCCTCATCCAGCCTTAGGAATGCTAGAAACCATTGCTTTGCACAACTTAAAATTTTTAAAAAATCATAGGCTGTGTTTTAAAGCGACTCTCTTCCATGTGTACTGCTGTCTTTTCTCTCCAACCTCGAAGAATCCTTGAGAACTGACATCTTCATTCTTTTTTCCACAACAAGCTTTCCTCCAAAATGCAGAGCGGCAGCGGGATGGATGGCACTGGGGCCTTGCCAGGAACAGGAAGGGAGGGAGGGAGGGAGGAGAGGAGGATTAGGAAGGGCAGGGGCAGGCTCAGATGTGAGGAAAAGCCTCTCCACGTGCCTTAATGTCTGTGCTAAACATTCTTGTTTGAAAACTTCACAAGTAAAAGGCCCAGGAGCTTCACTGTGCCTGAAAATGCCATAAAGATTTGGTCAGTTACCACTTGGCACTTTTGTTGCTTTTCCTTTCCACTTACCATCCTGGAACTATTTCTCTCTAATTATCACTTGGAATTTAAACATTAGTGATCTTACCGTATTTTTACAGGAGGAACATATGAGCCTCTTGTAGAAGAAACAGAGCAAAGAGAAGTTGGAGACTGCATCTACACATAAGCACTGATCTTGGGTTAGAAGCAAACACAGGTAAACAAACATCGGGGTGAAGGGCGAGACAGCAGCAGTGGGTTTCCTGTGTGATCTGGGGTTGTGGGCTAGGGTAGGGGAAGCCACTCCATTCTTTGCATCTGTTTGGGATGCTTCAGAACAGAGACCCAGAAACAGGCAAGCACAAGAATTGAGGTACGTTCTGAAGAATGAGAAAGGGGGGAGGGGATGTGGGTTCAGCACATACACACTAGTCCAGGCTCAGGCGAGGATACGAACAAACGCTGATGAACACCAGGTGCAACTATTTCACATCAACATCTTACTGAATACCGACAATGACCCTTGGAGGAAGGAACTTCTATCATCATTCCCATCTCACAGATGAAGAGGCTAGTACCCAGGAGGTTATGTTCCTTGTGCCAGTCACACGGCTGGCAGGTGGCAGCTCTGGGATACGTACCCTCTGGCTAGCCACGGCCCTACAGTGCCTCCTATAGGAAATGCCCTCGTCCACGAGAATTAAGGGTGAAATTTACGTATGTATATATGCACATATGTATGTATTTATTTGAAAGACAGAGTTAGAGGGAGACAGGGAGAGATACACAGAGATAATTTTTCATCTGCTGGTTCACTCCCCAGATGGCTGCAATAGCCAGGATTGAGGCAGGCCAAAGCCAGGAGCCAGGAGCTTCATCCTATGTGGCTGGCAGGGGCCCAAACGATCTTTAGCTGCTTTTCCCAGGCCATTAGCAGGGAGCTGGATCAGCAGTGGAGCAGCCGGAACACAAAACGGTGCCCATTTGGGATGCCGGCAGTGTCGCAGGCAGAGGCTTTACCTGCCAGCCCCAGTAAGGATGAGTTTCAGAAAAAGCCAATCTGAGCATGTTTCTATGTGAACCCTTGGCCAGCTCCCCACTGTTCTCAGAACAAACCCAGACACCTGGACACAAGTAAAGGGTCTTCTCAACCCCATGTCTGCCTGCCTGTCCAGAATCAGCATCCCACTCTCCCCTTCCCCCAGCCGCTCAGAGTGTCCTGCAGTCCCTCCCAAGTTTCCAACACTTTTGTTTTGGATGTTTTGCCCCATCTGTTCCCCTGCCGTTTCCCGAGTTCCAGCCAGCTCTGCCTTCTGCAGACACACTTGCCCCGGCCTCGCCTCTAGGCTTCCGGGGGCTGCGGTGTCCAGGCTGGCACCACCAACTCCAGACGCCACCACTGAGTGCCCAGAACATGGGGTGCTGACATGAGAAGGCGGCACGCAGAGCCTGCCAGGGTTTGAAGAAAAAGGATGCAAGGTCATCATCATAAGGTTTTACATTGGTTACACACAGAAATGAGACTGCTTTAGACATACTGGGTAACGTAGAACATATTAAAATTCATTTCACTTGTGACCTTTGACTTCTTCTACTATAGCGACTGGAAAATTTTAAATTATGGGAGTGGCTTGCATCATATTTCTATAGATGGTACTTTTTTATGTGTTTCTTTTTTTAAAGAGATTTACTTTATTCATTTGAAAGGCAGAGTAACACAGAGAGAGAGAGCGAGAGAGAGCAAGCAATCTTCAGCTGGTTCACTCTCCAAATGGCTGCAATGGCTGGGTTTGGGCCAGGAGCCTGGAGCTCCATCCTGGTTTCCCATGTTGGTGCAAGGGTCCAAGTACAGTGCTCATGTGGGCTGCTGGCATCACAGGTAGAGGCTTAACCCACCATGCCACAACACTAGCCCCGCCAACAGCATTGTTACAGAGGAGTCTGTACTGTGACAACATACGTCACAGCTGCAATTATTCATTTACTGTCTGACATATTTTTTTTTTTTTGCCAGACTATACAATGGAAGAGAGAAATTCACGTTTCTTTTATTCCCTCTGGTACCATGGCTGAAGGCAGCACCTGATGTAGACAATGAACTTGGTGAGATAATGAAGGCTAATTAAAGGTGGGGTTCAGTTGGAAAAAGGGGAGCAGACAAATGCTATTTCCTATAGCTCAAAATGTGAATGTGGCCCTTTAATCTTGGTGTTAGACAGGAAGGGAGACTGTGGTAGCTTTGAGTTTGGGTAAAGGGAATTTTAAAATATACTATCAGAAGTTTCTCGTATTTATTACAATGGATGATAGTTTTTGATACCTAACAAATCATACAAACTGATATGTAGGTCCTATCAATTCCAATCAAAATCCCAGCAAGAGACTTCATACATATCAACAAACTCACTCTACAATTTATGGAAAGTTAAAGGATGTTGGAGAGCTAACACAATACAAAAGAAGAACAAAGTTAGAAAACTCACACTACCCAATTTCGACACTTGTAATAAAACCAGAAGTTAAGACCATGAAACAGCGGTGAAAGAATGTACATTTAGGTGGTATACAAAGGGGGCTGGTGTTATGGTGTAGCAGGTAAAGCTACCACCTGTGATGCTAGCATTCCATATGGGTGCTGGTTCATTTCCCAGCTGTTCTACTTTGATCCTGTTCCCTGCTAATGGCCTGGGAAAAGCACCAAAAGATAACCCAAGTGTTTAGGCCCCCATGCCTATGTGGGAGACCCAGATGAAGCTCCTGGCTCCTGGCTCCAGTCTGGCCCAGCCCTGGCCATTGTGACCATCTGTGGAGTGAACCAGTGGATGGAAGATCTCTTTCTCTCCCCTCCCTCCCTCTCCCTCTCTCTCTCTCTCTCTCTCTCTCTCTCTCTGTAACCCTGACTTTCAAATAAATAACTCAATTTTTTCAGAAAAATAAAATATACAAAGAATTCTTAAAGCAACGAGAAAACAACCCAATTTCAAAAGTGGGCAAAAGATGCCTCAACAAATAAGACAGATGACTGATAGCATAAGAAAAGATTCCTGACATAATACGCTACTAGGAAAATTAAAGTGAGATATCATTGCCTACCTATTAGAATGGCTAATAAAAACAAACAAAAAGCCATCACTACTAATCGCTGGCAAGGATGCAGAACAAAGTAACCTTTATCATTGCTGGAGGGAAAGCAGAATGGGGAGGCCACTTTAGAAGATGAGTCTGGCAGTTTCCCACAAAGGTCCAAGTGTGCAGTGTTATACAATCCAGCAATTGTACTGCTGAGTACTCACCGCGTCGACTGAAAACTTTACGTCCACACGAAACCTGCCCATGAGTGCTACAGCAGTTGCATTCATAATTGCCAAAAGCTGGAAGTGGCCCAGGTGCCCATCCACAGAGGAATGAATAAACTGTGATACATTAATGTACTAGAATACTATTCAGTCATAAAAGAAACAACTGTCGAGTCATGAAAAAAAAAATACTGACTCATAAACACGCATTGCTAGTTCAAGCCGCCAGTCTGAAAAGCCCACTACTACATGATGTCAGCTATATGACATTCGGGAAAAGGCAAAACTATAAAGAGAGTAAAGGAATTAATTGCCATGGCTTCAAAGACGGAGGAGGGTTGGATAGAAGCACAGGGAATGCTTTAGGGCAACGGAACCATTCTGTGTAAGGCTGTAAAGTGCGTGCGTGGCATTTGTCAAAATCCACAGAACTTTACAGCACAAAGAGTGAAACCTCATCTATGCGAAAAATCATTTAGGAGGCTACAGAGTCCCAGGATGGAATACAGACCGTGACCACGTGATCGGTGTGTGGAACAAGCTCTCCGGAGGCAGTGGTGGGGAAGGAGCTGACTTCAGAAATGAGTGGCTCCTGAAAGACCAGAGGCGACAGCACTGTCCATAGCTCTCCCTTCTAGTGGGCAAAGTCTGTTCCTCGTGGGTACTGGCAAACCAGCTGAAGCCACTATCCATGCATGCTGGAATCGGGTGGTTACATAGATGGAAGGTGGTGCAAGGTGATCCGCACTGTTGGGAGGGCAGAGAAGGGGGAGGGGAGATGACCCACAAGGAATGGAGTAGAGTGAGAGGACTCAGTGTGAGCTCATGCTTAGCTGAATCAGATACACATGGGTACATGCACAGTCATGTGTCACACAACGTCTGCGCAACTGACCACACACAGCTGGATCCCCAAGAGCATATCCCCTAGTGACACTGCTGCCCTCTTAGTCTGTTAAGTATACTCTCTGATGTTCATACAATTTCAAAATCATGTAAAGACACACTTCTCAGAAATGTGTATCTGCATTGTTAAGTGACATATGACTGTATCTATAGATATGTGTACATGCACGTTAGCCAAAGGAACACAGGAGCCAACGGAAGGAGCTCCTAGTGCCCAGAGCTAGAAGACCTGGAGCACTAAAATAAATATGATCCCAATAGATTATAACCTAAAGCATAAAGTAAACACTCATGAGTGCATAATTTTATAAATAAATGACCAAAGAAAGAACATGGTAGAAGAAACAAATCTCCCACCAGAAGGATTTCATACAATTTTTGTAGCATTTCCCATCAAGGAGCTGGACCACAACTCTGTAAGGATGGGTTGTGCACAGTGACTTCCTTCCAAAGAGGCCAGTGTGGAAAGGCAGTTGGTGGGGGGAGGGCGTGCCTTACAGTGGAGATACCTTACTCAAGTGATCAAGGTCAAGATCGACATGTATATTTTTTAAATTTTTGTTTGTTGATTTCTTAGAGAATGAGAGAGATCTTCATTCTACTGGATTACTCCTCCAATGCCTGCAAGAAATGGTGCTGGGCCAAGCTGAAGCCAGGAATCTGGAATTCAATCCAGTTCCCAGATATGAATGGCATGGGCCCAAGTAGTAGCGCCACCTGCTGCCTCCCAAGGTGCACATTAGCAGGAAACTGGAATCAGAAATGGAGCTTGGACTCAGACCCAGGTTCTCTGATACGGGATGTGGGCATCTCAGGTTCTACCTTAACAGCACCCCAGACAGCACATGTTCTTGTAAACAGTAGATCTCTGTGGTCTTCCCCCCAGAGTCCACGATCTGAGTTTAATCTTGAGAAAAATATGAGACAAATATCAACTGAGGGATCGTCTACAAAATATATGACAAGTATCCCCCTGAACTGCCAAAGTAATCAAACACAAGGAAGTCTGTGAAATGATCAAAGCCTAAAGGAACCTATGAGAAACTAATGACAAATGCATTGTGCTACCCTGGACGGCATCGTGGCACAGACAATGGACAGGAGGTGAAAATAAAGAAATGCAAGTAAACCACAGGCCTGAGTTAATGATAATATAAGAACGTTGGTTCATTTGAACATGCCCAAAGACAAAGACTTGTCTACCCACGATTCCACAGCCAGTGAACGGAGATGACATAAAGACATCCCAGGGCGAGGTGTTTGCCCTAATGGTTAAGGCACTGGTCAGGACGCTCAAGTCGGCTTATCGGAGTGCCTGGGTTCGATCCTCGGCTCTGGCTCTTCTCTCTGGCTTCCTGCTAAAGCAGATCCTGGGAGGCTCAAGGGACTGGGTTCCTCACACCCACAGGAGAGACCTGGCGTGAATTCCTGGCTCCAGGCTTCAGCTTTTTCTCTCAGTTTTTCTTTCCCTCTCTCTCTTTTGCCCTCTCAGTCTTTCTGCCTCTCAAATAATTTAAAACAACTTTAATATGCAGACATCTCAGATGAAGGAAAATGTGTAGCAAGCACACCTGCTCTACAAGGATTTTTAAAGGAAGTTCTTCAGACAGAAGGGAAATGATACCAGAAGGAAACTCAAAACAGCAGAGCCGAAGGAAAAACAACAGCAAAGTCACCAAAAATAATTCCAGAAATGAAAGGGGATGGCGTGGAAACATTAACAAGGCAGAAACAGCTGTTCTAAAAAAATTACTGCAGAGAAAATTCAGTCCCCAACATGGTTGAGATCATATTAACTATTTTTAAAAAGTCCTTTAAAAAAACTTAATAGAAAAAGACAGGATATGAAAACTTAATAGAAAAAGATATGAAAGCATATCTGATAGAAAAAAGGATATGAGAGTGTATATGATCTACATTTTATTTCTATACTTTAATATCCAAACATACAGAGCTCTGGGTGGTGGCATTTAGGGAAGATCAAATACTTTTATGTTTTCAAATATTCAACATAAGCACTATGAAACTCAAGATCAGAAAAAGATAACCATTATAAAAAAGAGAAATCCCACCATCTCGCTAGACTCATGTTGGATTCCTGGCAGAAACACACCCTGTTAGGCACACAATATAAATTTCAATGACTCATCTGAATGTAAATTTGACTCACAGACTTTAACAACTTAAAATCAAATAGACACAAAAGAAGAGCTTTTGTACTGTTCTAGGGAAAAACTCAGATTGCTTATGTCATAGACTGTCTCAGCACCCACGGCCAAGCAGCTCAAAAGACTTAACAAGATCAAATCTTGTTAATTTCCACATCATCCATGTTAAGAAGACAGTGAAAGAGAACTTATGATTCTGATTGAATGGAATGCATGGAATTTCTCAAGCACAAAGCCTACTGCAATCAAAGCTATTGCAAACTGTGATGTCAACATTATCCTCCTAAGTGCTTCTGTCCGATTTTTTCATAAACACGGGGTGAAGACCAGCCCCAAATGAGCTATAGATTGCATTATGATGTTATCTGAGTACATCAGAGGACTGGCTTTTTAGCAGTCAGCTGAATGTGCAGCCTTGGGGAGGAACAGGGAGCAGCTGCCGTCTCCTTCCTCCATGCTCATAGCTCGCGTCTTCAGAGTGGAGTCCATGCGATTAGTGTGCTCAGGGTCCGATGGATGGGCCCAAGATGCACAGCTGACCAGTGCTGCCCAAGCTTTCTCTGTAGCCGCTGGGGAAGCAGCAGGAACTGCTGGAGGCCACGCTTCCAGGCTTGGAAAGAAACAGTAGGCAATGGACAGCCCTTGGCCCTGCCTGTCCAGGGACAGCTCTACATCTGCCCATCCTGGGCCCCCAGCTTCCTCAGGTGTGTGCCTTTCTGATGGTTTCAAAGGGTTTCTGCCATCTGTCACTCACAAGCCTGGAGTGATGCAGTCACTTGGTAACTGCATTTTGTGAAGAGAGCGAATGGTGGGGGGAAAGGGGGAGTAATAAAACATTCTTTTCTCAGAAATCTTTCCAGCTTCAGTGATATGGGATGGGTGGTGTATATCTTGGTGCTTTGGCACTTAACACCAATCCCTCCTTGTACCGCATTCAGGTATAATTATCTGTCTAGGTGTCTTTCTCCTGCATTAGGCCGTTTGCTCTTTGAAGTCAATAGTTTGTTTCAAGGACCAGGGTATTGCACAATGGGTTAAGCCACAGCCTGTAATATCAATCAGAGCGCCAGTTCAAATCCTGGTTGTTCCACTTCGGATCCAGCTCCCTGCTCATGCATCTGGGAAGGGACTGGCAGATGGCCCAAGTGCTTGGGCTACTGCCAACCACTTGGCAGATCAGGATGGAGCTCCAGGCTCCTGGCTTCAGCCTGGTCCCGGCCTTTCTGGATATCTGGAGAGTGAACCAACAGATGGAATATTTCTTTCTTGTGCTTTCTTTCTCTCTCTCTCTGTCTTTTAAGTAAATAAATACATAAATCTCTAAAAAGGAAATAATTTGTTTTAGGGGATGGGCATTGCAGTGCAGCCAGGTAAGGTGCTGCCCACATCCCATGTCCACCTGCCTGCCTGGGTTTGCGTCCCAGCTCTGCTTCCAATCCTACCTTCCTGCTAATGCACACTCTAGAGGCAGCAGGTGATGGTCCAAGTGTCTGCTGCCCACATAGGAGACTGGGATTGAGTTCTGGCCCCAGCGTTGGCCTGACTGAACCTTGACTGTCACAGGTATTTGGAAAGTGAACCAGTAGATGGAAGATTTCTTTCTCTTTCTTGCTCTGTCACTCTTTCAAATACAATTTTTTTAAATTGCTTTACTGCCAAAGTATAGGTCCTACATGGCACACAATTATTAATAAATGAGAGTTGATTTTAAAAGAATTAAGGAAAAAAATGGTCATTTTTCCTACTATTACAGAATTACCTTCTTCAAACTTTAGTAATTGGAAATCTGAGACAAGGCTCAGAAAATTAATTTAAGGAAAAAAGGGTTATTAACCCATGTAGTAGTGTAAGAACCTGTAAAGAGAATGATTAAACTAATTAAGAAAACAAATTGTTTCAAGCAGTCCACAGCCATTTAAAACCACTGACTCATATAGAAATAATTTGTGGGCTAAACTGCAGACAATATCCCTCTACTTATTCATTAAGTTAGGTCCCTGAGGATGCCTGGTAAGTAACGCTTTGTTAGCCTGTTTCATTTACTGTTTGTACTTGAGACATTCCATAAATCAACCTTGTATTCATTCGAAAGGTGACACCTGTGGTTATGCACAGAGTTTACTTACAAACAGAAATTCTCTTCAGACTCTCCAAACTGTACGAGAGGGCGGGGCAGGTAGCTGGCCTCGCAAGTAGCATGCCAGCAAAGACACCTGTATTGCACAGGCGTGCCTCTGACTCCCAGCTCCAGCTCCCTGCTGACAGAGGCCCTGGGAGGCTGAGGGTGATGGCTCCAGTCACTGAGTTCTGCCACTCCTGGCGGAGACCTGGATGGAGGCCATGGCTCCCAACTTCAGTGCGACATTTGGGGAGTGAACCAGAGGACCGGAGTGCTCTCCCTAGCATTCTCTCTTTCCCTCTCAAATAAATTAAAAGAAAAAAAAAAAAAACCTCGAAAATACAATAGAGGGGCAAAACAAAGCTAAAACCCGTTGCGGAGTTGTGTCTAGTTATTTCAGTTCTTGCACATACGGTCCCATGTCAGTCACACCCCAGGCCTGCTGCTCAGTACAGAGCCCCAGCGTCTATCCATCATCGCTCTCTCGGGTGGCATTTACTGTCTTGGCTGCAGCTGGACACAGGCACACATGTACACATGAAAGTCTAACCCCACCTCATTCCTGGAGGCCCTCTGGAAGAGCGATCTTCCGCTGCGTCTCCTAACCCTCTCTGCCTCCGCCTTCCTCTTCTGAGTTGGTAACGACTGCATCCTTCCATGCGCCCCAATCAGAAACTGGGCTGTCATCCTTGAGGTCTCTCTCCCTCTCCCACCTCCGTGTGGTGCACCGGGAAGCCCGCTGCACGGTACCTTCACAATCAGTCAGAATGCAACACCTTCCACCGCCTCCACTGCGATGAGCCCATCACCCCCGGCTCTCCACGACATACCGCACGGCTTTCCAAGGAGTCAAAGAATTTCCCAGCATTCCTATTTAAAATCATTTCCATTGCCTTCTGCTTAATTATGACAGTGAGTTTTTCTAATGTTTACATTTATCAAGAAGAGGAAGAAAATGGACCCAAACCCCTGTTTAATATATCTATCTACAATAATTCACTTTTAACATTACTTATTTGAAAGGCTGAGAGACAGGCAGAGATAGAGACATCTCCCATCTGCTGGTTTACTCCCCAACCAACCAGGGCTGTGCTAGGAGGCAAGAACCTAATTTGAGTCTCCCACGTGGGTGGCAGGGATCCAACCACATGAGCCATCACCACTGCCTCCCAGGGTGCACATGAGCAGGAAGCTGGCAGACAGAGAGGAGAGCTCAGACTTGGACCCCGGCACTCTCTCATGGGATGTGAGAGACCCAAACAGCAGCTTAAGCACCGCACCAATCACCCAGCCTTTTACTAATTCATTTTTTAAAGGTACCCACCAAGTAACTGAGGAAGTATTTCCAGTAACAACTGACTTTAATGTTAAGTAATTATTCATAGGGATTTATATAATATTTATCTTTTCTTGGCCATTGTATCCAACTACTGTCATAACTTGATCTAGAAAAACTCAGAATAAAGACCTAACGGTCACAATAACTTGTGAAACAGTAAGATTTCCTTGACAACATGATGCTGGCTTATCAACCATGGAGAGTTCATATTTAGAGAGTCAAGATGAGTAAAAAATAATCTGTTTAAGACATTTTTGTGCTTAAGTCTTTGTCACTATATCTGAAGCTATACATTAACTAATACATTGATGGAATGAAAAAAGTCAGCTGGCCTGGAGAAAAATCTATGACACCAGCATAAAATCCCAGGGGGGCAAATAGAATGACAATATAATTGAAAGGCGAAATGAAGTACTATAACATTACCAACTATTAAAGGGCTTGTTTATAAATTTCTGAAATGGCAACAAATCATTTATCAGAACACCTAGCCCCATTCCAGCACAGAGTAAGTACTCTAAGAAAACCTGATGATGAATAGACTCCCTCCTTGGAAAAGTTCATTTAACTTACAGGACTGGAACTCCATACCTGTCAACAGCCTCGCAGGGCAGTGCATTTAGGAAAGACAAAACACCAACAGAATGGAAGACTGTGCATGCGCACATGTGAATGGGTGGAGGAATGAATGAATGAACAGCATTTTTTGCCAATTTGGAGGTTCCCAGGAACCAGGCATTTACTACTACTATTTCCATTTCCATCAAGACATCTGAGCCACAGTAACTAAAATGTCAAGGTTAGACATGCAGGAACAGGAGAATTACCACTAGAGGGAGCCCGCGTGTTTTTCTGAATGCACCAGATCGCAAAGCAAAGGGGAAAAAAGGAAGGAAGCGCACAATACAAAGCTGGGAGGGAGGGAGCGGGCAGCGCAGGCAAAGTGTGAAAGCATATCTTACAGAACGACACCGCCATTCTGGGTTTATGTTCAAATTCCTTTACCAGGCAGTGGGACACTGTGACACTGTGACTCCTATCAAAGGAGAACTGGTTAAACACAATATTTTAAAAAATTCACATACCCTACAATGCGAAGGTCCGGAGTGGACTGCTGTGACAGCATCCATGATTGTCTGCTGTGCGCCAGCCAAGCCAGGCGCCTTCTCCATCTTATCTCAACGCTCCTTCACGCTCTCTCCTGGTCCATCTTTGCCTAAGGTTTGGGCGTGGCTTCTCACTTTGTTTGGGATCAGGCTATCAAATGGCAGCAGGGAAGGAGCACTTGGTGTGACTTGAGATTTTTTCATTCTCCTGTCTGAGCCAAGTTATAAGGACATTAAGAAGAATGACTTTCCATTTGTCATCCTGAAGTCTGCCTGCGACTGAGACTTGGACCAGGTCCTAACAGGAGGCGAGAGGACCTCTGCAAGGCTTTCCAGACCCAGAGCCCCCAGGTCAGCCTCAGCCATGCCCCAAGCTAGAGAAACACACTCCAGTGATGCTGTATAGACAAGCGTGTGGTCTTGTTTAGAACTGAGCTCCAAAAGAGGCTTGATGTAATGTGTCACCTTGGAGAGCAGTTCTACCTGATTCATCCTGTCCTTGTGGTAGGTCGATTTCTTGATGAGGGAACTGAAGCTATGGAGGGAGAGACCTGTTCGGAGTCACTGGCTCTTTCCTTCCTGCCTTCCTTCCTTCTTTCCTTCCTTCCTTCCTTCCTTCCTTCCTTCCTTCCTTCCTTCCTTCCTTCCTTCCAGTCTTTCTTTCTCTCTCTCTCTCTCTTTCTTAAAAGATTTATTTATTTGAAAGACAGAGTTAGAGAGAGAGAGGGAGGGAGAGACAGAGAGAGAGCGAGCTTCCATCTGCTGGTTCACTCCCCAGATGGCCGCGACAGCCAGAGCTGAGCCAGGCTGAAACCAGGAAAGTGGACTAACGCAGATGGGAACCTAAGAAAATAGAGCACCCAAAATAGGTCAAGTTTTTTATTTTAGAGCAGATGACATTAGCTCCAAGAGAGAAATTCCTCCCCTTTGTCCCTGCATTGCTCCTGGTGTGGACTATCCCTCACTCCCTGTGCTAGCAGCCACCCTCCACAGAGCGTCCACTCAGGCAGGTCCTCCGTGTGGCTGCTCCCAACCCCCAGCTGCCTCCCATGGAGAGCTGCCTGGTCCCACCACTGCCTCCACAAAGCAGAAGGCGGGTGCTGAGCACGGCACATGGTAGCTCATGAATGCTCTTGGACACCCGCAGGAGCAGGACACTGTTGTCGTCCTCATGCTCTCCTCGAGGAAACAGAGCGTGGAGTTTCCCTAACTTGTTCGTGTTCCCACACTCAGTACCTGCCAGTGCTGGGAATGGAACTCAAGCCTCCGAAGTTCCTAAATCCTCGCCCTACGGCCCCAGTACACTGACCACACACACGGGCACCCACATGACTTCACTGGGCTTCTCTGTTCAATTCAGGCTCCACCTGCTGGCCAGCTCCCATGCTTTATTTCATTTTCATTTTCATCATCCCATGTAGGACCTGGGAATGATCAATTAAACTGAGGGTTTCAAATAAGTATTCTATGTATGTCTCTGAATCCTACTTTGATGGGAGGAAAATAGAATATAAAGCTGAAGTGAAGAGGATTTCAACATTTACAAAAACTGGCAGTGAGAATCGTGGATCGTATAACTAAAGGTGGTCTCATGCTTTTCTCTTCTGGAAATTTTAAAGAATGGAAGCAGCTATATATGCAGGTACTTCAAAAGGTTCATGGAAAAATGCAATTACAAGATGAGCTTGGGGTGGGTATTTAGCTTAGCAGTTAAGATGCCTGTGTCCCATATCGGAGTCCCCAGGTTTGATAGTCGGCTGCGGATTTTGACTGTAGCTTCCTGCCAATGCAAACCCTGGGAAGCAGCAAGTTGATGGCTCAAGTAATTGGGTTCCTGCTACCCACACAGAAACCTGGATTGAGTTCCTGGCTCCTGTCCCAGCCTAGCCCTGGCCATTGTGGGCATTTGAAGAAGTAAACTAATGGATGAGAGTGTCTCAAATAAATCAATACATACGCTTAAAAATCTTTCAAAAAGGGGTAAATTTCTTTTGGTGCAAAATACTTGAAACCCCTGCATAGTTTTTGAAAATCTGTATGAACCTTTCTGAACACCTTTGATATGCATGGATTTCAAAAACATTTTGCAACAAAATAAACTCATAATTCCATTTCCCACACACTGCGGAAGAATTCTCATGTATATTTATCCATACATGTATACACATATGTCTCTACAGAGACATGTATATGCCTTTATCTATCTATCTATCTATCTATCTATCTATCTATGCCTTTATCTATCATCAATGTGATTTTACCTACAGGTAAAGAAAATGACTACAGCATAATTTACTATCTATGGACTCAGGGGAGCCTGCCTAACACAGAATTGTTGTTAGAAAAGAATCCAAATCCTAAATGACTGTCAACATGAGATTAATTTATCCAATCTGAGCGCACTACAATTTTCTCTCCTATCCATAAGGCATATTTTATAAAGAATTTGGTTTCCATTTCTCAAAACAGGAATAGTAAAAATTCAAATACATCAAAAATAAATGATACTATAAGTCTTATTCTCACAGTTAATAGCAATGACATGCTAGCAGCTCAAGTAACTGGTGCTGCAGATAATTGCCTTCGGTCCAGGAGCCCATTATTTCAGAAGGCAGAAGCGTACTCCCACCCAGCTTTGGAATTAGCACGTGGAACAGGCCGCTAACGCCGCATCATGTCCCTTGCCCCTGCCCACGGTCAGCAGCACAGCCAGAGTCCAGCAGTCTCATCTCAGGGCTGGGACATTCAAAAGGTTTTTTATAATTTATTTTATTTGAAAGGCAGAGAGAGAAAGAGAGAAAGAGAAAGAGAGGGAGGGAGAGAGAAAGAAAGGGAGGGAGAGGGAAAGAGAGAGAAAGAGAAATACATATAGAGAGATCTCTCATCTGTTTTTTCACTTCCAAATGCCTGCACAATCAAGGCTGGGTAACAGCCGAAGCCAGGGGCCAGGAATTCAATACAGGACTCCCCTACAGCCGGCAGGAACCTAATGACTTGAGTCATCAGGACTGCTTTTCAGGGTCTGCACTGCCGGGAAGCAGTGCTGGGTATTGAACCCAAGCACTCCGGTGTGGGATGAGCACCTTCTAAGGCAGAGTCCAGACTGCTAGGCCAACCCCCTAGCCCAGGGCTATACCATTTTGAAGGTGCGAGTAGGGAGAAGCTGTTGGCTACAGAGAGAGAGAAAACCTCACTTCCTTTGTTGTTGCTCTCGCTATCATTATTACTGTTGCCCACCAGATACTGCCTGGGTTCTCTGTGATCAAATTCTGATATCTAAAACATTGAGAAAAATGGCTTCAAAACTCAGCTATAGGTTTGCAATCCTAGAAAACATCCACCTGGGAACATTAAAAAAGTTCCCACAAAATATAAACTTTAAAAATTATAAAGAAACCCAAGTTAGGTCATTAAAACCATCACCAAATGGAATCCGTATTATCATAACAATAATTCTCAAAATACAACAACCCACCACGCCACTGTACCCCAAGACATGTCCTTTCTCCTGGCAAACTCACGGCGAACAGGCCCCAGGAACGAGGCCGGGGACACTCAGACACAGGCAGCACAGGGCCTCGCGGTAACAGGAGGAGCAGGGCTCTAGAGCGCTGCCTAGGTTTGCTCTTTCCAGGAAGGACAGCCACTCGTCACCTAGACCATTCAACCCCAATGCTGCTGCAGAAGCTACAGAGAGACCAGGAGGCCAGTCAGCTTCGGTGACGCAAGAGAGGAACAGGTGGCATGGAAAGAGAGAGAGATCCGGCGAAATGCATAACTCACAAAGACAAAAACAAACATTTCTTCAGAGGCCAGCAAGCTGAACTTGTCCTTGGCACTGCCGTGTGAAGTCGCCAGTGTTTTCCAGGAGGCGGGGCTGAGTAAGTGCCAGCTCCTAGGGCTGTGCTTCCAATTGGCCAGTTCCAGAAATGCATATTTACTAACTCCCAAGACTGGGTACAGAATCTAATCTTCACTTGGGTGATAAGCAATTTGTCCTTCAGAATCAGAACAAGCAGGCTCAGGAGCACACTGTTGTTTTGCCTGCCCCGAAGGCCTCACACCCTGGCTCAACTGCACAAATGTTCCAGAATGGCAGTGGTGCTGGTAAAACCACGTGTCCCCCAGACAAGCCAGGAACTCTGGACCCAGAGCAGTCATTTTTATTTTACTGAACGGAGAGGCAGAGAGACTGGCAGAGAGCCCCACCTGCAGTTCACTCCCCAAATGCCCACAATGGCCAGGGCTGGGCTAGAATGAAGCCAGGAGCTGGGAACTCAATCTAAGTCCCCCAGGTGGGTTTCAGGGGCCCAACCACTTGAGCTGGGTGCGACTCCCCTGCCTTCCAGGGTCTGCATTAGCCGGGGGCTGGAGTCAGGACTTAATCCCGGGGATTCCGATATGAGCTGTGGGAGTCCCAGCTGCATCTCACCACTAGACCAAATGTCCATTTTCCACGTCAATCATTTTCAAAGTGAGTGTTGAACACTACGCTCCCCAGAAAGCTGTTGGTTTGAATTCAGTAAGTGTTCTAAAGCTGCAGTTGACAGGGGATTATTTCAGTTTTTTAAATATTTGAAGAAGATTTGAGAAGACACAATTTCCATTTTCTTCATCTGGCCCTGCATACCCCATGAGAGCCCATCTACGTGGTAAAATATGATGCTGTGAAATAACAGGTGAGAAATATTCTATCCTTAGCAAACAGCAACAGTAAAAAGAAATAAATGTCGTTATATCCCCTCAACATTCCTAAGCTTTTGACCCTAATAGTTACTTACTTATTTTTCTGTTTATCATATTCTATTTCTCATTAAAGAATTCTTACAAACTGTGTAAATTTTTTCCTTACCAGTTACCATTTAAAACCTTACATCTATATAGTAATTTTCAAAACTTATTCTTGACATAAATAATTCATGATTTTCATAAGTTTGAGAAACTCCTACCTTAAATAATATTTGAATGGAACCAGATACACGCATACCTCCAAGCTTGCTTGTTCCTTTTTTTTTTTTTTTTTTTAAAGATTTATTTATATGGGGGCTGGTGCTGTGACCTAGTGGGCCAGGCTTCCACCTGCGGTGCTGGCATTCCATATGGGCGTTGGTTTGTGTCCTGGCTGCTTCTCTTCCATTGCAGCTCTCTGCTTATGGCCTGGGAAAGCAGTGGAAGATGGGGGCAGGGCTTGGGCCCCTGCAACTGTGTGGGAGACCTGGAAGCTGCTTTTGAATCCTGGCTTTGGATCAGCTCAGCTCCAGTCATTGCGGCCATTTGGGGAGTGAGCCGGTGGATGGAAGACCTTTCTCTCTGTCTCTCCCTCTCTTTGTCTGTAATTCTACCTCTCATATAAATAAAATAAAATAAAATAAAATAAAATAAAATATCTCAAATTAAAAATAAATAAAGATTTATTTACATTGTTTCTTTATTTGAAAGGCAGAGCAGCAGAGAGAGACAGAGACATTTTCCATGCATTGGTTCACTCCCCAAATGGCACAATAGCCAGGTCTGAGCCAGGCCCAAGAACGGAGCCAGGAACTCCATCTGGGTCTTCCACATGGGTGGCAGGGGCTCAATACTTGGGCCATTTTCCGCTGCCTTCGCAGGTGAATTAGCAAGAAGCTGGATCGAAACTGGAGCAGCTAGGACTCAAACTGGTACTCTGATGTGGGATGCCAACATCACTGGTGGTGGCTTGACCCACTGCACCGCAACACCAGCCTCAATCACTGTTCCAGCTCTTGGGGAATATCTCTGAGCTCTGAAACATTTGCGATTTATATTAAAACAGCACTCTTCAGTATTTAGCAAGAAGCTGGCTAAGCATGCTATCAATATTATGGGAGTCTTCACAAAGTTCCTGGAAGATGCATATTGTGAAAAAACTGCTTAAATTTCAAAATTTCTGAATCAAAATAAACTGATCTTTTAATTTCACTTTGTCACAAACTTCTTGTAAGAACCCTGATTACTGCCTGAAAAATAAGGCCTCCAAAGATCCATTTGGAAACAAAATGCTTATAAATCAAAAAATGGGACTATTTTGTAAAATCTCTCTGAGCTTATTTCTCTGGCTCCCTCCATTCTGAGGAAGGAAAGTATAACCTTCCAAAACAATAAAAGTTCACAGCAGTTGTCCGCTCAAAAAGATGGCGCACAATAGGCAACAACATCTACATAAGTAGCAAAAATTACACACAAGCCCAGAACTTAAAAGGGCACCTACTATAAAGCTTTCTTGTAATTGTGATTTTCAACTTCAGTGTACAGATGGTCAATTGGGAATGGCACATGCAGAACAGGGGGAAAAAACTGTAGCTTAAACGGAGCAAAGAGGAGAATCTCTAACAACTCAACCACCCTGGGAGTGAGCATTCACCTAGAGGGTAAGACACCATGTCCCACATCAGAGTGCCTTGGTTCAATGCTGGGCTCAGGTTCCTGACCCCTGCTTCCTGCCAACACAGATCCTGGGGAGCAGCAGTGGTGGCTCAAGTAACTGGGTTCCTGCCACCTATGTGAGAGACCTGGACTGAGCTCCTGGCTTCTACTTTCAGCCCTAGACCAGCTTGGGTTTAGCCCCTGCTACTGTGGGCATTTGAGGAGTGGAGCTGTGGATGGGAGTGTTTCTTTCTCTCTCTCTCTCTCAAATCCAGGCCCAAGCAATCACAGCTCTACCAAAATTGTCTATTTGCTTTATCAGCTCCATGTTTATTTCTCTACTGCTTTTCTTAATTACTTTATAGTTTCTAACACTAAATGACTTTCCCATCAATACAGCAAATAACTGCTGGCCCATTTGTATATACAAAAGAGTATCTCAAGAAAGGATAGCTCTTTTTTATGCAACATAAAGCTAAGTCTAGAAATAAAAATGTAGCTTGCAAAGCAGCTAAAAACACCATGAACTGATGTTGCATATTTGATCAAAGTTAAATGTGGTGATTAACAAAATTTGAGCGGAACCTGGAAAGGAAAAAAATCTTTCCATAAAGGATGTTTGGACACTGAAACAGCAGTCTAAGCACTTTTATTTAAGTGCACAGGCATATCATTGTTATTTGGAAACATAAGGAGAATATAAAATTGCTCAGCATGTAATTAAAGAAGATAAAGAATAAAAGAAATCATAACATGACTTGTCTCTTCTAAAGGAAAAGTTTTCAATTAACACCACTTTAAGCCTCTTGAGCTTCTTTTTATCTTTCTAGAGCTTTGGCTCTGCTCATGAATGTCTTTCATCTCACTTGCTTCTCTTTGATTGGCACTAGAGAGCTTTCCTAACAGCACGTGGTGAGCTACTGCCACTTGCTTTGCTAATAGAGAACAAGTGTGCTTTCCTGATTGTTGGTCAACCGACCTAGAACGGCCCCAACAAATACAAATAAGCACAGGCTACTACCAATAGAAGGACACAGCCTGACCAGTCCTCCAAGTCTTTCAGAGCAGCCTGTTGTTAACAGCTCGTTGTACCAGATGTTCCGCAAACTCCAAATTCCTCTTTTGTCATGAAGTGAGCACATGGTGCCAGCTGTTAGGCCCTCTGCTTGGAGTCGCGTGCCTGTTGTCGCACCGCAGGGGAGCCAACTAAAGGTCACAGAGTGCCTGGGAGAACCAGAGCTTCCTTTTGAAGTCTAGAACATCTTCATCCTCCCAGGGTTTGGCACATTCTGTGGGCACTCCATGTCACCAACAGCCACTTGATGAGAGAGCACAAGCCCCTTTCATCATTTTTATTTGGCTAATGATCTCTGAATTATTTGTTAAGGCATGAGTGTGTGGGGCTATCCGTGTCTAAAATGGTAGCAGGATCAGTGGTTTGCTTTAGACTAAAAAGCCTGTTGCTTTCGAATCTTCAAGAACCATTGTAATCATACCTAAAGCTATGCAAAACACACCAACAATTTTTGAACAGCCCAAGATTGATGGCAAGGTTCACTGAAGAAAGGGATTTTAAGGAGAGCTGTAAAAGGCAAAAGGACAGTTCCTTTGTGGAGTGTAGGCTGTTATCAGAGAAGAGAAGACAGCTAGGAAATGTTAGAAGGCTTGAGAAAACACAGCAAGGAGAGTCCTAACATTTATTGAGCCCTGTTGTATTTGTCGCCATGCTTTCCACAAATTATTTCATTCAATTTTCATAACAGCCTTTTAAGGTGGTCTTGATAAAGATGCAATAAGGATGTTTAGAAAAACCAAAGAGCTTGTGCATGCCCCCAGCTAGGGAGAAAAACTCTTGGCTGAACAAAATGCTGCAAGATTTTGGTGTGACGTTTGAAGTGGCATCGCTAGGCCTCGGCCCCAGGTTTGCCATGGTGTCGCCGTGGGCCAGACTCCCAGCAAGCACTGTAGAAGCAACACTATGAAAAGAGGATGGCCTCTAAGGACAGACAGCCCCATCTCCAGCGATGGCTACAGAAATCGCCTGCATTCACTGAAGACAGTGTATCTGCCTGTAGGCCCAGGACAGAGAGCAGGGAAAGAAGAGTGACAAGTGTCACACTGTTCCTTGGACACAGCTATCAAGGAGCACAACGACAAAGTGGTACACCTGAGAGCCACCTGAGCACCACTCGAGACCACTCACCACACACTTCCATCATCAGCCCTTTCCTGTCGTCTAAGTTCAGGTTCTAGTTAATAGAAGTCACATTATTATTTGCATGCAAAAATACACCACTGAACCACTACCAGGCTTCCAAAGCATGGTTGGCACCCTTTCTTGGTAAAGCTATTTTCCCCAACCTCCCACTTTGTCACCTGTTTTCCCCAAACAATTATAGCAAGTAATTATTTTCAGTTTCCAAAGAGAAATGTTGATTCTAGTGCACTTGGATATAATTACACAAATTCATCAACTGACCTTGAATTTCACAGTCTGTACTCCTACCAAGAAGAAACAATGAGCTTTTCCCCATGCTGTGAAGTTAGATTTGTTCTACCACATGGACATGATGGGAAAAAGGAAACACTTAGAAATTGTACCATTTGCCCCTGGAATGACCCTTCTTCAAGACTAAATATCACAGGCATGTCATGGCCATGTCAGAGCATTCACCCTCTCCCATCCATATTTCAAAACGACTCACCAAAGATGCCAGCAAAAGATTAAAAAAATATTTATTGCTTTGTTGAATGTGGTTCAAGAACTCTCTTTGCTGGTAGAGGTACCGTGATTACATTTTACCTTATGACAGATTTTAGAAGCTAGGCAGAGAGGAGCTACTCACGTTCTCCTTGTCAGGAATTCCTAGAGGAAAAAGACAGAGAGAAAGGTCGTGAATTGTAAGCTCAACCTGTAAAATGGAACAGAAGTCCTTTGCTGCCCCAACCCAAGTAACATTTTAGTGTTTTTAAGTTGTGTTTCCATAAGAACTTAAATAATGTTACTCAGAGAAATAATACAACAGATCAAAATCTGTAATGTAAATCAATCAATGGATGACGAGCAGGGCTATGTGCCCAGAAAAATAAAATTCATGTTTGTTTTGCTTCTTGGCCACTTGCTTTGCTTTCCCAGAGGTGAAACCCAGCACAGATTGATTTACTCAATGTGAGCAACTCATTCTAACGGTTTGGACTCCAGAACACTCAGAATTTCAGACATATCAACTCTGAAGCACCTCCCACTCTCCAGCGACTTGAACCTAGAGACAAGGGACACATAAAAGCTATCACAACACATCTTCCATGTTGAGCAAAGCAACCTCCTGCCGATTCAAGGCAGGCCTGGGCCGGCCGGTGGCTCCTTCCAGGGCTATCTCACTTTTCTTAGTGAGAAAGTTCATTACTCATCATGTGATCATTTGCCGACAAGCATTTCCTGTGCATCTATCACAGGCAGCCCCCATTTCTTGTCGCTTCCTTTGGAGCTGCGACCCCAGATGACATGGGAGGGATGCACACCAAAAGGTTCACAGCTCCAACAGAGCTTAATGTCCCTAGTGCAGCAGGCACAAGTGACCTTCTACTGCAGACAGAACCATGGAGGTAAGGGTTTGGCTGTGGCTTGCATCTAGCTTCCAACCAGTGGGGCAGTGGGAAGTGGCTTGCAATGCAAAAATATAGTACTTCTACATTCTGGTAAACAGTCATTGTGTTTGTCTGGGTACATTCAGGATAGTAATATTAGCATTAAAAGAACTAAGTACCCAACCTAATAGGCAGTGGTAGGGTATGTAAGAAGGGTAAGAATGGAAGACTGCTTGGAAACATTCCTAATTAAACATCTGACCTCCAGAGCGGGTAGCACCAGGACAGAATCTCAGGCAGAAAGCAGGGAGATTGAAGGGGTTGTCGTTTGAAGCAGAAAGGATTAATGTGCATGTTTGTCATCCCTTCCTATATGTGTCAGAAGGAGTGAGGGTGACCAAACATCTGAAGCCATACATTTATCATCCACCCACCATCCATCAATCATCCTTCCATCTCTCCATCCAATCTCTACCTATCATCCATCCCTCCAACCCATCCATCCAACCAGCCGCAGCCATTTGCAAGGGTCAAAGTTCATCATCTGAGAAGTAGAGGAGTATAAATGAAGATTACTTCCTACAAGGTTCAATAAAATCAATGCAGTGTTCCACAAATCAGCATATCTGAGTGGTTGGCAATTAGGGTATCTGTGGAGAAATACGACTGAAGAGGGATGAATTTGGCCAAGGAGGGACTTGAAAGTTGGGCTTTGCAATTTCACCTTCCAGGGCAGGCAATGGACAATCAGTAAATAATTTGAGGCAGTAGCACAGAAACAGGAATAGGAACAAGGAAGGAAGAAAATGTTAAAAAGTAAAAGATATTTACAACAAGGGGCAATGTAGGGTCATTGACTAAAGTCCAGTTACTGGAGTGATCAGTGAGAAACATTCAGATTGGGAAATCTGAGTATGGACTGGGTGGTGGGCATTATTAGGAAAAATCATTAATCAGTTAATAGGTGAGGAAGTAATATATATATATATTTTTTTCCAGATAAAGTGATTATATATGGAAAAGTCTTTACTTTAAAACAATTCCTCTTGAAGTATTTGAGGTAAAATGTGATGAAAGAGAGAAATATGGCAAAAATATTAATCTTAAAGTACATATACATTTATTAACAATAAACAATACCAAAGCACAAAAATATTTCTATTAAATAACAGTAATTAAAGTGAAGGTGCTCAGTGCACCATTCTTTCTGCTTTCTGTATGCTTGAAACTGTTCATAATAAAATATAAATAAAAAGTTATGTGGAAATCAGATGCTGGGTAGACCAAAGCTGTGACACCGAGGGTTTGGTCAGTTGCGCCTGCACCTGGTGGCTGCAGAGGGAATGGGCATGAAAGACCAGGGGCACTGCAAAGGGAGGTGAGGCAGTGGACAGCCGAGGGGTCTCTGCGGAAGGCGGGCAGAGGAGGAGGAACCCAGAGCTGGTTGAGGTTTTTGTGCCTAGTAGAGAAAGAGAACGGCAGAGGTGCTGGAAATGGGCCTCCCAGGAGGGTGGCCTGGACGTAGGGGGATCAGGATGTGTTCCCTTATTGAGCTCAGGAGGTTGGGGGGCAGCAGGGCACCCAGGAAGAAAGATGCTAGGTTGTCATTTGGAAAGTGAGGCTGCCCTGGAGGAACCCAACAAAGGTGCTCACGTGGGAGGCAGTTTATCAGTTGCTGAGAAGGACGGGAGGGTCAAGGGGAAAGTGCGAAGGAAAGAAAGAGTGTGCAAGGTTAGACCCCGGGGTAATATAATATGGGGACTCTGGGCGGATGGGCCACAGCACCATTAGACAGACAAAAATGCGCATGGCCGGTGACCAAGCAAGCCAGGACAACACAGTGGGTGCCTGGGACCCACAGAGACTTGAACATGGAAAGACTCAGTGAGACCCAGAGGGAAGGGGTAGCGGGAGTCGTGATTGGATGGTAGAGTGGTTTATTCAAGAAGTAGGGGCAGAGTCAAGACTTTGCGGGGTGCAAGAGTGACTGGGGTGAGGGCTTAATAGCTACCACCATTTGGGTGCCTATTACGTACCCAGCACTCTTGTGACTTGTTCAGATTCAGCTAAGCCTCACAACAGCCCTCTGAGGAAACAGAGGCACAGGGAGACTAGGTGCCCTGGCCCAGGCCACACAGCTGGGGGACACAGCACAGCTGGAATTTCAAGCCGGACCCTCCTAACCAGCCAGCCAGCCCCCGGCTCAGCCAGGGGAGGAGAAAAGCCAAGAATAAGGAGGATAGGACAGAAACACTCATCCCTCCCTCACACTCTGTAGGCAGAGGGGGAGAGAAGGCAGAGGAAGGCAGGAAAGGGAGACAGCGCCTTCAAGCTGCTGGCCAGGCAGGGCAGAGAGCCGCCTGCAGAAAGGGACAGGGCTGGGAGGGAGGGGGGAGTTCCAGGAGCTAGGATGGGCATGAGAGGGTGACTCCATGGCTCTGAGGGTGCCTGGGGTGGGAGCACTGCCTGATACTCCCCGGCACTGGGCACCTTGGGCCCCGATGCACACACGAGCTTAAAAAGGGACTCGGACAATGGAGCAACTCCCAGCAGAAGAGGCCTCAGACACCACCCCACGCCGGAACGGACAGACAGACGACATGGGAGTGCTTTAAGTGCAGTGGGCGCCCACTAGAAAAGAGCAGAGACAGAACAAAGCTTCCTTGAGACTGATCGCGGATCAGGGCGTGGATGATTTATTTTATGTATCTACTACATAATATCACCATGTATCTCTAAGGTGTACAACATGTTGTTTTGATACACAAATCCGTGGTGCGATGATTACTGCAGATCCCTGAGCAAATTAGCTTTCCACCACCCTCCCGTGTCACCCTGCACCCTGATGTCTACAGGGGCACCCGCATTTGAAGAGGCCATGATTTAAGAATCTGCCTCCCACTGCTTCTATCCTTGACCAGCTGAGCCAAAACAAGTAAGAGATAGGGCTCTTGGGTATCTAGAAGTGACCGAGACCAAGATGGTTCACAAATCCCATTCCCCAAAGCGCACTGAGCAACACTGGATTTCACTATAGGATGAAGGCCTCGTGTTCTGAGGATGATCCAGCTCCAGCTCCAGCCGATAAACCTCCTTCTATTAGCTAAGACCACAAAGTAAACACCACCTCAGGTTTGCAAAAATACCCCAGGTATAAGTTTGCCCACAAAAGAGCCTGGACCTCCAGTGTGTCAGGCTGGTGCACGATGGATTTTTTTGCCACTTGAAAGCACACACCACCCCCACAAACCTCTGCATACAAGATGTACACGTTTGTCACTTACTGTCGTTGTTAGAGCCTGTTTCCATAACCCCATAAGGAGGAGCCAGAAGTCCTGCCATATACTGTCGGTATTTCTGAAAGACAAGAGGGTACACTCAGTGCAGAGGTATTTACCTGCATGGAGCATTGGTTTATTTACATGATGAAAAGCAGAAACATTGGGCTTCAGGAAGCATCTAAGCCTTGCATTTATAGGAGCCAGTCTTAGAAAGACCCCGTGTTCTAAACCCCTGCCTGGGGGGCGGCTGTGTCTCAGCTGGTTCAGTCATGCACTTCTGGCTGGTTGAACCTCCTGCATCCCCAACCCCCCTGCCCTCCACCCTCTACAAACACATGCTCAGATTTTGGTAGAGGGAAAAGGCCCTTGGATTCTGTAGCTGCAGAGAAAAATGCGCTGCCTTTTTAATAGGTGAATGGCACTGAATCAGCTACTTGCAAAGCCAAAAGAAATGCACGTCTGAAAAAGTGTCTGTTTGAAAGGCGCTGATTCGCTTCCATTCAGCCACTTCCTTTTACGCGGTACACCTGCCTGTTACGGGACCTCCAAAGAACTTCCGGGGTGTCATTAGATAAAAGAGGTGGGCTCAGTGCAGGTCTGTTTGGATTCTCCTGAAGTGTATTTCCCTGAGTTCTGGTCCTGGCGTGCTCTGAAATGCGGGGCCCGGCAAGGGAGATTAGCCCCAGTAGTCTGCAAGGTTTGGGGGGGACCAGGCATGGTGGGCATCAAGCAATCTGGATCATCCAACTAGAGGGGGTGGCATTGCCTACCCCTGGAGGGCCACTGGGCAGCCCCCTCTCTTCTCAGCAGGGAAGCCCGGCAACTGCGTTTAGTGCATGGTGCCACGTGTATTTGTGGTTTAAATCACAATGGCACATACATGTTAAATGCCACCCGAAAGGGTCAGCACTCCATCATGCTTCCACGGGTGTCAGCACAGACTTCATCTGTGACAAAGGGCAACGCAAAGCATCCAGCAACCATCTGGCCCATGAGGAAGATGCGAATGGTGCTTGCAACCTAGCGTGGAGGCTTTCTCAAAAGAGCCTTCTTCCAGGCAAGATGTGACTCACTGGTTTTTTTTCTTTTAATCTTTCTTTCTTCTCATCCTGCGGCAACTACACGGACACCTGCATGCAAACATTAGAATCACGATTCTCCCTGCTTCTGAGCTGGCTAATTCTGAAACATACCCACGGGACCAACACGTCAGCCTGCCCTCCTGACCTTGCCCTTGATGACTGCCCAGCTCGGAGTCTCTCCTTGCTCACGACATCACCCCTTATTCATGAGAGGACATTATTAAGCACATTTCTGGGCACCCTACTGTTATGCACTTTAAGCGAAAGTGGCTCAGGGAGAGTAGGTGAGGGCTGGTTATGTTCTAAGAAGGTTTTGTGATGATCACATCTCCCCGTAGCTTTCTGTGTTATCCCTGTCACTCCCAGCAACTCCCTAAGAAGCTCCTAAGAGATAATTCATGTAACACGGGTCACTGTCCTTTGCTTAGAAATGCTGTCTTGGATTCCCTCATCTCAGGAAGCTCAATGCCAAGGCCCGGGAAATCCCTGGAAGCAACCATCTGGTTCTTGAATGCACCAGACTCCATCTTCCTTCAAACCCCATCACTCGGCCTGCTGCTCTGACACGGAGCGTATCATCACAGCCACCACTGGGGAGAGGGGAAAGCAGAGCAGCCCTTTGGGAACTGAACTGTGTGTGTTGAGTGCCTACTGTGTGCCAACAACGTCCAGCGCATTGGGCTCAGTGCAGAGAACATGTAGAGCAAGGTCTCTTAGGCTTGAGAGCTATTTTCTGAAACACAAGTCACTATGTCTTGCACGTGATAGGAACCTCATGTTTTTTCAAGTTCTACATTTTCTAGAAAATGTCAAAGACTTAGAAAAACAGCACACCACTACTCCATATCCAGTTTCAATAATTATTAACTTACAGCCAATGTTACCCTTTCCAAAATTACTTTGAAGCAAATCCCAGATAACCATATCATTTAGTCCATAAATATTTCAGTAGGCATCTTTAAAAGATACATTCTTTTTTTCAAACAAAATCCCAATATCATTATCACAGCTAGAAAAGATAACAGCTCAAAAATATCCAGTTGATATTCAAATTTCTAATTGTTTCATAAATGCCAGTGCTGAATCTAATTTTAAAAAAGTCGTTCATTTAATAAGACAACATCGGTTTCAGTACAACAGCTTTTAATATTGTAGAGCTTACAAAAATAGGATTGAAATCTTTATACTTACAACACAAAGACAACCTTTTAATACTTATGGGACAGTTTTTAAAGTTTTATTTTTATTTCTTAGAGAGAGAGAGAAAGAGAGCATCTCAAATTCCTAATTCACTCCCTAAATGCCTGCAACAGCCAGGGCTGGGCCAACCTGAAGCCAGAATCTCAGAACTCTAATTGGGTCTCCCATGCGAGTAGCAAGGGCCTGAGTACTGAGTACCTGCGGCTTCCCAGGGTGCACATTAGCAGGAATCTGGATTGGATGCAGAGTGGTGACTCAAACGCAGGCACTCCAGTATGTGAAGGGGGCATCCCAAACAGTGTCTTAACTGCTGAACTAAATGCCTGTCCCACGATGGAGAACTTTTGAGCAAGCATCAGTAAACCTGAGAAACTAATTTCTTACATAGCATCTGGCAGAGAATCTACATTATGTTGAAAACAACTGATTGGAATAATATTGATATCAAAAATTCAGTATTCCTAAATCATTTGCGTACTGCTTGACCTTTGGACACCATTTCATTTCCCAAGAACAAGTTCAAAAGCAGTCTATGAAGCAAAATATCCCATGAAGGAAGCTGAACCTCACTCATAACAGAGAGGCATGTTAACAGTGCAGGATCATCTTTTACCTGTCAGAGTTGGCACAGTTTCAATAAGCTTGCTCACATACTGCTGATGAGAGTGGCAAAAACAGGGTCTCTCAAATATTGCTTATGGGAGTGTAAAATGAGACAACCTCAGGACAAAGCAATTTGGAAGCATTTATCGGATTTTAAAACACGCATCTCCTTGATTGAGTCAGGTACCTCCTGGAGGGAGCAGATGTGGAGCCTTCTTTTGAATACAAATGTATACACTGCTGCCTGCTTGCAATAGTAAACACAGCAACAATTACAAACACCAGATAACTCAAATGTCCACAGTAGAGGACACTGGGTTACTTCCCAATAAGTAGGTGATAATGGACCATTTCTTGATAAGATGGGAATAGTATGCAGGTATGAAAAAGAATAAAGCCGAGTCTGCATAAGAAGAGTCTACATAGGTGGGAAGCTGGAGTCAGGAGCCACAACCAGGAATTGAACTCAGGTATATAAATGTGGGATGCAGGCATCTTAACTGCTGGGTCAAGCACCTGCCCTCACAATATATTTTCAAATCTGAAAGAAATAACCTGAATCAGGTGTGTATACTATGTTATCATTTTGTAAGGATAAAAGAATAGATGTGCACCTGGGAGTGGTGGGGGCGGCGCTATGGCATAGCAGGTACAGTTGCTGCCTGCAACCCTGGTATCCCCTATGGGTGCTGGTTTGAGTCCCAGTGGCTCTGCTTCCAGTCCAGCTCCTTACTGACGTGCCTGGGAAGGCAGCAAGTCCTTGGGCTCCTTAGCCACGTGGGAGACCCAGATGGAGCTGCTGGCTCTTGGCTTCAGCCTGGTCAGGCCCTGGCCCTCATGGCCATTTTGAGAGTGAACCAACAGATAGTAGATCCCTCTCTTTAAAAAAAAAAAAAAAGAAAGAAAGAAAAGATGTGTGTGTGAACATGCATAAGATTTGTAAATGCTAGACTATCTCTTGACAGACACACAAGAAAGTGGTAACAACCAATGCCTCTGGAAAGCACACCAGGGGAACTGAGGGTCAAGGCAGAGAGACTTGGTTCTCACCGTGCATCTTTTAGAACTCCTGATGTTTGTGCCATGTGTCACTGTTACTTGTAGGACATCAGAGCAGTTAATGCTCTTCCCTCTTATACATTTATTTTTGAACTTCTATACTAGACTTCATTGGAAGAAAAGGTTCCACTGCTAAAGCAATAAGCAAACAAAATGAAAAGCCACACAATCAAAACCATTAAAAAAAAAAAAAGGAAAGAATTAAGAAAAATAAAAGTGACGTGAGCACTCTGTTCAGCCATCTCAGTTGGTCTCAGCCTTGAAAACTCCCAGCCCAGCAGCCAATAAAGGACTGACGAAGTCGCCAAAGATTTCCAGCTCCCAGCCAGTCAAGCCCCCGCCAGCCATTCCAGTCACCTTGCTTGCTCAATGACCCCAACCTGCGGGCAGGGTAAAATGGTTGTCGGTGGATTCCATTAGGTTTGGCGTAGTTTGCTATGCAGAGACAACTAGAAGAGAATCTGGCATCTGAAAGCGGGGTGGTATGGCGGCAACACCTATACCATGGGTTGTTAACTGTGGGACTGGAAGGTAGGGGGAGCCCGATGGGGCCCAAGGAGACTATTGACGTGGGCTCAAAGGCAAGCGCAAGATGGAGCACGCGGACCCTTGTCGGGGAAGGGTGAAAAGTTTAGCAAAATCAATGCCCACAGTAATGTGGAAAATGGAAAATGTACCTAGCGAGCTGAGGCTTTCTTGGGCTAAGGAGATTTCCAGGCAGAATGCCAAGTGGCCTCTGCTTTCTTGTCTATGCTGGAAGGGTGCAGAGGCAGAAGAGCTGGCAAAGGAGTCATTTAGTTTGAAAGCAGAACTTAGAGTAAATATAAATTAGGATCCAGGATGCATAAAGTCCAATACTACAGCTATTTGTCTTCTCCAGTCTCTTCCAGTGAAAGATTTTCAAAGAAAGACAGGGCCTCCTGTCAAAGAGCAAATATAGAGCACCAGCAGGCAAAGGCAGCCTCAGAGCGCAGAGGCCGGGTTGTGATGGCAAACTGCTTTCCCACAACTTCAGGAAGGTGTAAGGTGCAGGGCCATGAGTTATTATAGATAGGACTTTTAGAGAATCCAGAGGATATTATATCACAGCAACCTCAAAGAGGGTCCAAGGTAGAGAAAGGCCAAGATAGCTGTGGGTGTGGCTTTTGACGGGGTAGATTATAATGAATACATCAGAAACACACCAACATCTGAAACAAATCACACCATCTTGGCTTGACACAGAGACAGTGCATAATAAAACGTATGTTTTGGATTTCTGAAGTTGTATGAGTAGGAAGCAGGCTGAGAAAATGACTCAGTGCAACACAGACCATTTCTTATGACAGGGGAAGATGACTCAAAGGTAGAAAGAAAAGCCCACAAGGCACAGTAGGAGCCACAGAACCCGCCCCCTTCCCACACCAAGGAGTGGTATTGAACCTTACCTAACCAAGCAGCTTCAGAGTTGCCATGCACTGGTGCTGGTGGTCTGCATGCCCATCCCCTCCCCTTATTTGAATGGGAGTGCCTGTCACAGCTTCTCTATCCCTTCTGCCCATTGTTGTTGGGTGTGGGGTGCGTGTAACTTGTCTCTTTTATTCATGGGTGTCAGCTTGAGAAGAAGCAAACTCAGGGAACAGTACCTGAGAAGTCGCCTCCCCAGTGCCTCATCCACATCTGGACCCGATTCAAATGATGGGTCCTGGACTTTGAGTCAATACCATAACAGGAAAAGACTTGGGAGGTCTCAGCAGAGGAGAAAACGCATTTTGCATATGGTAGAGGCATAAGCTGTGCCCACATAGTGGGCCGAGACCCTCTGCATTTTCTCAAAGGGACCGCAACATTGTCTCGTCCCATTCATTTTCCTAAAATGTGACCCTCTCCTTCACCAAAGGCAAACATCTGCTTCCCCCTGGCCTGGAACATGAACTGATCTTCATGTTCTCTTGTAACCAACAGAATGCAGTGCATACAATGCAAAGTGACTTCTCAGGCTAGATCAGAAGAAACCCTGCAGCTTCCACACTTGCTGTCCTTGGGGTCTGCCTCTCAGAAGCCGTCTGCCATGCTGGGAGGAGCCTACACTCCATGGAGATGGTATGCAGAGGTGTTCTGGTCAACAGCGAAACTGAGCCCTACCTCGGAAGCCTCCCAATGGCGCTAGCTTCCCGGCGCTCAGATCAACTCCAGCCATTCTCACTTCCCCTGCTGAGGTCAAGCCAGCGTAGGGCAGAGACAAGCCACCCTCCATGCCCTTTCAGGGTTCTTGACTCAGAGTAGCTGCACATGTGATAAAATGGTGCTAATCCTGTGCCACTAGATTGGGCGTGGTTTGTTAGACAACTAGGGACAGAGGAACAGGTCCCATTCCCCCCCAAGAGTAAATGTGAGAAACCTGCAGTTCTGGCTTCTCTGGTGGATAGGCATGGCTAGAAGATCACCTTGGAATACCAGTGAGCCACCTTCAACAAGCTATCTGCAGAGTCGGAGGTTCTCAGAGTGGTGTTCTTAGGGTTCAGGGGAGAAACTCCCTGAAGGTTATTAGAGAGGCAATGGGGCACAGGGATGCTAGGTTTGTA
Source organism: Oryctolagus cuniculus (assembly GCF_964237555.1). Classification (NCBI taxonomy): domain Eukaryota; kingdom Metazoa; phylum Chordata; class Mammalia; order Lagomorpha; family Leporidae; genus Oryctolagus; species Oryctolagus cuniculus. The sequence continues at coordinate 68,209,764 of NC_091434.1, forward strand.
TGTGACAAACACTTAACCAGATGGTGCTATGTCTGTGTGGCCTGGAACAGATGAGGGCCAAGGGTTCAGGTTTGGGAACCCACGCATAGTTCCCTCCTGGTTAAGGGAACGCTGAGGCCATGGGATCATCTCTGTGTCTAGTAGGACTGACAGGTGGGGTCAGCCTGCAGAGGTGTTCAGCATCGCCCAACAGAGGGCACATGGCACCTAGCCACGAGGGATGATGACAGCAGTGGAGGAAGCATGCAGCCCTGTCTCAGAGCGGCACGTGAAGGTGGGAGTACTGCCCTTTGTGAAAACTCTCCAGAGGTACAGAGTTTTCGGGAGCCAGATGCTGGGCTGCCTTCTCACAGGGCTCCTGGAGTTCTAGGGATCACAGACATGGCTGCATCAGTAAACCTGGATTGTGGAAAAGTTGCTGTCCTTAGAGAAATACAAAAGTCAGTTCAAGGCAGAGGGAGGGATGGGGAAAGATCAAACGGCACCACGTTACTGCTGGATGGGAACAGGAGTCCTGGTGTTCCCGGGCAGAAGAGATAAATGCTATATATTGCAGAAATGCTAGAAGAAAAGATTTTCTTTTGTTTTCACTACAAAGAAAAAAATGTTTGGGGTGATAGATATGCTGGTCCTCATTTGAACATTGTACCATCCATGTATGTATCACAACATCATATAATACCAGATAAATAGGTACAATATATGATTATTTTGATTAAAATAAACAAAATATAAAATAGAGCTCTAGGGCATTCCCAAAGTCATAATTACACAGCCTGTCCATATGAATCAGCATAAACCTGGGGTCAGCAGTTTTTTTTTTTTTTTTAGAGTGATGCAATAGATTGCGTTTATTTATTTACTTGCTAGAAAGATGGACAAAAAGAACTCCCATCGGCTTATTCATTCCCCCAATGCCCACAACAACCAAGACTGCAGTGGGGCCAAAGCTGGGAGCCAGGACCTCAATCTAGGTCTCCCCTGTGGGCAGCATAAACCCAACTACCTGAGCCAGGGTCTGCTTTAGCAGGAAGCAAATCAACAGCCTAAGCCAGGCACTCGGATGTGGGCTGGGGGTGTCTTCACGGCCAGGAGCCTGAGTGTCCACTCTAACCCAGCATGTCTTTGTGGCAGTTGCTCAACATCACCCCTCACACCTTCCACACCCCAGGTGCTGGGTGTGCAGTGCCCAGCTGAGCTCCTTGCCAGTTTCCTCTTTGAGACCCTGCTGACCTCTCCCTATAAAGCCTTTCATTGGCTCCCGACACACTCCAGCCCCTTCACAGCTCCAGTGGCTTCATTCAGTCATTTTTCAAATCCCCGGGTACTTAGGGAAGGGCCATGCCTTTAACTCAAGTGCTCAAACACTGGTGAAGTGCAGAGAAAAATCAATAGGCAGTTGCAAATAAGAGAAGTCCAAATCCGAGCCTAGAGCAGGAGATAGCAAGAGAGGGCTCTAGTGTTGCCCCAACTCATGCACCTTGGCCTGCAGGACATGGACCTCAGGCAGGACAGCTGCTGCTTTTCTGTTACACAGTGCATGTCCAGAGAAGCTTCCAGCAGGCCCTTTCTGGGCTAGGTGGGGAGCAGGGCAGAGCAGACCACCAGCCTGGATTCATTCTGTCTCAAGGTCCATGGTGTCGGTCTCACTGTCACCAGCAAGGCTCCCCTGCCCTGTGTGGGCTGCTCCTGGTTGAAGGACTCCTGAACACGCCATTTCCCAGCCCTCAGGACCTCGGAGGACAGGTAGAAAACCAGACACTCAAACTCTAAATAACAAAAAAGCCACTAGGGCCTTCAAGATTCTAAAACTCCTTGGCAGGCTTGGTTATATGCTCTCTGGCTTTGTCACTGATCAGGCGGGCCAATGCAGTCAAGTCGTTCAAGCCTCCTGGCTTCAGTCTGTTAGCAGAGTAGGTGCTTAAAACCCGAACCAGGGGTCCACTGGAATATGCCCAGGAAACAGCATACTATGCAAGCATGGCTTTCCACCCTTATGGCAACTGCAGGGTCTTCACTTATATTTGCTTCATAAATTAGAGTTCCAGAGTCATTTCCTTTTAAAAAAATGGCTTTGGCTTCTAAAAAGTAAAGATTTACAAACCACAAGGTTAAATCATCTCTAGACTTCCAGCCAGACAGGAATCACTCACAGATCTCCATGAAGAACGGACTGAGACCAATTTAGGATCTGTCTTCTGGACTCCACTCTCTATTCAGTAGTGAGTTCTATGGTTGTGGTTTGGCCAGGGGACACACTGCTCCACAACTGAGAGATGTGTCAACAGAATGCATGTTAAGATCTTAACTGAGATGCATTGCAGTGCGATGCTGATTCTCTCCAACCGAGGTGTGTGGCCCCCGCAGTGTGGCCCCCAGCAGGGCAAAAAGGGGTGAGAGAAGGACAAATAGGAGCTCTTCCTGGAGCTTAAAATTTTATTCTGTGTCAAGTAGTTTAAAGGATTATTTTTATGCTTTTACATTATGGAGTAGAAAGCAACATTTGCATAAATTTTAAAGATTAAAGCATGAGACTTCAAAGAAACTCTGAGCTGGCTGCTGGCTACTCCTAGCTACAAAGGGTCTAGACCCCAGGCATGATGTATTGATTTTCTCTGCACTCAGGAACTCCAGTGGAAAAAACCAAGGACCTCTGATGTTACGGAAAATGTACAGACACTGGACTCCCTCAAGCTGGCGTCTTCCTTCTGACTCTTCCACGTGCCACCTGGGTGAACCTGGGGACACGACATCCCTCAGTCTCCCAGGTGAGGAAATTAGGACCACAGCACCCATCTTTCAGGACCATTGAAAGGATAATGAACAGAACTGATAAAAACGTCCAGCACACAGCAGGTACTTAACAAGGGGGTGCCGATAGTGACGATAATACTGACAGTAGTAACAATACAACCAAGACGTGTTCAGCAAGCCTTGGTGTGCTTGGTATTTCCCCACCAGAGAGTCTTCCGCTCTGGGAAGCGGGTTTCCTACCTTGAAACCTCCCCTTACGGGGACTGTGGATATGCACACACATGAAGAACCCTCACCTCCCACCACAACACACCTACTGTTCTATCTGCTAACCGAGGCTTGGAATCACAGGCCTTTGAGTCAATGACTTTGGTGACTAATTGTATAACACATTGTCGCTCCCCCATTCGCGGAGGAACGACACAGGACCCTGCGCTGTTCTTTTGTCTGCTCGGCCCTTCCCGGGTTTGCTGCTGGTCCTTCCCGGGTTGGCTGCCGACCCCTCCACCTCCGTGGAGGGGCGGCTCCCCCTGCCACTTTCCCCACTTCCGCGGAGGAGTGGCACACCGCCAGCCGGCTCTCTCGGGGGCTGCTCAGGTGCTCCTTCAGATAGATGTTCCTGGTGCATGTTGTCTCTCTCCTCCTTTATAGTCCTCTTCCACCAATCCCAACTCTGCTACCCACACGCCGAGCACGCTGCTCTCCTCCAATCAGGAGCAGGATCAGCTCCTGCAGCTTGTCAAACTGATGAGGCAGCTGCGTAGAGGTTGTTTGGTCTCTTTCTCTCAGCGCCATATTGTGGGAGAGCAGATGCATAGAATAAGTCTTAATTCCAGTAACTTAGTCTAGTCCGAGTTGCTCCCCACAACACATCACCCATCTTATCTTCACCTGGTAGGAGAGCCCAAGGAGGAGGCAACAAGTTTCAGAGAGATGGATAACGGAAGCACAGCAGAGACCAAGTTCAGAACTAACCAACACACAGAAAGCCTTTCAGCCAGAACAAGTTGTTATAAACAGAATCCTTTAAAGAAAAATCTATCCTGCAAAGTTACAATTAGTCAGTTTTTAAAGCAAGGTCGGAGCTTGTGGCTCACAATAGAAGGAAGAGTGACAGAAACCATCAATGTGTAGGAGGGTGGCCTTCAAAGGAGGGAAGCAGTCTTCAGACTCAGAGGCATTTGACTTGACATCTTTGGGTTTGATTATTCTTTCTAGCCCTTGTCTACATTCCTGCAGAACAGAGGTCTTTCTACTTTTTACTTGTTGAATTCTTTATTTAGTGAAACACGAAGCCTCTGACTATAAAGTATATTAAAAATGCTACTATAAAAATTTAGAATCAGGCCGGCGCCGCGGCTCACTAGGCTAATCCTCCGCCTAGCGGCGCCAGCACACCGGGTTCTAGTCCCGGTCGGGGTGCCGGATTCTGTCCCAGTTGCCCCTCTTCCAGGCCAGCTCTCTGCTGTGGCCAGGGAGTGCAGTGGAGGATGGCCCAGGTGCTTGGGCCCTGCACCCCATGGGAGACCAGGAAAAAGCACCTGGCTCCTGGCTCCTGCCATCGGATCAGCGCGGTGCGCCGGCTGCAGCGCGCCGGCTGCGGCGGCCATTGGAGGGTGAACCAACGGCAAAGGAAGACCTTTCTCTCTGTCTCTCTCTCTCACTGTCCACTCTGCCTGTCAAAAAAAAAAAAAAAAAATTTAGAATCAGAGAGAATCATTATATTCTTAGAATTGTATCTATGAACTACATTAAATCTGTTTTCTTTACATTAATAAAAATGTAAATAAAAAAGAAGTGCTATCAACTGTACTAATATTTTCTAAGAAGAGGCAAATGCTGACAGCCTCAGGAAGATAAATGCCTGGTCCGTCTCTCAACCAATTATTGGCCACAAGTCCCCTAAAGAATTCTGGCTGGAATTCCCACTGGACCAACTGGGTAGTGGGTAAATCCAGCTTTGTCCCACAAATCCTGAGCTCCAGCCCGGGGCTACTCCCACCCAGAGCAGGCAGCACCAGTTCCTACTGTGCACGGAAGCTCCCTGTGGCCCAGTGTAGCTCAGGAGCTGGATACAACCGTCAGATGGCGTCTGCTGGAGGAAGAGACATAACCAAGTCCTGGTGCTCTCTGGAGAGGCAGGCCAGTTTGCAGAGCAACACTCAGCAGGTACAGGAAGGCTGGCCTTGTGAACTGGGCCCTCTAAGATGAGAGAAGACAGGGTCCTGCCCGGCAGAACTCATTAGGCTGGAGGTCAAGATTTCCCTGGTAGTCTGTAAGGCTTCCTCTGCATATTCTCCAAGCTGCTTCCCAATGCCAGGGCTTGTCCACACTGCCAGCAACAGCCTCCATGGGGAGGCCAGCGCAGCATACAGCATGTGACTGCTACTACATTCTTGCCTGGCCATTAGCTGCCCAGGGGCGGGGTGGGGAGACTGAGCCCTGGGCACATGGTTTCCCTGTGACTGTCCCTCGCTTTTCTCCTCCTTCTGGGTGACCTGCCAGCTCGAGGGAAAGCAGAAGTAGCTCTGTGGTGGGTAGACCTGAAATCCTTTGGCTGTGATAATCAGCACTAAAAAACATTAAAGACATGAGGATGACAGACAATCTCGGTGTGGACATGAAGGGGTGCTGGGGCATGAGCTGAGCACAGGAACGGACAAATGAGAGGACATGGTGAGCAGTGTGCAGGACTGGGGGGATAGCAGAGGACTGTCCTGGGGATGTGGGGTAGTGCCCATCACACACCCATTCATTATATTTCTACTAGGGTCTTCCAACGCAGTAAAGCTGAGCTCATGATCACAACGAGGGGTGAGTGCTGGTGCAGTGGTTAAGATACTCAGAGGACAACGCATCCCATATTGGAGCGCACAGCTTTGGTCCAGCTCCACTCTCCATTCCAGCTTCCTGCTAATGCACACCCTAGGAGGCAGCGGGTGATGGCTACACTATCTGGCTTCCTGTCACTCACATGGGAAACCTGGATTGAGTTTCCAGTTTCCAGCTTTGGCTTGGCCCAGATCTAATTGTTATAGGCATTTGGGAAATGGAAAATCTCTATTCTCTCTTCCTCCCTCCCTCCCTCCCTCCCTCCCTCTCTTGCTTCTCTTGCTTTCTTTTTACCTTCTAAATAAATGGGGGGAAAATACCCTAAAGACAATAGCTAGGTCATCTGTGCTTCCTCAGAAAACATCGTGTTTATGCAGAATAGCTTGGAAGAGGGATAGAATGTTTAGGCCCCCTTTTCCCTGTTTCTTGGCAAGAGCTCTTTCATAACCTTCGTCTGATGTGAGAATGGAGGTGACACATTGCTCTAAGGTTTTAGTGACTTCTTGAACACATAAATAGTAGAAAAGACAACAAGCAAGGCAGCCATAAATGGCAGGCTGCAAGCAGAGCTTGGCTGTTTCTCCCTCTAAAGCCACACACACTGTTTGTTCCACAGTGGCCTGGGGACTGGACTGAGTTTCCCTCTAATGCCAAATCATTCTGTCCCCTTGTTTCTTGATCTCTGCATAACAGGGCACAGAGAACTCCCACGGCCACTTCTTTAGCGATGCTCCATTACATCCTTTGGCCCGATTCTAGGTATTTTTTAGTGGAGGCAATACTCTGCCTGTCAGATCATAGCCACTTCTAATCCACAATCAGCCTGCTGAGAGCAGTGGCCTGGAGTGTGATAATCACAGCTGTAGTTCTAGCCAGGGAAGTTGTCCAAACCCCAATCACTCTCAAATCTGAGACTAAAGCTCAACTACGATGATGCCACCAAGTCAAAGATAAGATCACCTGGAGGAAACGCTCTCCATGGGCCCATGAAGGTGCCCAAGGTTCTGACCAACAGATGCATGGGCCCTCAGGTGCTCGCAAGGGAAGGCAGAGCTATTATCTGCGAGTAGCAGTGGTTTCCCCAAATCTCACCCATAGAGAGCCATCACGTTAGCCCTGATGGAATGGCGACCGAATGCACATTCTTGCAGTCAGCCGTCTGCTCAACAGTGACACAGAGGCACAGTGGAGACCTCACGGGTCCTGCAGTCTCCTAACAACAGTCACTCACATGGCCACACGGATCCATGTCAGCGCAGCAGTGCCAGGTGCTAGGAAGGGGAAGAGTACAAGGTACATTGAAACATGGTCAGGTCGGTGGGGGCGGGTTGGGGGTTTAGATTGGGAAGTTAAGGATGCGACGTTGAATCTGAGGCCAAGGAGGTTTGGGGGTAGAGGCAAGGAGAAGGCAGGAAGAGCCTTCCAGGAAGAGAGAGAAGAGCTAGAGTAGGCAGGCACAAAGTAGGGCAGGATGGCTGGAGAGAGAGGACGAGGGACACTGGGAGGTAGAGACAGCAGTGAGGCCTGAGCATGCAGGAAGCCAGACCAGGCAAGGCCTGATTCTGACCATTATCCCAGAAGGATGCTGGGGAAGCATTTTAAGAGAAAAATGTATTTGGTGCTGGAGTTAAGACAACACTTGGGACACCTGCCTCCCATTAGTAGAGTGCCTGGGCTTGAGTCTCAGCTCTGTTTGGGATTTCAGCTTCCTGCTAATGTGCTCCCTGGGAGGCAGTGGTGATGGTGCAAGTACGTGGGTCCCTGCCACCCGCATGGGAGACTGGGTTGAGTTCCCGGCTACCAGCTTCAGCCCGGACCCAGCTGTTGAGAGCATATGGGGAGTGAATCAATGGATAGAATCTGTCTCTCTTAATTTTAAAGAAAAAAAAAGTTAAGTGAAGAAGTGACAAGAATAGGTGAATTTTTTAAAAAAAGATTTATTTATTTATTTGAAAGAGTTACAGAGAGACAGACACAGAGAAAGAGAGAGAGAAAAAGTTCTTCCATCCACTGGTTCACTCCCTAAATGGCCACAATGGCTGGAGCTGGGCCAATCCGAAGCCAAGAGCCAGGAGCTTCCTCTGGGTCTTCCCATGGGGGTGTAGGGGCCCAAGGATTTGGGCCATCTTCTACTGCTTTCCCAGGCCATAGCAGAGAGTTGGATCGGAAGTAGAGCAGCCAGGACTTGAACTGCCGCCCATATGGGATGCCGGCACTGCAGGCGGCGGCTTTACCCACTACACCACAGCACCAGCCCCAAAGTGGATGTTTTTTAAAAGATCTTTGCAGCTTCTGCATAGAAAATGGTTTTGATGGGAAACCAAGAAGGCACTGGTGCTAAGGGGGAGGGTAGGCAGGATGTGGGTCCTCAAAGGGGCCTGAAATGGAGAGGGGGAAGGCAGGGGAATGTGGTGGAGGGGCCGGAAGGAGATAAAGACACTCATTCCTAACAGCAGAAGTGAAGAAACAAATCTCCAAACACTTACTGTTAATACACAGCCCATGATTTCTTGTCAAAGCACATTCAACATATCCGTACTCTTAATATGACTAAATGGGTCAAAGATTTTCAGGGGCTCACTGAGACAAGTGTAATTTAAGTTAATGCACACACTGCATATTCAAGTGATTAATTATCCATGATTTTCTCTTAGGGAAACTCAAATTGAAAGTGAGACACACACATAGTAGGTCAATGCTATTTAATTGCAAGTCATAAAATAATTTGTTCTGGGGCTATTATTGCATAGTAAGTCCTTATACATCTTATTACATTAAGTCTGAATGCAATATGGTCCATTTAATATATAAAATGAGACTATGAATGGTGAAAGAAATAGCCATTGTCTCCTTATCTATGAAAAAAGTTGATATTTGATCTAACCATGGCTGATGGATACTACATGTAGTTATTCCAAATTAAAACTAATACATGAATTCCAGCTCTCACAAAATGAACAGTAATACCAGTAATGCAAACCATGAAAATAAGAAAATTCCAGAACAGTGCTTACATGTTGATAAAACAGAATCAGGATACACAGATCACTCAAAAACCTAAAATACAGGATTATTTCACAGGAAGGACTGTGATCACCTTAGAGCAAGCTACCTTCTTGCTATACAAAGGGCAGTACACGGGGTGGGGTGGGGTGGGATGGGGAGCAGGAGGAGACTCAGTAGAGACTCTGGGGTGGGAAGAGTTTGCCAGCCTAAAGGAATACATGAACTTCCCCCATCAGAGACATTCCTCTAGTTTCTGGCCTTGTTCTGAAGACACAGGCGCTCTGCACTTGGCAGCTTACATATGCTAACACCCCTGCCCCGACCACCCCATCCTATGACCTGCAGTGAGCTACCGCATGCACAACCTTCTCTGTACTCACCCACATGGGTCACTGAATGTGAACCCCACGAGCACAGCGACTTTCATCTTTCATTCACTGAATGCCCAGAGCATGCTCCTAGCCTCGATAATTCTTCACCTTCAGAAACTTTCTAGTTCGATTCACTCCAAACTCTGGTCACTTTTCCACCTGCATATGTTTGTGCCTACTTTTTCCTTCTCCCCCATCATCATTCCTCCTACTTCCACTCCAAGTTTCCATGAACAACCTTGAAACAACCTTGTGCAGTGTATACTTAGGGCCTATTTCTAGGGAGTCACGGCAATAGGGCACGGAGTGGTTTTGGAAGCTGCGGTCCATCAGGGAGCATTGAATCCCTTGAATCCTTTGGCTGGCTCCTGGTTTCCATTCTGTCTCCACTCTAGAATCCAAACTCTATTTTCTCCGCAGGGTGTGTTCCCACAGGCAGCCCAGGCCCCATACTTTCTAATTCCCTCTCTATCACCATATAACAGGTCTCGTCCCACTCCTCCCAGCAAGAACATGAGGAAGTACCAGTAATGAAAGCCACGCTTAGGCGTTCTGAAAACTGCATGGAAGAGAACAGTGGGTGTCACATATCCGCTCGAGTTGGGCATGAGGGAAGAGAGGCCTTAGAGGGCCAGGGGCATGCAAGCTTTCTGACCCAGATGAGTGTGAGCTCCCAGCCCAGCCCCGCTCATCTCTGAGGGTGCGAACCAGTCTCAGGAGCTCTCCCACGACCCTGTCTCCCCCTTGCTTGCCCTGGCCAGCCTCTACTCCCACACACTTCCCTTCTTCCCTCCTTTCCACCCATGACAGCTGCTCAAATCCTCCAACACTTTGAGTCCTCTCGTTGCTCCCTGTCTCAGCACCCTGCCTCTGCCACCACTGTGTCATTCTGTACGGATCAGTGCTTTCCTCCCTGGCTCCTCTGCCGGTTAGCAGAGGGCAGGGGCCACACTCACAGAATAGAGCGTGGGGCCTGGCACACAGGAAGCTCTCAGTGACTCCCTGAGCCAATGAAACACTGATCGGATTTCCTAACCACGCCAAGGTCCAGGCTCCTCCATAATAAACCAGAAATATCCCCACGGCACCCGTCATGGATGATGGAAGGACTGGCTAGTAGCCCAAGTGAAGCCCCTCATGACCCAGCACACAATAAATAATTCGCTCCCACTCCCATTACATCACCATTTCTCTCAGCCCAATTCTGCCAAGGGCACATTTCATTCTAATGCTTGCAAGAAAAACCAGCCTAATGCATGAAGATCCATAAACACAAATCTAGTGATTTAGAGATATGATGAAAGAAGCTATTTGAGATCATATGATGTCCATGGTCAAACGTTTCTGTGATGTTTGTTTGTTCTTTGTGAATAAGCATCTGGCTCGAAGAGAAAGAACAGGGGAAGTATGATGATCAGTTGATGCTGATAAAAACAAAGCCTAAATTTAGCTCTTTGAGATCTATGAGTACTAATCAATTTTGTGGTTTAAAAGGAAGTACAGAGAGAAAGAGCAGCTAGATTGCTCTTTTAGAATTAGTGCCCAAATGCATACACTGGATCAAAATTTGGTTTTAAGAGATCCATGTATGATTCCAGTTTTATTTGTCAAAATGAGATATCATTTCAAAAATTTAACTGCAAGGCAAATAGATACACAAGCCCCTCCTCTTGGAAAATTCCTTTGATCTCACTGATGCTTTACCTAATTGCTGTTCACATGTTATAATTTCATGGACTTCGAAGAGGTTTTTTTTTTTTTTTTTTTTGTGGGTAGGGGAGGAACTTGGCAAAAGCTGGTATATGCTCTTTCCCTGATGTTGTCAAAAGAAGAAAAGAACTTTAAACTTCCAAATAAGAACTTTAATCTTTGACAATTTAAAAATCATAGCATGAAATGATGGTGTTTGAATCTGGTTAGTGTTGAAGGGAAGCAGGTTAACTGACCCTGATGACTGTCCTACAGTTATGTAAGAAAACGTCCTTCAAGTATTTAGAAAGAAAACGTGCCCTTGAGTATTTAGAGGTGAGGTGGTACTCACACATGACTCAACAAAACATAACAGCAAATCGTCACCAACTGTGCAATCTGGGCCAGAGCATAGGAAAGTTTTTGGTACTACTCCTGAAACTTTGCTGGGGCTATCTAAAATTCAAAGCCCAGAAGGATGAAAAGGCAGAATCGAAGTTTTAAGTGATAGCTCTGAATGCAGTTATTCCGTCCACATGGGCCTGCCCCAACTCTGCCCAATTCCAGGCTGATGTCCCCCTTTCCAAGGTTCAGCTGCTTCCACCCCCAGGCAAACTCTCAGTGGAGTGGGGAGCTACAGCTTCACCTTCAGAGAGGTTACCTGGCAGTGGGGGCAAGGATCCAAGAGTGGGAGGCTGGCCAGCCACAGTTTTCCCCAATCCCACCTGTGTGCTCAGCCCACAGGCCTGGCCTTGAGCCTTCCCCCCTGATTAGCATGCCCATTCCTTGCTCGGACAGAGCTTGGCCTGAAATGCAGCCCACAACTGCCTTTTTCTTGCCTGGCCCCTCTTCCCTAGATGGATTTCTTGATTTCTTGTCCCTCCTCCCTCTAGTTGTAGCTTGAAACACTACCTACCTTTTACCAATAACCACAGCCACAAAGCTACCACTTGTCTGATTTTTTGTTCTTCCAAAGATGGCAAATCTCTCCTCTAGGACACATGTGACAAACCAGGGGCTCCCTCAGCCTCAACATCGTCTCTTCTGATATGGTCATTTTGATTGTTGGCCACTCTCCTTGAGGCCAGTCTTCCAGCTCCCCTGTGTTTTCTACTGGACAGCACTGAGACCCAAGGATGCTGTGTATGCAACCTCCAATGTCAACAGAGCCCACATGTCTAAGTTTCTTACACAGACTCATCTTTGACCACACACCTGTTGCAACCTAGAAACTCAACTCCAAATGTCATTTGCCCCATCAGAAAACAGCCACATTGCGATTCCCTTTAAATGATCATTTCTATGGTGCTGGGAGGAAACATACAGCCTTCCTATCAGTCAGCATAAATTCTAAACCACAGGATACAGATGTGCAATGCTTGTGAAAACCAAAAACATAAACCATAAATACATGTTTTTCAATATCTGCAATATACAGGTATTGATTTTACTGCCAGTTTAAATAAAATTCCTGATACTCCAAAAATAATATATTTTTGCCCAAGTCAATATGTACACAGCTTTTAAGTAACACCTGTCAAACAGAGTTGAGATATATTTAATTTGGAGGAGGAGAAGACTAAAGAATAATCCAGAGAGGAGACAACTTTTAGGAGTGAGAAGGACCTTATTAAAAACTCTCCAGCAGTTTTACCAGGACAGAAATGACTGCCATCCACTCTTCCCACCCACCCCCCACCCCCACCCACATATGCAGGGTCCACAGCTAACCAGGACAAAGAGGATTCTCTTCCCTTCAGTGAAACTGTCAGCAGCTGAACACGACCCCCTTAAGGACAGGGGTGGGGAGAGTCCATGAGGAGGACAGCCAAGTCAGGGAGCCCATACCTGGACCCCAGGATCCAGGGGACTCCGGCCCCCTCACCCACTCCAGCCCCATGGGATGATGGCACTTCCCAATGCAAGTGGTCTGGTCTACCCTGGTTGCATCCCAAGGAGCTGGCACAGCTGCTCAAATGCCTCTTCACCTCACCCATGGTTATCACGACCTGGCCAAAGGGAGCTGGTGCCAGAGGGAGAATGCTCGGTGGACCCTGTATAAAGGAGTCCACAGAATGAGGGGGAAAGGAGAAGCAAGCAGGCCCCAGAGCGACTCAATTGGGTGCCACTGCATGAGAGGGGGTGCACAGGGGAGCAAGTGGGGCGTGTGCAAGGGCGCTGGATTCAGCAGCCACGCTGGACATTCTCCCAGCTCTCCTGCCCCTGCTCAAGCTTGGGTCTCACCCCCATGTGACAGGTCTCCACCTCCCTTTCAGGTGTTGAGCACTCCTGTGTGAGAATCTATTCTCTTGATGTTTGACTCCCCAGATCTCCCAGCCTCCTGTATGGAAACCCCGCCTGGTAACCACATCCCTCCTCTTGGCTTGGATCCACATCTGGCCCCTCACTCTCTTGTTCTTCCTGCGCTAGACCAGACTCCCTACCACTGCAGCCTCTAGGCCACTCCAATGTTGTCACCAACTGACACAGCCCTTCCTTCTCCGAGCCCCAACCTTGCCTCACTGCCAGCGAGGCCTCCCAGCAGGAGCTTGTAAGAAAGAGCCTGGCAAACACCAAGGTCCTGCCCCTGTGTTGCAGGTTGAGTACGGTTGCTAAGCCGTGGACTGAAAAGTGATCCCATTGCATCCTGGAGAAGGATCACCTTCACTTCACTGAATTCTTTTACCCAGATCTGGGCCACAAAAGACTGCTAACCAGGGTAGAGAGCATCTTTTGGGGTGATAAATATGTCCTAACACTGGTTGTGATAGTGGTTGCACACTATTTTACATGCCATTGTATTATACACTGTACATGGATGAATTGTATGGTATGTGAATTAAACCTCAATTAATCTGCTTAAAAGGCAAGAAAAGATGAAGTGGACACCAGGAGATGAATCTAGCTTGCCCAGGGTCATCTGGCTGTCTGCGGGAGGGATCAGAAAGAGCAGCAGAACACCACTGCCCGGAAACTCGTGCTGGGCTCTCAGGAAGCACTTAGCTGCTTTTACCCAAGGCAGCCGAGTCTGAGCCCGGCTCACCACCCAGGAATGCTGCATGCCGGGAGAGCTGTGTGAGTAGGCTTCTCGGGGCCTAACGCATACAGAGATATGCTTGCTTTTTGCAGCATTTGATTTTCCCAAACAAAAGGGGAAACCAAGCCCACGAACCCAACAGTGAAGTGGTGAGCGTAGATATAGAATTTCCAGGCAATAAAGCATGCTCTCCAACAAGCTTGTCTTTGTCTGCGGAAAAGCACGCTTTGCTTTTCTCACAATGACCTCTACCAAGCCCAGCGTGCCCTCCTAATCTAAATTAGTCTTCCAATTGTAAGATCCTTCCAAAGGAAACTAATTTTCACTACACTTATTCAGGGACCTCAACCAAAACGGAAATTGTTTTGGTAGGGAGCAGGCGGTGGCAAATCCACACAGCAAGTGTTTCTTCTCTACCACCATCCTAACATTAATCATTTCCTGAATATCTATAAATATTATTTTGATTATGTGAATGGCTTTAAATAGCTGTTTATGAAAAACTCACAATACTGTAAATCTGCAAAGAAATATGCCTAATATGAAATGTGAGCGAGAGAATTAAACACAAATTGCACAATTATATTCTAATTTGTAGATTATAATTCAGTGTGCCATAATGATGTATCCTGAAAATTATGTTATCTCAAAAAAAAAAAGATTAAAAACTGAATAAGATCACTTTTCTTGTAAATCCTAAAACACTTCATTCACTGGGTAATTTCACTCTGTCCTATCTCAACAAGGACGTTTCAAATCAAAGGCCTCAAAGGGAAGATTAATAAATTTGATTGATTCAGTCGGCTCGTTGTATGCTAAATTCCTCCAATCTGTATGAAATTCAGCAGTTTACATAATCTGGCATAAGAATGGAGAATTTGGGGCCGGCGCTGCAGCTCAATAGGCTAATCCTCCGCCTGCGGTGCCGGCACCCCAGGTTCTAGTCCTGCTCGGGGCGCCGGATCCTGTCCCGGTTGCTCCTCTTCCAGGCCAGCTCTCTGCTGTGGCCCGGGAGTGCAGTGGAGGATGGCCCAAGTGCTTGGGCCCTGTACCCCATGGGAGACCAGGAGAAACTCCTGGCTCCTGGCTTCGGATCAGTGCGATGCACCGGCCGCAGCGGCCATTGCGGGGGTGGGGTGGGGTGAACCATCGGAAAAAGGAAGACCTTTCTCTCTGTCTCTCTCACTGTCCACTCTGCCTGTCAAAAAAAAAAAAAAAAAAAAAAAAAAAAGAATGGAGGATTTGGGGCCGGCACCATGGCCCACTTGGCTAATCCTCTGCCTGTGGTGCCGGCATCCCATATGGGCACCGGTTTCTAGTCCCTGTTGGGGTGCCGGTTCTGTCCCAGTTGCTCCTCTTCCAGTCCAGCTCTCTGCTGTGGCCCGGGAGTGCAGTGGAGGATGGCCCAAGTGCTTGGGCCCTGCACCCACATGGGAGACCAGGAGGAAGCACCTGGCTCCTGGCTTCGGATTGATGCAGCACCCACCGTAGGGGCCATTTGGGGAGTGAAGCAAGGGAAGAAGACCTTTCTCTCTGTCTCTCTCTCACTATCCACTCTGCCTGTCAAAAAAAAAAAAAAAAAAAAAAACTGCTTAAAACTTTAATTTCTCAGGGAATGTCTTAATGGCCTCTCTCACTGCTGGCTTACCGCTCGGAGAAGCTTCCATTCTCAGTGGCCGTTCCTTGAATAAAGCTAGGACCAAAGGGTCCCAACGCAATGTGAAGTGAAGCATCTGACCAAAGTGGGCTAACTGCCGTAACAACAGAGCTCATCCTACAGTCTTGTAACCTGGACCAGCCAATCGTTCTGAATGGCACCGGGCCAAGTCTGGGTTCTGTCGTTTTTTCTTTTGAGAAAGTGTTATTTCTATCCATCCTTTCCCTGAGTCCTCCTTCCACCATACGACGTTGAGATGTTCCCTCTGGATGCTGGCAGTGGTTTGAATGTGTCTTCCCAAGTCCATGTGTGGGAAACTTTATCTTCAACGCAGCAGTGTTGAGAGATGAACTTTAAGAGGTGATTAGGCAAATTCTCCCCCCAAACTGTACTCTATGTTATGTGTGGGCATGGGGGCAAATTGTTGAAATCTATGACTAGCATAGAGTTGGTCCTCTATATATAAAATCATATTAAAAATGATGAAGGAGATGGGAGAGGGAATGGGAGGTAGGTTGGAAGTGGGGTGGGGGGCATGGGGAAAAGAACCACTGTATTCCTAAAGGTGTATCTTGTAAAAATGCATTCATTAAATAAAAAAGAGAGGTGATTAGGCAGAGCCCTCGTTGCTATCATGGGAGCGGGTGTCTCATCCAGAGAGTGGGTGTGCTATAAAAGCCAGTTCTGCCTCGTCATGGTCTCTCACCCAGGTGACTCTTCCCACTACGCCATGATGAGGCAAGAAAGCCCTCCCCTGGTCCAGCCCCTCGGACTTGGATTCCCAGTCTCCAGAACCGCAAGCCTAGCTTATAAATTGCCCAGTCGGTAGCCTCCTGCCCTAGCAGCACAAACAAGACCAAAACAATGTCCCTGGTGACTCAAGCATACATTCGGGGGACAAATGATGCTAGCGTGAAATTATATTTGTCAACATCCACGAGCCAAAGAATTTGCTATCTATAAACTTAAGCCATTCTATCAATAACTAAATTCTCAGGAAACTGTGTGCAATAACTCAGGAAACACATGTCTCTTGGCGTGTTCACATAGTGACAATCAACAGAGGGCAGGTTATTAGAGGTAGAGAGTGTGGTTTGTCCCCAAAGCAGGAGCTGATGGGAAACACTGGAATCCAGACAAGAAGGCTGCAAGGATCTAAACATAAGAAACCAGCTCCACGGAGACAGCTACTGCTTCATCATCCAGCAGTTACTAGCAACAAGCTCCGAAAAGCCAAACTTTTAACAGAATATTATGCAAAAGTGGGCAGCCATGTGCCTTTTAAAACATCCCACCAGAATGGCTCACAACAGGACAGGGTATCAGGAGTGAGTACAAAAAGCAGAATCCAGCTGCTGTCTCCAAAAGATGAAAAAACAATGAAGAACAGAAAAACATTAAAGCGAGATGGTTGCAGGGGGGCTGCCAAGAGAGCATTTAAAACAGACCCAGAGATCAACCACAGATCACTGCCCACCCCCCACCTTCCCTCACATCCCAGAAGCCATCGAGAGCTCTCTAAAGAAAATCCAAAAAACATTTTTTGTGTTTCTTTAAAGATGCTCGATGCATAACGTATTCATCGGGCAATGAATGTGCAGAAAGCTCCAGACAGTTCAAGTTTGCAGTAATTATTACGCCATGTTCATCACCCACTTCAAAGGCCGACATGGTGTGTGCAGGTGTCTGCGTAAGGGTGGGTGTTTTGAAAAGGTTGGTACAAACCGGAAGAAGAGAACAGATGGCAAGACATCGATACCATTCTTCTGAGTTTCTGTGAAACGCCCTGAGAGCAAAGTCGCATTTCAGCACCTTTTCTGCACGCGGTCCCCATCCGCCTTCGCTTCTCACTCCGTCTCCATCCCTGCAGTTGGTGTAAATTCCTATTCAGACTGAAATAAATGTTCCGTTCTTTTCCTACTTCTCTGGACATGGACACTTAGGCTCGCTTCCAAAATAAATCTTCTGTTTTTACAAAATAATTCTTCTGCTCTCTCCCACTAAACCCTTTCCTCCAAAATACAGAGAGAGAAACAGAAAGAAAAGCATAAGAACTAGATGAGAACTTTCACAAAGGTTAGCTCCAATTCTGTACACCTCGCAACAAAAGAGAGTTTAAAACTTGGCCTAGCAGTTTGGCCTAGCAGTTAAGCTGCCGGTTAAGACACCTGCAACCCAGGTCAAAATACCTGGGTTCCATCCCTGCCTCTGGCCGATTCCACCTTCCTGCTAGTGCAGATTCTGCGAGGCAGTTGTGCTGGTTCAAGTAACTGAGTTCCTGCTACCCACGTGGGAGGCCTGGATTACAGTCTTAACTCCTGACTTTGGCCTGACCCAGTCCCAGCTGTTGTGGACATTTGGGGAGTGAACCAGAGGATGGGAGCTAGCTCCCTCTTACCTTTTCTCCCTTTCTCTCCCCGTCTCTCAAATAAATAAATAAATAAATAACTTCAAAAGAATGATATAAAATTTGGAAGTTATCACAGGAAAACAATATTGCACAGAGCAAAGAGCCTGGAATGTCCAGGCAACAGTGACTGTTGTGAGCTGACTGTTTCTAGGGGAGAGTATTGGCGATGTTTACAGGCTTACCCACTGACCTGTATAGGAAACCCACGGGACCAAACTGGCAGTGAGCATGTCCCTAGGGACAGAGAAAGAAGGTGGCACAGCAGAGTATGGAGACAGGCCATGGAAGGCCCTGGAAATTGTGCAGAACCAAGCGTCATGGCAGGTCTTGCCCACGATGTATGCACTGCACACAAAAGCATTTGCTCTGGTATTTTACACCTTTGAATTCAAGAATGAAGAGGAGATCTGTCTGGAATAATGAAGTAACATGTGGGCTTTCACACAGTGACTTGACCAAGGATTTGGGCAGAATCTCTCACTGGCTTGGACCTTAAGAAACAGACTGTGGTGGGGTAAATGTCAACAGTCCGATGAGTGGCGCCAAGACTGGAGGTGCACCAAGAGGTAGAAGCACCGAGTAGGGGCAGGAGGTCAGACAGTGACGCCTGCAACAGGACAAAAGGTCAGCTGCAGGAAGGACTTCCCCCGGCTAATACATTGGGGACTGAGCCAAGTCTCAGCAAAGGAACCCTAGTTTTACAATCTGTCAGGACTCCTAGAGCCCTTGCTTTGGAAGAAGACAAAGCAAGTCCAGGTTTGCCCTGAAATGATATCAAGTGTGACACTGACTAATCCCCTATTACCCTGAGGCTCTCTGTCTAAATCAAAAGAGGGGCCGGCGCTGTGGCCAGTGCTATGGCACCAGCATTCCATATGGTTGCTGGTTCTAGTCCTGGCTGCTCTTCTTCTAATCCAGCTCTCTGCTATGGCCTGGGAAAGCAGTGGAAGATGGTGCAAGTCCTTGGGCCCCTGCACCCATGTGGGAGACCAGAGGAGAGACTTCTGGCTCCTGGCTTTGGATCGACGCAGCTCCAGCCATTGCAGCCATTTGGGAAGTGAACCAGCGGAAGACCTTTCTCTCTGTCTCTGCCTCTCACTGTCTGTAACTCTACCTCTCAAATAAATAAAAAATCTATAAAAATAAATAAATCAAGAGACTCATTATTTTGAATGGAAATAAAGTTGTTATATTTTAAAAGAATAGAAAAGGTTCTAGAATCCTGACTCAAAACCTTGCACTCAGTGCCTACGAGTATCAGGGGTAGCAACCCGCGGATCTGCTTTCTAAAGTGCAAATCTTACAGAATGCAGCAGTAATTGTACCCACAAATGGACCTGTCCCTTCACCTCATGTCACTGTCTTTCACAGAGGGCCATGTAGATAATTTTGTCTTGTGGTGCTAAGATAACCTTGAACCTCAAACTCTGCTCCAGCTGCTTGCAGCTCCCCAGGATGGAGTTGCTTGTGCTCCCCTACTCCTTGGCTCCCGTCTGGGAATGCCCTCACATTGTCTGTCTCTCACCTGCTCACCTTCACAGCTCCTAACCACAGATGGATAGCTGCTCATCTCAGTTGGGTCCTCACAGCACTCTGGTAGGGAGTGGGGAGGGGGCGAGAAGTTCTAGCAGTACCTCTCTCTAAAAAAGCACACACTTCCATTGGACCGGAACCATAGCTTATTTCCCTCTCTAGGGCCAGCCTGCAGCAAGGTGCAGTGAGATGCCACACACAGAGGAAACTTTCCAACATCAGGAATATTTTCAATTTCCTGATTTTTCTCCTTTAGTTGTGAAAGATCTGTGCTCCAAGAAATGCCAAGGCTAAGCCAAGGCACAGAGAAGGCTGTGCTGGCCAAGCCTGCATCGTGTTCTTCTTTGAAACATCTTTTTATTTGTGTTCTTCAGAGAGCAGACCTTGAAATGAGAGCTTGGATATAGCTCATTTGTGGGGCGACTTCAGGAAACAGCACTTGAAAGGACCGAGAAGTGAGACAGAAAACAGGAAGGAGGAGAACGCGAAGGCAGTGTCGATGGATGAATGGGACATCCCTGGGGGGACCTTGACCAATGCACCCGGGAACTGCCTCCAAAGCTCAGGAGTCTACAGGGCCTGCATGAGGGCTACCCCCAGCGGCTCGAATGCCTTCCGAACTCCTGACTCTCCTGAGTTGCAAGCTCAGGCAGTGGAGGAAAAAATCCTGAGGCAGAGAAGCCGAGACCCCAGGAGTAGCTGAGGAAGGTCCAAGGCGGCTGCAGCTGTAGTGGGAGGTCGACCACCACACTGGCTTTGCTCTGATCAGGAAAGGGCCGTGGGTGGAAGCAGCTAAAGTCTTACGTCATTGATTCCAAAATACAATCCATCAGTCCAAGGAAAGACAATGCCTGTTGGGGCCACGAGGATGTCCTAGCTGGACCTCAAGGACGGAGTTCCTCAGGGGAACAGGTAACTTCACCACCAGCCCTGCCTCCCGCCCCCCCCCTTCCCTCCCTCCCCTCACCATTTATAAAGCAACAGAAGGCTGAGAACGGCCAAGCATCCTTTTGCACCCACTGTGACTTCTTCTGCCATAGAGGTCAGTCAGGTTGGTCTTCTACAAAAATGGGTGAAGAGGAAAGGAGGGGCCACCTGCTGACCTGAGAAACTGCAGTCATCTAAGACAGCCCCTCCCTCCCTGCCTCTGATAATAGAAGAGAAAGAAGCCCCATCTAATATTTTGGGGACTGGCTGCAAATAACAGCAGATTGACAGCTCTTACCTATCCCCAAGTGTACTTGGAAAAGCTCCTTGTATTCATTGTCACCAGAATTGTCTATGCCAGTTGGGAAAAGGAAAGACCAGCTACCGCTCTAGTTGTTTTTTTTACGCCAAAACCTCTGCACTGCACTATGTACCTAGTAAGGACACAGGCGCCCACCTGTCCCTCCTCCTGCGGCACCTCCACCCTCCTTGGACGTGCCCATCTGCCTCTGATCTCATCCCATGGAACAACTGTCAATGAATTTGGCTCTGTGTTTCTTGCAATCAATATCACTTTTCTAACATGAGCCTTTTAGCGTACCGACCCAGCAGTTTGAAATAAACAGATGTCACGGCAGTGAGATGAGGAAAAAGGACATAAAAGCAGAAATCAAAGCTGGCTTCTAAAGAAAATGCCTTTTTAAAAAGAGGAGGCGGCAGCAGAATAGGAGAAAAAGGAGACAAAATACACATAGAGAGGCTGAGAGAAATCAAAAGACATCAGGACACACACCTAAAATTTAATATCTGCTAAATGTCACCGGATAACACTTAAGATCATGCAAGCACCAGACAGTAAATTCATCAGAAGAAGAAAAGTAAAATCAGGGTTGACTTGACTAGTGTGCAACCTGCAGTCATGCAGCATCAACCCCATGTTAGGAAGGGGCCAGGCACTTGGCTAAATGCTGTGCTGTTGCTGTCTTGAAATTCTTAAAATATTTGCAAAAAGGGTCCCGTATTTTCATTTTGCACACATCGCCACAAACTATGCATCCAGTCCTGAGTAAAAGAATAGGAATTGTGACACAAGATCTTTCTTTTGCAGGCCAAAGCACAGCAAGAAATTATTTGCAGGCATATTCTCAAAACCTGCATGCCCTTCTTTTCAGATTAATCTTTTTTTTAAAAAAGTATTTATTTATTTGAAAGTCAGAGTTACACACAGAGAGAAGGAGAGGCAGAGACAGAGATGTCTTCTATTCCACTGGTTCACTCCCCAATTGGCTGCAATGGCCAGAGCTGCATCAATCTGAAGCCAGGAGCTTCTTGAGGTTTCCCATGCAGGTGCAGGGGCCCAAGGGCTTGTGCCATCTTCCACTGCTTTCCCAGGCCATAGCAGAGAGCTGGATTGGAGGTGGAGCAGCCAGGACTAGAACCAGCACCTATATGGGATGCCAGCACTGCGGGCAGCAGCCTTACCCGCTACACCACAGTACCGGCCCACAGATTAATCTTAAGTTCGCTCTCTCTCCCCCTCTGTTTAAAGACGTGCAGAATGTCAGACAGCACCCACATTAGGTGGAGGGCAGATCAGTCACTAGGCAATCTGTGCCAGGGCAGGAGTCCTGATGAATGAAGTTCTCAATGGATGACATTCCAGCCCCCCTGCACTGCTTTCTTTCTTTGCAGAAGCAGAGGGGTAACGCTTCAAAAAATAACCAATGATCCCTATTCCAAATTAGGTCCACTTACATACAACATAACTTCCTGGTGAGGAAAGCTGCTGCAGTCCAGCCCAGTTACAGATCTATCCTCCTCCAACAGGGGCAGAGGAGGCAACAAAGGTCACCCAGTAGTCCCCAAGGACACACTGTGGAAATGCCTGTCGCCAGTCATCCAGTCCCTGCCGGCCGGGAGCCTTGGTCCTTATCAGCTGCCTGACTTCCTCTCCTTAAATAGAGCCACTAAGCATGTGCCCACCAGCTCTCCTGGGACAAAACCAGGCGTCAGAGCCTCCACTGCCAAAAGCAAATCCCTCCAAATTACGTCGGGCTCACCTTGGACTTCGCTTCCTTCCGTATTCTAAATTCACTGCTTAGTGTTAAGTGGTTTGGTCAGGGCTTGGCTAAGGCCCTACACAAGGTGACTCTGTTGGCATTTGTACTTGACAACCGTAAAACTCATCCCTCCATCTTCTATGGCTACAGAAATTCATCCAGTGCACCAGGGGCCATGCTCAAAGCCTGGTAGATGTTAGTCCAGGAATGCTGAGCACCTCGAACAGTGTGCACGCCGGAGTTAAGTTTTCCTTGGCAAAATGTGCTAGGAGAAGCCACTGAGGGTCTAGAAGTTTAAATATCAGTTTTGATCTGAATCTTATGAAATGTCTATCCATAATTTTAGAATTTTCTTTGCCGATTGACATTAAAAAGTAACAAGGTAGACACAATCAGAGATGCACGGGCTATCCTGGAAAATACACGTGTGTAATAAAAATGCAGCCGGGTGTGGAGACACAACCCCTGTTCTGTCAGCAGGAACCAACCCCAAGTTGCAATGACCCCTGTGAGAGAAGAGGCATTTGTTATTTGGACACAATCCTAATTACAAAGTAGCTTGATGAGCAGAGACCAAATACTGCCCATGCTGCTGGCAACAGGATGTAATTTGGTCTCTCAACAATTGAAATCTGTTTGTAAGCAAACAAGACCTCTTTACTGACATTATTACCATGTGCCAGTGTTACTGCCAAAGCTGAACAATGAAATTCCAGCAAAAATGGATTTCTTTCTTTAAAAAGCATGCCAAAGATATGGTAAAAGCCCACTCACGGGAAAGGAGATGGTGCCACGTGCTCTCTCAGCTTTTTAGCAAGGAAGAAAAAGTGAATGATACAACTCTTGAAATGTAACTTTACAGATATTAAAAGAGAGGTCTGTGTTTATACGTTCTTGCCCCAATGTGGTCACCGAGATGGCAAATGCGACATTCCTGGTATTTAAGATTGGCTTCAAGCTGCCTATCGACCCCAAAGATCGCCTGCCAGCACACACACGTTCCTTTCCTTGTCTGCTTCTTTCCCCCAGTGAAGGGTGTCTGGGAAGTAGATTAAAGCTCATTCGTTCTACCTGTAAGTGGTTAGCAGCCCCAGGAAGATGAACAAGCGGTTCATCTTTGCCAGGTCCGATTCTCCCCATTAGGCACCGGGAGAACAGGGAGCATCCAGCAGGTAACTGGCTCCAGCAACAGGAAATCACCATCATTCCCATCCACTTGGGAAACTCCTGAAAAACGCTGCTTTCTATTTTGAATTCAGTCTGCCAGGAAAAGGGAGAAACTTCGTGCCTCCTAACTGGCCAGGTCATGATTCTCTTGCAAAGGGAGTCAAAGCAGCTTCCAAAGCATCAGATTTACAGATAAGGTAAAGGCCAAATCGAGGCTAAGGAGGGGGCTGGTGCTGTGGCTCAGGGGGTTAGATCTCCAACCTGAAGCATGGGCATCGTTTCTAGTCCCGACTGCTCCTCTTCTGATCCAGCTCTCTGCTATGGCCTGGGAAAGCAGTAGAAGATGGCCCAGGTCCTTGGGCCCCTGCACCCACATGGGAGACCCGGAAGAAGCTCCTGGCTCCTGCCTTTGGATCCGCGCAGCTCTGGCCGTTGCAGCCATTTGGGGAGTGAACCAGCAGATGGAAGACCTCTCTGTCTCTGTCTCTGTCTCTCTCTGTCTCTGTCTCTGTCTGTCTCTACCTCTCTCTGTAACTCTGTCTTTCAAATAAATAAAAATAATTTTTAAAAAAGGCTAAGGAGTATCCTTATTTTCCAAAAGAAACAATTGCGATAAATACAGATACAACTTATCTGTCTGCAAACCAGAGCTAACACTCAAATTCCCCAATCTCCTTCCCACCACTAGAGGTCAGTCTACCAACAAAAGCCCTGTTTGCCCTGCCGTGGAAAGGGACGGAGGCATCGCATGACAGACAGCAGAAGAGCTGAGAGCTGGACTAAGTTCTGGTGTTCCACAGCACAGTGGGAGCCCTGCAGTTCCCCGGCACCCATTGAATACTTTCTCAACAAAGAGCAGAGAGGAGCTTGAAGGCTGCAGGCACAGAGCTAACGCAGAGACAGGGAGGCATCAATTACTTTGATTTGATCAGTACGCGCTGTATATCTTTGCTGATGTAGCACACCATCCCCCATTCATATGCACAATTATAAAGCTGCCCCATCGCTCAAGGGTTGTCAGCTCCCTTCTCAGGCAAGAGGGAACTATGGGAAGGCTTCATGACTTGATCTATGCACACATTTCTTTGTTTTGTTTTTAAGGTTTATATATTTATTTGAAAGGCAGAGTTACAGAGAATCTTTCATTCACTGGTTCACTCCCCAAATGGCCACACTGAGGACCAGGGCTGAGTCAAGTTGAACCCAGGTCTCCCACGTGGGTGGCAGGTACCCAAGCACTTGAGCCATCTTCCAATGCTTTCCCAGGCACACTAGCAGGGAGCTGGATGGGAAGTGGAGCAGCCAGGACACAATCTGGTATCCATATGGGATGCTGGTGGTGGCTTTACCCACTAAGCCATAACACCAGACCCCTCTAAGTGCATTGGAACAGATTGGGAACCATGGGTGGCAAGAGGCCATGAAAGGAGAATAGCTAGGAACTGAACCAGGAATTCAGGGGTAAATTCTGCTGTAGTGTGGGTTCCTCCATCAGTGACGGGAGACCAGGTGCTGGGGGCAGGGAGTATACCGGGGCAGGGCGGGGGTGATCTCAGGCAGCAGGTGGAAGGGAGTGGGAACACAAGGAGGCAGGGGAGAGAAAAAGTCAACAATGCTATAGGCAACAGAGCTCTGTCCTGCAGGGGCCCACCAAGAAGCCACTGGTGGCCGGCGCCGCGGCTCAATAGGCTAATCCTCTGCCTTGTGGCACCAGCACACCGGGTTCTAGTCCCGGTCGGGGCGCCGGATTCTGTCCCGGTTGCCCCTCTTCCAGGCCAGCTCTCTGCTGTGGCCAGGGAGAGCAGTGGAGGCATGGGCCCTGCACCCCATGGGAGACCAGGAGTAGCACCTGGCTCCTGCCATCGGATCAGCGCGGTGCACCGGCTACAGCGTGCTGGCCGCGGCGGCCATTGGAGGGTGAAACAACGGCAAAGGAAGACCTTTCTCTGCCTATTAAAAAAAAAAAAAAAAAAAAAAAAAAACAGAAGCCACTGGCCCATGGCTGGGTGCAAGAACCATGGATTGAACATATCTGAGAGCACCAATGACCTGACTCCCCTGTGGTCCCCCAGGGGCCCCAAAGATCCCTTAGCATTGAAGAGAACTCCCAGATGGAGGTAGGTGGACGCTGGTGCCTGAGGTGGCCAGCGTTCTGGGGGCCAGGGCATAGTCCCCAGCAGCTGCAAATGAACATGCTGTGCACCAGGGGTTCATACAGCAGGGAGTCCACATTGTTTGCCACAAGCCACCTTTCTGTTTCATCACAAAGTAAATGAATCAAGAAAAATGCCCATGATTTTCAAATGCTGTCAAAATTTTCCACATAAATTTCCCCCTTTTTGATCAAAGATTAAAGTCTGCTGAGCCACAGTGTGTCTCATGTATATTATATTGAAAAGAATTAATACCATCGCATGGGGACCATGTCCAAAACACTTAGCCACTGAAACAGCACAGGCACACAGCATCCCGGACAGACCTTCCAGCTCACTGGGGCACACAAGTGTGCACCAGCTGAAATGCTAGCTCTGCCATATCCTAACAAGTGCTCCTGGGGTGTGGCCCCAGCACTCATGCAGCACTCATGCAAGCCAGAATTCCCACACTAGAGGGAATGGTTCTGGAGAAAGCACGGATCAGAAAGCACTGACTGACAAGTGGCAGCAGAAGGCCAGAGGCGATGGCGCAGAGGAGCTTCTTCAAGCGAAGCCAAACCTTCCAGGCAGAGGCAGCACAGTTGGCCCTCTGTGTCCACGGTTCTGAATTTTTGGATTTGATCAACCATAAATCAAAACTATTTTGTTAAAATGACATCTGTACCAAAGATGTACAGATTTCTCCTCCTTATCACTCCCCAGACAATGCAACTATTTCCATAGCCTTTATATTGCATCAGGTATTTTAAGTAGCCTAGAGAGGTTGCAAAGTATACAGGAGGATGAGCATAGGTTATAGAAGGGACTTGAGTCCCTGCATCAATCGCCATGGATACCAAGGGATGATGGTACTGATGTTGCAAATGTTAACCCAAGACAGGTACACAGGCTCCAGCTCTTGAACTGCAAATACAGGTTTTCTATCCAATCTACCTCCCTGCTGAAAATGGGGAATAAAAGTGCTGGTTACCCAAATTACAGTCCAAGGTCAACAGGAGATTAAGGTCTTGGATGTGAGGGTAAAATATTTCAAACCATTTTCATGGCCTCCAACTTGGAGCTGCAACTGTAGGAGCTGCCTCCCAGCAAGGGACTGCTTCATACATTTTAACAGCTCACCGCTGGCTCCCTGGTCCTGGGGTGGAGGGACACAGCCATAGTGGAATTTAAACACTGTGATCACAGGTCACTGTTGTAGCAAAATTGCCGTGGTGACGGTTTAGTTACTAGAAGAAGCCTAATCGATGAAGACCAAAATTGGTCTGATACCACAGCCACTATCCCAACTCTATGAGTCCAATTATTTCACTGACCACATATATATCATTTCTCCCCTTCTTTACTCAAACATGACTCTTATGTCTGGTTTGTTCTTTCCACTAACCTAAATATAAGGTAAGGAAGAACTCGAAGCTCTTGCTTTCTTCCAAACCATATTTTGCATCTCATTTTCACGCTGCTGGAAGTGGGATGCTACCCTGAGCACCATGCTGGAGTTGATTCCGGGGCTCATGTACTTCCTCAGACTCTGACGTCTGCTTCCAACCACCCAGCTTTTCAAAAACCTCTTCTAGGAGAGCAAAACATCTTCTGGGTAAAACTTGAGCAAGCATTACTCAGAGTGCTTCCTAATGTTAGGCCCTAGGTTCCTTCTTCTAGCCTATGATTGAACCATGAACTAGTCAGTTCTTTGGGAGTCTTCATCTATCTCTGATAGGAATGCTTCTGACCCCTGACCTGAGAATGGCTACCCCCAAAGCTGGGCTAGCTTCTTTTTGTGCACATTAAACACATGGCTTTCAAACTGGCCTCCTCCTGCCCTCTGACGATGCTCCTGGTCATCTGTTCCCTGACCCTGACTTCATCCTTCCAAATCAGATGATGATTGGAAATTGACAAGTTTAAAATTTAATGATAAACCATGAACGAGTGCAAACACTTAATTAAAGCAACTGAAAGCAGGAAAACAGCCTGATGCTCCTAGTAGGTTGCACTTCAGTGTTCTTGAATCTGGCAGATGCCCTCCTGACAACAACCAGGATGCCGAAGATGGTGAAGATGATGATGGTGATGTGATGATGGTGATAGTGATGGTGATGGTGATGATGGTGATGTGATGATAGTGATGGTGATGGCTATGATGATGATGGTGATGGTGATGGTGATGATGCTGATGTGATGATGATAGTGATGGTGATGATGAAGGTGATGGTGCTGACAACCACTGTTGCCAGCACCCTACCATCTGTAAAGCCCTTTCACATGTTATGTCATTTGTGCTTTCTTCACCTTTACAATTAGAATAGATAGTAATCTCATGTTCACCAATGAAGGAACTGAGTCTCAGAGATAAAGTGCCTTGAACAAAGCTACGTGACTCATTCAAAAGCCACTCAAAAGATACAGAGACCTTGAGATTTTAAATTCCATATGCACCTGCCCTTGCTCACAGCCTCCTCTTCTACCTGTTCTACTTTTCCCTCCTGCTGCTCCCCCTCCTCAGGCTTCTCGCGGTGCATTTTGAACTTCTAGGTGGTTGATATTTAGGCTCTTTGTCTTCCAGATACATGATTTCCAGTCCTGGCCATCTCTCATGTTCCTGCACTTCATTCAACAGCAGCGTTAAACAGGCCTTGGCAGGGGAATGGGGGTAGCATTTACTGTGTAATAAAAACTTAATATAAAATCTGGACCCATGCTCACAGCATCCCTGGGGTCAGCTGGCCCCAGAGGCCACAGGATCGTGAAAAGGAGTTCCTTTCAGGGCCATTCAAAGAGGCCACAAGGATCAAGGAAGTGCATATGAGAAGCCGGGAGAGGGACATCAACTAAAATAAATTCCAAATTGAGAAAAAGAACATTACTAAATAATCACACGGCATCTCATACTGTGCACACCAAGACAGATGGTTTGCCCAGAAATACACAATTTAATTTGAGAAATTTGATAGAAATTTAGAAGAAAAATTCCGGATCTACTTAATTAACCTCAGCCGCCTGTTCAAGACATGAAGATACCCAGGGGCGTTCAGCGCTTTCCCCTCGGTCGGTAGAAGGAGCTCACTGGCAACACCTATCTGGAGAGGGGCTGCCTCCCCTCTTGCCAGCTTCCCCAGCCCACAGGGTGGTGCTTTTCATTACTCCTTTGCTGCCTTTGCCCATCCGTCATCACACAGCGACTTCACGGCGGTTGTGTAACTGTTTTAAAGACAGAAACTGCATTTCAAGGCCACTAATGAATTTCGCTAGTAAGGCTCACATAGCATTTGCTCTCTATTCAGATCCTCAGAAGTAGTTTTTTTTTTTTTAAAAAAAAAAACAACTAAAATTTGTGTTGGTGTGATACTAATGCTTGGAATAAAATGCCAGCACTTTATACCTAACAAAGCACGTTTACCAAATGTTCCACTTAAGCCCTGGCAACCCTGATGGTCACTCCAGCTTTTCTTGTTAGGGAAGAAGAAAATGAGCTCATGCAGCCACTAACTGGCAGATGCAGGACTCAAACCCAGGCCCTGCCCTGCTTCCTTCTGGTTAGAGAAGTGCTAGCGTTTGCAGCAGGACATTATGTTGAATTCAAGTTCAAACTGTAGACTAGAAAATACAGTAAGTTTATACAAAGGCTTCATCTGGAATATTAATGTCCAACAGGAAAGAACTCAACCAATATGGACATTCCAAAAATATTGTCTGCTTTATTCATTAGAGAGCCCATGAAGGGCCTATTATTTACACACAATTATAACAGGCTTGCTCGTCTGATTCTCAAGAGCATAGCAGATTAGGGAAAAAAATCATAACGATGTAAGAAGGTAGTAAATGCCAGCCCTTAACAGTAGTAAGAACTCACTATTAATGCAGACAAGACAGAAGCCAACAGTCATAGCAGCTGTGGGCTGGCATTGTGGTGCAGCAGGTTCAGACACTGCTGAAGACACTGGCACCCATACCAGAGTGCTGGCTAGAGTCCAGCCTGCTTCATTTCTTTGTTGTTGGTTTTTTTTTTTTTTTAGGATTTGTTTTATTTGGGGAGGAACAGGGGGTGGAAGATCTCTTTCTCTCTCCCTCCCTCAGAGAGAAAGATCTTCCAGTTGCTGGTTCCTCTCCAAATGGCTGCCAACAGCCAGGGCTTGGCTAAGCCGAATCCAGGAGCATCATCTGGTTTGCCCAGGTAGGTGACTAGGGCCGAAGCACTTGGGCCATCTTCTGCTCCTTTCCCAGGTGCACTGGCTGGATTGGAAGTGGAACAGCTGGGACTCAAACCAGTGTTCACATTGGATGCCAGTGTCACAGGCAGTGGCTTAACCCATTATGTTACAATGCTGGCCCCTTGCTAGATCCAGATCCTTGCTTATGCACCTGGGAAGGCAGGAGATGATGGCCCAAGCACTGCCACCCCCATAGGAGGAACTGTTTTACTTGGGCTTCTGCCACCCACGTGGGAGACTCAGATGGAGTTCCTGGCTCTTGGCTTCAGCCTGGTACAGCCCCAGTCACGGCAGCTATCTGGGGGTGTGAACCAAGGAATGAAAGATGTGTGTGTGTGTGTGTGTGTGTGCCCATCACTCTGCCTTTCAAGTAAACAAATAAATTAAAAACAAACAAACAAACAAACAAAAACAACAACAACAGAGGAGCCAGCACTGTGGCGCAGCAGATTAAAGCCCTGGCCTGAAGTGCCGGCATCCCATATGGACACTGGTTCTAATCCCGGCTGCTCCTCTTCTGATCCAGCTCTCTGCTATGGCCTGTGAAAGCAGTAGAAGATGGCCCACATCCTTGGGCCCCTGCACCCGCATGGGAGACCCGGAAGCAGCTCCTGGCTTCAGATTGGCACAGCTCCGGCCGTTGCAGCCATCTGAGGAGTGAACCATCAGATGGAAGACCTCTCTCTGTCTCTACCTCTCTCTGTAACTCTGTCTTTCAAATAAATAAAATAAATCTAAAAAAAAAAAAGAAAAGAAAACAACAGAACAGCTGAGAAGCACAACAATCACATCCCTCCTTAAACCCGGGACGTGCAGCTGAGTGACACACGAGACCCTCATCTCTGTTTACAACAATGTTCTTGAGTCAAAAATTAAAATGCTCATCTTACTGTTTCAGGAAATAGAGTCTATTTGTAAAAAGTATATTTTGAAGATGGTTGAATAAGAAACACTTGGTGTTTCAAAAGGTATTCAGCAAACCTGAGTATCATCCCAGAGTGAACAATAAATGAGCTCAGTTGCCGCCAGCTTTGGCCTGCTGTTAAAACCTTGCATCTCTCATCTCCCTGAACCCTAACGCCAGGTCAGAAGGCAGCAGAATTTTGTCATCTCCATTTTACAGAGGAGGAAACTGAGGCACATGGCAGTTCAGCAACTTGCCAAGTCATCAGCTAGTGAACGGCAATGCCAGGATTTGAACACAAAGCCAAAATACTGAAGCAACTGGACACATGGGTAAGTTGTAATTGTACTGGTTTTTAATCATTGTGCTTCTGGGTCTTTCCCTGACACCAAATCACAGGCCAAGTCCAGTTGTCAAAGGTTCATTTGCTAATCATTTATATGAAATTCAGACATTTTAATACCCATTCAACAATCTTTTCTTAAGCATCGACTATGTGTCATGGTGGTGGGTGCTGGGGATACAAAGATGTACAAAATCCATCTCCTGTCCGGAAGGGGGCATCGGTAAAGGAGATGGGTGCACCCTAATTCAATCAGTGCACAATGAGTGCCCACAGGGGCGACCCTGGTGTCGAGGGAGATGCGACGTTCTAGCTGGCAGGCAGTAGCCGAGACATGCTTTTTGGAGAGGCCAAGCTCCCCTGAAACTAAGGACAGCCCTGAGCAGAAGCCTCCCCAAGCTCCCCCAAGTGCTGAGCTCCGAGGCCACCGAAGCTCAAGAGAGGTGGCCAGGTGGACCTGAGGGCCAGCCTCTGTCAGCCATCTTCAGTGATGGGCTCCGGGCTCCAGCCCGCAAGTGGCCTGAGACCCCAGCTCCCTGAGCCCCCTCCACCCTCTCAGCCCCCTGTGTCACGTCCACCTCATCTGCAGCAACGCAGGTGTGCTTCCCAAAAAGCACATGGGAAAACAGTTCCCTTACGCCTCATCGTATAAATAGACCCACCACAACCAAAATAAAAAAGGGAAAACTTCCATTACGCCCACCTTTGGTTTCCTGAACAGTCTCCTTGGGAAGCAATTCAGAGTGTTTTTCCCAGAAAGCTAAGTTGCAACATTTCTGTTTCTATATATGTTTCATGAATTACAAAAATAATCCAATAATTCGTTCATAAAGGAAAAAACTCAAAGAGCAGAAGTATGCAGAAGAAATAACTTGAAGCCCCACATTATTCCTGCACCCCAATTCCTCCGCCCTCCCCACTGTTTACAGTTTGGCTAAGAGATTTCATAACTGTGCCTGTTTATTTACTTACTACCTAAGTATATCTACACTTCTATGGTTTCAGGATCTTTGTAAAAACAAACAGACTCACACCAACATGTGTTGTCTTATGGTTTCCTGCTTTTAAATTAACAACACGTCTTGGAGATCTTTCCAAATCAGTATAAATTCATACAAATATCTCAGTATTTCTTTTTATCATTTTTATTTATTTACTTATTTGAGAGAGAGCTTCCATCTGCTGATTCTCTCCTCAAATTCCCACAACAGCCGAAGCTAGGCCAGTTGGAAGCAGGGAGCCAGGAACTCCATCTATGTCTTCAACATCCGTGGCAGGGATCTGAGTACTTGAACCATCACCTGCTGCCTTCCAAGGTGTGCCTAAGCAGGAAACTGGAATTGGAAGTGGAGATGGGACTCAAACCCAGGCACTCTAATATGGGATGCAGGTGTTCCAATTGTCCCTCCATTAAACAGCTTTATAATGTGGATGCTTCGCAACTTAGAGTGGTCCTAATAAACCCAGCCTAAGTTGGAAAGTTGAAATTGCATTTAATACACTTACCTTACTGAACATCTCAGCTTCACCTAACCTACCTTAAACATGCTCAGAATACTTATCTGAGCCTACAGCTGAGCAAAATCATCCAACACAAAGCCTGTTTTATAATAAAGTAATGGAACTCTTATGTAAGGTATTGAACATTGTACTGAAATTGAAAAACAGAATGGTTGTAAGCATACACTTTTGCACCACCGTGCAGTCATGACATGTTAAGGTGAAGCATCCTAAGTTGGAGGTCATCTGTAATTCAAGGCGGGCATGAGTTTTATATATTTTTTTGACAGGTAGAGTTATAGACAGTGAGAGAGAGAGAGACAGAGAGGAAGGTCTTCCTTCCATTGGTTCACTCCCCAAATGGCCACCACGGCCGGCGCACTGCGCTGATCCGAAGGCAGGAGCCAGGTGCTTCTCCTGGTCTCCCATGGGGTGCAGGGCCCAAGCACTTGGGCCATCCTCCACTGCCCTCCCTGGCCACAGCAGAGAGCTGGCCTGGAAGAGGGGCAACCGGGACTAGAACCTGGCGCCCATTGGGCGCCGGCCCAATGAGTTATAATTTAACTAACTAGTCCTTTACTGGTGGGCATTTAGGGTTTTCCCAAGAGTTTCTACTACAAACAACACTGCACAGAAGACTCTTCCAAGTATATCTTTGTGACCAGGTACAAGCATTTCCAGAGGACCTTGAAGGATCTGGCCACATAGTGTGTGCATTAAAAATTGTGAGTGATGCAGCCAAGTCAGCTGCAAATGTGATTATGCTCTGCATCTCCACCAAAAGGGACTAAGAGCACCTGCCTCCCCACAGCTTCCCCAGCACTGGTGTTTATTGTTTACTCCCATTGTCAGCAATCTGGCAGATGAAAAAGCATATCTAATTGTTGGCTGTATTTATCTTTTATGACCAGTGATAGTTTCATACATGCTGGACATTTTTACTTTTCCCTTTAAATTGGACATATTTGTCGCTCCCCCTCTTCGTGGAGGAACGACACAGGACCCTGCACTGTTCTTTTGTCTGCTTGGCCCTTCCCGGGTTTGCTGCCGACCCCTCCCACCTCCGTGGAAGGGCGGCTCCCCCTGCCACTTTCCCCACTTCCACGGGGGAGCGGCACACCACCAGCTGGCTCTCTCGGGGGCTGCTCAGATGTTATCTGGATGTTCCCTTTAGATGTTCCTGGTGCATGTTGTCTCTCTCCTCCTTTATAGTCCTCTTCCACCAACCCCAACTCTGCTACCCACACGCCGAGTACGCTGCTCTCCTCCAATCAGGAGCAGGATCAGCTCCTGGAGGTTATTGGTCGAACTGGAGGCAGCTGTGTAGAAGTTGTTTACTCCTCTCCCAGCGCCATATTGTAGGAGAGCAGATGCATAGAATAAGTCTTAATTCCAGTAACTTAGTCTAGTCCGAGTTGCTCCCCACACATATTGTTGATTTTTATATAGTGATTATCTGCCACTGACTTTGGGGAAAGTGTTAAAATTGTTTAAACTGTTTTTATAGAGTGACACTGAGAGAAAGAGGGAAAGACAGTGAGAAAGATCTTCCATCCATTGTTGAACTCTCCACATGCCCTCAACATCCAGGTTTGGGTCAGGTCAAAGTCCAAAGCCTGGACTTCTATTTGGGTTTCCCAAATAGATAGGTGGCAGAAACCACAGTATCTGGGCCATCACCGGCTGCTTCCTTTATTGCAAATTAGTAGGAACCTGGATTGGAAGTGGATGCAGGACTCAAACCAGGCACTCTGATGTGGGATGTGGGCATCCCAAGTGGTGACAACCCACTGTGCCAAAACACCCACCCATTTTGCCCATTTTTCTATCCAGTGGCCTCCTTGTTGATGGATGGAATACGTGACTTCTTCACTTTAGCAATGTCATGCGTAAGGCTTGTCATCCAGGTGATGCCAAGTTGGCCAGGCTGTTTCTTCTGCCCTCTTTCTCTAAAGCTGATGTTCTTTATTTTTCTCTTTTCTTTTCTTAAAAAAGACTTATTTATTTGAAAGGCAGAGTTACAGAGAGGCAGAGGAAGAGAGAGAGAGGTCTTCCATCTGCTGGTTTACTCCCCATATGGCCGCAACAGAGGGAGCTGGGCTGATCTGAAACCCACAGGGGTACAGGAGCCCAAGGACTCGGGCCATCTGTTACTGCTTTCCCAGGCCATAGCAGAGAGCTGGATTGGAAGTGGAGCAGCCAGGGCTTGAACCGGCACCCATATAGGATGCCAGCACTGCAGGCAGAGGCTTTACCCACTATGCCACAGTGCCGGCCCCCTGAAGATGATTTTCTTCAGCTAATATTTTGGGAATGTAAGAAGATACTTCCTTTTTCTGTTCTCTCCATTTGAGTATGTTCTCTGCCAGTTCTTCTCAGTCACCAAAATATCGACCCTTGCTAAAGCCTTGCTCCTTTTTGTTAGATTTGCATCTAAACGAGGAATATTTCTAATTGTTTCAAGATGGGTTTCTAGTTTCTCAGTGAAAGTCACAGCCAACTCCAGCAAATGCACCATAAATCTGTGATAAACCACTTCAATAGGTAAGTTTTCCCGGCACATGGGTTTCCACAGTCTCTGCCCGAGAGACCTCGTTTCTTTTAGCACTGCTTCTAAATGACTATTCATGCTTTGCAGACTATGACACTTCTGAGCCGAAAACAAGGGGTGAACAACATCTGCTTTATCTTTTTCTAGTTTCGGGAGTTTGATTTCCAGGTTTTTCTGGTGTATTTCAGCTTGAGTGTTTGTGATCTGTCGTAGTTCAGAGAAGTCCACAAAGCAAGGGTCTGTTCCCTTAGGCACACTTAAAATCTCCTCAGCGGCTATCCCTGAAGCTACGAAGTGGCTCCACAGTGGCCCAGCAACACCTGGCTCTGGCGCCAGGCCCCAGGGGCTGGCAGCAGCCATGGCTCCAACGCGCCTCCAAAGCTGACGTTCTGACAGCCCTCAGTGACCTCGGCTCTCCTTGTTCTGAGCTTTCTTCTTCCCTCCGCCCGTCAGCAAACTCGGGCGTCAACCCCAGAACCAACCACAAGAGCTGCAAAGCTACCGGGGCACCAGCTCTGGCTTGGTCTTTCCCAGAAAGCAATGGTTTGGAAATCTCTCCCTCAGTGGGACACACACCAAAAGCCCGTCTGGGTAGAACCTCCCCTGGACAGCAGGATGTCCTGAGGAAAAAGGTGAGCCCGCAGCTGGGGCCATCAGTGGCCATTTGTCACCACCTGACAAATGTGTGGGGAAAAGAGGGAAGACAATGATCAGGAAGGCATCCTTGGGGACAGAGAGGGAGGCCAGAAGGACCTGGACAGCACAAGGAACTGGACAGAAACGACAGAGGAGAAACCACAGCAGCCTCGCTTCCGCCACCTCTCTCTCTGCATCAACTCCAGGTCAGCTAACCTATCTAACCTCAGACCTTGTTTCCCACCATATACAGGTGTAGAATTAATTCATGTCAAGTTCAGATCCGAAGGCACAGAGCACCAACTCCAGTCCTTTGTTCTAACAGATGCCACAGCAAAGCAGTGATGCTGGCTGAGTCACAGAGGGTTCACGGACCAAAGTTCTTGGAGGCCGTTTGCCTCTACTCCTAGCCATCATCCAAGAGCTGAGAATCTACTCCTACCGCAGATGTCAGGCCATTCGCACTCCCTTACATGGCACCATCTCTCCTACGGCTAGGAGGCTCTCTGCTCTCCCAACAAACAGAGAAAAGGGAAACCTCTCTTTGTCTGATGCTCCAGGGACAAGGGCAGCAACGTAGAAAGAGCCTCAGACCAGCTCTGGGCTGGGTGTTTGGTTGGGTGAGGCAGCAGGGGCAGAAGGGAGTGGTCTTTTACCAGAGAGGTCAGCCAGGCTGTGTGAGAGGCTCAGGTTCTGGTTGGGGCCCAGGCCCATCCAGGTGGGAAGAGCAAAGTTTGGCTTGCAAAGACAGTAGCTCGTCAGCCAGGCCGGGCCAGAACATCAAACTCTAGTCTTCTTTCCTTTCTCTCAGAGCAACAAAGCAAGAGCTAGGTCTTCTATCTGCTGGTTCCCTCCCCAAATGCCCACAAGACTTGGGGCTAGGCCAGACAGAAGCCGGGAGCCAGGAACTCCATCCAGGTCTCTCACATGGGGAGACTAAATTTCAGGCAAACACTCAACTACTTGAGCCTGCTGGATCCCAGGGTGCACATTAGCAGGAAGCTGGATTGGAAGTGGAGCAGGGACTCGAACTCAAGCACTCAAAAAATGGGATGTGGGCACCCCTCAAACTCATTTTCTTTAAACTCACTGGCAACAAGGAGAGCAAAGCACTGCATTTGTACACATCTTTATTTTATGCTGAATGAGTAGGTGCTACTGCTGAATTGGGCAAGAGAAGGTAGCAAGCTGAAGGGTCTAGGGGGAAAGGCTTAAAGTTTCTCTTGGATTGTCTATGAAATACTTTAAAGACTATGGATGGCAGTGGAAAGGTCATGGCTTTTAAAGCATTCTCTTTAAAACAATCTTCTATTTTGGGGGCAGGCATTGTGGCACAGCAGCTTGAGCTATAGCCAGCAACACTGGCATCCAGTTTGGAGCACTGGTTTGAGCCCTGGAGGTTCAACTTCTAATCCAGCTCCCTGCCAATGTGCCTGGGAAGCAGTGGAGGAAGACCCAGTGGAAATCCTAGGTGGAGTTCTTGGCTCCTGGCTTCAGCTTGGCCCTCTGTTTCTCCTTCTCTCCACATCACTCTGCCTTCCTAATAAATAAATCTTTAAAAAATTATCATATTTTAATTGCAATTAAATGCACATGTATCCATATACATGGTAGCATTCCTTTGAACTGAGATAGGAAGCATGAAAAAATTTCCACACAAGTTTAAAACCTAATGAAGTTTGAGAAATGATCTTAGGAATACCCCAGTGCCTGGGCATGACTATCTGCTTTCTCCCTTTTGTCTGGCTGTACTGAAGACGCAATCATAGACATATTGTGTTCACCAAGAACAAATTATTGGACTTTGTATTCAACAATTTACACCGTGTCCTCTAAAATAGCATCTTCAATTAAAGAGCCTGATTACCCCTCCTAAGCTGCCAGTGTATTAGAACAATCAATTGCATTTGACTCATGCACCCAAGGAATAGGCATTCAATAATTAGCCGCGGTCAGCGGGAACTGCTCCTGGACACACAGCGTGGCGGGTTTGCAAGAGCACTGCTGACGCCGGGAGGAAGAGCAGGCACCGGCTCAGCTTCTTGTCCTCTCGGACGAGATTTCAGAAACACAGCCGCCAGCTCATGGCGCACGGAGCCTGCGTGTGGTGAAGGGACAGCCTCGGTGTGCCCGAGCAAGACACCGCAACAGCGACACAGTCCTGCCATGAGCATTAAGTACAACGTACAGCCTGGGCCTGGTTACTGGGTGATGCCCCAGGTGGGCTGAGGAAGTCCATACCCTGAAAGTTGTAAAGCATAAATGAGGAGTCACGAGGCTGCTAGGATGCCTCTCTAAGTGTCAGTTGTATGTTGAAAAAAGGAAAAACAGCATCACACACACAAGCCTCAAAGAGTTTTGTTACCAGGTGCTAAGAGTCCCAGTGAAGAACCATGAGTGCACTTTAAAAAGCTCATAGAAAAATGGAATTGAAAGATGTTTATTTTGGTGAAAAAAATTTTGAAATCCATGCATGGATTTTATCCATAATATGCCTTTTTCCATGATATACTTAGAAGCTCCCTCATATTAATAATTAACAAATGCATCTGATAGAAACAAGGTTGAAACTATATCATAATCTGCAGATTAAAGAAAAATAAAATATCTACATGTTAAAAATGCCAAGAGTAAGGTAAATATGTAAAGTGAGCTGCATAGAAACTAAATAGAGCTATGACAATTATCCAGGTCTCTTCACAAACTTGAGGTGGTCTTAACACTGACCTACTATATTGCCTTTTTTTTTTTTTTTTTTTTTGACAGGCAGAGTTAGACAGTGAGAGAGAGACAGAGAGAAAGGTCTTCCTTCTGTTGGTTCACCCCTCAAATGGCCGCTACGGCCGGCATACTGCGCCAGTCCGAAGCCAGGAGACAGGTGCTTCCTCCTGGTCTCCCATGCGGGTGCAGGGCCCAAGCACTTGGGCCATCCTCCAATGCCTTCCCAGGCCACAGCAGAGAGCTGGACTGGAAGAGGAGCAACCGGGACAGAACCGGTGCCCCAACCGGGACTAGAACCCGGAGTACAGGCACCGCAGGCAGTGCCGGCCTATATTGCCTTTCAACACGTAGCAAGGTGGGTGTTGTGCCACGGGAAGGACACTGAGTCCAGCACCAGACACTGCTGGGCACCACGACTTCCCTGCTGTGTGACTCTAAGCAAACTGGTTAACTTCTCTGAGTCTCTATTTTACTGTCCATAAATTACAAATAGGACAATAATCAACTGCCATTGGCACTATTGAAAAAGTTAAACAACCATTTAAAAGTCAATTGAAAATCTAGAACATAGTAGCTTCTCAATAAATTTTTAAATCTGAAGGACTTACCCTAGTTTTAATTTGTGGTGTGTGTGTATGCTTTGGATGTTCATTTGTTTATTTCAATTATGTTCTTTTCTCAAAAAAACATGTTCCTAAATCTGCATACATGAAATACATGAAACTTGTATAACTTAAGTAAAATTAAAAAAGAAAACTTTTGGAACACTCCTGTAGAGTTGCCTTCAGTGCAGTCAAAACAATTGGTCCTCTTTGGTTGAAATGTGTAATACCCCAGCGAAGCCTAGGACATGGGAGCCTCATTTCCATTTCACTACTGAAGGCCCCAGCAAAGGCGGTTAAGTGATTTACTCAAGGATATTAAATGGGGCAGAGGCCAAGATAAATCCTCCCGGTTTTGTGCCTTGCTCTCCACTACACGCCACCTCACCCTGCACTCCTTGGGGCTTCTCATGCCACATTACCCAGGACTCCTTGGGGCTTCTCCCTGAGTTTCTGAAAGTTCCTCTGATTGCCACAGTTCACTTAAGTCAGCTCTCCCCCCTAGACGGCAGTCAGTGCCCATCAAACCCCTCCACCGAGGGCCTCTGCATCTGCAAGCTGAGCAGAGGCAGCAGGCTAAGAGCAGTCCCAAGTTCTCCTTGGAGCCTCTCTGGGAATCCATTGTGGATGCACCTGAGCAAGAAGGCCTCTTGCCTCCCACCCCCACCCCATCAGCAGGGCTTCGGAGGGATGCCGTCTGTCTGACAGTGGCACAGCCCTCCCAGGCTGTCTCCTTTCTCCCCATAGGAAACGTGTCTCGGGATTAAAAGCCGATGGCCACACTAAAGTGGGTTACCTCAATCTTAAGGCCCACAGGTTGTGTTTCTTTTCTTTAAGTCTCCTAGAAATAAATATACAACTTTTACACCAAATTTTAGATGTGAGATAAAAGTGCTATAACTCTCAAAAAAATTTTTTTTATCAAAACCAAAATATTCCCAAGCTGCTGATTCGACCACCATAATCCATAGGCTCTATTCAGTTAGATGGCTCTACATAGAAATTTTTGACGAACTTAAATCTCAACTTACAGATAGGTCACCTTAGAACAGGAAGCAGACATAAAGATAAATAATATCCTCACCCAGTTATATCCGTGCGCATGGCGGCAGCTGGCTGGTGATACTCATGGCCAAGCTAAAACCTCCCACAGCGGCTGAGCTCAGCCACAGTCACCTCTAACCCATCACGCAGGTTGCAGATCTTGGTTTCCGAAGCCACAGCCCCATCTTGGGGCTCACCTGCAAGGTTGTGGCTTCTCCAAAGCAGCCACAGGAAAACAAATCCTGATATAAACCCACACAGGCCGCAGCTGCTTAAGACGGATAAAAAGCTTAAAGACTGAGCTGGCATTTTTCCCCCTCTTTCATGGAGCATAATAGTCTTCACAAGTTTAATTGGGCCCTTATTTCCAAAAACCTCATGACAGCTTCTCAAAACTGGGAACAGGCCTGGTAAGACAGAGCAGAGAGAAAGAAAGGGGGAGGGGTCTGCACATAGCGCACACAGTGAAGGACCAGACTCTGCTCTGGGAACTGCACTGTTAGGCACTTTGGCTGTCGTGTAAACTTCACAGTGCGTACTCACTCCAACTAAGACGCGAGGCGACAGACTTTTGGGCCCACCGACGTGTAGGTGGTCCATTGTTGATGGGCTGAGTCATGATATAAACTGAGTTCCTATTACCAGTTACAGTAAAAAAGGGGAAATCGTCCTAGACAATTAACAAAACCCCAGGCACATCAACACGAGGGAACTTCAAAACGTTCCTGGAGGGGTCCGTGCTGTGGCATAGGGGGTTAAGTTCCTGCCTGCAACATGGCATTCCCTATGGGTGCTGGTTCGAGTCCTGGCTGCTCCACTTCCCATCCAGCCGCCTGCTAATGTTACCTGGGAAAGCAGTACACTAGGGACACTCCACATCCCTCTCCCTGGGTAAGCGGCAGGCACAATGAAGGACTCAAGAGTGAGGAGTTGACTCCGGGCTGATGCGGCACAGCCAGGGCCCCAGCTGGCCAGGCCGGCCGGGCGTGTGAGTGGAAAGCCCACCAAGCACCTGAGATCTGCAGTGCACTGTCTCTCAGTGCACTGAGGGTTCCCAGTGATAGAGTCTGCAGCTGACCCGAGCAGAACGTTTACTCTGTACACTGTCTGAGCACAGACTTCTGGACCCCACTGTAGGTATCAGCTACAATCCATGTCCGGCAGACGCCTCCACAGACAAAGCTGATATTCATATCCAGTAACAGAAACATATGAGGCCAATCATGTAACTGCCATTTTTGTAGGTCAAAAGTGTCCAAATGCCAGTGATTTCCTATGGCTCCATACAATAAAAATCATCAAAATGTGGAGAGCGACTCAATAGCCCAGAGACTGCACCGGCAAAAACTCCCTGGCCACAGTGACAGCAGTGAAGTCATCTCAGTATCAGAAACCAATTTTCCACCAGCCTCGCAGGGCTTTCTGTTTTGTTCCATATATACAGGCTTAGAATTACCCACAGGTAAAGAGTTTGAGCAAAAATACTTTCTTCTTCTTTTTTAAAAAAGATTTATTTATTTGAAAAGTAGAGTTACAGAGAGGCAGAGAGAGAGAGAGAGAGAGAGAGAGAGAGAGAGTCTTCCATCTGCTGCTTCACTCCCCAAATGGCTGCAATGGCCGGAGCTGTGATGATCTAAAGGTAGGAGCCAGGTGCTTCTTCTGGGTCTCCTATGCAAGTGCAGGGGTCCAAGCAGCTAGACCATCTTCTACTGCTTTCCTAGGCCATAGCAGAGAGCTGGATCAGAAGTGGAGCAGCAAGGATTCGAACCGGTGCCCATATGGGATGCCGGCACTGCAGGCAGAGGCTTTACTCACTACGCCACAGCACAACTTTGAGAGGTCTAAGATTATTCTTTGATAAGTATACTGATCTGACTGAATATTACACAACGTACAAATGTCCTGAAACATGACATAGTACCTCATAAATATGGATAATTTTGATGTCTGTTAAAATTTTTTTAAAAATCATTCTTTAAAAAGTACATATTATTTTAAAAAAGTTATTCAACAAGAACACAATATGCAAGAATTTATCAAGGCCTCAGGGCTTGTTTTTCTCATGATAAACATTCTATTTCAATAGAACTTGCTTGTTTATGATGAACTTTCCTGTGTTATCTCAAGGAGGTCCCTAATGACCTAAGGAGGCAGGGATTCTAGTCTCATTTTACAGATAAGGAAATTAGTCTCCTGGGGGTTCACTTAGAGGGAGGGGACGTCCAGTTTCTTCCATGTACCTTAACCTTAGGCTCAGGGTTGAGACGCTGGCGGACTGCAGCTGCTGAAACCACAGGCACTTGTCAAGCACCTACCAGATGCCAGGCCTCCGACTGGGTGCTGTTCTTCGTGCTCCTTGTGGCAAACGCATTAGCAGGAAGTCAAGCCCGCCATGTGCAGTCACTTAGGAGTCACGATAACCAGCGGGGTCTGAAGAGTCGTTTGTCACGCAGGTGATGCCACTTTGAGCTGTTTCCCGGGCCGTTATGAGTTATAGAACAGGTAGCAAGGATGAGTGCGAAACTTCAGGTGGGAAAAGCATTTCTGGGATTTTATAAACAGAGACCCCAAGGCTCCCAGTTCCCTCTATGGTATGAAGAAGCTTTAAAAAGGGTTTTGGAAAATAGAATTAAAAGATATTAAATTAATTAAAGGCACTTGGTGCAGCAGTCAAGTTGCCACTTGGGACGCCCATGCCCCACATCAGAGTGCCTGGGTTTGTTTCCTGGCTCTGCTCCTAATGGTACCTTCTCGCTGATGCATGAACACGGGAGGCAGCAGGTGGTGGCTCAAGTACTTGAGTCCTAGCCTCCCACGTGGGAGAACAGGATGGAGTTCTGGGACCCTGTTTTCAGCCTGATCCAGAGCCAGCCATTGTTACGTATCTGAGAATGAACCATGGTGGGAAGATCTCTGTCTCTCTCTGCTTTTCAAACAAAATTTAAATAAATAAGACATAAGTCTAATTCTTTTTAAAGATTTATTTATGTATCTGAAAGGCAGAGTTATAGAGAGAGAAGGGGAAAGAGAGAAGAGAGAGAATCTCCCATCTACTGGTTCATTCCCCAAACGGCAGGAATGCCAAGGGCTGAACTAAGCCAA
The DNA here is from genome assembly GCF_964237555.1 of Oryctolagus cuniculus. Taxonomy (NCBI): domain Eukaryota; kingdom Metazoa; phylum Chordata; class Mammalia; order Lagomorpha; family Leporidae; genus Oryctolagus; species Oryctolagus cuniculus. The sequence continues at coordinate 68,252,974 of NC_091434.1, forward strand.
AACCAGGAGCCTCAAACGCCATCCTGGTCTCCCACATGCAGGGCCCAATCACTCAGGCCATCCTTTTCTGCCTTCCCAGGCACATCAGCAGGGTGTTGGATCAGAAGTGGAGCATCCAGGAATCCAACCAGCACTTGTACTGGATGCCAGTGTCATAGGTGGAGGGCTGACCTGCTGTACTACGATGGCGGCCCCTAATTTGATGCCAAAATATTTTGAAATCCACAGCATAGTTTTCTTATAGCATATACTTTCCACAAACTTCTTGGAGACCCGATGCATGACTCAAAGAAAATTTTCCTTTTTCATAAAGCTAAGGACATCACCACGCTCTTGTGCTAATTAAAGCACCTTTCGACAAGGCTGCACTGGGTGTACACTTTTGTCTGCAGCACAAGGCTCTCTTGTTCACTGTGTTCACTGCACTAATGTCTGTGCCTACACCAACACCTAGCACTTTGGAGGAGTCCGTGGAGGAATGGAAATAAGCAAAGGAATAACTAAAGGGCTTCAGGTGACTGAAGCCAATCCCCCCAAAGATGGAGGAAGGGCTCCAAGGGCAAAGACCAGTAACCTTTCCTTGCACCTGAGGAAGAAACCAATGCTAACCCGCCGAGCTGAAATGCTCCATGAAGGGACTTCAAAAGTTCAAACAAGATGTGTATTATGATGAAATTATGCTTGGATTTCAAAATTTCTTTAACCAAAATAAGTTGGTGCAATTCAAAACTCCATTACCCATAAACTTTTTGAAGTACGTGCCTGTTTCTTATGTCTCAAAAAAGGACAGAATAAACTTTTTATAGCCCAGCCTCCATCTTACCCAAACTTGATATGAGCTCTCAACTGTGTTATAGATTTGGCAAAATGGTTATGCAGCCACCTGCCAACCAATTTCTGAACAAACACCAGAAACTCCTCCTGTGCAGGATCACAGTTAGTCCTAAAGGCCAAATGACAGCAGTGAGTGACAACATCATTGTTCAGGGCTCTGGAAGAAGTGCCAGCCTTAGCAGAGGCCTAGAAACAGCTGAGTAGCACAGGACTCATTTTGCAACCTGGCTGAATTTTGCAGGATACAATAAGCCGCAGAGACAAGTTGCGTCTCTTCGTACCTGCATCTGTCAGTCTATTGCACTGACTCATAATTCGGGAAGACTGTGTCAACAGACCTTACCAGCTGCAATGCCCCAAATGACACTTAACAGAAACTTGGCTTTGCTCCACCACTATATTTTAGAATGTAGTTTTTAAAAAGAGGTCCTTATGTTCTCCTTTTAGAAGAAGAAAAACTGTAGAGCTGAACTTAATTAAGACGATGCTGGAACAACTCTATCCTCTGAATTAACAGATAGTGGCAGGTTCAGACAGGTAGCAGTCTCCTTTGTTTGATTTCTCTGCTAGAGGCAGATCTTTAGAGAGGAGACTAGGAGAGAGGAGGAATTACACAGAGCTCCCCACCCCCTACAAAAAGTTTTTCTTCTACCTCTGCCTTTCTTCATTATGTTTTGTCTGATTAAAATTTAGAATGAAAAAGTAGAAGTGGTCTCTGCCATGTAAGAGCATGTTATTATGCAGTCTGCTCTTATTCCACAAAATGAAATACAGGACTCATATTTTCCAGGAGCACTGGAATGTCAAAACAAATTTAGAGTTCCCTGTGGATTACAAATGAACCTTGAAGCAAAGGTCTTTCTTTCATTTCAGCATCAGCATTAAGGATATGAGCTGTGTGAATATTGATCAAAAACATTTAATTCATGCTTTTATTTTTGCAGAGACTGATGACTGGGATGCTTGTCGTGTTAGGTGGTCCAATAATCTGTGCGTGTGACTCCAGTCTGTTCAAAACGGCACTGAATGCCTGGACTGGGAGGGCCCAACTGCCGGAGCTCGCCATAGTTTCTCTATCATTGATTAACACTTAAAAATTTGGGTTGGGGCCAATACTGTGGCACAGCAGGTTAAGCCACCATCTGCAGTGCTGGCATCCCATATGGGTGCTTGTTTGAGTCCCAGCGGCTCAACTTCCAAGCCAACTCCCTGTTAATACACATGGGAAAGCAGCAGAAGATGGCCCAAGTCCTTGGCCTCTGCAGCCATGTGGGAGACCTGGAAGAAGTTCCCGGCTCTGGTCTTTGGACTGGCCCAGGCCCCTCCATTTGGGGAGTGAATCAGCAGATGGAAGATCTCTCTCTCTGTGTCTCTCATTCTCTCTCTCACTTTCCAATAAACAAATAAAATATTTTTTAAAAATTTCAGATTAATTTAGGTATGACACAATTTGAATTTATGAAACATGTTCTACTCTGTCTTTTGAAAGTCCAAATAGATTCCTTCTTTTCTTTTTTTTTTTTTTAAGATTTATTTATTTATTTGAAAGTCAGAGCTACATAGAGAGAGAAGGAGAGGCAGAGAGAGAGGTCTTCCTTCTGCTGGTTTACTCCCCAGTTGGCTGCAATGGTTGGTGCGTGCCGATCCAAAGCCAGGAGCCAGGAGTTTCTTCCAGGCCTCCCACATGGGTGCAGGGGCCCAAGCACTTGGGCCATCTTCTGCTGCTTTCCCAGGCCACAGCAGAGAGCTGGATCAGAAGTGGAGCAGCCAGGACTCAAACCAGTGTCCATATGGGATGCCAGCACTGCAGCCAGCAGTCTCACCCACTATGCCACAGTGCCGGCCCCCAGATTCCTTATTTTCAACAAAAATGTCTTCAAAGTAGCTAAATAAGCAAGATAAATGTTGCCTTTTCTGACCCAAGTCTTTGGACTTCTTCCGAGTCAGAGGAAACATTCCCAAACTGTAGCTAGGTCTCAAAGGTCCGAAACAGTTTCATGCACATTACTTCTTCTGCCTGTGCAGACTGGCCTGGATGGACATTAGTCTGTGCTTATTTGATCGGGTAAAACTGGGCATAGCCACCAGACTTAGTTCTTTCACCACAGTGGAGTAATTAAGACTCAACAATAGCCATACCCTTAGTCATAAATCCATTTTGCTCATGAAGTGCTAAAAATCATCTCCAGTTTCAAAGCAACATATGTACATTTCATATGACAAGGAATCTGTTTAGATAGGCAAAGAGGTATTCTCTTGGACCTTCATGTTCAGGGTCATGATTCCTATGACCACAAGCAAAGCTAACTCGTTTCCCCTTTCCTTTCCAGCAAACATCAAAATATTGATCAGTGTATATCCCTGTACCCTATGGAAACATTCAGCTAACCCAAGGGACATTAAAAAACCGACTAAGTGTCTAAATACGTTTTCTTTTTAAATCCAAGGCACCGAAAGTCAAAGTATTTTGTATTTTTAATAACCAGTTTTGAGTTAGAAAACACTTTTACATTCCCAAACTTTGGCTTAGTTAGAGGGACAAATCCCATGAAGTCTATAAAAAATAGATTAAGGAGGAATATGAGAAGATTTCATAGTTAGTATTTTCACCCCAAAGCAGATCAACACAACAGACTTGTAGGGGGTAGTGACAGGGTGTGTTTGAGGGTCTTCAGGAGAGAAGAGTCATTCAGTAATTATTGATATGGGCCAGAGCAAGAGGCCCACTCCACACTGCCCCCACTCTAGGGTCAACGTCCCACTTGGGTTTGGAGGAGATCTCTGAACAGAAGAGGTTTGTATCTTGCTGCCTAATGTGAGGTCTGGAGTGACACAAAGCATCAGAGTCAACAGCCTATGAATATTAACAGGAGTCACAGGAATGGATGGAACCCCTTCCCTATCCCTCCCCAAATCATAAAAATGTCCTTGAAGTGACTGCATTTTATTAGCACAGCACACAAAGACCAAGAAAGAAGACAGCACGAAGCTACAGGAAAAGGCTGTTTCAAGGAGAGCATGATCCACATTGTCAAGTGATGTAGGAAGAGGAAGGACCCAGAGACTTGCACATTCGAAACAAGCAGCTAACCGGTTATCTGTCCATGGAGTGGCTGGAGCTGAGAGGTATCTGGAGGGGAAGAAACAGACACAACAAATGTCTACAATTCTTTGAGAATCTTGGCTATAAAAAGGAGATACAGCTAGAGTAGATCAAAGAGTATGTAGGGAAGATAAACGGTTTGTTTTGTCTTGATGTTTTAAGACCAGGGTGACTAGAGCTCACATACCCTACTGGGAAGTACCCAGTAGAGATGCAAAGGTGAAAGATGGATGGAAATGGAGGAAGCCATAGGTAAAACAAGGCTCCCAGGAATATAGGAGAGGGACCCAGAACACAGAGCAGAGGAAGAGGAATGGATGACTGGCAGTGGACACATTTTTGGGAACACAATTCTACACTGCGGATATTTGTAAGACCTTCTCACCTCCCTTGGATCTGTTTGCTCAACCACCTATGACTGGAGGGGAGGGATGGCAGGAAAATGCAGAAACCAAGACAGATCAGTTTGCTCTCCTTCCCAAGGACTGGGAATGAGAGGAGGAGATGATTTAGAGTGGAGGCTGGGGAGGAAGTGGCAGCAGAGGGAAGAGGGAGAGAACAACTTGATAGGGGGCAACAGGAGTGAGACTTTGGGGGAAGGATGTGCAAAGATGATTTTTAGGCAATCTGGCTGTGTGTTCTGATATTAGTTTCCCTCTTGGTCTAGGCTGACACCTCTGTTGCTTCCCAAGGCTTCCAGGAGTCAGACTGTAACTGCTGGGCTGTCCTCAAGGCACTGGGTCGCCTTCAGGTTTGGCAGACAACAGTGTTGGTGGCAGGAAGTTGAAATATTGCATGGGAAGACATAAAGCTTTCTACTGAAAGCAAGAGGTGGGTATGATTTGGTCAAGGACTTGGGGAAAGTAGAAAAGTCTCCAAACAGGTGCTGGGGGGAATGGCAGGTGCATATTGGGAAACTGTGTAAGGAAGGCTGAGTTACAGTGAGGCATCCACTGGGGTTGGAGCCAGTCAATTCAGACAATGGTATGCTTTCCTCCAGCAGTGCTGCACAGCCTGCCTGGAGGCAAGCAAAGGTACACAACTACATTAAGGGTTGCAGCTTGACCTGCTAGGTGCCACGTCTGCTTCTGTTCAGTTCCAAGTATCCAGGGCTACCATGACTGACACGTGAGATCACTCAGTAAATCTGTATTGAATGAATGGGAGAACTGATAATGCAACACAAGGGGCTTGAGATGACAGGCTGTGGTATCCAAACAGCAGAGGGAAGGAAGTGAAGACCTAAGGGACCTAAAAGGAGGACCAAGAGATCCTAGGAGATTCCTCAGTCTACCCAGTCACTGGAGCAGCACAAATTCTACCACAAATTCTCTGAGTCTTAAGCACCCCCTGGTGGCTGATCTGGGCAGCATTGGGGCCCAATGTTTGGCTCAAGAGCAACATTTTCTTAGCCCTCTTTTCCAAAAGTTCAGAACTCTTTTAATTCCCCCTGAGGCATTCTTTAAGCAGCTTTCTCTTTAGGTCTGTCCCGGCTCCCTCAGGTGACTCTATATCCCACTTATTCTCTCATCCTCATTCCCTTTTGATTTTTCAAGTTGTGAAGACAATCCTAACCGTCCAAGGTAGAACCCAGGATACGCCTGGAATAAAAACAATCCTTGTGTTTCAAAACTCAAGAAGTCAACGGGTCTGATGAAAGTGGACACAAATTTTAAAATTGCCACAGCCCATATCATCTTTTTTTTTTTGACAGGCAGAGTGGACAGTGAGAGAGAGAGACAGAGAGAAAGGTCTTTCTTTTTGCCGTTGGTTCACCCTCCAATGGCCGCCGTGGCTGGTGCACTGAGGCCGGCGCATCACGCTGATCTGATGGCAGGAGCCAGGTGCTTCTCCTGGTCTCCCATGGGGTGCAGGGCCCAAGCACTTGGGCCATCCTCCACTGCACTCCCTGGCCACAGCAGAGAGCTGGCCTGGAAGAGGGGCAACCGGGACAGAATCTGGCGCCCCGACCGGGACTAGAACCCGGTGTGCCGGCGCCGCAAGGTGGAGGATTAGCCTATTGAGCCACGGCGCTGGCCCCCCATATCATCTTGTAATTAGTTTTAGCCTGCATTTTTCCCGGCACAAGCATTTAGAATATCTCCTATCCTGATGGCTATTGCTTATATTTTAATTATTAATAGTCAGGGCATTTATGCTATTAATTTTTTATTGTAGATACATATTATTTCTACTTCAGAATAGGTTAGATAGACTCTTGAAAAGAAGCCTTCAGAGATGTTTACAATATCGTTCCCCTAAAGGACTTGGAAATGAACGTCTGGGCCACAATCTCTTCGCCTGGGGATTTGGTATAATTTTGATACTTGCTTCAATTTCCTTAAAAATCACAATAAGGTATTTAGGGAGCAACAGTGACCAAGCTTTCTGACACACCATAATGAATGGTCATGTACTGAAAGGTCAACCAGTCATCTTTTGCCTCCCACTTCCTCTGTCAAACCAAGCTATTTTGAGAATTCCATTCCTCGTGCTTTTTTTCTTCCCAACCCTGACACTATTTGTATCCCCCTCAGTAGCATTTTTTAACTCAGGAAGGCTTAAATAAGTCTCCAGGATTGCAGAAGAGTCTTATTATTTGATGATTGTGGGTCTTGTCTGGGAAGAACTCCAAACATAGATTTGCCATTTTAAGCAACTCCTTTGAATTCTCACTCTATTGTCAGCGATAGCTGAGTATTATAGGTTTATTATTGATTTTTTCCCTTTTCCTTTACATAAGTTAATAGAGCACTCCAATTTCTTCTTCTCTGTTTTATTCATCTCTAAGACCCTGAGACATAATGATTTTAGCTTCTTGATTTAGGGAACACACACACACACACACATAAATCATATTTTGCCATTAACATAAATCCGTAACATCTCCCCTCCTCATCATGACTCTTTTTCTCCTCTTTCTGCTACTTTTTCAGCCTGCTTGAAAAAGTTCATGAAAATTGGAATTAAAAGTTTATTGTATAGCAAGATTTTCAAAACTCACATATAAAATTTTCAAGACACATGTATATAAACAAGAGTGTCAATTTGTTAAGTCCACAACAGGAGTCACTGTGCACTTACTCCTCATGTAGGATCTTTGTCCTTAGTGTGCTGTACATTGAGATTTAATGCTATAACTAGTACTCAAACAGTATTTTTCACTTTGTGTTTCTGTGTGGGAGCAAACCGTTGAAATCTTTACTTAATGTATGCTAAACTGATCTTCTGTATATAAAGAGAATTGAAAATGAATCTTGATGTGAATGGAAGGGGAGAGGGAGTGGGAAAGGGGAGGGTTGCGGGTGGGAGGGACGTTATGGGGGGGAAGCCATTGTAATCCATATTCTGTACTTTAGAAATTTATATTCATTAAATAAAAGTTTAAAAAAAAAAGGCACATGTATAAAAAGTAAAAGGAAAATGTGTCTTACAAAAAAGTTGTGCATGGATTTCAAAATTATTTTACACCAAAATAAACATCCTTTAATTCTATCTTTCCACAGACTTTCTGAAGTCCTCTCATATCATCTATGGCCGCACTCTGAGATTTTCCCCTTGGAAACACAGATCAATTCCATCTTTTCCTCCTCTCTTGCTTTTGCACTATCCTGTGTCAGATCCCCTTCTTCTCTTGGGCACTGCTGCACTCGCCAACCCAGCTCTCCTCTACCCCTGCTCATTTCCTCCTTCTCCCTGGCCCCACCCCCACCGCTAACACTCAGTCCACATGATCAACCATACTTCTTATGCTTCTTATGCTATACTTCTTATCCCCTGTGTGGGCATGAAAGCACATCCCAGAACCCAGACACATCTCTTTCCACTCTCACAATCCTGCAGAATGAATGTTATTTTCTTCGTATCATAAACCAAGACATATCATAAACCAGAGTTTAAGTCTTTTGCCCCCAAATCACCTACCTCACCCATGTCCAAGTCACAGCCCTCAAATCTGGAGAGGGTGGGAGAGCTGTGTTGCCACAGGAAGATAAAGTATTTGCATAACAAAGGTATGATATTTAATCTCTACGCAATCTTGCAGGTATTACTATATCGAGGCTTTCAAGAGATGAGATTTATAAAACAAAAGTCCAAATCCCAGGACTGCTCTCACAGGAATGTTTAATCTAGCTGTTTAGAGTACATTTCCAGAACATGCTAGATACCCAGTAAGTGCTAAATAAATACTGGCTCAAACTGGGACCACAGAATGGAAGGCCAGTCCTTGTTGTTCTCAGCTCAGCTTGCTGTTAATTGCATTGTTTAGTCATAGGGTACTTCTTAATATAAAACGCTCTCTCTGACACTTCCTTCTGATCCACAGTCCTAAAGGGTCCAGAACAATACTCTGTTAGGGAAAAAGGCGTTCAGATGACTAGGCTGCCTTCCAGCTTGCAGACCTATTTATTTTTCCCTAACAAGAAGATAATTATTGCTGGATATTATTATGGGATTTTTCCATATGTCTTTGGGTTAGGACAGTGATGACCCAATGCCTCCTTTCCACACACTCTGATCTTCTGCCAGCCTACCTCACTCTGCAACTTTGCCTTTGGCTTATATTGTCGCAGTTAACCAAACTTCCCACTGCCTAACCCATGCCTCATTCGCCATGGCTGCTGGAGACGACACACTTCGACAAAGTCTCCTCAGAAAGGGTCTTTTTTGCTTGCAGCGGGTTCATTGAAAGCAAGTTCTTGCTATGTTCATCATTTTGGCAAACAAGGACAAGTTCAAGGAAATTAGAGGACGAACTTGACAGAGTACTGGGTGCAGCTGCTGGCCCAGCTGTGCAATGATTCTCAACTGGTCCATTACCTCCGAAACTCAACTATTCAGCACAGCCTCCCTTGTCCAGCTCTCCTGTCGGTCTCATATATTTGGCAACAGCCATTATTTCAGAAATGAATGCTCATGTGTATTTATAGCAAATCACATGCCTGCTCTATCAACAATTAAAGAGATTAGGATTCAGCAGACATATTCTTCTAATTAGGACAAGATGGAAGACACAGTGTATAGCGCACTGCAGTTTAGTCAAGGTTTATTCTTTCCCAGCAAGACTCCCAGGCTGCAGCTCATCAGTGGAACATGCGGTCTCTCCAGGGACACCATCCTCCCCGATAGCATTCACTTCCTGGGCCCGTCCCACGGCATTCTGGGTCAGAAGATTCTGCTGTCAACCGGCACTTCAAGTTTCCCTCTCTTACTCCCTCCAAGCCCCCCGGTAGGCTTAACGGGCTGTTTCAGGGCTTGTGTTGAAATACCATGTGGACAGCATCATGTGGCCACTAATCTCATTTCCTTCTCGCCGTCCCCTGGAGCCCCAGTAGATGCTGCCTGCTCACACTTAAGTAGTGTCTCCTCTGAACAAAGCCCGATCTCAGCGTCGGGGCCATAAATTCCATCCTGCCTTGCTCCTGCCCATGCATTATTTAAGCAGTCTTCCCTGCGAGCCGGCGTGAGAATTTCCCTGGGAGGAAGAGCCAGCAGGCGCTGGAAGCACGGTTCTAACGGGAAATGCAGGATATCTGAGAGAGTTCCACCCATTCATAGTCTCGATAATGAAATATGATAATCTAATTTGGTAAAAATAAACTGTGAAATCAGAGATTTGAGGGGAAAACTTTAAAGATGCAATTCAGCCTGGCAATCAATGCTCATTCAGTTTCCGCACCATCTCAGCTTTCTCCTTGTGCAGATGCTTAAGTGATGCCAAATTAAATAATTGACAAATTTTTAAAACGGCTGGAAATTACCATCTGTACTTAATTTTGGAATATAAAAAGGTCCTTAGAAAACACCCTTTATGATTATTTTGTCTAATAACAGATATGAAACAATACAAACATCCCAGTCATAAAGTAGAATGCGTTTCCAGCGGTCTAGCTTACATATTCAAAACACAGTTTTTCAAAACAAAAGACCACAGGAGGAGTGAAATACTGAGTTACAAATGCATTTTTGTAAAGCCTGGCAAAATATCTGAGTTTTCCATTGAGAACCTACCCTTCTAACCCCTGCTTCCCCATAAAATTAAAAAAAAAATACATTTTTTTAAAACCCAAGTCTCCTCCACAGGCTTGCTGCAGAGAGCAACGCCAACCTTCATTCTCCCCCAGTTCCCTCCTGGAGAAACACTGAGCTACCCTGTCCTCTTAAGAACTTTACTAGGTTGATATCGCAGTTAGACAAAATGAAGTCTCCACTACTGTAAATAAACATGCTGGAGGCGTCCGTGAAAAACACAGAGAAGAGAAAGCAGCTCCCTGCGTGGGAACACAGTGGGAAACACACGGACAAGACAAGCTGAAACTTACAGCAGTCACTTCGCCCAGGTCCGGCTCGGCAGTAGCCCTGAGGGTACATTCTAGTGTTTTTTAATCCACGTTCTGAAGCTCTTCTCACTGATGGGACTACTCAGGCACATGGTCAAGTTGCAATCAGCTTCCCCCTTAGTGGTGTATGAGAGCTGGGCTGATTTATCTTGTCTTTCTGCAGCATATTAGCAGTAATGTTCCTGCGTATGCATCCTACCTTTCTGTAGCCGTAGCCCGGGCTTCATCATTGGTAATCTCAATTAAAGCGCCAGCGAACAGAGCAGGGTTGTTGTCCCCCACCCCTCCCTGTTTTCCATGAAACAATTGCCAGGCAGTCATTCCCGGACAAGGATTCCACTGTTTATTCTGTCCAGCCTCCCCTTCAATATCCCACTGAGACTGGAAGTCGGAGTCGGGAAAGGATAGGTCCAGTGAGACCGTCTTAGTTCAAAGGTATATTCACGATTTATGCTCTAAAACGGTAGATGGCCTCAGGAAATTCTACTGGAGAGAGCTGTCATTTACCAGTTCTTCAGCCTGGAATTCAGAAGCAACACTACTGACAAAAACAGAGCAATGCCATTCTCCACTTACTGCCCCGGGGCACACGGAATTCACCCTGATGTGACTTTTTCCCCCCTAAGAAATCTCTTCCTTTTCCACCAATATTTGTTTTACATACGCAGGCTTCAATGTTTATTTTCATGAGGAATAGGAATGCAATGATGTAGCAAGTTGCATTACTAAATGTCTAAAATCCTACAAAAAATTCAGGGAGTTCCATTAAACAAACCATTATAACGTTATTATAACCTGATATCAATACATTGCAACTAACACTAGAGCTAAAGACTGTATTTAATTTGTGAGTTTTCAATTCCTTTCTTTGAAACACATTAAAAATGTCTCCATTTCCACAAATGTTTGGGGAGGAGAAATGTATCAGAGCATATTTTCATATGACAGTTTTTAATCTCTTGAAAATTCTGCTGTCTTAGCAGCACTACGGTGCTTTTTAATTCAGATTTACAATGACTACTGAAATAATAGTAAGGGGTTTTTTCCCCTCATTTTAAGCAACACAATTTCCAAATGGCTGTTAAGTAACAGAATTTGATGGATAACAAAATCTAACAAGTGTCATCCCTATTTTTGTGTGAAGAGAAAGCATTATATTTTCATAATTTTAAGCATGGATATTGCATTTTTAATTTTGCTTTTGAAAGCTAACGAATTGTAACTTATCTATGTCCATACAAGTATAAAATAGACTTGCCATTTTACTAACTTTATAATATTCAATTCCTTAATCCTTGATGTTTGCATTGTGTCAAAGTTTCTGAATAAAATGCAAAATACTCATACCCCAGACCCTTGCCTGCCTTTGCTCCTGCTCCCCCCACTCCAATCCCCACAAAAAGTCAACCTCAAACTTTCTGCTTCTCAACTATTTTCAAATTTTCAGTTGGGAGAAATAATACTTGGGAGGGTGTGGGGAGCAATCCGGACTAGACTAAGTTACTCGAATTAAGACTTATTCTATGCATCTGCTCTCCCACAATATGGCGCTGGGAGAGAAGTAAACAGCTTCCGCACAGCTGCCTCCAGTTCAACTAATAAATTGTAGGACTTGCTCCTGATTGGAGAGCAGCGTACTCGGCGTGTGGGCAGCCGAGTTAGGATTGGCGGAGGAGGACTATAAAGGAGGAGAGAGACGGCATGCACCAGGAACATCTATGGGGAACATCTAAGGGAACCCGTGCAGCCCCCGAGAAAGCCGGCCGGCGGTGTGCCGCTCCCCTGCGGAAGTGGGGAATGCGGCCAGGGGGAACTGCCCTTCCACGGAGGTGGAAGGGATAGTAGCCAACCCGGGAAGAACCAGCAGCAAACCCGGGAAGGGCCGAGCAGACGAAAGAACAGCGCAGGGTCCTGTGTCGTTCCTCCACGAAGAGGGGGAGCGACATAATGGTGCCGTGACTCGGATATGAAGCCTAGGCAGGATTTAGTGTCGTTCCTCCACGAAGAGGGGGAGCGACAGGAGGGTTCCCTGAAGATGATCAAGGTGTCTGTTCTTCCGGGTTATATCACTGGGTCAAACATTAAAAAGTATACACCAATTTCTACACTCTACAGTTTGGCTATACTGATAATTTATTTTAAAAATTTAAATCTGGGCTGTCACTTGGAGGCTTAAAGCTCAGCCTAGCTTCCCATTACCCTTAGGATGAAAGCCAAGATTTTTACCCTGGCCTTCAAGGACTCAGTTTTATTTCACTCTGAAGCCCACCTTCCCTGAACTGACTGGCTAGAGCTCAGAACCATCAATCAATCAAGTATTGAACCCTGCTCTTTACTGGCCGGTCACTGGAATATGGCATCCGAGCACTGGCTTAGGATGTGAAGAAAATTCACAAGCAAATACACAGGCCTTCTCCTTCAGCTTGAAGGCAATAAATGTGAACAGGACTTCACCTCCACAGTTCAGCTTATGAATGCACCCTTATGGAGCACGCCAGACTCTGAAAATGTAAAAGGAAGATAAAATCAGGGATAAGAAGAGTATGATGGAATCATTCGATGAATGTTCGTGCAAACTGGCCAGGCTAGAGGGGAAAAGGGAAAAATCGAGAAAGAGCAGGGACTCGAACAAAAGAACTGCTCAAGCCCAGTCCTGTTGCTGGGCTTTCAAAGTCCAGGGCTCATACCAGCTACATTATCTTCTCAAAGGTCAACTCTTGGGGCTGGCACTATGGCATAGTAGGCTAAGCCTCCACCTGCTGCACGGGCATCCTATATAGACGCTGGTTCATGTCCCAGCTGCTCCTCTTATGATCCAGCTCTCTGCTTATGGGAAAAGAAGTGGAAAAGAAGTGTAAGATGGCCCAAGTGTTTTTGGGCCCCTGTACCCATCTGGGAGACCCAGAAGAAGCTCGTGGCTCTTGGCTTTGGATCAGTTCAGCCCTGGCCTTTGCAGCCATTTAGAGCAAACCAGTGGATGGAAGACCTCTCTCTCTGTCTCTCCTTCTCTGTCTGTAACTCTACCTCTTAAATAAATAAATAAAATCTTAAAAAATAAAATAAAAAGGCCAACTGTTTGCCCTACGATGCTGGTTTTGAGTTTCTTTAATAATTGACTAATATACATTCATTATATTGCTATTGACTTACTTTCCTCCAAAAGTTCTTTTTAACTAACCGTGCTACATGCTAAATTTTACCAGTTTCTAGGATGGCCCAAGAAGCCCAAGAAGCTCAAATCACAGAACCTTGAAAACAGGTGATTTTTCCATAACTAAAGATCTGCTTTGGAATTAGCCAGGAGAAGCATGATCCTTTAATACAACATGTTCAAGTATATAAACCTGTGTGTAAAATAATGTCAACACCCAAAGACATAGAACACCCACTGAGTAATGAGACCATGGCATGAGTCCAGTACACAGGAACAAACACCATAAGGCCCCAGAGTATTCCCTTCATTGTCTGCAAAATTCATACCATTAAAGACTTGGAAGAAATTCTAAGATTCTGGAACAAAACTGCCTGTGTTCATATCACAGCTCCCACTTACCAGCCACATAACCTTGGGAAAGGGACTTAAATTCCCTGGATAGAGAGAGGGAACGAAGGAGGGAGGGAGGGAGGGAGGGAGGGAGATTGACTGATTTAAATTCATCTGTAAACTGGAATAATAACGTTTTGCTTCTAGTTATGAGAGTAATTCTTATCATATTCACTCTCCCTTTGATAACAATGATAAATTCTGGATAAAATATTTGAAAACAGCAACTATAAACTGAAGGCGCAGGAGAACCAAGAACAGGCAAGAGACTGGTCTAAGAGCAGGCCTGACAGTGCAAAGGAGTGGCCAGAGGCAGACGGAAACGTGCAGTCTTGCTGGGTGAGGAATCAGAGAACAGAAATCAGGGAGGTAACAGAGCTGGAAAATGAGGGAGGAAATCCCAGAGAGAAGAGTCACCAGGGGATGCCTCAGCCTCAGTGTGTAAGGTCTGAACCAGAACGTCTGACTGACCCAAACACGACACAGGCGTGGAGCAGACTCTGAGCAGCCCAGCTGAGTTGTATTAACTGAACTGCTGCTGTCACAGGGAAGACAAAATGGAAATTTGAAGTTAACAGCCTGCTAGAACAGAAAATCAATATTCTTAAAACATATATGATGTAATTTAGGATTTCTATAATGCATCATTCACAACAGTCAGGCTACATTCCAAAATTTTTTAGATATGCAAAATGTAACCCATCCTCAAAAGTAAAGGTACTTTTTAGAGACCAACTCTAAGATGAGGCAAATGTTGTAATAAGCAGATGAGAATTTTAAAGCAGTTGTTACAACCTTGCCTATGGGCATAAAGGAAATCACAGTAGAGAAATAGAAACTGTTTTTTGAAAAAGAGGTAGAAATTCTAGAATTAAAAAATACAATATCTGAAAATATTAGCCAGATGGACCTAACAAGAGATTGGAAAAATGACATAAAATGTTTATGTACTCAAAGACACAACAATTGAAATTATCTGAAGGACAGAGGGGAAATTTACAAACGGAGTCTCAGGGTTCGGGGGGTATTAGAGCATAGGATGTAACATCTGTGTAATTGGAATCTCAGGACAGGAGGAGACTGAATGGAAAATACATGAAGAAATAATAACCCAAAGTTCTCCAAATTTGGTAAAAAAAAAAAAAAAGAAAGGAAAATAAAAAAGATATAATACAAATTTAAGAATCTTAGTAAACTCACAGAAGGTTGAATAAAAAACAAAAGAATAACTCAGGCCAAAGCACCTTGTATTCAAACTGGTAAAATTCAAAGATAAAGACAGAATGATGAAGGCAACCAGGGGAAAATGGCACAATAGATAAGGAAGGGAGTTTATTAACTTTTTATGAAAAGTAATGTTAGCTAGAAGATAACAGAATACCTTAAAGTACCAACAGGAAAACAACAATTGCCAAGTTAGAATTCTATATCCAGCAAGAATATTCCTAGAAAATTAAAGCTAAATTAAAACACTTTCAGAAAAAAAAAAAGTATGATACCTAATTACCATTACACTTAAATGAGTTAAAATGTTGAAAATAGTTCTCCAGGAAGAAGGCAAATGACAGCAGATGATTATTTGGATCTCTAGGAAGGAATGAAGATCACTGGAAATGAGAAATATATTGGCAAACGTAAAAGGCAGACATACACATTTCTTTTTAAATTATTTAAAAGACATATAGGGGTGAGCATTTGGCCTACCAGCTAAGATGCCAGCTAAGGCATCTATAACCCACATCAGAGTGCCTGGGTTCAATACTTGCCTTCAGTTCCTGACTTCGGCTCCCTACTAATGCAGGCCCTAAGAGGAAGTGGTGATGGCTCAGGTAACTGGGTTCCTGCCATCCATGTGGGAGACTTGGATTGAGTTCCCAGCTCCTGACTCCAGACTCAGCCTAGCCCAAATTATTGCAGGTGTTGGGTAATGAACCAGCAGACAGGAACTCTGTCTCTCTCTCTCTCTCCACTCCTCAAATAAATAAAGCTTTTAAAAGATATACAACCATTTAAGTGGAAAATATAACACTATATTCAAGTTCGTAACATAAGATAGATGTAATATATATGACAACAAGAGCATAAAGTTTGGGGCAGTAAATGCAACTAAACTATCCCAAAGTTCAGCATTTGACATGAAGTAGTATCATATTAACTCTAAGCAAAATGTGAAAAACTAAAAATATGTGTGACAATCTCCAGAGTTACACCAACAATTAATGCAAAGAAATATAATTAAAAAGTCAGTAAGGGGGTACTGGCACTGTGGCATAGTGGGTAAGCCTCCACCTGTAGCTCAATCCCATTTGAGCACCAGTTCGTGTCTCAGTTGCTCCTCTTCCAGTTCAGCTCTCTGCTATGGCCTGGGAAAGCAGTGGAGGACAGCAAAGGGGCCCAAGTGGGAGACCAGGAAGAAGAAATTCCTGGCTTCTGGCTTCAGCCCGGCCCAGTCCTGGCTGTGTGGCCACTTAAACTGAACCAGCGGGTGGAAGACCTTTCTCTCTGTTTCTCCTTCTGTCTGCCTGTAACTCTACCTCTCAAACAAGTAAATAAGCAATCTTAAAAAAAAGTCAATAGGGCTGGCGCTGCGGCTCAATAGGCTAATCCTCCGCCTGCGGCGCCGGCACACCAGGTTCTAGTCCCAGTTGGGGCACTGGATTCTGTCCCAGTTGCTCCTCTTCCAGGCCAGCTCTCTGCTGTGGCCAGGGAGTGCAGTGGAGGATGGCCCAAGTGCTTGGGTCCTGCACCCCATGGGAGACCAGGATAAGTACCTGGCTCCTGGCTTTGGATCGGCGCAGTGCATCAGCCACAGTGGCCATTGGAGGGTGAACCAATGGTAAAGGAAGACCTTTCTTTCTGTCTCTCTCTATCTCACTGCCCATTCTACCTGTCCAAAAAAAAAAAAAAAAAAAAAAGTCAATAGGTCAATAAAAACATTAAAATGGAATTTGTGGCAACCATAGAAGTGCTCCACTTGGACCTCCCTTATGGAAGAAACTTGCCAGTCAGCTGTGAGGAACACTGCCAGCTGTAAGTGTGCAACCCCAGTGCCAATGGTACCCACTGTGAGTTCATCAAAGCTATATTCTTCAAGTCAGCCGTGACGCAATGTGGTAAGGATACCAGTGTCTGATCACTTCTGCCCAATGCAAATTCTGTCTGAGGCAATCTGCACACCAACACCCTCCATCAGGCTGGCAGACTTTCAAATCTGCAGGGCAGCCTGAGGCTCTTTCTACCCTCTCCTCCACCTTTCTGCCCTTCCTCCCACAGCTGCAGACTCCTGCCCTCACCACTCTTTATCTTTTGTTGGTTTGGCACCCAATAAATATTTTGCATGTATGACTTCATCTTGGCATTTGCCTCCTGAGAACCAAACTAATGTAGAATTCTAAAACTATGCATTTAATACAAAACAGCAAGAAAGAAAAATAAAGGAAAAAAAAACATTGAAGGGACAAAGAATAAACAAATAGCAAAATGGCAAACCTAATTTAGTCACACAAATAATTGCATTAACTGTAAATGGACTAAAACACTAATTAAAAACAGAAGACATCAAAATGGATTTTAAAGAAGTAAAAATTCATCTGTATATCCTCTATACTCTTTAAATACAAAATAATAGATACCTTTTATATAAAAACAGGGAAAACTATACCATGAAAAAAGCTGAAGTGACTATATTAACATCATCTGAATTAGATTTCCAAACAAAGATTTTTATCAGACACAAATATATTTTATAATCAAAAACAAGCAATTAATATGAAAGAAATATCAAATTCTTGTGCATAATAGTAGAATGCTGTAAAGTAAAAATTGACAGAATTATTAAAGAAAGAGAAATCCATATTCATAGTTGGAGATTTTAACAGTGTTCTGCCAACAATTGATAGAATAAGACAAAAAAAAAGACGCCAGTAGGAACATATGAAATCTAAACAACACTGTCAACTACATTGGACTCAACTGATTTTTACAGAATAGCATACCTGGGGCCAGCGCCATGGCTCACTTGGTTAATCCTCTGCCTGCGGCGCCGGCATCCCACATAGGCACCGGGTTCTGGTCCCAGTTGCTCCTCTTCCAATTCAGCTCTCTGCTGTGTCCTGGGAAGGCAGTGGAGGACGGCCCAAGTGCTTAGGCCCCTGCACCTGCATGGGAGACCAGGAGGGGGCACCTGGCTCCTGGCTTCAGATCGGGGCAGCTCTGGCCATAGCCACCATTTGGGGAGTGAAACAATGCAGGGAAACCTTTCTCTCTGTCTCTCTCTCTCCCTCACTGTCTATAACTCTACCTGTCAAATAATAATAATAATAATAATAATAATAAAAACAGAATAGCATACCCAACAACTGCTGAATACAGTTCTTTCAAATGTACATGGTACTATCTCCAAAACAGAAACATGGTGTACTTAATAGATTTTAAAAGACTGAAATCCTATAAAATGTTTCAAACCATAATTCAACTAAGTTGAAAATAGCAAAAAGATAACTAAAAAAATCAAAATATTTGGAAATTGACCACACATGTCTAAAAGACTCTCGAGTCAAAGAAGAAACAACAGAATAAATGTGAACTCTTTGAGCTGAATGATAATGAAAATGCAACACAATAACATGTATGTGACACTGTTAAAGCACCTTTAGAGAAAAGATACAGCTTTAAATGAAGAATGGTATAAAAGCAATGACTCACAATTCTGGCTTATAAGCCAGAAAAAAGTGAAAATTAAATCCAAAGTAAGTAGAAATAAGGAAATATTCTTTTTTTAAAGAATAGGAATCAATAAACTAGAAAACAGAAAAACTAATGTAAAAGATTTTAAAGATCTGAAGTTGGTTCTTGAAACTAACAACAAAGGTCAATAGAACTGATAAATTCCTAGCTAGGCTGACCAAGAAAAGTTTCTAAAAGAGGGACCATAAATGAACAGCATCAGGAATTTTAAAAAAAAGGATTGAAAAGGATACATCAAAGAATAAGTAACTGTAGTAAATAACTTCATGTCAAATAATTTGAAAACTTAGATAAAATGGACTAATACCTTGAACAATTTAATTTAATCATGCTAACAGAAGAAACTGACAATTGAAAGTCTTCACAATCGTATATCTAATAAAGAAGCTGATGATCAATATCTTCCTGTGAAGAAAACTCTAGTACAAATAGCTTCATAGTGAATTCAGGCACACGAGAAAAAGTGAATACCAATCTTCTACAACTTTTTACAGAAGTGGAGCAGGATGGAACATTCTGCAACTCACTTTATGAGACTAGCGTAAGTCTGATGCCAAAATCTCAAAGAAAAAGATACTCGAAAAAAAATATACAGGTCAATGACTATGAATGTACACACAAGTATCATTTAACAAATAGTAGCAGATCAAAGTTTACAATCTATATAAAAATGACAATCATCCTTTTAAAATCATGACCAAATTTATTTCAGGAAGTTAGTGTTGCTTTAACATTTAAAAACTAAAGTAATTCATCACGTTATCTGAATAAAGAAAAACCACATAGAATTTTCAGTACATTCAGCAAAAGCACTTGACAACATTTAATACCAATGCACTGGAAAGCCAAGACACTGTAGCAAAAAATGACCTAAATGAAAGATCTCTGTGAGATCCCAGTAGAAAGAACGGGCCATCAAAGAAAGAGGTACCTTTCTCTGAAGGGAGGAGAGAACTTCCACTTTGACTATGGCCTTGTCTAAATAAGATCGGAGTTGGCGAACTCAAGAGGCTTCCATAGCATTGGCAGCTCGTGACAAGAGCCTCAGGTGATTACTGATGTCATAAATAAGAGTGTCAATTGTTAAATCAATAACAGGAGTCATTGTGCACTTACTCCCCATGTAGGATCTCTGTCCTTAATGTGTTGTACTATGCAAATTAACAGTAAAACTAGTATTCAAACAGTACTTTACACTTTATGTGTCTGTGTGGGTGCAATCTGTTGAAATCTTTACTTAGTATATACTAAGTTGATCTTCTATACATAAAGATAATTAAAAATGAATCTTAATGACGAATGGGATGGGAGAGGGAGTAGGAGA
The DNA here is from genome assembly GCF_964237555.1 of Oryctolagus cuniculus. Classification (NCBI taxonomy): domain Eukaryota; kingdom Metazoa; phylum Chordata; class Mammalia; order Lagomorpha; family Leporidae; genus Oryctolagus; species Oryctolagus cuniculus. The sequence goes on from NC_091434.1 coordinate 68,272,866, forward strand.
TGGGATGGTTTACAGGTGGGAGGGCGGTTATGGGGGGAAAAACCACTATAAACAAAAGTTGTACTTTTTTTTCAAAATTTGTACCTTCAGAAGTTATATTTATTAAATAAAAGTTTAAAAAATACCAATTCATGACAAAAACCCTCAGCAAATTAAAAATACATATTTCCTCAATCTGTAGTTAAAATCATATTTTATGGTGAAATAGTAAATGGTGACTGCTTTTCCCCTAAGATCAATGTTACAGAAAGGGAATCTACCTAATCTGCCTAATTCTATGCATCTTTGTACTGTGAGTCCTAGCTAGTGCAGTAGGCAGGAAAAGTAAATTAGATGCACAAAGATTTAAGAGGAAGAAACGAGACTCCCATTATTTGCAGATGGTATGGTTTTTTATATAGAAAAACCGTAAGGAATCGAAAATGAAATAATACCTACTTCATTTAGTTGTTACAGGGATTGAGTTCTAATTTTTAAAATGTAACCTAGGGCCAGCACAGCAGGTAAAGCCACCTCCTGCAACACCAGCTTCCCACATGGGTGCTGATTTGAGACCTGGCTGTTCCACTTTTGATCCAACTCCCTGTTTATGAGCCTGGGAAAGTAGCAGAAGATCGCCCAAGTGCTTGGGCCCCTGAACCCACGTAGGGGACCTGGAAGAAGCTCCTGGCTCCTGGGTTCAGCCTGGTACAGCCCCAGTTGTTGCAGCCATTTAGGGAGTAAATGGATGGAAGATTAGCTCCCTCTCTATCCCTATCTCTCTGTAACTCTGCTTTTCAAAAAAAAAAGGGGGGGGGGGGTGTTAAAAGGTTTTGTATCTGTGCCTGACATACAGTAAGCACTATTTAGGTCTTCGGTTTAAAGCAAAATATAAATATAAAATTTGGGCCAGGCATTTAGTACAGTGATTAAGAGACCACTTGGGATGCCTGCATCCCATTTTGGAGTGCCCAGGCTTAAGTCTGGCTCCACTTCTGATTCCACATTCCTGCTAATGCACACCCTGGGAGGCAGCAAATGATGGCCCAAGTAGCTGAGTCCCTGCCACCCACATGGGAAACCTGGGTTGAGCTCACAGTTCCTGGCTTCAGCCTAGCACAGCCCTGGCTGTTGTGGGCATGTGACTTTCTCTATCTCTGCCTTCAAATAAATGAAATCAATAGGCTGGCGCCACGGCTCACTTGGCTAATCCTCTGCCTGCGGCGCCAGCAGCTTGGGTTCTAGCACCGGTTGGGGCACCAGATTCTGTCCCGGTTGTTCCTCTTCCAGTCCAGCTCTCTGCTGTGGCCCAGGAAGGTATTGGAGGATGGCCCAAGTGCTTGGGCCCTGCACCCGCATGGAAGACCAGGATGAAGTCCCTGGCTCCTGGCTTCGGATTGGCGCAGCAGGCCTGCCGCAGTGCACCGGCCGTGGCGGCCATTTCAGAGGTGAACCACGGAAGGATGACCTTTCTCTCTGTCTCTCTCTCTCACTGCCTAACTCTGTCAAAAAATAAATCAATAAAATAAATTAATTAATTAAATAAATTAATTAATTAAACTCTACCTGTCAAAAATGCATAAAATTAATTAATTAATTAAATCAATAAATAAAGGCAAAAAATTAAAATTTAAAATCTAAGAAGGGTTATATGATAAATTTATTCATCAGAATAGCTAATAGGAAGTTAATTTAAGGACTAAGATTATTTTCCTTTTTTTTTTTTTAAGATTTATTTATTTATTTATTTGAAAGGCAGAGTTGCAGAGAGGAGAGAGACAGAGAGAGAGGTCTTCCATCTGCTGGTTCACTCTCCAAATGGCCACAACAGCCAGGACCGGGCCAGGCTGAAGCCAGGAGCCAGGAGCTTCTTCTGGGATACCCACATGGGTGCAGGAACTCAAGCACTTGTGCCATCTGCTGCTTTTACAGGTACATTAGCGGGGAGCTGGACTGGAAGTGGAGTAGCTGGGACTCAAACGGGTGCCCATATGTGATGCCAGCGCCGCAAGGCACAGCTTTAGCCCACTGAGCCACAGTGCCAGCCCATAAGATTATTTTCATTCTGGGAATCAGTTATGCAAAAATCCAGGGCAAGTGATGCAGGTGCATAGAGAACCACTAGTTCTCACTGATGTTGCTAAAACAGAAATTTGGAGTGTGTCACAACATCACACTGTTTACAGAATTATGCTTTTATATATGATCTAACATGTCCAGCATGTTAAATAAATCCAGGTGTGGCTTTCAAGGGGCACATGCCTTGCTATGACCTAAAGAATTCACAGCAGAATATTCCTGGAGGACATTTAAGCAAAAAAAAAAAAAAAATCCACATACATATATATGATAATTGCATTGATAGATGCATAGAAATGTGTCTGGAAGTATACAAATACAAGTGTTAATAGTGGATAGCTATGGATATTGGGAATGGAGAGAACATTTTTAACTTCATGTAATTTTCAAGTTATTTGAATTTTCAATATTTATCAAACTTTTTTTACTTTGTGATACAAATAAGCTTCTTACTATTACAAAATGTTTAGTCTTTTTCTCCTCTAAGTCAAATAAGATTAAAATAACTTTTCTTTTGTATTCTTAAAACAAAGGTAATTTATTTTAGACATCAAAGCCATATTCCAGAGGCAGACCTTTGGCACATGATTAAAACAGTACTTGGGATGTCTGCATCCGATTTAGGGGTGCCTGGGTTCAAGTCCCAGCTCTGCTTCCAATTCCAGCTTCCTGCTAATGCACACCCTGGGAGGCAGCAGGCACGGCTCAAGAAGTTGACATCCACATGGGAGAGCCAGACTGAATTTACATTCCTGGTTTTAGCCTGGCCCAACCCTGGCTGTTGGGGTCATTTGAGGAGTGAAGTGGTAGATGGGACATATCTCTCTCTCCTGCTCATTCTCTCTCCCTTTTAAACAAATAAATAATTTTTAGAAAGCAATTTTTCCAAATGCCTTTATTTTCTAAGATTCTGATCCCCCTCCCCCTGTGCCCCTGGAGGGGAAATGAGAAGAAGAAAACAAGGCCAGGTCAAGTAAGAGACTCAGTCTCTCTCTAGTCATGCAGGTTCATCAGCACCCAGGACTCTGGGGAGGCAGAGGACTTGACTCTCCCATGAGCCCCTCTGCTTGGTTGTAAACCAGGCCTGCTCACTGCGCTGTGACTCCAGGAACTGGCCACTCCAGTTCCCAACTCTGGATGCCTGGAGACCAGCAGGGAGGAACACGGATCCAGCAAAGTTTAGTGGGAATGACCTTAGACAATCTCTCATGCATCCACAGAGAACCACCTCCCTGGGATCAACCTGAGCTCCATAGAAGCTCCGCTCCGGGCCCAAGGTTGCAGAGTTACCAAGCCATCAAGGCAGTTCTGAGCCTCAGAATGGTGTCTTTCCATGATGGCTGAGAAGGGACCACGAGGGCAGGTCATTTTCATGCTGACCCAAGGACCATACTTCCTTGCAGAGAGCGAGTACGCCGGGAGGCAGGCTTTGCAAGACATTGAAGGGAGCAATCTCCCTGCCTTTATCACAGACCCCAAATTGTACTGTGAACATCAAATGCTGACTCTTTTACTTTAATTACCAGTGTTCCCTAAGAGACGTACCCCTTTCTCCACCAATAATCCTTTATTATAAAAGAGAGAACGCTCCCTTTTTGAGATGTGCTTTCTGGCTACATCAGTCAGAGATGCTTTTAGTATACAACGAAGACTAATGAAGGGCTCTTATTAGAATGCTTTCCACATGCTGGTACAGGCAGTAGGAACTCTGGAGATATTTAGACTAATGCAATGTGGTCTATTATGTTCTATCATATTGCTTTTTATAGTGGGAACTATGAATCAGTTTCTAAAATTTAGAGGGCAAATCAATGATTAGGCTTTGGAATTCCTTGATATCAATAAATCAGAGGCTGACTCAATGAAGTTGTTCTGCAAACTCAATCAGAACCAGTAAGAAATCGCTCATTCCCCTCTGCTTAAAATAAAAACACTCCAAAGAACAGTCAAAAAATCATCCCCAAACCTACACATCAAACCTAAAATAACTGATATGCACATACACAAAATAAGAAAGTATTCTTACCTGTTTATCCATGTAAATTCTCTAAAACCCCCCCTGTTGGATGGTTATTTATAACACTGATTAGTGGTTATAATAACTCACAATAATCAACTTTAGAATTTTTGCTAATTCAGACGAGCCTTCCAACTGATTACTTAACATGTTGGAAATATGATTCCATTGCATATATCTGCAAGTTTGCAGGAAGCAAGTTCGCAGGAAGCTATGTGTGGGTTAAGGAAAGGCATCCTTGCATTCATAATATGAAGCTAAAAGAGGGTGCAAGGGGGACAGGCCCTGGCTGGATTTAGTGCTGCTCACACTCCTTGTATTGCTGTCCCCCTCTGGAGACACTGCACTGCAAAAGAATTGCCAAGTCTGAAGCTTTTTAAAAACTTTGATCTTTTCGGAAAACTCAGAAGGATGCTAGAAATCCTCCAGCTGAACAAACAGACTTGGGCGGGAAAGACCACCCCTTTAGCATTTGCCCGACTCCACCCCGGTGCTTCATTAAAGTGGTCTCCTTCAAAACATGCAAATGACACAGCCCTACTCGGAACAAACAAGTGAATTAGGTGAGCCTCTATAGGCAATTCACTCAAGGTAATTAAGAATGCTAAATCAAACAAATTATCATTTTAAATGGCAAGTAAGTTTTAATTAAACTTGACTTCTACACTGAAAATGAAACTACTACCTCCACGGAAGGGATCTAGTATGAATGGAAAGGCAAAGCATCAAAAAGGGAGAAATAAGTGTAAACCTTCACTTTTGATTCACAAGATTAGGACAAGGTATGACTGGATTTTCACGGGATACTGGCTCAAAAGATAAGTACATGATGCATGAATTCAGAACTGATTGAATAATGCTTTTGGGGTACTTTAAGTATGAATAAATTTTACAAGCAAAGATGCTAATCAACAATAGGATCAACCCAAATCCAAGGTCATTTCTTTCCAACTAGCATGTCAATCTTTGTTCACCATAAAGAAAGGGAACTCAGCAGGTGACATCCCACCCCAGGGATTAAGAGACCTTCTGTAGGGGTGGGGGGACAGAGAGATCCACAGCAGAACCTTCACCATAGTGTGATGGCCCCTATCCTGAAATAAACATACATGGTGGACCACACCACCGGGCCCCCATCAATAATCCCAGAAATACACATGCCCATGGAGAGAAAAATGTCCAGAGTTGTCCCCAAACAGACAAGGCGAAAACATGATCCTACTATATCAATCACACATATTTAATCCTACAGAATAACATAATCTTAAACATAGTTACAGTCTATTTTAAAAGTTTCACATAATCTCAGAGACCAGACACACCCATGTCCCTTCCCTTTTAACATTTTCCTTCCCGTAATTTATTGGGAGTCTGATTAGACCCCAGCCATCAGTACAGGCAACCGATAAAGCCCTCGAAGAACTACCTGCTTCCTTCTCCACATGAAGCACTTCACCTGGTGTAGCCTCCCGGATCCTCCTGTTGCCACCTTCAGCCCAGCATCCCACAGGAGCGCGCACACACGAGGCATTCTGTCCCCTCCACTCCTGGCTTTCTGGTCCGGCAAGCTGGGCTAGGGCAGGAGTCAAGGAGGAGCTAAGGGCATGGGGCAGGGTTGAAGGCTGAACAGGGAGGTGCCTGCAGCCCAGGCTGGGGAAGCCACACTGTCACCACCTCTGGCATTCAGGCCTGGTCACCCTGCCTCCCAAGGCCATTTTCATACTGTTTCCCTAAATAGTCTGTCCTCAGAGTGACCCTAGGAACATGATTGTGAGACTAATGACAGTGCTAAGAAGTCTGTGGCAAGCTTATGTTCCAAGAAGCAGAAAGAACTGCTGCGGCATGTTCTCTTCTGTACTGGTGGCTTGAATCTGCTAACCTTGTCACTAGAGAGGAAGAAATTCCAAGAGAGCAGTGTCATGTCCCCCAGGTCTATCACAGAGCCTGGTGTGTCCTGAGGACTCAACGAGTATCTGTGGAATCCATGAATGATCTAAAAATTCAGATCTGTTCCCGAGGCATATTTGGAAGTTGGGAATGAGAGAGAGGAAGATCTTAAAGGTCATCTGACTATTCAACCCTCTAGAACTTACAGATGTTTGCAGATGAATGGGCAGATAAAATGTGGTTTATCTAGTCAATGGGATCCTATTCAGCCATTGCAACAATGTTGCTGACACAGGCTACATAATGCATAAATCTCAAAACTATGAAGCTCCGTGAAAGGAGCCAGATGCCGAGATGACCACTGATGTGAAATGTCTAGAAAGACAGATCTACAGAGGCAGAAAACAGAGCAGTGGTTGGCCGGGGGTGGGATGGAATTACCTATAAATGGGCATGAGGGATCCTATTTGGGAGAATGAAATTATTCTCAAACAGGATTATGGGGACGCCTGCACCATTCAGAAGATACTAAAACTCACTGACATACGCTTGAAATTGGTGAGTTTTATGATTATATTAAATGCACACCCATAAAGTTGTTTTTAAAGGGTTCGCCTCTCATGCCTCTATGGGCATGAGGCTGCTATGTTGTTCAAAACAACAAGACAGGAACCCAGAATTGCAAGTACTCCCCCCCAGTCCTAATTCCCAATCCCAGTATCTTTGAACACCCTTCTCCTGCCCCAGGCTACTGTGCCATCCTCAACAGACTACTTGTAATCAGAAAGCAGATGAGAGGCTGCCAGGGAGAGGGGAGATGGGGAGTGGCCACTTTCCTTACTGGCTAATGAAAAGTTCTGGACCTAGATGATGGTGGTATAACATTGTGACCGTTCTTAATGCCACTAAACACACACTGTGAAATGGTGAAGATGGCAAATCTCATGTTAAGTGTATCATTCCACAATTGTGTTGTTGTTGTTAAAAGTCTACTTGTAAACAGGCCATGTGTCAGGGACATTTTCCCATTTCCTTTCTGTCTGCCAAATCTATTCCCTGGCACCACAGTGGGGCCAGCTGCTTTTCCTGCCATATCATGTCAGGATGTCTTAGCCCAAGCGACAGCACAGCTCTCAGCAATTTGTTTGCTGCACTCTGTCACCTTCCCCATGGTTGGCAAACACCAGACACTAATTAAATTAAAATCTGGGCTTGGTTTGCATTTTAATCCTGCCCACTTGAAACTGGCTGGCATCATGCAAAACAACACACACAGGGATGTTCCCTGAGCTGACAGGCCATCTCATTAGATGCTGCTACCATGGCTTCCTGGCTCCTGGAAAGCGTAAGAGGCAATGAGATCTGTAGTGGATTCGTCCACGGCTCACGGGACGCTTGCTGCTCAGTCAAAATTCTATTGGTCCACAAAGCCCAAGATTTCTCTCCTCCTACATAACCCAAAGCAGCAAGCTTGGACTCACGCCCATGTGATCTCTACTGCAAATGTCCTAGGTCGCTATTATCAGTGATGATTCTGGAGGACTACTGTTTACCAATATCATATGTGTTCCTACTCCTATCAGGTAGTCTGTGAGGTCGGTTGCAATTTCCTTCTCTCCATCAGGAAGACCTATTGCAGAAGCAGTGAGTTGCTCAAGGATGCCAACTTACTTAAGGTTCAAACCAGAGTCTGAACTCACCTAGCATTCAAATATTCACTTGATGTTGTACATAAAAAGCAAAAATTATCTGCTATAAAATATTTCCTACTTCAAGGATGACATTAAATGGATATTTCTATTTTGGGGTGATTTAAAATATGCTTGAAATTGAATGGACTTAAAAAAAAATCCAAGCCCTTAGCATTCCATTTATGAAATAAAATTTGGAGAGTAAGTTCTAAATGCCAAACATCTGAAAGAACTCCTCCGAGGAAGCACTTTACTGCCAGCCAAAAATCACAGGGCCACACTGTGGCTGAAGTTTTTAATTGTGTTTTTTTAGATGCGGGATAATTTTCTGACCATTAAAGACAATCATAGCCAAAGCTGACAATGAAAGTAATTGAATCTGATGTTTGACAGCATTCAGCTGATTCACCGTGGGGTGTAGGAGAGGAAGAAGGAGGCAAAGAAAGGAGGTGTGAGGTCCAGAAGTAATTTTCTCTCTATGAAAAGCAGAGCTTGCCTTCAGAGGAGAAAACCTGGAAGTGAAAAATGTGATTCTATTTCCTCCTTCACGTTCCAGAGGGCATACCCCCATGTGGCATCTGAAAACCATCAGGACAGACAAGACTGAACCCCGGCCTCTGCCCAGGTCACACAGTCTCAGCTCAGGACACAGAGATGAGGTTTCCAAGAGAGGACGGGGTCCGAGCATCCGCCCTTGGGAGATTGTGTCTGCCTCCAAGTCCAGGCACTGTCACCGCGCACAGACTTACTGGCAGTGTATACTGATGAACCCCTCAAATGCAGGCTCACCTAGAGTTTTTATACATGAACTGCAGGGAGCCTCAAAGAGTAAGTTTCTATATGTAATGCAAATAACGCAAATATACGTTGTTCCGCCTTCAAAGGGTTTGCGATTTAATGGAAAAATATCAGCACCTGTCAGAGACAAGACAACAAGCCACCTAGGATCAAAGGAAGATCTATATTTGCATACATTGCATGGTTACAGCATTTTTTAAAAATGTATTTATTTATTGGAGAGGCAGACAGAGAGACACAGACAGACCTCTCATCTGCCGATTCTATCCCCGAACGCTCACAATGTCTAGGGCTGGACTGAGACTGAATCAGGGAGCCAGGAATGCAATCCCCGTGGATGGCAGGTGCCCACTACCTCTCCTTCACTTGCTGCCTCCCAGAGTCTGCATTAGCAGGAAGCTGGGGTCAAGAACAGAGTTGGGTATTGAGCCCAGGCACTCTGTTGTGGGATGTGGGTATCTTAACTGCTAGGCCAACCAAACGTCCACCCCCATGTGCACAGCTTTTGAGATGGACTTGGTGTTCTTTTACAGGTAAAAGATCCTACTGTAGGTGCCTTCGATAAATTACTTAATTTTCTGTGCATGACACAATGGGATTCCAACTACATTCTCACAAACTCATAAAATATCTGTAATGAATGTATGGATAGCCACACTATGTGGGATAAAGAAAGATCTATAAATAGCCATAAATCCATCCAATACTAAAGAGCTGACAAAAACATCTTGTTTTCAAAGCTGTTTGGGTCTCAGAATTGTGGATAAATGATTGTAGTGCCTGTAGTAATACACAGAAGGGATACTCTGAAAATAAAATGAGACAACGGTATAATCACATTTTGGAAAAAAAAAATCTTAATTCTATAAATGCACTTAAATCAATTATATCCTTTATCTGTACAAATCTCGCTGCGGGAGCTCTGGAAACACTAATTATTCAAGGGTGGCTCGCCCCTGGCAGATTCAGTTAGAAAACTTCTAACCACCTTAGAACAGTGACACTGTGGCTATTTGTTTCCTCCCTCATTCCCTTTATCCAGTTGTGTTCAACATCATATGTTCCCTGGCTGCATCTTTCATTCCTGTTCCTGTCTTCCGGGTGATTTTCCCTCAGCGAGACCTTATCATGGCACATCTAGCCTTACCGTCATAAATTCCAGTTAATGGTACCACTTCCAACTTCCCCCGCAAACTATCCTGCACTCCACAGCCACCTCCTCTTAGTTAATGATCCCTGTGATGACGTCAACAAGCCTAAGACTTGCCAGTGTCAGCAGGACCAAGTCCAGATCCCTCAGCAGAGACTCCCACCCACTTTCCCAGGCTCCTATGTATGAACTCCCTGCTCCACTCAAACTGATTCCCTTAAACTTTGAACTTTCCCATTTCTGCAGCCTCACTCCTATCATTCTGTGAGCTGTGCTGCAGACTGGTTTTCCAAACTGATCACAACAATACCATCCATCCCATATACTGTCCCTACCATGTAGCTTCAATACGTTAACAGGGGAGCCTATGTTTCCTCCCTCTTGGAGCTGGGTGCTCTTGGGACTACGATGCAGATGGCAATGACTTCCATGGCAGGCCATAAAACAGAAGGAGTTTTTGGGGGCTGACGTTGTGGCGTAACAGGTTAAGCTGACACCTGTGACCCAGCATCCCATACGAGTGCTGGTTTAAGTCCTGGATCCAGCTCCCTGCTGAAGCCCCCCTGGGAAATCAGGGGAAGATGGCCCAAGTGCCTGGGCCCCTGCCACCAACATGGGAGACCCAGATAGAATTCTTGGCTCCTGGCTTCAGTCTGGCACGTCCCCATGCACTGGGGTCACTTGGGGAGTGAACCTGTGGGTAGAAGATTGGTCTCTCTGTAAACCTGCCTTTAAAATAATTAGAATAAATCTTATAAAAAAAAGAAAGAAAAAGCAGATTCTATCCAGTTCTCTTAGGACACTAGTTCTTGTTACTCAACTCCATGTGGGAAGAAACCAAGCAACTACATGAAAAAAAAACATACGTAAGTGTTCTGCTCAACAGCCCTCATCATTCCAGCATCAACCAACAGACGTGCTAGTATTGAGCCTTCAGCTGATTCTAGCATCCTCTGAGTTGCCCCAGATGATTCCAGGTGGAACAATGACAAGCTCTTCTCAAAGTCCAGGTTCATGAGCAAAATAAAGGAATGTTGTTTTGAGTATATTTGGGATAGCTTGTTATGTAGCAATAAACAACTAGAATACACCAAAATACCCTCCTTCTTTTTGGCCTTCTCAAATCCGACCAACTTTATCGTTTTAAGATTTATTTATTTATTTATTTGAAAGGCAAGTTACAGAGAGGCAGAGAGAGAGAGAGAGAGAGAGAGAGAGAGATCTTCCATCCACTTGTTCACTCCCCAGATGGCTTCTGGAGCTGCGCTGATCTGAAGCCAGGAGCTGCTTCCGGGTCTCCCACGTAGGTGCAGGGACCCAAGGACTTGGGCCATCTTCTACTGCTTTCCCAGCCCATAGCAGAGAGCTGGATTGGAAGTGGAGCAGCCGGGACTTGAATTGGTGCCATACAGGATGCTGGCACTTCAGGCACCGGCCCTAATCCTACCTACTTTTCAAGCCCAGTATAGACTTCACCTCCTTCATGAAGTTAAGCTCACCTAAAAGTGATTTCTATCTCTCTTTCTCGAAGCCTGAATAGCACTCAATAAAGTCCAACCATTCAGTACATTTAAACACCACTGTTTCCTCAAAACTGGACCCTAATCTCCTTGAGAGAAAAGACTATGCCTGTGTCTTCTTGTTCCTTTCCATCATCTCTCAGAACATTTTACACATAACATATAGTCTACATATCCTTGCTGTATAATATTCTAGCTTCCAGAAAAAGTGCTTATGGTAGGTATTTAATAAACAATACACACCAAAAATGCATATTTAATGCAAAAGAAAATGAGAATGAGGGACAGTAAAACAAATTTTCAATGAAGAATCAGGTAGTTTTGGGAAATTCAAACTTTCAAGTCTTTGAACTGCATTCATACTGAGCCAAGTCGATGCTTTTTAAACGAATGGTTTATGTTCAAGAGAGTGTGTGTTCAGCCAACATGTAGATTTGGATGTGTGCTTTGGGAATTGTTCCCTCATTAATCATTAAATTCTAAATGGGCATTTTGAGAAGTGGCAGTAATGACCCACATTCTACAATCTTGTAATTACTCAAGTGTAATTAGAATATGGGAGGGTTTAGAAATAGAGTGTTTCTTGTCAAATACCATCTGTATTAAGACTTCTTAAAATGAGGATCATGAACTCCAGAGAGCTGTGATTGGGTGAGCTTCACACAGTTCCTGCCTGCAATCTCATCCAAAGTTGAGTGGATGTGCATTTTTCTTTTTTCTTTTTTTTAAACAAATCAAACTCAGCACATCTTTAATAACTCAATTGAAAGTTAGTCTCTTAATAAAATCAAATTATTTCTCCTCCAGGCAACTGTTAGCAACAAAGGAAAAATTATTTCATACCATTGGTCCATGAAGAAAAAACATTTATTTACATTCTCAGTGGACTAACAATTAAAATTGTTTGTTTCCTTGGAGGCCAGTGCTGTGGCGTAGTGGGTAAAGCCGCTGCCTGCAATGCTGGCATCACATATGGGTGCCAGTTCTAGACTTGGCTGCTCCACTGCTGATCAAGCTCTCTGCTATGGACTGGGAAAGCAGTAGAAGATGGCCCAAGTCTTTGGGCCCGTGCACCCACATGGGAGACCTAGAAGAAACTCCTGGCTCCTGGCTTTGGATCAGCGCAGCTCCAGCCATTGCGGTCACCTGGGGAGTGAACCAGCAGATGGAAGACCTCACTCTCTCTCTTTCTCTCTCTGCCTCTCCTTGTCTCTATGTGTAACTCTGACTTTCAAATAAATCAATAAATCTTTAAAAAAATGTGTATGCTTCCAAAAATATCATATGATCAATGCACTTAACTTAAGCTTCAGGTATTCATAACTTCATTTAGACTTCTTAAAAAAACAACACAAACATACTTCTAGAGTGCTTCAGTAACACAAAAATGATGTGTTTTAGAATGCAGGAATCCCGTTCAGAGGGGTCACCACCAAGAAGACATCCATTACCAGCAATGACGCTCAGCACAATGGCCAGCTCTGGGATGATGTGATGTGCAACGTGCGCTCAGGGTCTTCCCAGGGCGGTCCTTTGTACAGGCTCCTGGCGGGACTCCGGTACAATGCATTTTTCTGAGAAGGTTTGTAACATCCATCAGAAGCTTAAAGTAGTTTTACAAACACTTAATTCAAGGCTTTACCTTATGTCATGTTTTTTATCCCCATTCAGAGATTGTGCTATAGAAAAAGCCATGGGTCATGGGGAAACCAAAGTTGGTCCTGGCTCTACCAACGCTTCGCATAGTAGCTTTGGGGAAGTCCTTATGATCTCTCTGAACCTCCTACTGGATACTCAAATCATGAAAGAAGGATGGAATGAATGACCCTAAAACTCCTACACCTACTACGGTATCTGAAGATGGCTTTCCTGAGGAAGGATTTGAAGGGGAAGAAGACAGAAATCTTATTTGGTGCTTTCCCATTGGATTTTCTTTCCTACAAAAGAACTCTAGTATTGATCTAGGTAAAAATCTGCATTGCAGTATTAACAACTACTTACTTGATAAACATTAAATGGGTGCTTACAGGGTGACAGTCACCAGTTAGGGACATTAAAGTCAGTCCTCTAAGATTTGACTTTTGGGGCTGGTGCTGTGGCACAGTGGGTTAACACCCTGCCTGAAGCACCGGCATCCCATATGAAGCGCCAGTTCGAATCCTGGCTGCTTCTCTTCTGACCCAGCTCTCTGCTATGGCCTGGGAAAGCAGTAGAAGATGACCCAACTCCTTGGGCCCCTGCACCCACGTGGGAGACCCAGAAGAAGCTCCTGGCTCCTGGCTTCGGATCTGGCCGTTGTGGCCATCTGGGTAGTGAACCATCGGATGGAAGACGTCTCTCTCTCTCTCCCTGCCTCTCCTCTCTCTGTGTAATTCTGACTTTCAAATAAATAAGTAAATCTTTAAAAAAAAAAAAAAAAAGATCTGACCTTTAATGAGAAGTTCACCCCAGTGCTGCCCATGATTCTGGGACGTAAAATAGGTAGTATAGCATCAGAAACGAAGAGACAAGCATGGAAGGACAAGTAACAAGTGAATAGAACAGGCAGTGCGTAGGTATTCCAGTGGACACGCAGTGCTCCATGATATCTAGGGTGATTTAGCTACTAGGTGGGTGTCCACTTGCTCCTTTGCATTCCAGAATTGCACAATTGGCTAAGAGAATAGCTTTCCTCTATACAGGAAAAACTATCTTTAAAGATATATAAGTAGCCCCACTCCTGCATGGAATCTCCAAACCAGCTCCCACAGGAATGGAGTCACAAATAAAAACAAGTGCGCACAGGTGCTTAATGGAAGGGAAAGCGTATTGTGAGTAATCTCAAGCCGAGGACGACCTGACCATAATTCTGCTCTTGCTCAAAGGCTTCAGTGGAAGATTTTACAAAAGCTTTGAATCAGACAAAGCACTAAAGAGAAAAGCCCTCAGCACACAAGAGGATAGAAAAGATATCAACTATTTCATTCCTTAATCCATTCGTTTTCCCCTTAATGTTAGTATTTTTTAACTTTTATATTAACACTTGACCTTTCGTATATGGCTTGCCTTCTGAACCAGTCGCTTCTTTTGACCCAGTGCCCACATGTTCCGTTCTCCGTACCTCAGTTACATAACGACATGCCCTCTAATACAAACTCAATAAATACTTTATGAATGAAGAAATGGAAGCTTCTCCATAAAGCCTATATTCACAGGGAGATGAACACTTTCTTCTAACCATGATTAATATCCACAATGTATTTCTTTCACAAAAAGCAAAAACATAACTAAAGATCGTTTTGGAGTGTTGCTGATGGCTTGGGGTGGGGTCCAGCCCAGGAGAGTGTTATCTGGTACACAGGGACCTGGGGAAAGCTCAGGGGGCAATCTTGTTTCCTTTATCTACTTAATTACATTTGGAAACGATGGCTACATTAATTTCTGCTTCTTAAAAAATATAAATGGAGAACATGGAGTACAAGTAAATGTGTTTTGCCTTTGTCCAATACGTGTTTCATGCCATTTTTCCTCCTACCCTTCCTCATGACATATTGTGAGTATGCAACACCATTCTTCAGATAAATCTGCACATGTGTGAACTAAGGGCCTAGGGCAGAGAAGGTACATGAGGTAAGAAAAAAATCTTCAAACTGTATAAAAATATGCATATTAAATCTGGAATCACCTCCAGATCAAGAAATCCTACAGTAGTTGAAACACACACACTCACTTACATGCTAAAAAAAAAATTGAATTTATCACCTGTGTGCTTAGAAAGCTGTTATGTGTTCTTTTTTTAAAAAAGATTTATTTATTTATTTAAAAAGCAGTGTTACAGAGAGAAGAGGCAGAGAGAGAGAGAGAGAGAGAGAGAGAGAGAGAGAGATCGTCCATCCACTGGTTCATTCCCCAAATGGCCACAATGGCCGGAGCTAGGCCAACCCAAGCTAGAAGCCAGGAGCTTCTTCCTGGTCTCCCATGCAGGTACATGGGCTCCAAAGCTTGGGCCATCTTCTATTGCATTCCCAGGCCAGAGCAGAGAGCTGGATCAGAAGTGGAGCAGCAGAGACTAGAACCTGCACCCATATGGGAATGCCAGCACTGCAGGTGGTAGCTTTACCCGCTATGCCACAGCACTGGCCCCTAATATACTACATTTCTACCATGCATGAGATTTTCTTAGACAAAGCTGAATTTGGATTTTTTTTCCTTTTGCTCATAAATCCCACATCCAAAGGCTGGCTCATACAATATGATCTTGCTTTATTTCCCTAAGTCAGTCACTTGAGAATACAAACAAATTAAGGGGGGAAACAAAGGTGGGAAATGGTGGGTTATCTTTCATACTGATGTCCCAGAGCATGCGGTTTGGTTATCTAGGTGTGAGGCTGGCAGGAGGGCTTTGATCTTCCAGGGAATTGTTTTAAGGTTGAAATGGGGAGGACCTTTTATGAGGAGGACGTTCTTTCACGTCTTGGTGTGCACAGAGGAGCAAACACATTTTGCCTCTGAGGAAATCAGAGCGAATACCTTCCAAGGGCGCCTCCCAGCACATGGATGGTGAGTATCTGGCCTGGGAGTTAAGAGGCTGCCTGGGATGGCTACGCCTCGTATCAGAGTGCCCAGGTTTGAGTGCCGGCTCCAATTCCAATTCCAGCTTCCTGCTGTTGCAGGTCCTGGGAGACAGCAGTGCTGACTCAGGTAGCTGGGGCCCTACCATCCACATGAGAGATCCAGATTGGGTTCTCAGCTCCTGGCTTTGGCCCTAGCCCAGTCCCTGCCATTGCAGGCATGTAGGGGGTAAGTCTGTGTATGGGAGTTCTTTCTCTCTGCCTCTCATATAAATAAAAATATTTTTAAAAGAAAGAAAGGGAGAAACAACTTGGTACAAATTATGAGTTTTAAAGTCAGACTGTGCTAGTTTAAATCCTAACCTCTTTACTTTAATAGCCACACAACCTTGGGCAAGTGCCTAATCTCTCCAAGTCTCACTTCCCTTACTCACAACATACATACTGGTTCTTAGGAGGATTACACGAGACAATGCAGAAAAGGTGCCTACTTAGCATAATGACAAGCCCACAGCAACACTATGCATGTGGTGGAATGAGAGGGCCATGCCAAGGTGGCCACTGGCAAGCGAGCATTAATTACTCAGGAATGGCTTTGGAAACTGCCTGGCAACAGGCTGTGATTGGATGGCTTTGGAAACTGCCTGGCAGTCTGTGATTGGATGGGGCATAGACCGCCCCTTGACCAGATTGGCTGGTCTTGGCTATATAAGACATAGTTTCAACTGAAATAAACGAGTCTGCAGGCTGCTCGCCTCAAGCCTGCGGGCTGCTTGCCTCAAGTCTGCTTTCACCCGACTCCCGGGGTCTGTGTGGTGACTCGGCGACTCTTGCCCCCAGGGGTCTGTGTGGTGACTCGGCGCCTCTTGCCCCCACCACGCTGTTCCTCTCAGAAACGAATCCACTGCAACATTGTTGAGAAATCAACGGCAACACTATGCATGTACCTATTTTTATGTGAATTGCTAGGATTCAACATTTTATATCTACTTATATGCATACATATATATATTATTGTTAGGTCATAGTTAGGATTCAACATTTTACATATACTTATGTGCACATAGATACACTTAAGAATGAAAACAAATTGCAGCGCAAGCAAAGGTAGGAAACACACACACACACACACTCCTGGCGTACTTGACACATGCTAATGCTAATGCACACGTCCTACAGAAACACAATCTAACACACAAGTAAGTCGCCTTCCTTACAAGCTCCTGGGAGTTTTCTTGTGCAGTTGTACTTCTGGCCACATGTTTCTAGTTGCCACAACAACATGTAGATGGGTCTGTCTCAGGCACATACCAAAGAGAGCTCACACCGAGTAAACTCTAAAAATGCTCCCCAATGGCCAGAAATCACAAGAAAAGAAATAACCCCCAGAACACCCTGTTTTGCCAGGAGAATTCTGGTAAGCACAAGTGCTTGGTGATGGCGCCTGAGCTCACTGCCAGCCCCCAAGGGACTCGTGTCAACGATGCCAGCGAACGCTATTTCCAGCCCTTCTTGTGTTTCCCGGCTCTACCTGGACGGGATGTGTGCTGAGAGCAGATTTGTCATCCATGTCACCCAAATAATTAGGGCCTGACTGGTCTCCTGTGTCACATCCTCAAGTCCGTCCGGATGACTCACTACTCAGCTGGAAAGCAGGAAGTGCTCCACTGGGGGAGGAAGTGGAAAGGACGCCACGCCTCAGACAATGCCCTTCTTACTCAGGCAGTGTTGTTATTCTCATCTGCCAGGCAACACCCAAACACCAAAACACGTTTGCAATCCCACCCTCAGAGAGGGGAGCACGGCTCTCTCACACATGTGACAGCCAAGAAGCTGCTCCACTCACCGCATACCCAGTGGACTCGCGGTGAGCTCAGAGCACGGGGTCTGTAACCTGAAAGCAGAGACCTAAGCCCTCTGAGCTTATGCTGGCGTTTCTCTTGGCAGGGACGCTCCTTGGCTCAGATGTGCGTGGGCCAGGTGGGTGTGTTGTGTGTGTATTTGCACAGGGATGCGCATCAATGTGCAAGAAGGCTGGGGCACTCAGTGGAAGCTACTGTGAAGACCTTTGCTGCCAAAGGTTTGCTATGTTTTAGGTAATCACACTTAAAAACAAAAACAGGCCTGAGTCTCTACAAAGATGTGCCATCTTTCATGGAGTGGAAGGTGTATTTCATTTCAATGGGTAGGAGTTAACAACCTCCAAATTCTATTCTGATGGCCTGTTGTGAGCAGAAACACCACCCTCATTCAAAGTTGGATAGGTTGGAAGGGGAGCCAGGAAGGTTCTGGAAGAGTGATGCCCACATTTACCCCCTTTCTAGCCGTAGACCCACACCCCAATTTGAAAATTTTAAAGGAATGAAGTACTGGCTAGCCTTCGTTCTTTCCTGACCCCGATCATCCACTACACTGACGATTTGACTTCTGAATTAGAAATGGATAATGCTTATGGGACTTTTTAGAAACAAAAATTGTCTGTTTTTTTAGCAATTTATAATTGTATTTTAAAAGTTACTTGTGGCTGGTGATGTGGGATAGTGGGTAAAGTCACTATCTTTAACACCACCATCCCATTTGGGAGCCAGTTCATGTCCCACCTGCTCCAATTCCAATCCAGCTCCCTGCTAATGGCCTAGGAAAGCAGAAGATGGCCCAGATGTTTGGGCCCCTGCCACCTGTGTGGCAAATCCAGATGAAGCGCTTGGCTTCAGCCTGGTCAGGTGTAGTCACTGTGGCCTTATGGGGAGTGAAACAGAAGATGGAAGATGTCTCTGTGTCTCTCCCTCTCTCTCTGTAACTCTGAATTTCAAATAAATTAATAAATCTTAAAAAAATAAATTAAAAAAATAAAGTTAGGTCTCCATGTGCTAAATACTCAGATACTTCATAACCTTAAAAGCTATATTTTTTCAAAAAATATTTATTTATTTGAAAATCTGAGATCTTCCATCCTCTGGTTCACTCCCCAGATAGCTGTAATGGCCAAGGCTAGGCCAGGCTGAAACCAGGAACCAAGACTCCCATAGATGGCAGGAGCCCAAGTACTCAGGTCATCTTCCGCTACTTTTCTAGATGCATTAGCACAGAGCTGGATCAGAAGCAGAGCAGTCAGGACTTGAAATGGCACTCAAATGGGATGCCGGCACTGCAGGCGGTGGCTTCTCCCTCTGTGCCACATCGGCCCCCAAAAGCTATATTTTATTATCTCATTTTACAGGTGAGAAAGTGAGGTCCGCTATCACACAGCCAGGAAAGAGTAAAATCTCATTTTGGCCCAAGTCCATCTAACACCTAAGCCATGCACTTTCTACCATAGAAATAGCCCCTGCTGTTTCTTACAAAGCTTACCTATTACCGCTTATGTTTGCACTTGGTGAGCAATTTAGAAATAATGTTGTATAAAGATTTAAATCACTTCAGTCACACACCAGTCATCCAGAGGCTGCTTCCATCTCCCAATCAATCTGAGCAGAGTTAACCACTGCAAGGAAGTCCTCTGAGCTCCCAGAACGAAAGCCACCCGAGTTTCACACGTCGGACACAGCAGGTGGATGACACAGCTCCGGGTGTGCTCGGGTCTGTTTACTCTCGCTCTAGACTGTGTGTGGAAAGTGTGCTCATGCCGTCCCCAGCCTTTAGAGGCAGGGAAAGAGGGAGTTTCCAGAGGCGGGAATATCGACTCAGGAAAAAGTGAGAGCTGCCACTGGGCGCAAGGGGAAAACAGGAAAACGTGAATGCGATGTGCTAGGGCCGTTCGCCGAAGGGCGAGAGCCTGGGCAGCTGACGGCTGCACACAGTAAGAGCCCAAGTGCACAAGGAGACACAGTCATCACGCTACAGGAAAAACAGAAAGAGAACATGAGTTATACAAATTTCCCCCAAACACTGGGATGCTAAAGGAAGCATAATTCCCTGTACTGAAAAACCAACCTCTTGTAGAGTTTCTCATTTCTAGAAGAGGTTAAAAGTTGTTTGGGAATTTTTAGCAAGATGAACATGTGCTTAAAAGGTGATCCCTTCTGGAGGGTGGCTGCATTCGCTCTGTTGTGTGGTTTACCAGCACCTTTGCTTCCACTGCAGCATTGATCTGCAAATGGAGGTCTTTGGGAAGAGCCGTTTTTCTCCCTCTGCCTTCATAATATGCACCCAGGCTTGGACACCTATTTCAGTCTCCCTTCCCTGAGTCTCTGAGCTGCCTCTGCTATTTTCCACACATGTCAATATTCCATTTGTCTAGAACCACTGAATGTCCGAGCACCTGGGAACTATGGGATCCAGACAGGAGGGAGAATTACTTTGTCTCTGCATTCAGATTTCTTCAGCTTCAACCTTGCGAGCCAGTCCCCTTCAAGGTTCGGCTCTGTAAAGAGTATGGGACACCACGTACTTGATCGCTAAGCCATTGATCTAGCCAAGAAAAACAGCATACGACACAATTCACAAAAGCGTTCTTCCCAGTACTCTGGCCTCAGAATCAGCCCTAAAGGCATTCGGATCTGGCTGAAAAGCCCATGAGAGTATTTCAGGCATGGAAAGCCAAGACACTCTGGCAAAAAAAAAAAAAAAAAAAAAAAAAAAAAAAAACCACACACACAAAACCTAAATGAAAGATCTCTGTGAGTGAGAGCCCAGTGTAAAGAACAGGTCTTCAAAGAAGGAGGTACCTATCTCTGAAGGGAGGAGAGAACCTCCACTTTGACTATGACCTTGTCTAAATAAGATAAGAGTCAGAGAACTCAAAAGGCTTCCCTAGCCTTGGAAACTCATGACTGGAGCATAGGGAGATTACTAATGCCATAAACAGGAGTGACAATTTGTAAAGTCAACAACAGGAGTCACTGTGTACTTACTCCTTATGTAGGATCTCTGTCCTTAATGTGCTGTACATTGAGATTTAATGCTATAACAAGTACTCAAACAGTATATTTCACTTTGTGTTTCTATGTGGGTGCAAACTGTTGAAATCTTTACTTAATGTATACTAAACTGATCTTCTGAATATAAAGAAAATTGAAAATGAATCTTGATATGAATGGAAGGGGAGAGAGAGCGGGAAAGGGGAGGGTTGTGGGTGGGAGGGAAGTCATTGAGGGGGTGGGGGATGCCAATGTAGTCCATAAGCTGTACTTTGGAAATCTATATTCATTAAATAAAAGTTAAAAAAAAATGGAATAAAAAAAAGCGTTCTCCCCTTCAGTTTCCTCCAAATAGATAAAGATGAATGAATGATTGCTGGGAACTGCATTTTTGTAGCCAGTAGATGCAGCCACCTTTAGGATTAGCCACCAACTTTAGAATTAGCCTCCTCGAGTAGACTTTCCCTATAGCAGACGGATGAAAACACCAAATGGATAAATTAATTTCCAAGAGAAGTGGTAGACAATAAAATGACTTTTTAAAAGTTTTGCTTTATTAGCGTGTGTCCTCAGGGAAGCATACCAGGGCCCTACTTCACAGGAAAGAGATTAGATGAGGAGAAATGAATGAATGAAAGCAGTATCTTGAAGAAGAAAACCATACAACAAGCCAGGAAATGGTTCTCCAGTCCCAAATGCCTGGTCACAAAATGCATCTTGAACAAAAGCTTTGAAAAGATACTTTGAAAATTTTAAAGGCTATATAAGCACTGTACACATGAATGGAGTACCAAGTGATGCCACGATTTATGTATACATCACATAATGTTCAAGTCAGAATAAATATATCTGCCTGTTCAAACATTCACTACCTCTTTATGGTGAAAACCTTCAAAATCCTCTTCTAGTTAAAAAAAATATAGAGTATGTCTATTTAAAATATAAATACATAAGGAAATAATAAAAATGCAAATTGTCACCCTACTATGCAATAGGGCACCAGAACTTCTCTTCCTGTACAACCATAACCTAGTATTTTAATGCATAAGGCAAGGGGCCATGTTTCTTTAATTCACCTAGGGCCCGTATAATCTAATGAAGTACAGAGCTCACCCAAGAGTGTGGACAAAGGATATGAATCAGCCACTCTCACAATTAAAAAAAATGGATCACCCAGATGTATTTTTAAAGATGTTTAATCTTACTCACAATTAGGGAGATACAGAACAAAATAACAATAAGATATCTTATTTTTACTGGCAAGATTTTCAAAGTTTGAAATTACTCATGTTAAAGAAATGTAACGCATATACATGAGCATGAGCTATTGAAGGGAGGAAATCAGGCCAAACTTTCTAGACTGTAACTAGAAAATTATTATCAAACTTTAAATTTCACATCATGTCTATGATTCCATAGTTATGAACTTATTTCTCAAATGTACCAAGTCATATGCAAAAGAATGTCCACTGTTGCAGTGTTTGTGACACAATCCAATGAAATTGACCACCAGTGGGAATAAGTTACATGAATTACAGTAATCCATTCAGTAGAAAACTCTGTAGCATAATGTGGTGAATCTATATGGACTTTGATGGAAGGATCTCTGAGATGCAAAAAAGCCATGTGTACAGGTCGGCTTTGTGGCACAGGGGGTAAGCCACTGCCTGTGATGCGGGCATCCCATATGAGTGCCAGCTGGAATCCTGGATGCTCTGCTTCCAATCCAGCTCCCAGCTAACTAGTGCGGCAAAGTGACAGAAGATGACCCAAGTGCTTAGGCTCCTGCCACCCATGTTGGAGAGACCTGAAGGAGTTCCTGGCTCCTGGCTTCAGCCTGGCCCAGTCCCAAACACTGTGACCATTTGA
This sequence comes from Oryctolagus cuniculus, assembly GCF_964237555.1. Taxonomy (NCBI): domain Eukaryota; kingdom Metazoa; phylum Chordata; class Mammalia; order Lagomorpha; family Leporidae; genus Oryctolagus; species Oryctolagus cuniculus. The sequence continues at coordinate 68,295,265 of NC_091434.1, forward strand.
GGAGTGAACTAGCAATGGAAGATTTATTTCTCTCTGTTTCTCCCTGTCACTCTGCCTTTCAAATTAATAATAATCCTATTTATGGATATCTTTAAGTTCAAATGTTTTTAATGTATTATGTTCATGCTCATACCAAATCACTCCAAAATGTAGGTTAAAACAATAAAGCTTTCTTACATCTACAAGTCTGTGGGCATCCTGACAAGTTCTGTTGGTAACATCTGGGCTCCCTCAGGTAGCTGCAGTCAGCTGGGGGCTTGGATAGGGCCGGCTGAATTCACCTCTCTGGTGTGCCTGGAAGTCTTCATAAAGTGGTGGATACACTCCCAGAGGTCAAGGGCAAAAGTCCTGGGCCTCTGATGGCCAACTCTCAAAGGTGGGCCAAGTAACTCCAGCAGAATTCCATTGGTCTACACATGTCCTAGGGCCAGTCTACATTCAAGAGGAGAAAAATAGACTCTACCTTTTGATTGGAAAAGTTGCAAAGAATGTGTAGTCACACTTAATTTACCACTATATACGTACCTATGTATCTATATTGGTAACCATCTTTATCTGAAATGTTATTGAAAAACCTAGCAACGTAATTTCCTCTAAGCACAGGAGTTGGGAATGTAGATGGTAAAGAAAAAGTAATAACCTTATTTTTCTTTTTTTTTTTAAAGTTTTTTTTTAGTTATTTATTTGAGAGGTAGAGTTACAGACAATGAGAGGGAGAGACAGAGAGAGAGGTCTTCTATCCACCAGTTCACTCCCCAGTTGGCCGCAATGGTCAGAGCTTCGCCGACCTGAAGCCAGAAGCCAGGTGCTTCCTCCTGGTCTCCCATGCAGGTGCAGGGCCCAAGCACTTGGGCCATCCTGCACTGCACTCCCGGGCCACAGCAGAAAGCTGGACTGGAAGAGGGGCAGCTGGGACTAGAACCCAGCGCCCACAAGGGATGCTGGCGCCGCAGGCGGAGGATTAACCCACTGCGCCATGGCACCGGCCCCAAGAACCTTATGTTTCACGTTGTGCATTTCCGTGCTCACGGCTCACTACGTGGGCCTGAGACCTGGGCAGCCTCTCAGGGCCCCATGCTCAGGAGGCCCGTGTACTCGGTTTACTGCTCTGCTGTCACCTTCTTGAAAGTCTCAATAATTTCATTTGAACTCGTGTTCTGTAAGTGAATTCCAATGGTACAGTGCATCATGCACAAAAGCAGACAAGATACACACCAGCGTGTCCACCATTCCTTGCTCTCTCACTCTGTCAGGGTGGTGCCAGTACCCTAAGAGAACAGGATTCTGGGGCACTCATGACACATGGAAGTTCGGGGTAACTCAAGACAAGTAACCAGCAAGCACGTCACTCCTCAAAAATGAGCAAGCCAGGTGCTGCTTGTCCCTGGGGTCCCTTTTTCTGCTTGCACCCTGCTTTGTGTACTGGTGCTGGTGGAGGAACTGTTTCTCATCGTGTTCCTTCCATGGAGCAGGCAACCCCTGCTGCCAAAATGATGACAGAAAGGAAAAAGATAGACAGGGCAACGCATAGCTCTTCTCCTTTTACCCGATCTTTACTCCTGAGTAAGCTAAAGGTAGAGCTGGTAGAATGTGTGGCCTCCCGAAGTGCAATCTGGACTCTGCTCTGTGCCTGGTTTCCCCATCCTGATAAGAATGAAATACACACACACGTTTGAGATAAGAAAGACAAAATTATGTAATTTCGGTGATTCCACATGTCAGTTAAATGTTCTTATATTTGCACTTAACACTAGTGCTATGCCCTAGAAAGATAAGCAGAAAATTTATGCTAATCATTTAAATGCTATTTATCTTTACTTTGAACAATATTCAATAGCAACTAAAGACAAAATGATCAGTTTGAGATAGAGAATGTAGAAGAAAGAAAAAAGCTGGGGGCCGGCAGCGTGGAGTACTAGGTTAATCCTCCGCCTGTGGCGCCAGCATCCCATATGGGCACCAGGTTCTAGTCCCAGTTGTTCCTCTTCCAGTCTAGCTCTCTGCTGTGGCCCGGGAAGGCAGTGGAGGATGGCCCAAGTTCTTGGGCCCCTGCACCCACGTGGGAGACCAGGAAGAGGCACCTGGCTCCTGGTTTCAGATCAGCGTAGCTCCAGCCATTGTGGCCATTTGGGGGGTGAACCAACGGAAGGAAGACCTTTCTCTCTGTCTCTCTCTCATTGCCTCTAACTCTACCTGTCAAATAAATAAATAAAATCTTAAAAAAGAAAGAAAGAAAGAAAGAAAAAAGCTTTATATTTTAATAACACATTGTTTTCCTTCTGGAGAAAACAAGGGACCCCTGCATGTTTATTACGCACTGTGCCCCACAATTCATGCCATCAGGGGCTGGCACTGTGGCCCCAGCCTGCAGCACCAGCATCCCATATGGGTGCTGATTCGAGTCCTGGCTGCTCCACTCCCAATCCAGCTCCTTGCAAATGTGCCTAGGAAAGCAGCAGAGGATGGCCCAAGTGCTTGAGTCCTTGTACCCACATGGGAGACCCAGAAGAAGCTCTTGGCCCAGCCCCAGCTTGTGTGGCCATTTGGGAAGTGAACCAGCAGACAGAAGACTTCTCTTTCTGTCTCTCCCTCCCTCTCTCTCTCTCTGTGTAACTCTGTGTTTCAAAATAAATAAAATAAAATCTATTAAAAATTACATAGTCAGTCTTGTCTGTAGTACTTGAATTTGGCATATTTATGTCCCACATTTATATATTAAAAATCGGTTTCTTTTTACCTCACCTTTCTACTCATTTACTGTATGAGATTTATGCTACCCCTATCTCAAATCATTAAAGATCTATTTAAAAAAAAAAAAGAATAAGATCCATGAAAATGGCAGCCAAAAGAATACAGGTGCCTAAATGAACAAACACTTTTAATAATCAAAGGCAATTTTTCATAATATTCTCCCTTCTCCCTTTTCCTTTCGTAAGCAAATATCCTCTCTGATTTATAGCACTGGAACCACAGCACAATGAAATTAAGCAAGAAGAATCTGCCAGATTAAAAACCCAAACCCAAGCCTGTGACCTCAGTTCGTGACAGCAGCACTGTCAATATAAATATTTATTATCTCAGGGGAGCATGCAAGGTCATCTATACCACAAGAGCTGCCTGCCTGGATTGTTGCATACACATCACCACAGGAGATGTAGGAGATTGGTAGAGGCTATTTACAGGGATATCTTCTTGGAAAAATCACACAAAGAGGATTTCTCACATTGCATTTACTAGCACAGTGTCAACATGATATAGCTATACTGATTAACAACCTTATTAAAATTGAAGGAGATATCAGTTTTATTTTTATGGCCTTACATTTTTTCAATTCTAACTAATACATAAAAATTGTAGATATATGGATTGTCATGTGATATTTCAATAGATATATACTTTGTGTAATGTTCAAATCAGGGTAAACATATCTATCTCCAATATTACAGTCGGGTATTTTACCTTGAATTTTCAACAAACATATGCATTCTTTTTAAAAACTTTTATTTATTTTTATGTGAAAAGTAGAGAAAGAAAAAAGAGAGAGAGAGAGAGAAAGATCTCCATCCTCTGGTCTACTCCTCAAATGCCCTCCACAGCCAGGGCCAGGCCAGGCCAAAGACCAGAACTCAATCCAGGTCTCCCACATGAGCGGCAGGGACCCAGCTACTTGAGCCATCACCTGCTGCCTCGCAGGATCTGCATTAGCAGGAAGCTGGAATAGAGACCAGAGCAGCCGTCTGGGGAATGAACCAGCAGATGGAAAATCTCCATCTCTCCCTCTCTCTGTAACTCTGCCTTTCAAACAAAGAAATACATCTTAATAAATAAATAAATAAAAGGACTATGGCCTGAAATTGTCCAGTTAGCTTAATGGACATTATTAAATGTAGACCGTTTTCTGCAAAGATGTGTTAAACTGGCAGTAAGTTTGCAGTGTTCTCCCACATGAAGGGGAACAGGCCAGCCAGTCTGGCCTAAATACTTCTGGTTCTACAGAAAACGGCGCTTAATCTTCTGAAGGGGAACAGCTCTCCACAGTTTAGAATGAAAGCTTCTCAGGGAAATGTGCGCATGCACACAACAAATCTCAAAGGCTAAATAGCTGATCAATGAACCCTCCAGGGGTCACAAATCCTAGATCAGACGTGTCTGTGGACTCTTTCTCTGTGCTGACACTCCACACATAGACCTATCTGCCTGTGGACTAAATAGCAAAAAAGACAAAATCCAACATTTGGGTCTTAACCTAAATTTGTCCGAAATAAAATAAAAGATCTTTTCATTCTGAAAGTTCCCATGGCTGGATCCTTTAAACACCTTCTTCAGATGAAGCTGGTAGTTACCTACTACTAAAGAGGTAATATATATAAAAAGACACGAATCGCTTCTGGCCCTCAGCTGGTGGTCAGTACAACCCATTAGCCCAGCCCCCCACTGATGAAGACCTGCAGGCCTCCCAATGTGAGAGAAACCAAATGCCAAATGAAATGCTGAGTATGTCTACAGAGGGTCTTAGCTCCCTCTGAGCCAGCTTTTTTTTCTTTGAAAGATTTATTTATTTATTTGAAAGGCAGAGTGGTAGGATTGGCATGGAGAGAGAGAGAGAGAGAGAGAGAGAGAGAGAGAGAGAGAGAGAGAAAGAGAGATCTTCCATCTGCTGGTTAACTCCCCAAATGACCACAGAAGGCAGGAGCCTAGAGCTCCATCTGGGCTTCCCATGTGGGTGACAGGGGCCCAAACACTTGGGCCGTCTTCTGCTGCCTTCCCAGCTGCATTAGCAGGGAGCTGGATAGGAAGCAGAGCATCTAGAAGGTGACCTGAACTGGGGTTTAAATCGAACTGGCCCTCCGATATGGGATGCCAGCATCACAAGTGGTGGTTTAACCAGCTGTGCCCCCATGCCAGCCTCTCTGGTCCAGTTTTGAAGCCTCATTTGTCCTCCTGCTCTGAGCCCTTGTCTCAGAACCTCTCAGCTTGCAGATTTCTTGGACTGGTTTGGAGGAACCTCCAGTTTACCTGTATCTTAGCAGCTGCCATGTTGGCCTGATCCAGATCTGGTCTTGGGTTCAAAACCACCTTTCTTAGTCTTTGCTTTTTTCTCATCTGGATCCTCATCAACTCAAGAGGAAACTCAGCATCTTGTCAGCCTCTGCTCACGGACAGATCAGATCTTACAAAGAAGCCACTATGCAGTCATAGGCATGTGGATAGGCTGCCCTATTCCTCCCCAACGTCATTCACTTGGCATGGAAGCGACTGGGGCTCAGAAGAGGGGGACACGCCCAGCGTGTGGGCTGGATCTTGGGTGAGATGGAAAAGGGAGGTGACTGCAGGCAAAAGGAGCAAGAAGGCCTGGGCAGCAGGTGCGCTGAGCCAGCTCAAAGCGGATGTCTGCCAGGAGATGCTTCACTGAGAATTTGACCTGGGGCTCCCCTGGTTAACCTGTCAGGGCTTATTACATGTTTCTGCATCCAGAGAGCCAGGAGGCATGGGGCTAGTCTCTGAGGGTCGGGGGAGGGACTGGGGAGGAGCAGCTGGCTGTCCAAAAGCAGTTCCAGCCTCAAGAAAAGCCAGGAAGGGCCAGCGGTGTGGCGCAGTGGGCTATGGGGCACCAGCATCCCATAGGGGTGCTGGTTCTAGTCCTGGTTACTCCTCTTCTGATCCCACTCTCTGCTAATGGCCTGGGAAAACCGTGGAAGTCGCCCAAGTGCTTGGGTCCCTGTACCTGGATGGGAGACCTGGAGGAGTCTCCTGGCTTGGGATCAGCCCAGCTCTGGCCATTACGGCCATTTGGGGAGTGAACCAGCAGATGAAAGACCTTTCTGTCTGTCTCTCCCTCTCTGTAACTCTGCCTCTCAAATAAATAAATAAATAAAATCTTTAAAAAAATAAGAAAAAAGAAAGGCCAGGAGGCTCTCAGAGGCTCCCCTGTCCACCAAGAACTAGATGGTGAGAGAAGCTTGGCTCTGGCGCCCTGTGGGCTGCTCCGAGTCCTGCTGTGGGTGGGGGTGTTAGACCAGAAGCGCTGGTGTCAGACACACAGGCAGTGCATTCCTGCCGGTCACATTCCTGCAGCCTGACGCTGGCAAGGCCCTCTGGGAAGCCTCTTGCCTCTTCCTGGTGGCTTCGCTCTCTTCCTCCTGACTCCAGCCCCTGGACGCACCTCTGTCGTAGCGCTTACCGTCTTCTCACATGTTTGTCTTTATTACGCCGTGAGCTCCTGGAAGGTCACAAGTTGCCATTTCTGCACCCTCAGTGCCTCACATGGTATCCAGTGTTTAGTAGATGCTCAGCCCGTGCTTCCTGATACGAGTTAGGCTGGCAAAACCGTGTATGCCAACCAATGGAGGCCAGATGACCGGAAAACAATGCCAGGGTGGATGGTTTGAACACTGCCACTTGGGCAGCAGCCAGGGCAGCATGAGGCGTGTGAGCAGGCACGGGGCATTTGAACCGGGCTCTGCCAGTGCACCCATCCATCACACCACCACACCAGACACTGGCTGCTTTCTGGGGGCTGAGGGGTTGATTGCATTAGATTCCTGCTCCCTGCAACCATTCGGGTTAGAGTTATGTTGATCCTCATTTTACAATAGAGAAAAGAGGTTTAGGGAGCTTATGTCATTTGCCTGAGGACACAGAGTTGGCAAGAAGGCCAGGACTGTTGCAGTGATCTGGCCAGCTGCCACCCGTGTTCTTGGAGTCTTTGCCTCCTTCACACTGGCCAGAGCTGAGGAGCCAGAGAGAGGGCCGGGCAGCTGGTGGGTGGGCATGGAAGGGGAGTGGCCAATGTGCAGCTGTGCCAAGGGAGAGCCCAGCTGAGAGCCCGAGGGGCCGAGCATCATGATGTCTGAAGCATGCTTCAGAGGGCTCAGGAACACGCACAGGTGCACACACACACATACACACACACAGACACATGTGTTATACACACACGGCTCTACAAAAAATTTAATGGAAAACGCTTCTTATGGGGGCCAGCCTTGTGATACAACAGGTTAGGCCGTTGCTTGCAACACCAGAATCCCTTCCTGGAGTGTTGGCTCCAGGCCTGGCTGCTCTGCTTCTGATCCAGCTCCCTTGTAATGTGCATGGGAAAGCAGCAGAAGATGGCCCAAATCCCTGGGCCCCTGCCACCCACATGGGAGACCCAGATGGAGTTCCAGGCCCCTGGCTTTAGCTCAGCCCAGTCATTCGAGAAGTGAACCAACAGATGCAAGATCTCTGTCTCTTCCTCCCCTCCTCTCTCTGTTGCTAAGCCTTTCAAATAAACAACTCTATCTTTTAAAAAATGCATATTATGAAAAAAACTATGCATGGTTTCAAAACGTTTTTTGCTTCAAAATAAACTCGACTTTTAATTCCATTTTCCCCCGCAGTTTCTGAAGTGCCCGCATGCACACACTCTCCCTTGGTGTCTGCGTGGGGTTGGATCCAGGGCCTCCCACAGATACCACATTGCATGAATGTTCATATGCTTCACACAAACAGCACCCTGACATGTAGCCCACACACACCCTCCTGCATACTTTACCTCCAATGCCTAGTACGATGCAGGTGCTAAGTCAACAGCTGCTGTACTGTTTAGGCAATAACAACAAGGAAAGCATCTATAACTGTTCAGTGGAAGTATGATTTCTTCATACTATTTTTAATCCACAGTTTGAATCTGAGGACGTGCAACTTGTGGATGAGGAGCAAATGTACACACACGTATATGAGTATATATGGGGACAACTGTATATACAAGTATTGGAGTATGTATGTGGTAGATATGTATATGTGGCAACTGTATATACAAGCACAAGAGTATATATGGAAGTAACTATATACACTAGTATAGGAGTATATTGGGAAGGATTCGTTGGGGGGGGTAGGGAGAGGGGAGACTTCTTTTTCAACTTTTCTGAACATTTTGACATCTGAATAAAAAGTTGGAGGACAAAAACATGAGTCTGACACTTTAGACCTAGGTCAAGTCTGGACAAAGGGCTAGGATAAGGGAGAAGAAAATCTGAAGCCATAAGCAGACAGCAAGAAAGAGAATCTGGGGGAGATAAATCCCCACCTGTGCTAACGCGTCTCTAAAAGTATATGCACAGAGTTCAGACTATCACACACACTCTTGGAACTGTCATCGTCAGCAAGTCACCTAGGGATTTTATTAATTTCCCCTCACTCATTATCACCTGGTTCACTAGGCTGTCTGCCATGGATAACAAAACCTCTTAGAAATGAAGGAAAGGCACTGTGGCGTAGCGGGTAAAGCAGCCGCCTGCAGTACCGGCATCCCATATGGGTTCCAGTTCTAGTCCCGGCTGCTCCACTTCCGATCCAGCTCTCTGCTGCGGCCTGGGAAAGCAGTAGAAGATGGCCCCAGTCCTTGGGCTCCTGCACCCATGTGGGAGACCTGGAAGAAGCTCCTGGCTCCTGGCTTTGGATAGGCGCAGCTCCGGCCATTGCAGCCAACGGGGGAGTGAACCAGCAGATGGAAGACCGCTCTCTCTCTCTCTCTTTACCTCTCCTTCTCTCTCTGTAACTCAAACTTTCAAGTAAATAAATAAATCTTTTTTTAAAAAATGAAGGAAAGATACCATTGAGGATGGCATGTTAACAGGTACAGTTTTCAGAGAACTAAAACACTAACTTTTTAAAAAGCTGTTCCAAAACTATAACTTTTTTTGATCAGCAACTGCCCTTTACTGTGTCATTCACAAGTTGCATATGTTCCTGCGAAGGTATAGTGAGTATTAAATGTGGTATCCAATCACTTTTCCACATCTTTCCTTTTTATTTATTTATTTATTAGACAGGTAGAGCTACAGACAGTGAGAGAGACAGAGAAAGGTCTTCCTTCTGTTGGTTCACCCCTCAAATGGCCACAATGGCCGGAGCTACGCCGATCTGAAACCAGAAGCCAAGTGCCTCTTCCTGGTCTCCCACATAGGTGCAGGGGCCCAAGGACCTGGGCCATCCTCCACTGCCTTCCAGGGCCACAGCAGAGAGCTGGACTGGAAGAGGAGCAACCGGGACTAGCACCCAGCGCCCATATGGGATGCCGGCGTCACAGGCAGAGGATTAACCAAGTGAGCCACGGCACCGGCCCGTCTTCCCTTTCTTAAGACCTGTTATACTCTACAGAATATACAGTGAGAGAGGAAGAGAAAGTTATTACTTATGTTTTCCTTTGTCAAAATGTTTGTCCCAGGCAATTCTATGAACTTTGAACAAAGCTATGCATGAGCAAAAATAATCTCCAAGCAAATAAATTAAAAAGCCACAACAAATAGCACAGGCCCAAAAAATAAAAAACCATTTTCATTAACTAACATTTACATCTGGGAAAGGTCTCTGTGCTTTCCCCAGAACTATTAAAGATACAATTCTGACAGTGAAAAAGAAAAAACAATATGGGTAAGCAAAAAAAGAGGACTTACTTCACTAATTTCACCAAAAAAAAAAAAAATCGCAGTATTGCTTGGTGATATGTTTCACTCAGACCCCAAGCTCAGAGCAATGTTTCGGCAGGGGAGGGAAGGGGGGATATGGGGCAGGGCAAGTAGAAACCAGGGCCTAGAGCATCCCACCAACAAATCACTGGGATGCTCAAATACTTCTGGTGGCAAAATAAAAACTAATTAAAATAAGCATGATCAGTAAGCATGATCATATTTATCAAAAGTCATAAAAGTTTTCATCCTTCAAATTAGTAATTCTTCTCCTGGGAATTTATCCTAGAGTCATTCTCAAACCATAGCCCAGGGATGGGGGAAGACTCCTAAGCTACCCAGGGGATCCTTGAGTACAAAACTCTTCCATAATAAGAAGATGACACTTGCCTTTGAGATCTCTTTCTCTCACAGTGGTACAGTGGGATTTCCTAGGAGTGACGTGATGGGACGTGACACCAATGCTCTCACAGCTTCAAGAATGTGTGCTTGCTTGCAAGATGATAGAATGTGGGGAATGATCCTCCACCTTATTTTCACATAACACTTTCAAAATTCAAAACACATGGGTTGGCCATCGCCGCGGCTCACTAGGCTAACCCTCCGCCTAGCAGCGCCGGCACACTGGGTTCTAGTCCCGCTCGGGGCGCCAGATTCTGTCCTGGTTGCCCCTCTTCCAGACCAGCTCTCTGCTGTGGCCAGGGAGGGCAGTGGAGGATGGCCCAAGTGCTTGGGCCCTGCACCCCATGGGAAACCAGGAGAAGCACCTGGCTCCTGCCTTCGGATCAGCGCGGTGCACCGGTCGCAGCGCGCCGGCCGCGGCGGCCATTGGAGGGTGAACCAATGGCAAAGGAAGACCTTTCTTTCTCTCTCTCTCTCTCTCTCTCTCTCTCTCTCACTATCCACTCTGCCTGTCAAAAAAAAAAAAAAAAAAAACCACATGGGCAGTCTCTAATCCATAAAGGCTTTGATAAACCCTACATACGCTATCTCTTAAATTCTGATTGCCGTTATCATCTGTATCTGGCAGAAACTCCATCTTGGAGATAGAATGGCTGTATGAGCAAGGGAAAAATTAGTTGGAAATTCCACACAGAGCAGGAAGGAACAAACGGTTAATCACAGAGTCTTGGCATGGTGTGAGGACTCCAGCCAGCTGTTTGCTGAGGATGTGGGCATGAAGGGGTATGGTGGGTGGCCACAGCACACTGGTTCTCAGCCCTGGATGCCCAGGAATCCTGTTTGGGACATTTGAAGAAGCTGCCTAGGTCCCAAGTTTCTAAAGATTCCTGTTTCATTGGTCTAGAAAGGACCCAGACATGGGAATTAAAAAAAAAAAAAAATCTCCCCGGGGGCGCTGGCTTTGTGGTACAGTGGGATAAGCCAACACCTGTAGCATCAGAGCATCAGTTCAAGTCCCTGACTGTTCTGCTTCTCATCCAGCTCCTTGCTAAGGAACATGGGAAAGCAGTGGAAGATGGCCCAAGTGCTTGGACCCCTGCCACCCATCCAGAATTCCAGACTCTTAGTTTTGGTCTGACCCAACCCTGCTTATTGCAACCACTTGGGAAGTGAGCCGGTGGATGGAAGATCTCTTTTTTCCCTCTCTCTTCTCTGTCACTCTGCCTTCCAAATAAATAAATCTTAACAATAACAACAACAAGCCCCTGGATAATTCAAATGTGGAACCAGATTCAAGAAATACAACTATAAAAGATACCAAAAACTTTTTCTTTTTTTCCAAATAATATATTTTGATACGAGATAAATGGTTGCCCTATATTTTATCCTTTCCAGCAACATAATTTGTGGTTCTGCCTTCTTTATTTTGCAAACCCAAAGGGCAGTGGCACACTGAAGTCTTCAGCCCATAAAGCAAATAAGTAATCCATCAGCAGCCACTTGGACCCCCCTGGTCAACAAGGCAGAATTTACACAAAAGTTGTTCTACTTTACAGTAAGGTAAGCCCGGGAAGCCAGAGAGCTCTGCCAAGAAATCACCCAGCAAAGTTGCATTAAACCAGGAAAAGACTGCCATCTCAGGCCAGACCACTTGACCACATCAGCAGTCTTTGGAAGGTCTGTCTTGCATTCATTGGTTGGGGCCACACAGCTCAAAGCGCTGAGGTCAGTGAGATCAACCCACAGCAAGACTTGGAGAATCTGGAGAGGCCAACGTTGTGACAGGATTTCCGGCTGCTCCCTCCCCAGTGTCAGATGCTCTGTCCCAGTGTCTGGGCCCTAACCTCGCCTGCAGCCTGCAGACAAGGCAGGAGTGGAATTCGGTCCCAAGAGTGCTGCAAAGTCCTGTGATCACAGGAATCTCTGCACATAAAGAGCTTAACAATCTGCCCCTGCCCACACCACAAACTCCTTCTGAGCCTCACGTCCTCACAGCCTTCCCCAGCAGACCCGCCTTTGCCTGCGGGACCCATTAAATCTTTAGATGACGACTGAACAACAAACAAAAACCAGAACCAGGCATGTGGCAATGCAACCCGTGACACCGTCTGAGGACAGGCCGAGCTTGCCCCCAGGCCCCTCCAGGCAACCAGCAAAGGAGCTGAGGGGGGCAGGGTGCAGGGGCACAGCAGGGGTGGGGGACCTACCCCACCCTCAGGACAAGGTTGCCACAGGCTATCACTCGCAGAACTGACCCCAGTCCTTTGGGGGTGCTGAAAACCAGCTTTGTGAGCACACAAGCGTTCTGGATCAGACCTGTCTGTGAATGCAATGAGACCCTGGGAGGAGAGAAAATTCTTGTCCTCCCCACATGTCCTAGCACTCAGAGTCCTTTCCAAAGTATTTTTTTTCACTCTTTTCTATTCAGTTTATGTCATATTTGTATTCCTGCTTGTCCATCGTCTCCACTAGACTGCAAACCACAGAAAGGCAGACAGGGTGCATCCTGCACCTGCGCGTGGTGGGAAGCAGTGTGTCTGCTGAATACGACAGAAGCTTCTTAGAGAGATTTTTAAAGGGACCTCGATTACCATGGAGCTGAGCAGCTATTTGGCAGGGCACCGTGCCCAGTGGGCTAGCTGAGGGAACGCAGAGAGCCGCTGGAGACAAAAGTGCCAGGGAGAGGGTGGGAGCGAGGGTCAACAGCAGGCCAGCAAGTACACGGCCAAGGGAGGCACTGCAGAACCTCTGGCAACAGCAACTCCTTTAAAAGACCCGAGGACATCCACCACACACTCCTGGAATGAACAGTGCCCCAAGCACCTGCTGAGAGCAAAGGACTCCTGGGTCAGCACCCTGCCTGCAGGCCTACCAGACGCATCCGGGGTTTCCTGGCACCTGCCAGCCGAGCCTTGATCTGTTCAGACCCCCTGATCATCTTCTGAGAACTAGTGAGAGCCTAGCTTGGGGCGCAGGTAGGACTTCGCACCATCAATAATGTAACAGAATTCCCATAAACACAGAGGACTTCAGAAAGTCAGCGCAACAGGCGAGACACCAGCTGGGCATCCGGAAAGTGTAGCACCATCAGCCTCAATCTGCTTTCTTGCCCCCAAATCCATTTTTAATATATGCCACTCAAACAGGGCACTAGAGGGGCACCTACATTCAGTATTGATGTGAGAAATGGAATGCTGCCTCATTATGAACAAATGTATTTATCTTCTAGAAATACGGCTAAGCCCACGTGGCTAAATAAGCATCCTCCACTATCCAAAAACCAAGAGCTGCCGCTCACCTCCTCCCCCACCCCCATGCACCACAAACAAAGATGAAATCAAATTATGTCCGGGCCATGGTGCGGATTTAGGTCTGGTGGAACCTAATTAGCAAAGCCAAGGATGTTTTTGAGGCTAATTCCTCAACCCCAGTGCAAACTGCGACCCGAGTATTTCTCCACTCTCCCACCCTTTCCTATCCCATCTAACACCCAGACTGACCTGGCAGAGCATCCGCCCTTCTCATTCTCACGCATCCAAGGAGCGTCTGTCCTCTATCCGGCCCGCACACGGCGTCTCCATGGCCAGGACCTGCTGCTGCTATCTACGCCCGAGCGTGGCTCGGGGCACGGAGAGGAAGCCGCTGCTGCCGGCTCTCCAGGAAAGCTCAGGCAGTCCCAGGCAATAGGAAAAAAAGACTTCCTTTTCTTTCTTTTTTTTTTTTTTTTTTTTTAAACTTCACTTAGCTCCCGATAACTTCACTCCCTTCCTTTCTGGATGGCAATCATTTCGCCATTCCATGGAAAAGCGCGGGGCCAGGGGAGCCAAGACCTAGAGGCAGGCGCAGGGTCCGAGTGGTCGGAGCCTACTTCCGGGCGGTTTCAAAGACTCAGAACTGTGAGGAGAGAGGCGAGAGCAGCAGCCAACAGGATGTGTGTGGCTGGAGTTCCTGGCATGGAGTCTTGGCTTTCATGTTTATTTTTGGATGTATTTTTCTTCGTCCTTTGATGCAAATTTTGGGCCTGGGAAGGAACCCTACTGGACGCATGCCCCGGCTGCCGGGAGACAGGACAGGCTGCGACCAGGAGGACGCACGCCCCTGGGCGATCTGGCTGTGGCTACTCCTCAGGTGAGGGTTTGGGTTCCGGGGCTTTGCCTGGCAAGGCCAGGCGGCAGCAGCCCCACCAGGGCCACCGTTCATGCGACACGCGGGTCCACCCTGGCGGCCGGGAGAGGCGATCTGACAGGGTTCCCGCGCTCAGCCGAGCCGCCGGCTCACCCGATGGCGTCGGAGGCGTTCATCTCCCGAGACACCAGGTCTCAGGCGTTCGGCCTTCATTTCGAGGGACGTTGTTCTAATGTGGTTTTCAAAGCCCATCACCGCAGCCTCAGCTACCGTCGTCCCAACAATTCCTCCTCTCACCGCGGCTGGAAAGATTGTGCACGGAAAAGACCTTTCCCCCTACGTAATCTCAAAGGCAGTAAACACGAATAACCGAAAAGCCTTTTAGCTCCACCACTGCCAACAGATCTGGCAGAATCTTTTAAGGAAACCAAACCACTCCGACAATAAGAGACTGGAAACCAACATAACCCCGCTTCTCCAATGGCTTTTTTTTTTTCTTTGCTCTTAGAGCTATCCTTGCTTACGAATTGCTTTCTTGTCCCAAGACAAAAACACACCCTTGCTTCTTATGTTTATCATCCCATTTTAAATCTCGTACGGTGTAAAATGGATTTCTGATCCATTAATATTTATGGAGGCCACAGACACACTTGGAGAATAAACTTATTTATACCAGCCCTGATGTCCAAGCAGAGGTTCTCCGAGTTTACTCTGGTCACCACGGGCTTCTGTCTAACACAGCTAAGAAGCCACAAATCTTAAATACGGCTTTTCTTCTCAAGGGCTCTGTAATTTTCTTCTTACCCTTAAATGTTCAAAGAGGTTACTCATCGCTGTGCATTATTGTGTTGGACATGCTCAAACATGGCTCGCAGCAGAGGGAAAGTTTTGCCAGCATGTTTATGCAACTGAAACAGGTGAACAGGTGGTAGGCCACTAGTTCAGGGGCCCCTCGGCAATGACCTCTATGGATTTGCCTGAGATTGCTCCTCCAGTCCACTCCCCTAAACACAAGAGACTCATCACCCCATTAAATTTCACTTATGTAGCCGGCGCCGTGGCTCAATAGGCTAATCCTCCACCTTGAGGCGCCGGCACACCGGGTTCTAGTCCCGGTTGGGGCGCCGGATTCTGTCCCGGTCGCCCCTCTTCCAGGCCAGCTCTCTGCTATGGCCAGGGAGTGCAGTGGAGGATGGCCCAGGTGCTTGGGCCCTGCACCCCATGGGAGACCAGGAAAAGCACCTGGCTCCTGGCTCCTGCCAGGATCAGCGCGGTGCGCCGGCTGCAGCGGCGGCCATTGGAGGGTGAACCAACGGCAAAGGAAGACCTTTCTCTCTCTGTCTCTCTCTCACTGTCCACTCTGCCTGTCAAAAAAAAAAAAAAAAAAAAAAAAAAAAAAAAAAAATTTCACTTATGTGGAATATTCCATACCTCAAATTACACCACAAACCTAACAGCATCCTCATACAGACACAACAGCAGACAGGAAGTCAGGAAGAGAAGCAGACAAAAAAACACGTAAAAAAATAAAACTTCACTGATGATGTTCTAACCACTGAAAAACCTCTGAAGTGAGAAATTCATAGAACTGGATAAAAAATCAGTCTTGTATTTAGTATATCAGTGTGAATTTATTATATAAAACTGATTTGCATTTTTTAAAAAGATTTTATTTTTATTTATTTGAAAGACAGAGTTACAGAGAGAGGTAGAGACAGAGAGAGGTTTCCATCCGCTGGTTCACTCCCCAGATAGCCACAACGGCTGGAGTTGCGCCAATCTAAAGCTAGAAGCCAGGAGCTTCTTCCGGGTCTCCCACATGGGTGCAGGGGCCCAAGGACTTGGGCCATCTTCTACTGCTATCCCAGGCCATAGCAGAGAGCTGGATCCAAAGAGAAGCAGCTGGGACTAGAACCGGCACCCATATGGGTGGGATACCGGCGCTTCAGGCCAGGGCTTTAACCTGCTGCACCACAGCGCAGGCCCCAAACTGATTTGCATTTATATAAATATTTGTTATATAAAACTTATTTGTGCTTATATAATATTTGTATATTATATAAAACTTATTTATAGTTATATTTTTTAAAGATTTATTTTTTTATTTTATATGAAAGACAAAGTTACAGAGAGAGGTAGAGACAGAGACAGAGAGAGGTCTTCCATCCGCTAATTCATTCCCCCTAAATGGCCCAACAGCAAGAGCTGAGCCGATCCAAAACCAGGAGCTTCTTCCAGGTCTCCCACATGGGTGCAGGGGCCCAAGGACTTGGGCCATCTTCCACTGCTTTCCCAGGCTCATTAGTAGGGAGCTGGGTCAGAAGTGGAGCACCCAGGACTTGAACATGCACCCATATGAGATGCCAGCGCTGCAAGCCAGGGCTTTAACCTGCTGTACCACAGCACTGGCCCCAATATTTATTATATCTAACCACCATCCATTGTAAATACCCGTAGTCTTGGATCAACTATTAATAACTGGTCTAAACTCTAAACTTCCAAGCCAACATTTAACTGCTTTGCCATTTAACTACCTTACTAGAAAATGCCAATAGGGCGAAGGAGTTTTATAAATTATAATTGTCTCAAGAACTAAAAGTGGTGTCCCAAGACTTTTTAAATTATTTTTATTCTGTATGTAATTCAGAAATGTAACCAACTGCAATCTCTCTCTCTCCTCCTCCCTCCCCTACCTCTCTAACTCTGTCTCTTCTAACATGTGACTGGAAAATGAGATTTTATATCCTATTAATATATTTTATTAAGTTTTAATACTAGAGAGGAATGAAAGGAGGGAAGCATTACTGACTAACTTGGAAGAAATTTACCAAAATTTATTTAAGAAAGTCCGACTCGACTTTCAGATGCAGCAATCCAGTACCCTTAAATCTGAACTGGATATGAAAAGAGAAGGAAAAGAAAGCAGTTTTCATTAGAGAACATGTAGGGTACACAGGAAATCTTCAAACTGCTGCTTTAGTTAAATCTTTGGGAATATTTATTTTATTTGATGTATTTACTAGAGAAGTAAATAAATGCTCTAGTTATATTTATGAGAATGATTTTCTTAAAATGCTTTGAGTGCTCCATTTGACTTAGAAAATAATAGACAATGCAAAGAAGAGGTATCTGGGATGGCACTGAATAGGATTTCCAGATCCCCTGAGTCTCAGAGTCCCTACCTACGACAGCCTAGGGAACACCTTTGACCTGGAAAGGAAAGGGAAGTTGCGACGTGTCCAGGGGTGAGAGGCCATACTTCTCAGTTAGAAGCAATTCAGAATCCTTGTGGGAGTGTTTTTTTTTTATTTATTTATTTGAAAGGCAATCAAAGAAGGAGGTATCTTTCTCTGAAGGGAGGAAAGAACTTCCACTTTGATTATGGCCTTGTCTAAATAAAGTCGGAGTGTGTGAACTCAAGAGGCTTCCATAGCCTTGGCAGCTCATGACAAGAGCCTGGGTGATTACTGACGTCATAAATAAGAGTGTCAATTGTTAAATCAACAATGGGAGTCACTGTGCACTTACTCCCTAAGTAGGATCTCTGTCCTTAATGTGTCGTACTATGAGAATTAACGGTAAAAAATAGTCTACAAACAGTACATCATACTTTGTGTGTCTATGTGGGTGCAAACTGTTGAAATCTTTACTTAGTATATACTAAATTGATCTTCTGTATATACAGATAATTAAAAATGAATCTTAATGAAGAATGTGTTGGGAGAGGGAGTAGGAGATGGGATGATAGCCAGGTGGGAGGGTGGTTATGGGAGGAAAACCACTATAATCCAAAAGTTGTACTTTGGAAATTTATATTTATTAAATAAAAGTTTTCTTAAAAAAAAATAAAGGCAGAGTTAGAGAGAGGCAGAGGCAGAGAGAGAGAAAGAGACAGTGAACCTGCTGGTTCACTCCCCATATGGCTGCAACGGCCAGGGCTGGGCTGATCAGACACCAGGAACCAGAAGCTTCTTCTGGGTCTCCCACTCAGGTGCAAGGGCTCAAGGACTTGGACCAACTTCTACTGTTTCTCAGGCCACAGCAAAGAGCTGGATCAGAAGTGGAGCAGCTGGGACTGGATCCGGTGCCCATATGGGATGCTGGCACTGTAGGCAGTGGCTTTACTCGCTATGTCACAGCGCCGGCCCTGTGGGAGTGTTTTAACCTTCCATCCCTCTATATGGCATCCCTCTACATGACAACAAGACACAGAGACAAAAGGGGACTTCAAAAAGTTCATGGAAAACGCATACTATGAGAAAATAATGCATGGATTTCAATTTTTTGTACCAAGATGAATTCAACTTTTAATTCCATTTTCCATTCATTTTTTGGAGTTCCTTTCCATCAGGAGACAAAGGTAAACATGTGTGTTGCTCTGAAATGAATGTACCGTGACACTGCTCACTCGTTTAGTTGGACAAGACGGTTCAAATTTAGACCTGGTTCACATCTCTCATTTAGAACCTCCGATCTAACAATGCCTCTGGGCCTCTAAGCTTGCCTAAGGTAGAGGTGTTTTCCAGGGTACTCTTCTGCTGTCTTCTTTTTATCTTACAGTTGAGTGATCCTGCTAGCTAGGTCCCAATCCTTCCCTTTTGCTGTTTGACTGATAGGTCTAGCTTAGATTTCAGCTGACAGCAGAAGCTGAGATTTTAACTTGGATAACACATGCCATTTACCAGTACAATGGATGGGGGAATTATAAACTCTACTATTTGACATAATCAAGGGATAGGTGTTTCAGTTCTCAACTATTTTATTTGCAGATTAATGGCATGTATCCCATCAATAGATCACCAAAATTCAAAGAATATAAGTAGAATTTATTTAATAGTAATGGTATGTTCTGCTCGGAAATGATATTAAGACTTGTTTATTTTATGTCCCCTGTGAGTAAAACAGAATCCCTTGCCCTGATGGCAGGAATTCTGTTAATTACGTTCATTGATATTTGACACACAGGAGATATTTAGTATTTGTTGAATAAACCAACAGTAAACTAAACACAATTCAAACATTTGTTTTCATAAAGTACTTTAGAATTGCACAATCTCTTAGTATTAGCATGTGCTCTATATGCACAAGCATGCCCATTAGTACAGTTCTCATTAAAAACCACTAGACAATGGGATTGGTAGAGGTTTTGTCATTTTACAATGTTGATCGAGCACCGAATTCACTCTGCTCTTAGGTTCATGAACTGGTGGATAATGGCAAGTACCTCCCTCATCTCTTGCACACACTGAGATCTCTGGAAAAGCAGAAGTCAGATGACAAACTCTATCCATCCTCTCCCAAACACTACCCAGCCTCTCGGCTCTACATGACTCCCGGAGTCTGGACCCCAGAAGTATCAGCTCTGAGGATACAAATGAAGGGCGGACCCTGGCAGCTACAAAACACAGGACAAGGTTTCAATTTCAAGATCAATGTTCTCATTTGCTGGCTTTTTCCCTAAGGGAAGTCCCCGTGGAATAATACAGTTTTTTTTTTTAAAAAAAAAGATTTATTTATTTATTTGAAAGGAGACTTTCAGAGAGGCAGAGGCAGTGAGAGAGAGAGAGAGAAAGAGAGAGAGAGGTCCTCCATCTGCTGGTTCACACCCCAGATGGACGCAAAGCTGGAGCTATGCTGATCCAAAGCCAGGAGCCAGGAGCTTCTTGCAGGTCTCCCGTGTGGGTGTAGGGGTCCAAGGACTTGGGCCATCTTCCACTGCTTTCCCAGGCCAGAGCAGAGAGCTGGATGGGAAGTGGAGCAGCCAGGACTCAAACTGGCGCCCCTTATGGGATGCCAGCACTGCAGGTAACGGCTTTACCAGTACTACGTCACAGCGCCGGCCCCTACAGTTCTAAAATGCACTCAGATACAACTGACCCAAGAGAGGAACAGTGGGGCATTGACACCAGGCTGCTGCTGCTGTGTTAGCCTCACCCCTGGTGCTTTTTTGCCAAAACTGTTCCAGCTCCATCGCTATAAGCTCTTAGTCCTTAAATGCCATTTATAGGAAACCCTGGGGCAGAGGTGTGAAAACGGATTCTCTGGGAAAAACAGACAAATCTTGACAGTGCAGAAAAGTGGCCCAGCCGTTTTAACATGTCAGTGCCACGAGGAATGGGGAGAGGAGGGAAAGAGAGGAGGGAGAGACCGAGATACAGCAATCACCTATAACACATGGTTCTGCAGTGGAGCATGGTTTGAAAAAAAAAAGAGCAAGCTACAAAAGAAACTTACAGGGGTAGACATGTGTTGTAATGGTGAAGCTGCCACATCCCTCATAGGAGTGCCTGGATTCCAGTCCTGGCTCCACTCCTGATTCCAGCTTAGCTAATGTACAACCCAGAAGGTAGCAGCTGAGAGTTCAAGTTTGTTGGGCCCTGCCACCTGCAGGGGAGACCTGGATTGCCTTCTGGGGCTCTTGGCTTTGGCCTGGTTCACACCCAGCTGATGCGGGTATTTGGACAATGAACCAGTCTGTGGGAGTTCTCCCTGTGTCTGTCTCTGTCTTTCAAATAAATGAGATAAATAGATTTTTTAAATTAAGAAATTCATGGAAAGTTTGGGCACATGAGAAGCGTACCCCAAATGAGGTGTTTCTGAGCTACTGTTGGTTGACAGATGAGCATACACTGTAGGTGTGTTATGTGTACGTAGCTGGACATGGCAGCTCCTTGGAGATACCTGCTGTTTATTGAGGATGGAATGCCATGACTACCTTCCAGCTACATGGTCCATCCCGAAACAAAGCTGAGGCAAATACAGCCATATGCTGACAACCGCTGCACTACATGGAGCTGAGTCAATGTTCATCAGACGCTTCTCTTTTATTCTGTTTGAAAATTTTTTAGTAACAAGTTTGTTTGAATGCTCACAGGTAGCAACCTCTCAAGACGTTCCTTCTCGGCACTGAGGGCTCCTAATTAAAATAATTTTTTTTAATATCTCCACAAAGCCTCCTTGAGCAGCCATCCAACTCTTCACAGCAAACGTGGTTATAATGACACACACCCCGGGTAAGAAGCATCTCCCGTTCTTCAACTGATCCTTCCAATTCCCTTTCTTGCAAAAGACTTTGCCGTTTATCTTTTAAAATGAAAGATCCAAAAAGGCTTATTTGCCTCAAGCTTGGTCCCTTTTAATTGACAGGAAACCTCTCCACACACACCTCACAAGAACCGACTTTGGATTTTCCTCTCCTAAAACTGCCTTTTGTCTCTGAACTTTACAGAACTGCTGGAGCTCTTTAATATTTTCTCAGAGAAGCATTTCAAACAAGCAACCCTGCAATTTATTCACTACTGCCAAGAATAAAAGTCCCAGGTGTCACCAGCCAGGCCTTCCAAGGCTTCGCGTGACTTTTAAGGCAAAGCATCACTCATTCACCTGCAGGTTGGTTCCCTTAATGCATCTGTCATTTGTTTGGCTCTGGAGGAAACTATTTGATTACACAAAATTCTTTTTAGATCAAGTTGAAAATCTTAGCCACACTGGGACAAGTGGAGAAGCCTGCCAGCTCCATGTGGTAACACTTCAACACGCAGAGCTAAGGACAAAGACAAGGAGCTTCAACAACGGAAAAGAAATGTGAATAAAAGATGCAAGGCCTAGTTGGGCCTTTAGAAGGGTTCGGCCTGCCAATAGTGCATATTAGATGATTGATTCCCTGTATGTCTCATCAGTGAGCCCGGTACCCTCAGGGAGACAGGTAAGCATCAGCAAATGCAGAATCGGTAAATGCTAGGGCCCGCCACGTGCACCCACTGCTGTGTCCCTGCACATTCTGAAGTTGGCGAGTCCCCAGCCATCTTTGCACACCTCCATTTCCCATACCTCATTATAGAGCACACCACTTTAAAAAGCATTTAAATGAAGCCAATGTTAACCCCATTCGTTACTCTTTTCCAGCGAGCATGTCAGCAATGATTTTTAAAATGCAAAAGAAAATGTCAAAGTATTTTGTCCCCTGGTTAAGAATACATCTGTGAAATAGGAGGGAGAAAATACATAACACACTCGATGGTCATTCAAGAAATAATTATAAGGTATGTCAAACTACAGAAAATTGAGCAAGCACTAAATTATAAAAAAAAAGGGGGATGTCGTGTCAAAATGGCTTTTTCACTCACTCATTTCAAAAACAAGTTTGGAAAATTAAATTCCATCTACCAGCTCAGAACAGACACATTCAGGCCTGACAGTAACGCCATTATCCACGTAGCAGCTCCCTTGCTTTTCCAGACTGCATGAATTGACAGCGACGCCGCGGGCTCACCTCCCATAGCGCCTTGAAGTCCTTTTGCTCGATGCGTAGCAGCTCACTGCTCTCCCTGGTGACGATGGTCGCATGGCGGGGCGTGTTGTCCAGGATGGACTCGCCGAAGGCTGTCCCGATTCCCAGGGTACAGATGGTCACCGCATCCTGAGGAGCCCAGAAACCAGCCATTACTAAAGGAGACATTTACGGGCTGGGCAAGTTGTCTTTTCTTTGAACCACAGTTTACACAAAGTAAAACAGCCGGTTTCATTGTGCAGTGCAACAGGTTTTAACCAATACACATCCAAATCAAGACACCCTTCGTTCCTTTCACGCCTTCTACTCCCACGTAACCTCCCTCAGAAGTCATCACTGCTCTGCTTCCTGTCCTTTCACGGGAGGCTTGCCTGCTGTAGAACTTCATGGAAAAGAAGCCAAGGAGGGGCCGGCATTGTGGCACAGTGGGTTAAGCCTCTGCCGTGACACCAGCATCCTACGTGAGCACCAGTTCATGTCCCAGCTGCTCCACTTCTGACCCAGCTCCCTGTTATTGCAACCTGGGAAAGCAGCAGCAGATGGCCCAAGTCCCTGGACCCCTGCCACCCATGGAGGAGACCCAGATGGAGCTCCAGGCTCCTGGTTTCAGCCTGGCCCAGCCCTGGCCATTGTCACCATTTCAGGAGTGAAATAGCAGATGAAAGATCTGTCTCTCCTCATTCTCAGTAGCTCTGCCTTTCAAATAAATAAATAAATAAGTGTTTAAAAAAAAGAAAAGAACCAGGCCATACACTCTTGTTTGTGTCTGGCTTCTTTGCTCAGTCCCATGGCTGTAAGATTCACCCATATTGTCAGACAGGTAGCTGGTCTTTTCCCTGTACTGATAGTAGTTTCCAATTCTATGGCAGTTTGCTTATCCATTCTCCCTTTGGTGGGCATTGAGGGTATGTCTAGCTGGAGGCTACTATGAAGAAGGGTACTAGCAATAATCTTGTTACCTTTTTACACAACTACCATCTGCTTTGTCAGAGGAGAAATCTACTGAAGGGAACTTGATTTTTTTAGTGAGAGGGTACAGTGACAACATTTAAACAGGAAACTGGAAGAGGGATGTAATCATGTCTGCCTGTCTTAAAGAGATGAGAAAACTGAGAGGCAGAGTGGTGAATTTGCAGGGCCCCAGGGCACAGAGTTAGTAAGCAATGTGGCCCAACAGACTATGGATTCCAAGATTTTGGTATCATGCTGCCCCCTGCAGCCATAACAGGGTAACAACAGCAGCCAATGTGGCTGGCAGGTCTATAAAGTATCATGAACTGGTGATTAAAAAGTTTCTCAAAGAAAACTAAAAAAGTAATTTCACCCTTGCATGCAACGTTCGCGATAATGTTTGAATTTAATCCTAACTAGTTTCAAACAATGCAAATAGCCACTTGAAATCACCTGGACGTTAATTTTGCAAGTTATTATAAACTAATGGAGATCCACAAGGGTAAGCCTGAGTTAGATGGTAGTTTTCCGTTCATGCATCTAATCCCCGATATAATAGGCAAATGTTATTAAGATCAAGTTAGTGACTCTGTAATCATATTACTGAGACAAATGCCCATAAGAATCCAGTTCCTTGAACCATAGCAAATTGTTTCTGCACAGATATTACCACATAAAATTATGCTCAGGAAAATAAAATCAATACTATCTCAGCAAAGAATAAAAGATCAAAGGAGAATTTAAGAAGAGCATGCTGATACATTTGCCAGGAAGGCAGTTGCAAACAACTCCAGCCAAATATCCCCAGAACTGAAATATCAGTACTCGGTGAGTTAAGTACCCCTGGGTGGGTTTCAAATTCTACTAAAAACAGGCCGGCGCCGTGGCTCAATAGGCTAATCCTCCACCTTGAGGCGCCGGCACACCAGGTTCTAGTCCCGGTTGGGGCGCCGGATTCTGTCCCGGTTGCCCCTCTTCCAGGCCAGCTCTCTGCTATGGCCAGGGAGTGCAATGGAGGATGGCCCAGGTGCTTGGGCCCTGCACCCCATGGGAGACCAGGAAAAAGCACCTGGATCCTGGCTCCTGCCATCGGATCAGCGCGGTGCGCCGGCTGCAGTGGCGGCCATTGGAGGGTGAACCAACGGCAAAAGGAAGACCTTTCTCTCTGTCTCTCTCTCTCACTGTCCACTCTGCCTGTCAAAAAAAAAAAAAAATTCTACTAAAAACACAAGCTGGATCAGGTAGGCTTTCACCAGTTCTCAACATGAGCAGCTCCTCGAGTCTCCCACTAGCCTGCTCCAGCCTTCTATCACCCGAACCCTTCAGAAAGAATCCATTTGCCTACTTCGTACATCCCAGTGTCAAATTCCATGTTGAAACACAAAAGAGATGGGCCGTAGGAATGCAGTTGCCAAGACCCACATGGTTTACAAATCGTGGTTATCTGTATGCTGCAAAAGCACCATGAAGACCTCGGTTACTCACGAGCTCAGCACACAGTTTACCCGTGAACTTCGCCTTCTCTTGGTCACCTCCCGGCCTGACTTGTGCAGCGTGTGCATAAAGACAGACATGGGCTGTGAAACCCACATGAGCCTCTCTTTTGCCAGCAGAAGGCGCTGCAATGCAGTCAGAAGACTGGGTTCATTCTTGGATTGCTCGCTGGAGAGTTTCACTCTAGCCTAGGCCTTATCCCATGTAACAGCTCAAGGCAAGGTGCTGTTGCCAGCTGCACTTGTCAGTGTCTTTCGCTGTATCGCGACCTTGTCTGCAAGGGGAGGCCCCTGCCAGTGGGTGCCCAGCCTCAGCCACTGTCCCAGGAGCCCAGAGACTCTGGCCGGAATGGAGCTTGGGAGCAGTCCCTCCCCCATCACCTCCCTCACCCTCGCTCCACTCCAATGCGAGGACAGGAGTCACAGTGACAAGGTAGCATCCAAAGATTCAGACTGGAGAATCTCACGTGCAAGGAGTAATACTTGCAAGTGCAAACTCCGCTTTCACTCAACTCATGGAGTTTTCAGAACAGATTTACTCAGAAATCTGAATGGATTTGGGAGGTACAGGTGGGGGCACTGGAGTGAATGGGCACAGGGCAGGAGACAGTGCCAAGATGGACTTTTCTCTCCAAAGACTGAGCCTTGTCTTTATGGTGCACAGGTGCTAGGCCTTCTGCACGTTCGAAACCCAGGTGGGGCCTTGCCAGGTGCTTGGGAAGTAATTCTCAAATAAAGGAATCCACATTCAAATGTTAGTTCATTTAGTGGAACGAACAGACAAGGGAATTTTTAAACATTGATGGAAAACATGTATTATGACAAAATGATGCACGGATTTCAAAAATTTTACACCACAATAACATTTTCTTTGAAGAATTATTTTATTGATTTCAAAGACAGAGTTACAGAGAGTAGAGCCAGAGAGAAAGAGAAGTCTTTCATTCCACTGGTTCACTTCCCGAATAACCGCAACAGCCAGAGCTGAGCTGGTGACAAGCCAAAAGATTTCATGATGTTAGTAAAACGTATTCAGCCACTCAAGTCCAATTCTATTACAAAACAAGGAGTCATGGGCCCAAGAAAAAAGTCACTGATGTGTTGTCTGCCTCCAATCTGATCTGGCCCTCTCTTACCTGTCAGTACACCGGGCTACCTCTTCCCTAGCCCTCACTGAACTCCCCACTGACCGGTGATCACGCCCATCCTCCATGCTGCGGCACGCATGGGACCTGCAGGTGTGCGAGGGGAGCACTGGGCTCTGCCCTGGGCCACGTGGCATCACTGCAATGCTTCACTCAATTCTCAGCACGAAAAATGAGATCGTGCGCTTTAAGGGCTTTGCACAGTGCCTGACTCAAAACACGCGCTTCCCATACGGGGTGCACTCACAGCACACATTAAATAGCCCTCAGCCAAAGGTCTGGGATCAGAAGGGTTTCGGATTTTTTTTTTTTTTTCTTGGATTTGGGACCATTTGCATATACAAACCGAGACATATTGGAGCTCAAGAAATCTGGCTGCTGGCACCTTATCTCTAATCCACACCTTATACACACGAGCTCAAGGTAATCTCAAACATGCATCTGCTTGAGAGACATCCTCTGGTTTATTATCCAAATGCCCACAACATGCAAGGCTGGACTGGTATCCAGAAACTCAATCCAGGTCTCCCACACAGGTGACGTCACTGCTGCCAGCCAGGCTGTGCATCAGTAAGAAGCTGGAGTCAGGAACCAGAGCTAGGTGCCGAAACCAAGCACTCCAATATGGGATGTGGGCCTCTTAACTGGTGTCTTAACGCCCGGTCCTACCTCTAGGCGGTTTCATATAATGTTTTTAATAATTTTGTGAATGACAAATGTCTGTATACATTGAAGCACATTCTCACCATGACGTCACATGAGGCCAGTGGGGCATTCCCAGTTGTGATGTCCTGTTGGTACTCAGAAAGCTTCAGCTCTGGGGCTGTTTTTAGATATTCAGATTGGAGCTACTCCACCTGCAGTATCGAGACAGCCCTGCACCATCAGAACTCCTGTTGCTATTTTATAGGTTGAGCAAAGTCAGGTTCAGAGACGTCTTGTAACTTGCCCAGGACTGTGCCCACTAAGTTCAGGGGCAGAGACTAGAAAGCAGTAGGTCTCATCACCTATCCACATACGAGGGCACTTCCAAAAGTTCAGAGAATAATGGAATTAAAAGATGTGCATTTTCTGTGAACTTTGTGAAGATTCTGCCCACTTCCTAGATTGTCATTTGAAGTGCCAAGGCTCAGTGGGAAAATCCATAGAGGTTCTCGTCTCATTCAGCCCATCTATATCTTTATTGGATACATAATAAACCGAAATCATCAGGAAAATATAAACATCTGGCACCATTCTCCTTCTGTTCCTCCAGTGCCAGTATTGTGGGCACTGGACCCTCTCTAGAGGATCGAATGCATTGCAAGCTGAGGCACCGACTCATCAGAAGGAATCTAACCAATCAGAAGCCAGTAGCTAAGAACTGAATCGGGTAGCCTTTGGTGCGTTAACAATGCTACTTGGGAGGCCCCACATCCCAGTTCAGAGTGCCTGGGTTTGAGTCCCAGCTCCACTTCCTGACCGTAGCTTCCTGCTAACGTGCACCCTGGGAAGCAGCAGTGATGGCCTAGGTCCTGACTCCTGGCCACCACCAGGGACCTCTGCACTGAGTTTCCAGCTCCAGGCTCCAGGCTGACTCAGCCCGAGCTGTTGCAGGCATTTGGGAAGTGAACCAGTGAAAGAGAGATTTCTGCGTTTCAAATACATAAATTAAAACACAATAAAAAAGACCCAAATCAACATTTCTGTTTTCCCCACTTGGATCCTCTGGCCCTGTTGGGCTCCGAGCTCTGTGGGAGGGGCTGGTTCATCTGTGTGAGTCGGCCTTGTTCACTGGCTGCCATCCAAGTCCTCTCAAGTGGCCCTGTCTCGTTGTGACAGCCTGGGTCCCACCCCTCCCTGGTGGTGCTGCCACGCCCACCACTGCGCCACCTCGTCCACCCTGACCCGGAGGGGCTGTCTCTCCACCTCCCGCCCAGCACAGCCTGAACACCTCTCTGGGCACTTTCCACCTCCACCATGCACAGCCCCCACAGGGAGGCCCTGCTGAAGCCGTGACCAGGATCCCAGCCCGGTGTGTGTCAGGTGTGGCACAGGCAGGGCATGGTTATCTCTGGTCCTGGAAGCTGCTATCAGGGAAGTTAAAACAGATAGATGTCCCACAGGAGGGACCACCCTGGGGACCCTCAGAGTCACCACCCCTGGGCCTTAGGAGGGAAATCGGGCAGCAGCAGGGTGGAAATGCATGCACTTAGGTAGACCTGATGTCTCTGTCCATCTCCAGCCCTTGGCTGTGGACAAAACACTTGCAGGAGCCTCGCTACCCTTATTTGCAAAATAAAAGTGTTAGCAGTATGCAACAGAAATAAAATACTATCAAGAGACCGACTCTTACAGTTTGCGGCACACGGTGGTTGCTCTGTAAATAATGCAAGCTGTTATTTCTAACGGAGCCACACTGACACACAAGGGGAGGCTCTTCATGTTTCTAAAAAGCAAATGAGGCTTTTTCCAAGATTTAAATGACAGAGAATCTCTATATTCCTTCTGCATTAATCCCCAACTCATGACGGCTTCCGACACTCTGCATGCCCCAGTCTGGAGGGCCGTGGTCTGACTGATCTGCACTCTGGGGGATGCCCAGGGACCCTTCTGACAATCTTGCCATGCAGCTAAGAATCCTTGTGTACTGCACCTAATCACTCCTGGGTTTATCTGCTCCGTACGTCTGAATTACGGTACACCGGGTTCCCTTAAAGCAGGCATCCTCACTGGAAGCATTTTGTTTGCTTCACCGTAAACATAGCAACGGTATGAAAACCAGAATGGTGTTAAGCAAGGCAAATGTGACGTGCCGCTAACAATTAAGATTTTGTCCAACCTAAGAAACTTACCTTCTGCAAATAATCTCTGCAAGCATCCACTGAAATTCATCTCACACAACTCGCAAGTTAGGGACATTCTAAGGACATTTAAAAGAGCGGGGGCTGGGCGTTGTGGCACAGTGGTGAAGCCGCCACTTGGCTCACCAGCATCCCATTATTTCAGCATGGATTCGAGTCCTGGCTGCTCCACTTCCAATCCAACTCCCTGCTGATGTGTCTGGGAAAGCAGCAGAGGATGGCCTGAGTGCTTGGGCCCCTGCTACCCACATGGGAGACCCCCATGGAGTTCTATGCTCTCGGCTTCTTTGTTGCCATCTGGGGAATTAACCAGCTGATGAAAGATCGTTTTCTCTCCTCTCATCACCTCTTTCTATCACTCTGCCTTTCAAATAAATAAAGCAAATTTAAAAAAAAAAGTGATAATGAGATAAATAAGAATTCTGTATGGTAAGTATATCAAGATTTGTTAAAAACTGTTCTATAATTTCAAGGGGTATCAGATCTTTTTATGACACATATATAATTCATTCCCACACTAATGGTTCAAGAAGAGCTAACTGCCTCATGGCAAATTTTTTTGGATATATGTTGGGTTAACACCCAAGGAACAAATTGGCCCTTTAAACCTTTGGATCTAGAAATCTAACTTCTTACAAAGCAAATCCTTTTACAATTTTTATTTTTGGTTCGTCGGCAACACTCGCCATTAAGTTCTGTTGCACCTGAGTTTATTTCCTGAGTTTGAATTTAGTGCTGGGATTCAGTGAATGCTTCAAGTCTTTTAAGTAATAAAATGTAATGGAACCCAATCTCTGAATTTGTCGACGTTAGATTGTGCATACGGTCACAAGGAGTTATTACTGCCGAGCGAGAAGGCAGCACACTCCTAAGTCCAACGTGTTTTCTAACCAACAGCAAAGACAACAGCCCTGGCCTGGAAGCAGCGTGGATGCAGCCTGAGCCCGGGAAGTGCTGCGGAGGTTGGACTTCATTAGCATTCTCACCCCGGGAGCAGGGAGGCCAGCCTGGCTCAGCAGAGTCCATCTGCTCAGCGCTGCGTGCGGCTCTGCATCCACCCAAACAAAGAATTAACACGGCAGCAAAACTGAATACAGGGTGCATTGGCAGGATGCTAAGTAAACTCCCCATCGGTCCCCAGCAAACAGCAGGACTGCGACACAGACGAGGAGCAAGAGGTCACACACCACCGCTGAGGACTTAGCACCTCTCACGTTCGCTGAGCTCAATGAATGTGATCAGAAACGTGCTCAGAGGGCCAGCGTGCTCTGTCTGAAAACAAAGGCACGAAAGGAGTGAATGGAAGAGCCAGAGAGGCAGCCACAGAGGCCAGAGCGATGGAGAGAGCCACGCTACCGAGAAACAGGCCCGTCCTTCACAGGCTATGTGCAGAAGCACAGTGCTTAGAAACATCTTTGTTGTAGAGGCAAGAAGAGAAGACAAATAAAAGCACATTGTTTCACGTTAGGGAAAAAAACAATAAGACGCCTTGTTCCAAAACTGGACAAAAGTGTGCCAGATCATGTCACAGTGACAGATGAAAAGACAGAATTAACTAAATCCAAGCGGGGCCTGGACTCACTGATCTTGTGAAATGGCTGAACAACATTGTTAAACTTCTTGCCATTTCCAATGCCAAGTACATCTCCTGCATTTTCTGTTCTAACACTGCCCTCTTGTGATACAATGATGGCATTGCAAGCAGCGCATTTCAATCTAGGCAACCAACTTCTATTTTGGAAATAGGAATTTTATTTTTTAAAGATTTATTTATTTAAATGAAAGGCAGAGTTACAGGAGGGAGAGAGGGATAAGGAGGGGGGGTAGAGAGAGAGTCTTCCATTCACTGGTTCACGCCTGAGATGGTCATAATATCTAGGCTGTACCAGGCCAAAGCCAGGAGCCAGGAGCTTCTCACTGGTCTCCCATGAGGGTGCAGGGGCCCAAGCACTTGGGGCATTTTCTGCTGCTTTCCCAGATGCATTAGCAGGGAGCTACATTGAAAGTGGGACTCAAACCATATGGGATGCAGGCTTTGCAGGCAGCGACTTAATCTGATACACCATAATGCCAGACCCAGGAATTTTACTTTTAAAGATTTATTTATTTTATAGGCAGAGGAAGAGACAGACAGAGATCTTCCATCTGCTGGGTCACTCCCCAAATGGCCTCAATAGCCAGGGCTGGGCTGGGCCAAAGCCAGGAACTCCATCTGGGTCTCCTATGTAGGTGGCGGAACCCAAGCACTTGGGCCATCTTCCACTGCTGTTCCAGGCACATTAGCAGGGAGCTGGATTGGAAGCAGAGCAGCCAGGGCTTGAACTGGCTCTCAAATCAGTTTGATGATATTGGATGCCTGTGTCGCAAGTTGGGGCTTAACTCACTGAGCCACACCACCAGCCCCTGGAGACAGTAATTTTAAAAAGCCCAGGAACCCTTGCTGTATCCAAGGCTTTGTACTAAGTGCTTTACATACATCAGCTCACTGAAGGTAGGTGCTATTAATTTACACGTAGTCCAGCTGTGCACTCCCATAGCCAATTATGTGGTGGAGAGAATTTCAAACAAGCTCTGAATGTGACCACTCTGCGTTGCATTAGGTGTATGCAACACTCTAAATAAGCCTCTGTTATGGAGACGCAGAAGTTTTAACGGAGTAGGAGACCACCCTATTCTCTGTTCTCGAAGTCTGAACTTCTGCTTTGTCAGCAAACAGCAGAAGCTCTTCTTCCACAGGACTGCAAGAAGTTAATGCTGTTGATGTTAAGATTGACTTAAAGTCTTAGCCACCAGAGCGCCTTCAACTAGCTCATGGAAAACACATATTATTAAAAGACCATGAATGGGCTCCAAAAATATCTTACTGATTCCTTTTCCCATGGTATTTTTTGAAGTCCTTTGGCATTTCTGGGATTTAGAAATTACAGCCAAAAAAAAAAAAGGTCCCTTGTCTGTAAAATCTGCAGAGGAAAGCAGACCCCCACACACACTCACACACACACACACACACACACACACACAGAACTCAGAGCTACTGTTTCCCACGGTGGGGCATATGAGCCTGTTTATGGTTTTTAAACTTATTTATTGTATATAACTGTTGGTGCCAATGTCCACTTGTAACCCTAAAGCCATTAAAACCTTAATGAGAAACATATACCCATAGTAATATCCATTCTAGTAGGCACATAAACTGCCCGACTTGCAGCCCACAGGGCCCCAGCACAGAAGTGGGTCGTGTGCACAGGAGTGCGCTCCTGCGTCCCGGTTGGGCTCGGGTAAGAGCTGAGGGTCCAGCCAGTCTCCTGGGGCAGCGGAAGGAGGAACCCTCGCTAGGAGCAGCGCTACAAAGCGGAAACTGACGGGAAGACGAGAGCCAGGCAGGGCCACCGTGGCCGGGAGACGTGGTCTGGGGGCGAGTCCCTCACTTCGGGCTCTGTCTCCCGTGCTAGCACAAAGAATGGCAGGGCAGGGGGTGAGAGGCTGGGGGAGATGACACTGACGACACACACAGCGGGAGAGTGCTGGAGGAGTAAATACAACGCATGGAGATAGTTGCCGGCACTGGCCGCCTCGGAAGGTTTTCCAACATGATAGGAACAGAACAGTCTACACACTTCCCAGAAGCATTAGGACACATGAGGTCTCGAGAGAGGACGGAAGGAAATGAAGGTGGGGCAGCTAAGGGGGCCTGCTAAGTCCCCGTCTGGGACGCCCACATCCCATCCCGGAGCGGCTGGAAGTCAGTCCCATCTCCGCTTCTGATCCAGCTCCCTGCTAATGCACCTGGGAGCCAGCAGAGGCTGGCTCAGGTACCTGGGTCCCTGACACTCCACTGGGAGAACCTGGCTCATAGCTTTGACCTGGCCCAGCCCCACCTATTGCAGGCATTTGGGGAGTGAACCAGCAGATGGAAGATCTCTCTTTGGGGCGCTCTCTCTCTCTTTCAAATACATAAATAAATTAAAGGATATTCACTTTAAAAAAAAAAAGTGAAGGTTAGCATTGTGGCATAATGGGTTAAGCCAATGGTCACAAGGCTGGTATCCCATATGGGCACTGGTTCAAGTCCCGGCTGCTATGCTTTCTATCCAGCTTCCTGCTAACATGCCTGGGAAAGCGGCAGAAGATGGCCCAAGTGCCTGGTCTCCTGCCACCCAAGTGGGAGACCTAACTAGCTCAGCCCTGGCCATTGCAGCCATTTGTGGAGTGAACAAGCAGATGGAAGATATTTCTTTCTCTCTCTCTCTCTCTCTCTGTCTCTGTCTCTGTCTCTCTCTAATAAAATAAAAAAATTTAAGTGAAGGTGACGTAGCCCTCCTCCAGGAGGGCCTCTGGGAGAGCGGGCCCCTTGTGCCTCCCCTCCCATTCAGTGCACTCATGGAGCCCTGGTTTGGGAACCCAGCCACCGGGAAAGCAGAGAGGCAGATGCAGGTGAGGCTCCTGGCCCGGCCAGCAAGGGCCTGACCACATGCAGGGGAGGAGAGAAGCCGTGCTGGCCCCCGGGCATCACTGGGTACCGCTTTGGGCCACATCATGAGCCAAGAGTGGGCCCTGCAGGTAAGGCAGAGCCAGGCTGCCCTCCCCCCTGCCCAGCTGCCCGGCAGCTGCCTCTGCACTGATGGTGGGAGAGCCCTCGGGCAGCAGAAGCCAGGGAGCTGTCCCAGTCCGCCCTGCCCAGCTGCCTTTTCTCACCACCCTCGCCTCCCGGGAGAGGGTCTGAGCCCCACGTGACCGCTCACTGCAGTCTGTGTTTCCCTGCTGCTCCCGAATATGCAATCAATGACTTTCTCTGGAAGATCTTGGGTGCCGGTGATCCAGGCAGCCAAGAAGAATCCACATCACGTCCCCCGCCCCTGGGTATACTAAAGGGGCTTGGGAGCAGGTGCCCCTTGGAGAGCCCTGGCAGGCAGTGCAGGCAAATGGCCACACATAATGAGCAAAGCTGAGCACAGCCAGGACTAGTTAAGGAACTCACAGGTGGCTCACCACGGTGTCACCCAGAATTGACCACCCCTCCACCTGTGGATTAGGGTCACACATTCAGGTGGGTCTTCCTAAGAGGGAAAGCTCAAGGCAAAGTGAGTTAGTAAACCATGAGCAGTCCTGTGACAGGCTGGCAGCAAAGACCACCATCAGTGAAGGTCCTGGTGACCCACAGTGTACCACCCAAAGGCTCAAGAAGGACCGCCGAGTCAATGAGAAAGACAGGAAGTGACTGCGTGCTTGAATCTGAAGAGCAAAAATCAACAAAATAAAAGGACAGAGAAGGAGAACACGTAGTGTTTACTGAAGTGGGATAGAAGTGGTGCGAGTTTGAATCAAAAGGAAGAGTTACCTTCTGCGTCTTCAGTTACATAGCCTTCTATCTGCTATAGTCACGTAAAGAGGATGTTGGTTAATTCTACCAATCAATAATGTCCAATCAATACACAACACTCAGCTACGACAGCGAACTCCCAAAGGATTCCCTTCCCCCCCTTCACACCTTCGTGCCTTCGCTCCCCGCCCTCTCACGTGCATCTGTCCCACCCTCTAGCCTGGAAGCCCTGTGAGAGGCTGCACCACATTCAGCCAACTGTGTGTGTCCAGATCTGGCTGGCGGTGGGAGGAGAGCCGGAAGAGCCGGAGAAGTGGCCGTCCCCAGCAGCTCGCTCCAGGTGAGGCAGACACTGCAAGGCAGGCTTGGAGGGTGGCAGGTGCAGGAGAAATGCAAGAGCCTGTGGTCACTGCTCCCGAACAGCTCAGGCCTCACCACCAAGCCCTCCCTTTCACACCCACATAGCCCCTGTACAATGAGAACGCTCAGGCCCTGGAGCCCTAGAATCACAAAGAACTGGCTCTGACACCTAACAGCTGAGTGGCCTTGGCCAAGTTATTGGGCACCCATCCTGGGAGACTGACCAGAGTCCAAAGAGGGTGGAGCCAAGTGCTGAGCAGTCAGGGAGATATTGCTGGGAAAGTGCTTAGCACACAGTGGCCCGCAGGGGGCGCTGTGCTGCCAGAGGCTGTGGCTGCTCCTCTCACCATTCTGGTCAGGGAAGATGCTGTCCTCACACTGGCTCTGAAACTGAGGGCTGAGTTTGGGAATCTCTGTCTACATCCCCTTGTGGCTCAGACGGGAGGGCAGGCACGCAGTACAGGGGACTTAGACGAGAAAACCTGCCCCCCTTCTAGACTTGACTCGGCGCTGTCCCTGCTTTGCCCCCTTTCCTCGATTCTCTTAGTGTCTGGTATCTTGTCTTCTT
This sequence comes from Oryctolagus cuniculus, assembly GCF_964237555.1. Taxonomy (NCBI): domain Eukaryota; kingdom Metazoa; phylum Chordata; class Mammalia; order Lagomorpha; family Leporidae; genus Oryctolagus; species Oryctolagus cuniculus. The sequence continues at coordinate 68,330,211 of NC_091434.1, forward strand.
TCTCTGTTATCACCCCCTACCCTTCCTCCCTTTTTTTCATGTTTAACAGCAGGAAGAACATGCAAGGCAGGGTGGGGCAGGCATGTCAGATTGAATTCCTGTCGTGGGGGCCTGGGAAAGTTGCACCTGCTAAGCCTTCCATTCTATCCCAGTGGCCAACAGAACATGGAGGCCTAAGGTCACACCTGTTACCACACAAGGGGCCCCTGCACAGCGTCACCCAAGGGAAGCACTTAGCGATGACTATTTCTGCTCTCTAGGGGTAATGCTTCTGGGTCCTTCCTTGCTCCTCCCCCTAGACCATCACTCAACCACTGCACTCCCCACTGGGGTACCTGATGGTTGATCTTATGTATCCACCTGGCCAGACGATGGTTAACCAGTCGCTTGATCAAATACTGGCCTAGATGTTACCATAATGGCCTTTTTTCAATGTGATTACCATTTACAATCAATAGACTTTATATAGTCGATTACTCTTTGGAACATGGAGAGTAATCACTAAAGGCCTTAAAACCAAACGAGCTTCCTTGAGATTCCTCAAAGAGGGAATTCTACTTCCAGAATTCCAGAAATCCACCTAATTTCCCAGCCTTAGCAACTCAAGACGGCAGCAACAGCTCTGACCTGAATCTCCTGTTTGCTGGATCCCCTACAGGTTCCAAAGTCCCAGTTCTTTAAAACCTTTCTCATCCGCCCACTCCCTGCTCTGTCTGCTGTCACTTCTGTTTGCCTGAAGAACCCTGCCTCCTTAGGGCGCAGCTCTGAGAAGCTGACCAGTCATCCTGAGTGGCCCCACCAGCTGCAATGCCAGAGCAGGTTGAACTGGCTTTGCTTATTCCTTCCAGGCGCTTTGGCACGGGAGGAGGTTCAGCCACCACCCTCAGCCTCCTTAGCTTCTTTCCCCCGCGTGGCTGGAACTTCGTCCTGCCCCCTCCGAGCAGGCCGGAACACTTAGCCTCCTCTCCACCCCAGGCAACCCTCTGGAGGGCTGCAGGAATTAGCAGCTTTCTCTTCCCCATACCTTAGTGGTGCGGATCCCTCCAGGAAACCCTGGTGCAACACCGTGGGAGGTAGCGTACGAGAAGGCCGCAAGCCGGCTTTGGTCAGAGCTCACAACTCCTAACACCCAAGGACAAGACCAAGTCCAGCTTAGGAGTGCTTTGTGTTAAGTTTAAGGCCAAAGTCACAGCTAAAGTCTAAAATTAGATGTTTGTTGGTTTTAAAAAAATGCTAATAATAAAGCACTACTCAGCTATTCTCCGCGGGGGTCCTGGTGAGACATAATTGGTCCGGGGCAATATTTCTGGAGCCCGGCCAAATTCTATTTTAATCCCATCCAAACCTGATGCTGGTTTAGAGTCAGCACACCCTTGCTGCCTTGATTTCTCTTCCCCTTGGGCATATCTGCTCTCCTGGTTCTTTTCTCTTCCACGCATTTTCCTCTCCTCTCTCCTCCTTAAATCCCAGCTTCTCCCCACTCTCCATCATGGCTCCCCCAGGACCACCTCGAAGAGAAGAGACCATGGAGAATCCCCTTCTGGGCCCTGTCCCCTGGACACAGCCTGCAGGTGACCCTGGAGTAAGATGAGCACCAGGAACAGCTCTGTGCCTACTGGGACAGAAGATGTGCAGAGAGAAAGGACAGGGGTGACCTGAAAGTGTGACGACAGGCTGAGAGACGGGACACTGCCGCTGCACGTGGCTTCTGTTGAGTCAGTTCATGGGTCCGGATGCTTGCATTCACTTGAGTTCTAGACACGTGACTTGGGGCACCTGGTCTAACGCAGAGCCTCCCAGGGTTGTTGTGAGGAGTAAAGGATGAACCAGGCAGCCATGCGTGCTTAGAACAATACTGGCACGTGGCAAATATTCAAGAGATGCTGGCTGTCCTCAGACCCACTGGGAAACTGAGGCAGCGTCGAGGAGCAAAACCTGCTTCTCTCCTTGACCCTCTCTGAGACCCAGAGGAAACTGGTCCTGGGAGAGCGGCTGCATCCAAGCTGCGAGGCCCAGGTTCCAGGCAGTGTCTGATGCAACTTTCCACGCATTTGCTCACAAACAGCAGAGTACACTATGGAGTAAGTAGGACTTGGGCACTGCCTGAGACTTTGCCATCCATAACAAAGGGCATAACCCAGGCCACCACATTCCGCATTCCAACTCCAAATGCCAACCCTACCCACCCCTGCCGTGCACACAAATCTTTTAGGAAACCATCCCATTATAAAGACAGTGACTGCTAACAAATCCAATATTCACACAAGTCCCCCAAAAATTTAAATCTCAGATTTAGGTGGGTGCCGTATTCATTTTCACATTTCAATATGCTACCTATGACTGAGGATCTGAAACATCATCTTAAACATGATCCTGGGCTGCAGATGGTTTCTCCTCTTAACTTTGACTTTTCTTGATAAATCTTTCTGAGTTTGCTATTACTCAACTCTCTGGCCTCTTTTTTTTTTTTTTTTAATTTATTTCAGAGGTAGAGGTATAGTCAGAGAGAGGGAGAGGCAGAGAGAGAGGTCTTCCATCCACTGGTTCACTCCCCAAATGGCCGTGATGGCCAGAGCTGGGCCAATCCAAAGCCAGGAGCCAGGAGCTTCTTCCAGGTCTCCCACGTGAGTGCAGGGGCCCAAGTACTTGGGTTACCTTCCATTGCCTTTGCAGGCCATAAGCAGAGAGCTGGATCAGAAGTGGAGCAGATGGAACATGAACCGGTGCCCATATGGGATGCCAGCACCGCAGGCGGAGGCCTAGCCTACTGCGCCACAGCACTGGCCCCTGTCTTCAGTTTTTATCTGAACCCTGAATATGTGAACATAAGACATGGCACGTTTTCACAGTGGCTCCTGCAGGTGGCCATTGAGGGAGCACACCTTTCAGGTTCAAGGCCCTTGGCTCTGAACAGCAGGTGTGTGCATATGGAGGCCATGAGTCATAATGGCAGAGGGAGGGGCACTGCAGTTGAGAAAGGCGTCCTGAGGTCCAATTTTAAACATCACGAAAAGAAAAAGAATGGGAGCTTTACCTATGGAGACACCAAGCTGTACAGCAGTGACTAATAGAGGCAAGAGAAGCCACTGCTGTATTTGAGAAGAAAAATAGTACTACTGGCCCATTCCCATCCGCAAGGCCAAGGTTGAGCAGTAAGGCGAGGTTTTCGGCAGGGGGGGGGGGTGGCTATATCAGCCATGTAGCCCCTGCATCACCAGGGCTACTGTAAGGCCACGGATAAGATGGTTTCCAGGGTGAAGAAAGAAGCCAAGATACAGATGGAAGAAGGACCCACAAGGAAACCCAGGGTCCTTGCTGGTTTGGAGTCAGCACACCCTTGCTGCCTTGATTTCTCTCCCCCTTGGGCACGTCTGCTCTCCTGGTTCTTTTCTCTTCCATGCAGTTTCCTCTCCTTTCTCCTCCTTAAATCCCAGCTTCTCCCCACTCTCCATCACGGCTCCCCCAGGACCACCTCGAAGAGAAGGGACCACGGAGAATCCCCTTCTGGGCCCTGTCCCCTGGACACAGCCTGCAGGTGACCCTTGTCCTTCCCCTGTGTCCACACTTCACACCCTGCAGTGGCAGCCTCTCACCCTGCTACTGAACTACTCGAATTTCCCAACAGATGCACTGTGGTCTCCTAGTTCATGTTCTGCCACCCAGTCCCATACTGAAATCAGGGAAGACATCCAATGCATATGGTTGTTGAGCAGCTTACTAAAGAAAGCCAACAAACACTGGTGAGCGAACCCCTTATTATGGGGAAAGAGAAATGGACTTGGAAAATGTCATTTTCATGCCATAAAAAACATAGGGATACTGCATCTTTAAAAGTAAGAGTAAATCCTGCTTAAAAGCAAGATAGATTACCTGGTGACTGCTGGTCTCCGAGACTTTAACATCCAAAGATCCTGCCAGGACAGCATACCAGTTGGTTCCAATATCACCCTGGCGAAATACTGGAAAAGAAACAGCACTGTAAGTATTCCAAATGCGAGTTGGTTTCCCTGGGTGACTTGAGAGTTCTTTACTGATTGTCAGAAACACATCTCAGCCCAGCCGAGCTTGCCACCCTCCCCGACCCGTGCCCACAAGAATATGACACACTTATCTTTGCTTCATCTACTGACAAAGCGGCAGCCTATCTACCCAACGTTCAGCCAAGTAGAATTCGGTTAAATAGAAATCTGTCGTATTTACAGAGCTGCACATATTTGCACCTAGACGATAATCCTAAACACTTTAGGAGCCTTTGAATTTAAGAAGAATTGACTGATGTTCTGTGTAATTTATTTTAAATACATTTCATGGTATTATGATTCTTAGAAAATTTTTTCTCTAGATCGAATGCACATCAACGAGGTTATCTCACTCAACAGAACACCAGACCACAACCTCCAGCACTTTGAATCTGTATTGAAAACAATGTGCTTTCTGGAAGAGCCTGGGTCCTTCTAAGCTAATCGATGCATGCTTATTTAAAACACACACACACACACACACACACACACACAAAATGTCTTTTGGTTAAAACTTTTTAACTACAAGTGATCATTGTTCATTTCCTTCTTTGTTTTATGAATTCACCATTTTTTAGGCATCTATAAATGATTCTCTCAGAAATTTCTGAGCCCAATTTTGCTTTAAGTTTGTGAAGAAGAGAAATATTTCGACAAACCTCAGTTCTCGTAACTTGTTAAGATCAGACTTTGGGGGCCAGCACTGTGGCACAGCAGGCTAAGATTCCACCCGCATCCCATTCCAGAACACCACATCAAGTCCTGGCTGCTCTGCTTCCCATCCAGCTTCCAGTTAATGCCCTGGGAAAGCAGAAGACAGCCCAAGGCTTGGGCCCCTGCCTCTCATGTGGGAGATCAGAACGGAGCTCTACATGCCTACCTTTAGCCTGGCCCAGTCCTGGCTGTTGCAGCCTTTTGGTGAGTGAATCAGCAGATGGAAGATTCCTCCCTCCCCCTCTCTCTATACTCTGCCTAAATGAATGAATGAATGAATCTATCTTTAAAAAAGAATTACTTTGGAAAGTAATTCTGAAACACTGGCTCAAAAATCTCATAAAAATCAACTGTCTTATTAAATATGCTTTTTAAATATGCTTTAAATATGATTTTAAAATATGCACTTTTAAATATGTGATACATGGGTTAGGCTACTGCTTGGGATGCTTGTGGGGAGCAACTTGGACTAGACTAAGTTACTGGAATTAAGACTTATTCTATGCATCTGCTCTCCCACAATATGGCGCTGGGAGAGGAGTAAACAACTTCTACACAGCTGCCTCTCGCCAACTTGACTGATGAGCTGCAGAAGCTGATCCTGCTCCTGATAGGAGGAGAGCAGCGTGCTCGGCGTGTGGGTAGCAGAGTTGGGATTGGTGGAAGAGGACTATAAAGGAGGAGAGAGACAACATGCACCAGGAACATCCGGATAACATCTGAGCAGCCCCCGAGAGAGCCGGCTGGCGGTGTGCCGCTCCCCCACGGAAGTGGGGAAAGTGGCAGGGGGAGCCGCCCCTCCGCGGAGGTGGAGGGGTCAGCAGCCAACCCGGGAAGGACCAGCAGCAAACCCGGGAAGGGCCGAGCAGACAAAAGAACAGCACAAGGTCCTGTGTCGTTCCTCCACGAATGGGGGAGCGACAGATGCTGACATCCCATTATTGGAGTGCCAGCTCCCCCACTTCCAATTCAGCTTCCTGCTGATATGCCCAGGAAGATAGCAGTTGATGGTCAATGTACTTGGGTCCCTGCCAACCACATGGGAGGCCCAGATGGAATTCTTGGCTCCTGGTTTCAAACTGGTGCAGCCCCAACTGTGTGGGCATTTGGAGAATGAGCCAGTAGATGGACGATCTCTCTATCTCTCCCTCTCCTTCTGTCACTCTGCCTTTAAAATAAACAAACAAGCTAAATGACGAACCGGAATGATCTAATATCTTCAAATTCTCATCATAGTGAGAGTCAGAGGTCAAGTGCCCCAATGAAGGAACACAGGAAGACAAGCTGAACTCTGACAACTGGCGCTCACTGCATCAGAGTAAGCTCCGGGGAGCCCTAATTAATGAAGACAGGCTGCTCTGCACCCAGCTAGGACATGCCAGGGAAAAGCAAAGAACAACAACGAGATGCTCCTGACGGGGCTGAGGTTTATAGCTGGCCTCTCTGCTTCTCCAAGTCTGTGTAAGGGACTCACTTTAGAGTTAGGCCTTTGTCTCTGAAGAACTTTTTGGTCCCAAGAGACAATATCACCGACCATCAAACATGACTTTGGAAAACGGCTTTAAGAAACAGAACGTGGAGTCTTATCTCCAAAAGAATGAGATTTCTGGTATGAGGAAAAAATATATATATATTGGTTAGAAAATGGTAGGTGGGGGGCTTTTTAAAAACGAAATGTGAGTATGTTTGTGTGCTTGTACACATGAGAAAACATCTTAAAGGATACACACAAAATGGTTACAGTGATCTCTGGACTTGGGGATTGCAGATAAGTTTTATTGTGTTGTTTTTCTAAATTTTCTGCAATGATGATATGACACATCTACTTCCCACTCAGAGCCAACCATGACCCCTTACCGAGCTGAAGCCAAATTTTTCACAAGTGTTCGCCCTTGTGCTCAAGGCCAGGCACTCAGGGCCTGTGAGTTCCTTCCCTAGTTCCACTGGGGTGATCATGACTGGTTGAAACCAACCATAGTTATAAGGGCACCGCAAAACACACCCAACACCAGAGTTAAGGGAAAGGTTTATTGTTGGGTGGGGGAAACCTGACAGGCTGGAAGGAGAGGGTGAGAGAGCAAGAGAGAGAGAATCAAGAGAGAGAGAGCACGTGTGCAGGAAGCAGGTCCTGTTATACCTTGCAGGGGGCAGGGAAGTGGGACAAACGAATCCTGTTAGGGTGGGGGTGGAGCTGACACTTGTGGTTGCGCTCTTTGGTCACCTGACATCTAGCGAGCCAGGCTGGGCTTAGGACTGAAGTGTACTGTGCAAGATGGAGACCGCGGCCAGAGCCTAAGATGGCACCACAGATAAGAGCACACTATTTTACTAACGATAGTGATCCAATTTTTCTTATCAGTGATTGACGTGGACATGGGCATATGGTGTAATTCTGGGAGACTTCAGAGAAAGATCCAAGAATAGTCTTTCAACAGAGTGTTTTTGTGTCAGCATGTAGTGACTCCAACGGCTATGGATGTCTTAGGGTCATATGGGACAACAGACAATGGAAGCTAATGCTTGAGGATACATATTTTTGAGAAAAATGCAGGAAGGATTGAGGACCTTACTAATGTCCCTGAGTCACTATACTAACTAACCCTGAAATATTCTAGCTCAGGACTTCTCAGGTATGGGTAATTGATTTTTTTCAAGCCACTGGGATGAGAATGTTTTGTTACTGCAGCATAAGCATCCCAACAGATGGAAAAGCTTACAGTTTTAAAGGGAAACAGATTTTTTTTCTTAAAAAAAAATGCAGCTGTCATCCCAACATTCTATTCTCCTTTCCCCTTAGGCACACCAGGATTATATAATATTATTGAGGTTAATTTAAAACATTACGACTAGCATTAGTTAAGAAACACTTTATCTTTATTTGGTATTCTACTAATTACTTATTCACAGATTATAGAAGAGAGTTCTTTGAATTTTGAAAGATACAGCTAAATACATGGATCAGCACACCCTTCCAGCTCCATCTGGAAAGGAGGTGCCCTGGAAGAACCATTGCCATTCTGTGAACAATGGAGTTAAGAAAACACCTACATGGAACCAAATGTCAATTTGATACCTTTGGTGGGAGCTCAAACATCTGGCACATAAATCCTCCTTTGGCCACAAGAGAGCAAACCACACAGGAAAACACATCCGTGCAATTGCATTTCTTACGTGTTATTCCTTTCTCCAGGTTCTCGTAGTAACCACATAGACAAATCTGATGAAGGAGGTTCGGGTGAAACTTCTCAAAAGCCTTGACTTCTTTCAGTCGTGTGAAGATTATATCCACATCTTCACTGGATCGTTCCAAAGGTCTACACAGGGGAAGAAAACATACAATATGCTGTCTCAGTAAGGATGGACTTGAAAAACGGGCCAACAGGCATTGTTCTAATTACATTCAAGGGTATGCAACTATCCCAAACGCTATATTGCAAGTATTTATCCACCTGTGCCAGTATTGGTATTTCTGGACCCCCGTCACCTCAAGTCACTACTATAGCAAATGGTTGCTGTGGGAATCATTCTCAGAGTCACAGATTCCAATATTCTTTTGGGCAATGTTTGTTTATTTATTTATTTTTTTTTTTATTTTTTTGACAGGCAGAGTGGACAGTGAGAGAGAGAGACAGAGAGAAAGGTCTTCCTTTGCCGTTGGTTCACCCCCCAATGGCCTCCGCGGCTGGCACACCACGCTGATCCGATGGCAGGAGCCAGGTACTTATCCTGGTCTCCCATGGGGTGCAGGGCCCAAGTACTTGGGCCATCCTCCACTGCACTCCTGGGCCACAGCAGAGAGCAGGCCTGGAAGAGGGGCAACCAGGACAGAATCTGGCACCCCGACTGGGACTAGAACCTGGTGTGCCAGCGCCACAAGGCGGAGGATTAACCTAGTGAGCCGCGGCACCGGCCGGCAATGTTTAATCCCTTGGAAGTACCAGGTTATGATATCACACAAGCAAAAACAGACTTTACTAAAAGTTGAGGTCATAAGCATGAATGCTACAAGGGTCAAAGAAATAAAGTGGGAAAAAAATCTCTACCCTGAGCAAGCAATGGTGAAAGCACAAAGCCAAATGAGAAGTGATGCCCAGCCGCGGTGTCGGCGCTGGCGATGCTATAGGCAGCAGTGGGGAGCGCGGCCACCGCAGTGGTGACAGTCCCTCAGTCCTCACCTGCCTCTTCCTTTCTACTGATTTTCTGTGAAAATGCTAGCCCACGGACAGCGTCAGATCTTTCAGCTGTTCAAGGAAAGATAACTAGATGTTTGTTCACATTTCTTTTCTTTTCTTTTTTCTTTTCTTTTTTTTTTTTGACAGGCAGAGTGGACAGCAAGAGAGAGAGAGAGAGAGAGAGAGAGAGAGAGAAAGGTCTTCCTTTGCCGTTGGTTCACCCTCCAATGGCCGCTACGGCTGGAGCGCTGTGGCCAGCGCACCGCGCTGATCCGAAGGCAGGAGCCAGGTGCTTCTCCTGGTCTCCCATGGGGTGCAGGGCCCAAGCACCTGGGCCATCCTCCACTGCCTTCCCGGGCTACAGCAGAGAGCTAGCCTGGAAGAGGGACAACCGGGACAGAATCCGGCGCCCCGACCAGGACTAGAACCTGGTGTGCCAGTGCTGCAGGTGGAGGATTAGCCTATTGAGCCACGGCCCCGTCCATTTGTTCACATTTCTTACACATTGTATGGGCCACGTGTATGCATGGACACACACACCCACACACATATAATCTATGGAACAGATCCAGCCTATAACCACTATTTTTTGTCTTCTTTGGATTAAGATGAACCAAAGAACCTAAGAAAACAGGATATTTTTACAGTTTATATAAATTATTTTCATTTATTTGAGTAACTTTCCAGGATCATTTCTTCAATAAGCTTTGCAGAACCTTAGTGGTGTTCCTTAATAGATGTTTGACATTCTACAGAGACTACCTCAACTCACGCATGCCCCAGAGCACTCTGGGGTCAGAGGAAATGACTTGGGTAAGGATGTGACAGAGAGCAATAATGTTCCCCAAATACCTGTGTGACCCCCTGAACTTAGTAGCCGCCTCTGCAGCTATGTTGGGATCAGGGGACTGTGAACAAAACCACGGCGCTTCACTTCAGTGAGACTCAGGAGAGAGCGATGATGTTCTCTTCCTTTCCCTCTTCTTCAGTCCCAACTTTGAAGGGTGGGAAGGGTCTACCTGCATCCCTGTATAAGATATGTTGACGTCCTAAGAGTACCTGTGCCTGTCCTTACTGTGAAGTACACTCATAGTAATCAAGTTAAGGTGGAGTCACACTGGATTAGGGTGGGCCCTAATTCGGTGACTGTGGCCCCCTAGGAAGAGGGAAAGTTGGGCACAGAGAAGACAGCACTGTGAGGGTGGAGACAGAGAGGGGAGGGAGGCCTCAGCCACCAAGGAACGCCAAAGATGGCCGGCAACCTCGGGAGCTAACAGGGGCGAGGAAGCAATCTTCCCCAGAACCTTCAGAAGAGAAAGAAAGGCCTTGCCCACACCTTGATTTCTTGTCTCCAGAACCATGAGTGAATAAATGTCTGTAATCTCACGCCATCCAGTTTGGCATCCCGGAGAAACCAATACAGTAGCTCTCCATTTCACACCCTACAGTCACAAGGAGGGGGAACAACGTACAACTCACAAAAGACTTCTCTCCCGTGAGGGCCAAACAAACCTCCATAGTGTGCAGCTACTGAGAAGGGGTGAGCGGTGTTCCACAGCATCACCTGGCCTTCCTCCCACGAATACAGAAGTCAGGACAAGACGTGCCAGAGTGCCGAGCGGTCAGAGGAAGACAGGTGGCACCAAGAAAGATGAACATTGTTGGAGGACTGGAGGAGAGAGTCTGTTAGGAAGCAGGAGACTAAGGCACCACTTCCATAAACTCAGTTTAGACTCACGGGGTGGGGAACAACCAGCCCACAGGCCATATAAAGCCAGCGGCATCATTTGGTCTGGCCCTGCCAAGCCGACAGCAGGCAGTGCTCAAAATTCAATACATCAGCAGTGTTGGGAGGTGAGGCCTAGCAGGAGGTGTGGGTGATGAGCATTCCCCCCTCGTGCCTGGATTGATGACACCATGAAAAGGACTTGTAGGAGAAAGTTTACCCCTTTCCACCCTTTGCCAGGGTGCAGCAGGAAGTCCTTAACCAATTGGCAGAGCCTGGATCTTAGATTTCCCAAGTGGGAGAAATGAATTTCTGTCCTTTGTAAATGACCCAGTCTCAAGGATTCTGCTACAGCAGGACAAAACACAGACTATGACAGACTCTCACCACACCCAGGTCATTCCACCTGCCAGTGGCTCTCACATCCATCCTCTCCCTGGACTCCCACTTCCACCATCGCTGCTGAGCACGAATGAAACATATGGTGCTGAAGCCTCACAGCTCCAATTCCAGGAGGCTCAGAATCTGGGGTTCTGTCTACTAGTCAGCAGAAGTATTTTAAGCAGAGGAGAGACATGATTGGATGCATGTTTTTGGAAAGATCACCTTGACTTTGAGTAGAGGCAGATGGGAGAAGATAAGACTAGCAGCCAAGAGATCGCTCTGGAAGTTCTTGCAGTACATCAAAGTGATGATGCGGTTTCTCTAATTACAGCTCACTCTCGGCTCCTTTCCGCTCCCTTAATAACCATGTGCAGCTGGTCCCTGAGCACAAGCTCCACATACAGAGACGTTCTTTTCCTTCGCCTGGCATCTAATGCCCAAGGCCCTTCTTAAAATCACTTTCTTTAAGAAAAAAAAATTCATTCTTAAAACATGCTCATACAACCACCACCAAAGGAATTACTTACAACTCCTACAACTGAATAGTTAAACACACACACACACAGCCCAATTAAGAAATGGTCAAAGGACTTGAACAGACATTTCACCAAAGATGGCATCCAGATGGCCATGAGATATGTGAAAAGGTGCTCACTGTCATAAAGCATCAGAGAAATGCAAAGCAAAACCACAAGGTGGTATCATCTCACACTGCTAGGACAGCTATTTTTAAAAAGGACAAGTGAAGAAACTGGAACACACATGGTGGGTATGGAAAATGGAGTGGCCGCTATGGAAAACAGTTCAGAGCTTCTTCAAAAGTAGAACTAGAACTAGCACTGATCCAGCAACCCCACAAGAAAATTGCAAACACGAGGTAGTCACACTTCCATGTCCACTGCTGCACTATTCACAATAGCCAGTATGTGGAGACTGAATTATCTATCAGTGGATGATTGGATAAAGAAAACATGGTTGGAGTTGGTGTTGTGGTATAGTGGGTTAAGCCATTGCCTGTGACACTGGCATCCCATATGTGCACCAGTTCATGTTCTAGCTGCTCCACCTCCAATCCAGCTCCCGCTAATAGCCTGAGAAAGGCAATAGAAGATGGCCCAAGTATTTGAGACCCACATGGAGAGACCCACATGAGGACCCACATGGGAGACCCAGATGAAGCTCCTGGCTCCTGTCTTCGGCCTGACTCAGCCCTGCCCATTGCAACCACCTGGAGGGTAAATGAGGGGATGGAAGCTCTCTCTCTCTTTCTCCCTCCTTTTTCTTTCTCTCTCTCTCTCTGACTTTAAAATAGAATCTTTAAAAAAAGAAAGAAAGAAAGAAAACACTGTTTGCACATACAATGGAATACTATTTATTCCAAAAAAGAAGGAAATTCTGGAATATGCATATTGACATTATGCTAAGTGAAATAAGTCAGTTACAGGCAGACAAGTAGGTTTCCCCTTAGTAAAAGCATCCAAAACAGTTGCATTCATAGAATAAAACAGTGTCACTGTGGAACTGGGCGGCAGGGGAGGACATTGGACATTACTAATCAACAAAGTTTCAGCCAAGCAAGATGAGTACACTCTAGAGATTTGTTGTACAACATTTTCCCTGTACTTGACAATCCTGTATTGGACACTTACACCTGTGCTAAGAGTATAGAAATTTTATGGTAAGTGTACTCACCACAGCAAAATGTTGAAAGAATCATTGTAAAAAAAAAGGCATGGTGACAGGCAGGAATCTAAGGTGCTGGGTTCCCCCACCCCCATGACCCACATCCTTATGTTAACCCTATGAGGATGGATGAGACTTGGTTTTAGCCAAAAGAATATGGCAAAGATGGGGAGAGATTCCACCAATGATGGTGTCACGTATATTCTAAAGGTGAAGAGATTTCTTAGAAGCATTGAGGCTCCACACTTAGTTGACTTTAAGTCAACCAAAAATGAAATATTTGGAGCCAGCACTATGGCAATGCAGGTTAAAGTCCTGGCCTATAGTGCCAGCATCCCATATGGGCACTGGTTCTAGTCCCGGCTTCTCCTCTTCCAATCCAGCTCTGCTGTGGCCTGGGAAAGCAGTAGAAGATGGCCCGAGTCCTTGGGCCCCTGCACTCATGTGGGAGACCTGGAAGAAGCTCCTGGCTCCTGGCTTCGGATCGGCGCAGCTCCGGCCATTGCGGCCATCTCGGGAGTGATCCAGCAGATGGAAGACCTCTCTCTCTGTCTCTACCTCTCTTTGTAACTCTGTCTTTCAAATAAATAAAAGAAATCTTTAAAAAAAATGAAATCTTCCTGGGTGGGCCTGACTTAATCAAATGAATCCTTTAACAGGATGGGAAGAGGTCAGCATTATATTTAGCGGACCAAGCCGCTTCTGGATCCCAACAATCCATATGAGCACCAGTTTTCAAGTCTTGGCTCCTCTGTCTCTAATCCAGCTCCCTGCTAATGTGCTTGAGTGGAAGGCAGTGGAAGATGGCCCAAGTACGTGGGTCCCTGCCACCTGTATGAGAGACCCGGATGAAGTTCTAGGCTCCTGGTCACAGCCATTTGGGGAGTGAACAGCAAATGGAAGATATATCTCTCTCTCTCCCTTCCTCCTCAGCCCCTCTCTGTCTCTCCCCCTCTCTCTGTAATTCTGTCTTACCAGTGGATAAATAAATAAATAATTTTAAAAAGAGTGGAAGCACTGGAACATTCTACAGCTGGCCTTGTGGAAGGAAGCTGCTGTGTTCCATAAGGAACCGGGAGACAGCCACGGGGCAAGGAATGCAGGCGGCCTTAGCAGACAGGTGGCAAGAACCTGGGGACCGCAGTCCTACAACCACAAGGCACTGAATTCTGCCAAGAAACACAAGCCTGGGAGAGGTCCTGAGCTGCAGATGGGAACACAGCCCAGTCAGCCCCATGATGGAGCCCTTAAGCTCCTGAGCAGGCTAGCTGTGCCCAGACCCCCGTTCCATGGGAAAGGCGAAATAATACCCCTGTGCTGCTTTCAGCCATGTTTGTCATATTGTATTGCACAGCAGTTAGAAAACCAACAGAGACAACGTGATTGTCTCACATTCACTATTCGCCCTTTGGGACAGCTTAAATTTTGCTTCTTTTGTAGAGTTTCAAAGTTTCCTCTGTTCTCTGAAATTCAGTTAATAAAATTTCCTTTCAGCATGCCATCCCTTTATTTTGTTAATTCATGTTTCATTATGTATCTTTTAGATGCTTCTGCTAGGATCTGAATGACTATGCCCCTTTCCCTCCAAAATGACCGAGTTGAAACCCTAACCCCCAGGGGAAGTGTCAGGAACAGGGCCTCCAGGCTGTGAGTAGGTCAAGAGGGCAGGGACCCCAGGAGTGGGATCGATGCCCTTGGAAAGAGGATACAGAGACTAGCTCTCCCCGCTGCCACGTGAGGACACAGAAAAAGATGCTGTGACCCAAAGAGTACACCCTCACCAGGCACCAAATCTGTCAGCACCTTGACCTTTAACTTCCTATCCTCTGGAGCTGTGAGAAACAAATTCCTATTGTTAATAAGCCACCCAGTCTAAAGAATCTTGTTACAGCTCTTTGAACAGACTAAGGCGCCTTCATTCATCTGTTTCTCCACCAAGTAATTACTTGTTGGGTTTCATTTCTTATAAACCAATGAATCGCTATGTGTTCCTGCTTTATTTTGTTTTGTCTTTTTTCTTCTTATTATTCATCAGCTCATCCAAGATGAATTACACAGCCATTAAAAACTGTACTTCACACAGCAATAGAGGTTAACACATCTAAGTTAGCAAAAGGCTCATACTAAAGTATTTCTGATGAAATTAGAAATGTACTGCAATATAAATTATAATAGTAATACCAATTAGCAAATCATTTGATTATAGATCATGTTATTAGAATGTGCTGATTATCTCCAAATGAATGGTTTTAACACATCTTTAACATTCAAACCAACAAAACAATTTTTTGCAATCTGAATGAACAAAATTTACAAAGGTTAAAAGGACTCCATTTGGCAAACACATCCTTTCATGAACGCACACTCATTGTATTTTTTCACCCAGTAAATCCCTTATCTTTCCCTGGAAGGACAAAGACAAGCAGGACACCAACCCTCCCAGGAGGAGCTCACAACCTGATCAGTGGGGGTGGGAGCCACGTAACCAAAATGAGAACACAGTATGGCAAGAACTGTAATTGTAAGGATGACAGCATTTGGGGCTGGATTTTGTTTTACTACATAAGGCTGACAAATGTGAGAATTACCAAAGCAGGTGTACAAAGGATGGACAAGGTGCTGCATTCCAGATGCTGCCTACACACATTATGCAAGGTCCACTCTTGCATCTTTTTAAAAATATATGTTTATTTATTTATTCATTTGAAAGAATGAGTGAGTAGATCTTCCAGCCACTGGTTCACTCCCAGATGGCTGCAGCAACCAGGGCTGGGCCAGGCCAAGGAGCTCCATCTAGGTCTCTCACGTGGGTGACAGGGACTCAAATGCTGCCCTGCTGCTTCCCAGGTGCACTGGAGGGAAATGCAGTAGCCAGGATTGGAACCAGCCTTCTGATATGGGACGTGAACACCGCAAGCAGTGGCTTAACCCACTGCGCCACAACGCCAGCCCCTGGACTCTTAAATCTTAATTCATTCAATTTGGGATTCTTTGGAGACTAATTAACCAGTTTCCGGGTTAGCCAGAGCACAGAATTACAAGGGTTGTGGGGGAAAAAATACACACAAACCATAAAACCAGCAAGAGCACTGGCCCTCGGATGACTTCTGCCATCTGGCCACATGAGGGTCAATATTTGCAGAACCTTCGCTGTGGGGGGAGCTCATCCATTGAAGCTGAGTCAGCTTGTCAACCAGCTGAGTAGACAACTCTTGTCGCAGCCCTGGGAACACTCTGGGACAGCAGTGGGATCTGTGGGTGCAGGAGGCAGGCAAAGGAAGGAAGACATAGGGAGGGAGGGTGAGGCAGGACTGTAGTCTGCCCGGTTACCCCTCCCCCACCCTACGAACAGAAGGCTCAGCCTGGAAACCGAGGACACAAGCAGCCACATCGCGGTGCACTATCATCCACAGCAGCAGACCTGAGCCCTCGCGTCCCCAGCCACCTCACCACCGTGTCCCCTGAGCTGAGCACATGACTTTCAGAACACTGGGTGCCACGTTAGCTTTAGACACTGAAAATGACTCTGCAGAGGCTGTGTGAATAGTCACTTAGCACCTAAAGAGCTACCTCCCGCCATGATGAGGAATCGTCCAATCTGCATAATGCATGTGAGCTTCACAACTTACAAAGGCTACAGAGGCTATGAGTGGTGGTCGTACCAGCAGCAGCAGCAGCAGCAGCCGCCACTACCTCCCGAGAGCATGTAATGAAAGCCATGGATGAGCACTTGAACACAGACAGAATACATTCGCCTTTTGTAGGGTTTTCTAGAAACACTCGCACATCTGTTTATTTCTCTCTTATAACACAACAAGATCTTACACACTACACAATTTCAGCCTCTTTATAACACTCTTAACTTTTCTAAGGGCTTTGATGCCTGCTGAGAATGTGGGTGACCATAGCCTGTTAGACAAAGTAGCGTTTCTGACCCCCAAACTACACTCGAAAAACATTTGACACAGAGGTTATGGGACTATTAGTATGCTAAAATCATGTGGATTTATAATGCCAATGATGACATGGATGTATCAAAAGTCTTTGAAATGCAAGATGTTTACCACTTACCATGTTATCATTTTAATTATATGATTATTAACCACTTAGAATATGGAAATGTTTGTGCTCTTTCCTAATTACAAATTTTCCCAACAATGTCAACAAAACTCAGAAAGGAGTTGAAAATTCCTCATATAATCTGCAAATGTTTACTGAGTATCTCTAGGAGGTAAATAAAGCATCGGGTGGTACGCAGATCACGGTTCCTGCACCCTAAGCAGGTGAGGGAGACATGTGTCCATGCAGCAATTCTCAAGGTGAAATACGGTAAGAAGCAAATTAAAATTAGAAATAAAGAGGGAATAAGAATTTAGAAGAAATGAGACATCATTTCTGGAGGGAAGTTCTAAGACTTCCTGAGGTGTGATGTTTAAATTTTCCTAGAATCAGCTCTCACTCATTTTTCTAAGACCATAGTACCACCACTCAATGGTCATTTAGTCCAAAATCTTTGGTGTATCCCCACAGCCCTTCTCCCTAAAGGCCTGTTCCCCTGACATCCTCTGCCTATGAGTTTGTTACCTACCCACACTCATGCATGCATACACACACACACACACACACACACACACAGTCCTCAACTCAGTTGATTGCCCAAAATTTCTGTTGGCTGAGGCGCTTAACTCAGTTTGTGTTCACAGTGATCCTCAGACATATCCCCTGATGGAGGTAACTGTTATTGTTGTCGTTTTTAAAGATTCATTTATTTATCTGAAAGAAAGAGTTAGAGTTAGAGATAGAGATAGAGGCAGAGGCAGAGGCAGAGGCAGAGAGAGAGAGAGAGAGGTCTTCTATCTGCTGCTTCACTCCCCAGATGGCTGCAACAGCTGGAGCTGTGCTGATCTAAAGCTAGGAGCCAGGAGCTTCCTCTGGGTCTCCCACATGGGCACAGAGGTCCAATGACTTGGGCCATCTTCTACTGCTTTCCTAGGCCATAGCAGAGAGCTGGATTGGAAGTGGAGTAGTCGGGACTAGAACCGGCGCCCATATGGGATGCCAGCACTGCAAGTGGCGGCTTTATCCACTATGCCACAGCGCCAGCCCATTGCTATTGTTTATTCTCACCACTGAGCTTGATCACCATTCACACAAGTAATGCCAACACCTCCATGACCCTCACAAAAGACGGCCTGTGCATCCGCCAGCAGGGTGCAGAGCATGTGAAGTCTGCCAGGTCCCGACACAATGCCTCTGTTTAGGAATCATGCATGCCTGCTTTCATGTCTCTGTAAAGGAATGAAGAGAAAACTGTCCCCCCAGCATCCCCAGTGAGATAATAGAGCTGTGATTGCAGGTCACGGCAGGCAACCGTTTTGGCCCTGAGCAAAGCAAGAGGGAGAAGCATCTGAATACTTCCTCTTCCCCTTTGCAGACAAAAGCTCTGTCATCTGCTTCCTAGATCAGTGAGAGATACCAGCTCTGGGCCCAGGGCTGTTGACAGTGGACAAATCCCACCATTAGACAGAGGGCATAGACCAGCCCAGCTAATGTCTAAATATTGCTTGGCACTGCACTTGTGAATAAAATAAAGAGAGGAAATTCTTTCTCATCAGGCTCCTAGTATTGCAATTTGTCTCATTACAACTAAATGCAATACTCAATCAGCTTTGTGGTGCAGTGGGTTAAGACATGACATGCAACTCCAGTATCCCATAGAAGCATCTGTTCGAGTCCCAGCTGCTCCACTTCCAAACCAGCTCCCTGCTAATGTACCTGGAAAAGCAATGGAAGATGGCCCAAATGCTTGGGCCACTGCATCCATGGATGGAGTTCCAGGCTCCTGGTTTAGGCCTAGCCCAGCCCTGGCCATTGTGGCCATTTGAGAAGTAAACCAATGGAGAGAAGATACCTGTGTCTGTGTCAGTCTCTATCTTTATTGTTCCCTCTCTCTCTCTCTCTCTCTCTCTCTAACTCTACCTCTCAAATAAATGTCTCTTTAAAAATGCAATACTCAATCAAAACACAGCCCTGTTAATTTTAGCAGACCATCTTCACAAACCTTGTCTTGTCTGTCTTTGAGCACCTGGACTCAACACCAGACTGCCAGGCTGGGCACAGGCTCACCACGCTCAGCCAGAGCCCTCTGCCAAACTGGGAAGCCTACTGAATGGCAAATGCACAAGTAGAACTCTATCATCATTGGCCACACACAGTATGAGCTGTGCTAGCATCAAGTTAAAAATTAATTTCACTTGGTGTCTTAACATTTCAAGTGATCCTTGGGACAACTCAGCTGATTTTTCTTTCTAGTGTTTTCTGGATAAGTCTGAAATGAGGACTCTCCCCCCATAACCTGTAACTTCTACCATGGCAAGCAGAGCCTCTCCAAACTCATTCCACAGTACTTAGTACTGCACTCAACCCCGAGATGACTCTGTTCACAAAACTGCCACTGCCGCAGCTAAATATTAGGAGAGGCCGTGAAGGGCCTTGGGTCATGAAGGTGCGAGAACAGGAATCTCTTGAGTAGAGAAAGCTTCAGACAATCTGTCCTTAGCCCTCTCTACTCTGGGAAACAAGTAGGGGACTCTTGAAAAGAGAGAGACAGTGGGAGAAGAGGGAAGGACATACCTTTGCCTGAAACAGTGAATCTCAGCCTTTGTTTGGCCCAATGGCTATAGTTTCACGATGATTTGTCCCTCCAAACACAGGCAAAAGTGTAACAGCCCAAAGTCTTAGGATAATGGTATTAGGAGATATTAGGTATTAGGTATACTAGGAGGTATTAGGTAGAAATTCAATCTATGCTTTTTAGAGGCGAGGATCTTTGGAAATAATTGTATCGATGAGCTTACTAGGGTGCAGCCCCCGTGACTGAATCCTGGTGGCTTTATCAGCACAAGAGCCCGGACAGACACGCGCGTTCCCAGCTTGCGGTGACACAGCCGAGGGAGCCCCTCGCCAAAGCCTGTGTCACGCTGTTTGGACCTCATGGCTCCAGAACTGTGAGCCAAAACAAACCTCTGCTCCTCATAAAGTAGCCCACTTCAGGCCGTGCACGATCGTCATGGAAATCTGCCCAAGACAACAACATCCCGAGGCACAGCACACACCCAGCAACACACGGGAAACACATTTTTAGCAGAGAAGGCTTTGAAAAAGACTTCCACATACTGGTCAGCTGGAGGGATATCTCTGGCCTTATGAGAGAAGTGATTTATAAGTTAATTATGTGAATATAAGCACCAGGGAAGGTTAGTTATTCATTTTGTCTGAATCCCAGATATTGATGGAATCCCCCTTGCACCTCATTGCCTTCCCAAATATCCACCAGCACCTGCTACTGGCACTGTGCAAGTGACAATTTACAGAACCCACAGGATAAGAGGGCAAAGATGCTAAGCTAGAACGTGTCAGCTCATCAACCTGTTATTGAACCTCACATATTAGTCAATAGTCAAAGAAAGCCATATGGGTGTCTTAGTTTACCAACATCAATATTTCATACTCCAGATTTATCACTTAATAGTAATTTATCACTAAATAGTAATTTATGGCACTTTTAATATAAGGATTTTTAAAAAGATTTACTTATTTATTTATTTATTTGAAAAGAAAAATGACAGAGGGAGACAGAGAGAGGTTCCAACTACTGGTTCACTCCACAGATGGCTGCAATAGCCTGTGCTGGATCAGACTGAAGTCAGGAGTCAGGAATTCAAGTCTCCCACAAGGCTGGTGGGAGCTCAAGTACCTCAGCCATCATCTACTGTTTCTCAGGTACATTAGCAGGAAGCTAGGTCAGAAGCAGAGTATTCCAATATTGGAGGAAGGAGCCCAAGCAGTGGTTTAGGCACCACAATGCCCACCCCATAAGGAATTTCTATTTATTAGGGAAAAAAAAATTGTAGAGACCAGCATTGTGGCCTAGATGGTAAAGCCGCAGCCTGTGACACCAGCATCCCATATGGGTGCCAGTTTGAATCACAGTTGCTCCACTTCCAAACTAGCTCCCTGCTAATGCACCTGGGAAAACAACAGACAGAATACGGCCGAAGTCCTTAGACCCCTGCACTCATGTGGGAGATCTGGAAGAAGCTCTTGGCCCCTGGCTTTGCTCTGGCCCAGCCCTGGCCATTGTGGCCATTTGGGGAGTGAACAAGCGAATGGAAGGTCGATTCTCTCTCTCTCTCTCTCACTCTCTCACTGTCTCACTGTCTCTCTCTCTCTCTCTCTCCCTCTCTCTAACAGTGCTTTTCGAATAAATAAAATAAATATTTTTTAAAATTCTACTGTATCACTATAAAAGGAAAAGAATTTCCAGGCCATGATGCAGAAACTATTACCATAATAATTCTCTCATAGTAAACAATTTTAAAATGGTACAAAATGTATGAAACAACTATTCTCCAATAGTGGACAACAAATAACACAGGACTGTGGCGACGGAAAGAAGGGAGACACAGGAAGTGATCCACCCAATAGCCTTGTTCTGCCTGGAAGCATTTTCTGGAACACAGGCAGGAAGAGCCACAAATAGAGCACTGCAGTCTCACTAGGCTGGAGAAGCAGAGATCAGAATTGAAAGATGCTGAAGTGTTCGTAGCGCTCGCCGATTTTCCAGATCAACTATGGTCCCCTTACTTTTTATTTGGTGAACTCTTTATTCAGTGGAGCATTAAGCCTTTGACTATAGTGCAAATTAAAAGCATGTTATCTCAAAAAATAATAAATAAAATATTAAATTGAAAGAAAACCCAGGATGCTGAGGTGGCTAGAATTCGCAGTGCACAGAGCCAGCAAAAAGGAAAATGTTAGGAGCTGGCATTGTGGCGTGGTGGGTAAAGCCACCATCTGTGACACAGGCATCCCATACGGGTGCCAGTTCAAGTCTGGCTGCTTTACTTCCAATCCAGCTCCCTGATGATGTGCCTGTGAAAGCAGTGGAGGACAGTCCAAGCGCCTGGGACCCTGCATCCACATGGGAGACCCAGAAGAAGCTCCTGTTTCCTGGCTTCACCCTGGCCCAGCCCTGGCGATCCTTTGAAGAATGAACCAGCAGATGGAAGACTTCTCTCTTTCTCTCTCTCTGTAACTTGGCTTTTCAAACAAATAAAATAAATCTTTTTTAAAAAGGAAAATGTTCACAGAAAGAGCTCTATCCATAGCACATGGGTCTTCTTGAGTCATTAGCTGTAGCCGTTCAGGCCAGTTTTCATGAGGCGGCCTGGCAGACACCAGCTCTCGGACAGTGCCAACTGAGTGTGGATTCTGGAGGCCCCACAGTGCTCAGATAGAGCAACTCTGAGCAGTCAGAGCAAACAGAGCTCACTGATCACCCTCGACATTCAGCTGAGACGCCAAAATCACTACTTGAACTCAGGACCCAGGCCTGCTCTAACAAACCTTAAAAATAACCCAACAGAATCAAGCTGGTTGGTTAGTAAGTTGTTTATGAAAAAAAGAAGCTGACTTCTTAAAAATAAATAAATAAATAGGAACCCAGACTCAATATCATAACATCCACAATGTCTAACAATCAAAAATATCTTTCTCACATACATGCATGCACAAACACACACACACACACACACACACACACACACAGAGAGTGAGAGAGAGAGATGTGACCCATAACCCCCCCACAAACACAATAGAAGCAGATTCAGAGAGGACAGAGATGTTGAAAATATAAAAGATTGTAAAACAATTACAACAACACACTTAAAGGTTTAAAACAAAAATTGTCATAATGATAATTAGATGGAGAATACCAGTAGTTAAACAGGTACTATTTGAAAAGAAGGAAATGGCTAGGAAAGAACTTGTACGATCAATTCCATTCACAATAGCTACAAAAAATTCATTGTTTTTTACTGCTGTATAGTATTCTATAGAGTACATATCCCATAATTTCTTTATCCAGTCTACTGTTGATGGGCATTTAGGTTGATTCCAGGTCTTAGCTATTGTGAATTGAGCTGCAATAAACATTAAGGTGCAGACAGCTTTTTTGTTTGCCAATTTAATTTCCTTTGGGTAAATTCCAAGGAGTGGGATGGCTGGGTTGAACGGTAGGGTTGTATTCAGGTTTCTGAGGAATCTCCAGACTGACTTCCATAGTGGCTTAACCAGTTTGCATTCCCACCAACAGTGGGTTAGTGTCCCTTTTTCCCCACATCCTCGCCAGCATCTGTTGTTGGTAGATTTCTCTATGTGAGCCGTTCTAACCAGGGTGAGGTGAAACCTCATTGTGGTTTTGATTTACGTTTTCCTGATGGCTGTATCCCCATGTTTATAGCAGCTCAATTCACAATAGCTAAGATATGGAATCAGCCGGCACCGCGGCTCACTAGGCTAATCCTCCGCCTGCGGTGCCGGCACACCGGGTTCTAGTCCCGGTCAGGGTACCGGATTCTGTCCCAGTTGCCCCTCTTCCAGGCCAGCTCTCTGCTATGGCCCCGGAAGGCAGTGGAGGATGACCCAAGTACTTGGGCCCTACACCCACATGGGAGACCAGGAGAAATACCTGGCTCCTGCCATCGGATCAGCGTGGTGCGCCAGCCGCAGTGCGCCGGCTGCAGCGGCCATTGGAGGGTGAGCCAATGGCAAAAAAAGACCTTTCTCTCTGTCTCTCTTTCTCACTGTCCACTCTGCCTGCCCCCCCCCCCCAAAAAAAAAGTAGATTGGGCATGGAGGGGACACAGATCAATGAGCCTTAGGGCAGGCAATAGAAACAGGGGACTAACTAAAACACAGGGAGAAAAAACATTTTTTAGGGGCCAACACTGTGGTGTAGCAGGTAAAGCCACTGCCTGCAGTGCCAACATCCCATATGGGCACCAGTTCGAGACTTGGCTGCTCCACTTCCAATCCAGCTCTCTGCTGTGGCCTGGGAAAGCGGTAGAAGATGGCCCAAGTGCTTGGGCCCCTGCACCCACATGGGAGACTCAGAAGAATCTATTGGTTCCTGGCTTCGGATTGGCCTAGCTCCAGCTGTTGTAGCCATTTGGGGAGTGATCCAGCAGATGGAAGATCTCTCACTCTGCCTTGGTCTCTCTGTAGCCCTGCCTTTCAAATAAATAAATAAATCTTTAAAAAAAATTTAAATAATAACAAGAGACTCAGTGGCCTATGGGACAATACCAAGAGTTTAATCTATGTGTAATGAGTTCCACAAGGAGAAAACAGAGGGAACAATATCTGATAAATAATGGCTGAAATTTTACCTATCAAAAAGGCAGTAAACACCCCCCAAGAATCTGAATAAAATATTATAAACTTCCTGATTTATGAACATAGTGGATTAAAGTGACCACAATGCTTTGTCATTCTCTTTGTCGAGAATGGGACTCATCTTTTCTCCTTAGAGTCAGGCTGAGCCTGTGACCAGGAGAACGTGGTGGCAGTGACACTGCGTCCCTTCTGTTTAGCCCTCCCACTGTCAAGCTGTACACCCTGAGCCAGTTGCTCAACCTCCCTGGATCTCATCTTTCTCATATCCAAAAGGCAGACAGGGGGCTAAGATTCTAACCAGATGTAGAAAAGTCTATTTCTAAGAGGAGCAATATGTTGATCCAATAAATAAAAACGAATCCGGATGATATGTTAAAATGTTATCCTATAATTACTTGATAGGTGTGAATCTGAACATCTTAGCCAAAAGGTGCCTGGGCCTTCCAGATCGATTGTGAAATCAAAATAAACTTGGGAAGTAGGTTAGAATGTTGTTCTCCAGTAGTCACTGTGCACTTGCTCCCCAGGAAGGACCTCCTTCCCTACTGAATTGCAATATGAGAATCGACTGCAAATTTTCTCCCCAAACTGTACTCTATATGTTGTGTGTGGGCAAATTGTTGAAACCTATGATTAGCATAGAGAGGGTCCTCTCTATATAAAATCAAACTAAAAATGATCCATAATGAAGAAGGAGATGGGAGAGGGAATGGGAGGCAGGAAGGGAGCGGGGTGGGGGACATGGGGGAAAGAATCACTGTATTCCTAAAGTTGTATCTATGTAAAAATGCATTCATTAAATAAAAAAAAATTAAAAAAGAATGTTGTTATCTTTATGCTATAGCTGACTCTGGTCTATAAACTAAAGATTATATAGCAAAGGGAGAGCCGTCAAGAAATATTAGTAAACTGAAGATAAAGGCATGTAGGATAGAGTCAAATTCCATTTTCTTTCACAGTGCTTTGGCTTTAGTAGTGAACAGACTGTGAAATGAATGTGAGGGGAGTAGGACAGAAAATGTCCAACATAATTTTTAATATTCACGAGATTAAAAACCTCTTGTCTTAGCTGTTGTGTCTAATACATCCCATTTCCAGAGTTTCAAAACAACAAATGCAAGAGAAAACAGATGCCCCAGAGTGCACTCTATTTGGAAATAGCTTCTGTGCCCCCTTCCGCGTGTGAAATGGCAAGAGAGGCCCTCACTCACTCACTCACATTTCCCACACGCCTCACTGCATAGAATGAGAAGCCCCAGGCGCCTCGATCTGTGCCAGGGACATATGGCACGGATTATGATTAGTCAAGGATGAAGATCCAACCTGATAGTCTTACTTTTTACTGCGAGGCTTTTTGGGTTTCAAAGTGGTCAGAATTAAAAGGCCAGGCCAGGCCGGCTAACAGTTTATAGAATGCTGATTAAATAAAAAAGAGAGCTGACTCTATATAATTTCAGGTCAGGTTCAACCTACCGCATTTAATGACCACCAGTTATTACAGCTACTAGGGCAACAAGATGGCTAGGGGCAGAGCGCCTGAAAAGCCAGCAGGCAGCCAGAGCTGATAGCAGGAGGGGCCTGCCATGGTCACTGAGGGTCCATGAAGCCGCCACCACTACCGCCCCATGCCAAGCACACACCTCCAGTTTGAGAGATGTTCACAGACTTCCTAAATGCCAAAAGCTGGTGCATCCCTCCCAGTTCTCCTGCGAGAGAGAGAGAAAACCACCCCTCGGGTCCAGCACAGATCACATGCCCACACTCTCCCTGTCCCAAGTGTCTCTGAGCAAGTCAAACAGGAAGTCCCTTTGTCCCCCAGCCTTTCTTCACCTAAAGAGATACACAGCAGAAGAATTTTGAATTTCAGTCCCTACCCTTTCATTCAGCAAGACCAGCGCACGCCTACCAAGTGCAAAGCGGAATGAAAAGCCCTTTCAGAGTCACAAGGAAGACCTGACCTTGATTCTGCCCCATAGCAGCTTCTGATCCATTGGGGGATCTGAGACAGTCCCCCGAATGATGATAAAGCAAGGATAAAAGTAGCCATCTGGGTCCATATAAAGGTATACAAAAGTCTGTATGGAAAGCCCTGGGAGCTCAGCTGGGTAACGACGGAGATTTCACAGAGAACTCATTTTCTTCCAGGTCTCAGGTTTCCATAGCATTTTCAGGGATATGTTAACTAGGTCACAGACAGTGGGGCAGAACCTGTTTAAACACGGTGCTTAAAAGGTTTCCAGGGGGCAGCTTCAGCCTCCTGGATTAGTGGATGGGTGAGACACCCACAATCCATAGTGGGGTGCCTGGGTCCATAACTCCCTGCTGGCTGTTAGCTCCAGCTTCTTGGCTAACTGGCACTGTGGAAGGCAGTGGTGGTGGCTCAAATTCCCACCACCCACATTGGAGAATAGGATTGAGTTCCCAGCTCTCACCTCTAGTCCCTGGAAATCCACAGTGCCTCCAGTCCTTCTCAAAAGTATCCAGGTCTCAACAACAAATCACATAGGCACCTCACTTAGAAATACCCTTCTCCTTCCAGCTCTCTGAGGTTCCTTCTTAGAAATCAGGGACCCAGAGCCATTCCTACCACCTGCAGCGCACCTCCCCACCCCCACGGGGTGACGGTGCAGACACAGGCTCCCCCCTTCCCGGAACCCCAGGTAACGCAGACGCTTCTATCCCCCGAGCCTTGCCTGCCCTTGCTCCAGGCCCTGGTCAGCACGGTAGAGCAGGATGCGGCTCTCACTGAAAAGGCCCTGGCTAGCGGGCAGTGCGCACTGGGACAGGACCGTCCGGAAGGGGACACAGGGACGCTCAAGCCCGGGGCCGGAGGTGGAGGAGGGCAAGCGCTCTCCAGCTGAGGATGAGTAAGAGCTCCGTCTGCATCTCTTCTCATCTGCAAGTGGCAACGGGGGCGTGTGAAGATGACGGAAGCGCACGTGGTCCCAGGAAAACAAAACGTGACTTGATCGCGTGACAGTAGTACTAATTATAGCCATTCATTTGAACATCACATGGACCATTTGTCCCCAATTACAGCGTTCTCCAAGAAGAAATATGTAACCCATCGAAGGTGCCAGATCATTTTTATTGTAGCTTTATTTGACGACCATAGTAAACTCTATGTGTTCGTCATTATGCTGTGTTAGGCAGCATGGTTTGCTTGCAACCCAGATTCCTTCTGTTATTCATGTCATCTTATACATGCACAGATCTGGGTTTTTCAGACATGGATGAACCTTTATGGGAAGACAAATGTCAAGCAGAATGATCTCTGAAAAACAACACAGGGGCAGGCATTCTGGCGTCGCAGGTAAAGTTGCTGCCTGCAACAGCGGCATCCTGTATTGGCACCAGTTTCTGACCTGACTGCTCCACTTCTCATCCAGCTCACTGTTAATGGTCTGGGCAAAGCAGTGGGAGATAGCCCAAGTACTTGGGCCCCTGCATCCACGTGGGAGACCCCGAAGAAGCTCCTGGCTTCGGTCTGGTCCAGTACTAGCTGTTGCAGTCATCTGGGCAGTAAACCAGCAAATGGAAGATCTCACCTCTGTTTCTCCCTCTCTGTCTGTAACTATGACTTTCAAATAAAAATAAAAAAAATCTTTTCTAAAAAACACAATGTAGAAGTATAAGAAGTGGCACTTCATTTCTGGGGGGCCAAGATTAGAGAACAATGCAACCGCTCATGGGAAAGCAACCTAATGTGTTTTAATCAGAGAGAGGGATGGTGGAGTGACGCACGGACTCTCCCTGGAAAACCCGGGCGCTGAGCAGATGGGAAAAGCCTGTGTTTGCGAGGCACTGCTGGTGAGCCTGCAACGAGAGAACAGCTAGTCCAGAAGCATAAAGGGCACACGATGTCTGATAAGAAAATAAAGCTCTCCTGCCCCTGTGTGCAGCTCCAGCACGGTGCCCGTATCTGACACTTTGGCTGCCCAGCACAGCACCGGGCACATAGTAGGTGCTTGGTTATTCGCAAATCCAATGAGCAAACACATTAAGTACTTAATGAATCGCTGATCGTTTATTTCATTTCACTTTTAAAGAAAATTTTGCTCTCTCCTAAATATGCTTATTTTTACCTTCTGGATTCAAACTGCAAACATTTTCTTCATATCACTGTTTAACTTTCAACAATTACTTTCTATTGGATGGACATCTTTTGAATTTTTTCTTTTAGATTGAATGTGAGCTGTTATTTAACTCCCACCGATGGCTGCTATTTTGTTCACAATAACTGTTCACACCATTGTTTAAAGTTTACTTACTTATAGGTGCACACAAATTAACGTTTTGAATAAAACATTAAAATCTTTTTTAAAATTATTCTTACAAGGGTTTGTCTTCTAAGAAGTGCATTTGGGAAAAAAATAACGGGGAAAGAAAATCACAATTATAACCTCTCTAATCAAAATACCATATATCTTTCCAATCAATCTCACAAGCTAGATGGCTAAAAATCAAAGATCTGCTTTATTGTTCAGAACCAGTACTGCCAACTCCTGGACTGAAATCGTAATGCCCAAGTTATGGTTGGGGTGGGGGAGTGCTTTGGGAGGTGATTGGATCAAGAGGGCAAAGCTGTCCTGAATGAGATTAGTGTCTCTAGAAAGGGGTATGCTTAGGGAGCCTGCTCAGCCCTTCTGTTGGGACACAGTGGGAACCCTCAACAGACACCAAATTTCTGTTGCTTAGATCACCCAATCTATGGGATTCTGTTGTGGTAGACCTAGGACGGTGTCTCCCAAGCTTTGTTTAAGTCCTAACTGACTTACAGAAAAGAACATTTGCATGGGGTGAGCCAATGCATGATCTCAGTGCACCTGCCGGAACCCCTGTCACCCCCAAAGGCTTCGGGGAATCAGGACCCTCAGGCAAAACAACACTGCACTTGGCAGGCTCCGCAGCTCACTT